>NC_138960.1:16240000-16962500 GCF_965226115.1 Aulonocara stuartgranti
TTGCCATCATTACCTCAGTGGACAAATGTAATCACTAGACTACTTGGTATCAACCAACCACAGGTTTTAGTCAAGAATGATTATTTTTGTTTTCTTTTTTTTAAAGTAAAGTAACACCTAAAATAAATACACCTCATAAAAATTACCGAACAACAATTCCCATAACAATTCTTTAAGTTTCACCAACTTGAAGAGGACAGCAATGAAATGAGGGAAAACTTAAACTGAATCTTGATGAATAAAATATAAAGTTCAAAATGTTTACTGACACATTTTATGTAATTCATAAAGCAATTAATTGACAAAAAACGGCAGAACAACAACATCTGATAACACTGGACACCAACATCACCAAAGGTCAAAGTTAAAAGTAATTCATTTAATGGATTCTGAAGAACTTAGTATCTGTTTTCAGACATCATATTAATGTGTCATAGAAATGAGTTTCTTTGCCAAGGTGAACATGCAAACATGTTATTTTACCAGAACCAGGTGAAACAAAAGCCACATTATATGATATCTGAGGACTGATTGTGACAACCTAAGAGGTTTTAGATAGACACTTTTTCACATGTTGTGGATGTAACTGTGCAAATGTTTAGAAACAGTGTAGAGGTACTGTAAACCTTCAAAATTTAGCAAAAGAGAGGATATTTTGAACTGCGGGGGACTGCTGGAAAAAGAAACCTTTGACACCTCTGTTGATGAATGACAAATTCATTTTAACAGCACTCTAAAAGTGATATGAATCTTCACACCAGGCTGTGCATAAATCATGCAGAGAGATAAAGCTTTTTTTTGTTAATAGCACTTGAAATAAAGATCACAACTGTACTGTACATGAGTTGAGAAAAAACAGAAAAAAAGAAAACCAAGTCAGCAGTAAACAGTTTTGATCAACTCAGACAGCTTGTCAACTCTGCATTAGCGCTACCACAAACGATTATTTTGATAGTCGACGTAATCGTGACTATAGTCGACTAATCATGGCAGCCCTTCTCTGCATGCTTTGCGAGACAGGAGGCCAGTTACCATTATACCTGATCAGTCCTGCTTGTGGCTCTGTAAAATGTAAGGGAGGCATCAGATTGCTTAAGGTAGCATACTAAAATGCTTATAGCAATAATGCTAGCAAAAACCACGGCCTTTCGGCGTTTGACAATTGGGCTGGGGTTGATCAAGTAATATCTTGAATACTTTAGTACTATCTTGAAATAGTGATCCCTAATACAAGTGAAATACAAAATAAACATGTACACTAACCACAGATGTAGGTATATACATAAATCAGTTACAGAGGAATAAAGTTGGGCAGCACAGTGGTTCTCCCTGTGTTTGCATGGGTTCTCTCCAGGTACTTTGGCTTCCTCCCACAGTCCAAAGACATGCAGTTAGTGGGGATAGGTTAAGTGGAAACTCTAAATCGACCATAGGTGTGACTTTGATTGCGAATGGTTGTCTGTGTCTAAGTGTAAGCCCTGCGACAGACTGGCGACCTGTCCAGGGTGTACCCTGCCTCTCACCCTAACACAGCTGGGATAGGCTCCAGCCCCACCTCCCCGCCATCCTGAAAAGGATAAGTGGAAGAGAATGGATCGATGGAGGAATAAAGTTTATGGCTAGCTGATGACATAGTCCAATTATATTAATAACTCAAGTAATTTTTTAAACTGTCAACGTAATAGGACACATTTTGTTTCTTGGGGGCCCAGTGGACAGTTTGCCCCATAAGCTATATATGTATATATATATATATTTTTTTTTACTAGATTACTTGGGCAGCTGCCACCCAGCCTTATCTGAAAATTCCCATTTAATACCCTTTACATTGCCAAAACAGGAAGGACGGATTGGTAGATTGCTCATGTATCAGAAAAAGTTTATTAGCTTCCAGTGGCAACCGACTCGTGCTCATGGAGTTGTGTGGAAGTGAGCATGCGCCAAGAACGGAGTAACTGTGCCAAACCAAAAGTGCTTAAAGCTGGGAGAAATGAAGCCCAGCATGTTTTCTAAAGGTTGCCAACAGATATTCAGACACAATGTGGCTGATTTCCTGAGGACAAGATGCCAGAATTGTTTGACGTTTTATTAGGCCTTAAGATGTCTTGTTTAAGAATGTTGTGAGAGGCTTGGCTAATTAAATTGGCTTTCAAGCAGCGTGTGACTGGTGTGCATTGTGCACTGATGTGTCTGGGACCAAGCTGACAAATATTCAACGCTTGAATGTCTCAATAATGAAAGAACATTTTTAAGCTATGGCTCAGCATTCTTCATTCTGCTGCTTTTGATGTATAATAACGTAATGCACAACAACAACATTCGCACAGTGCTGACAAACACTTGTATCTCTGTTGAACTTCAGTCACATGACAAATGACAGCTCTAAAGGTCGTGTTGCAGATTAATTTGAAAGGCAGGCGGCACGAGACTAATGAACATGAACAAAAGATACTCTCTGCGGCCAACAGTAGTATATAAACTGTTTCTTGAAAGAACAAATATCCTCACTTTGGGTATATCAAAGTTGTGGAACTACCGCTGCAACTATTCATTATTCGTCCTTAGATTTTCTTAGTGTTTATTACCAGGCATACTTGCACACAGATTTAATACACTCCAACAACTCACTGCACTCCCAGTGGAAGTGTACAAGAGAGACCAAAGCATTTTGATAATGTGAGCATGAGGAAATGCTCACAGCAGAGGCTAAGAAAAGGTCACCTTGACAGAAAAGAATTAGAAAATGACAGAAATGTCAGTAGGCATTTTTATTAAAATGCCAATATTTTGCTACATCAGTCTAAACAGGTCATCAAGATAAGACCTTTATACTGTTTTGCTTTTCTGTCAAATCCTGGCATTTTCTACAAGGGGAATCATATACTCTCATTTCTTTCAGGAAGGGGAAACTGCATTCCTTCATTTCCATTGTACTTTGAATTGTTTAACGTGAACGTGCATGTGTGAATGAGCGTGTTAGTTTAAAGCACTAAGAGTGGTTGGAAGACTAGAGATGCTTTATGGAAATGCACCTTATTTACTGTTTACTGCAGGTGTCTTACAAAGATGCAAATTGGTGGTAACTATACAACATCCCCATGAGGGAAAATCCCATCACAAACATGTAAAATTGGACATTCTGCAATAAAACATATGCATGTTTTTCTCCAAGTAAGACAGCCTGTCAATATCAATGCACACATATATACACTTGTGCAAACAGCACGCACATGACTTACACACACAAACTTATTTAGCTTGTAGTTTAATACAATTTTGTGGTGCTGTATGAGCCGCTCTGTTTACTAAATGAGTTATTCATACATTTTATTTCCTTGCAGGTACATGGTGAAATTGATGGAATATGTGTCAAATCACTTTCTGACATCTGCTCATATTCATCAGCCTCTAAGTCCTTGCATAGGTTCCTTCATTAGAGAGGTGACACAAAACTCCATCAAGACTTTATATCCCCCTAGCACCTGGGCTAAATTGGATTTTAAATAAATGTCAGAGTGAGTTTTACATTAACATTGGAGAGCACAAATGTAGGTGTGGTATCAGGTTCGAGGCAGAAACGCACAGTTTCTGTAAGATAATGTCACGTAAGGTTTCACCGCTCTCATTTGCCCGGCCTGAAAATGGCATAAATTGTCAGTGTGACAGATTGAGATTTCAGTGTTATTCATTGCCTCGCTGTTGGGTGGCCCCTCACATTTTAGTTTTCTACCACATACTTAGTTAATTACCTCGTTAAACTCTGGTTTCACCAGCTTGTCTTTTTTCTACTCTGGAGCTTAAATAATGTGAATACATTAGTCAGTAATATTTGATGTATTGATGGACTCGGACTCCTTTCCTCTGAGTTACTGCTTAAAAGACTGTAATGGACCTCTTGATACTAAATTAACATAATTAGCTGTAACTATGATACCTTTTGTTGGATTATCATGCAATATTTTCCTTTTGTTATGACTTTCTGTTCAAATCTTGTATACGTCATTTAGTCTGGGTTATGAAATGCATTTGTTGTTCATTAACTGAACATAGCTCAGATTACCTACATTGTAACTGATTTCTCTGTATATTTATATCAGTGGCATTTTCCTTACTGTTTATCTGAGACTTAACTGTCCTGCCCATTTCATACTTATATGAGGAAAACTGGCAAAAAAGGTCAAGCTGTTAGTCAAAACTAAAACTGTATGCCAAAAAACTGTATACCATTAATATGAAACTGCATTGCTAGATACTTAATGAGCTTACATCCACTGACTCAATAGTGAGGCCTTTGTAATAAATTGTCTGGTGTACTCTCCCAAAAGGTCACTCCAATCACATAATTTTCAATGGTTTTATTTCATGTTAGTTACCATAGTTGATGCATAGTCCCACTTCTCAATGTAGGTGTGGAGAATGTATGAATTACCTTTTGATGTTTCAGCTCCTGTGATCCAAAAGCAATTACTCTCTAAACCCTGTAATAATTAGAGTGAATTAAAGCACAGTACAGAACGAAGGGAGGAAAATTACATTTGGAACAAACTAATTGCACTTCCCATGGAAGGATTTCTTGACAGCACTACTGAAGACTGAAAATAACATGCAACGAAACTATATTTTGTGTCGTTATTTTTTCACAATCAAGTGAAATCACCCTTCTGATTGAAGCCAGCAAAGGAAATGCAAAACAAACAAACAAAAAACCCAACAAACAAACTGATCAATATCCCAGGGTAGTGACCTGAACAATATTTCCTCTCCTCTGCAGCTTAAATATGTTATTTTCCAAGATGGAACTCTTGAACTGTTAGATTGCATGGACAGACCATTCCCACGATACTCACCCGCTCTGACTTCTTATCTATTTTGGCTACTTTGTATTTTCTTTCAAACATAGCAAAAAGCAAGCAAACTCAAAAACAGGAGGATATTCTGTCCAAATGCATGTTTTTGTGAAGCATCTTGCAGTTTCAAGAAACGGTTCATAGTGCATATATGCAAAGAACAATCACAGTGGAGACTACACACCAAATGAGTAAGATATATGACTTAAACCTCTATAAAAAAAATGCAATGCAACATTAGTTTATTTTCTTGTTAATCATGCAAGTATTAGTAACATAAATTGTAATTATCAATATATAACACTTTTGGTCTGGCAATATCATCAACTCCTGATTAAATGTATTGTCTCGTTTCCAGTAATGTTGTTAAAACGTTTCCATCTTCTCTGTTAATTTACTGACAAAACCAATAATGTGTTAACTCCTTTATCAGCTTCAAAACTCAGCACTGCTACTGATAAATCCCTCTGAATCTTCCATCGTGCTGCTTATCACTCACTGTGCCACGATTTAGTCACCGATTTAAAAAATGAATAAAGATGAGGTCATGGCTTCATACATGCCTGAATTCTAACTGCCGTACACATTTCCTTTATTTATTGACTGTGTTAAAATAAATCAATAAACATTACCGACAAACCATTTAGTGTTTAACAGAGTAGGTGTGAAATGATTAGGTGCTTGATCAATTAATAGACTGACAGAAAATTAATTGCTTTAGTCATTTTCTTTTTAAGAAAACACGAATAAAAGCTCCAACTGCTCAAATGAAAGAATTTTCTTTGGCATAAATACTAAACTGGTTTTAGTTATTTTCTAAATTAACCACCTCAAGGTTGTTTCCTTCAATAAACTAGTTTGCTCATCTATCGCTCCAAAGTCCGAATGCATTCAGAGTTAAGTAAAAAGAACAGCAGCAAATTGTCAGATTTCAAAAACTGGTCCAGAATATTATAAATATTTGGAATAACACACATCCTGTAACTGCACAAGTTTTACCATGCTAAACAACCCTCCGTGACTCAAATAGCAAAATCTAACAAAGCACTCTATGTGTTGATATGTTAACATAGATATGCTACGTTTTGCATGCATGCAAAGCATTGTTTTTTAACATTAGCAGCAAGCATTCATTTTACAATATTTTTCTCTTAAACCTATTCATACAAACTCACACACCAATAATGGCAGAGCTATCATTTGGACAGTAAAATGATCTAAACTTTTAATCTTGCTCCGTTTATCCATATTAAGTGTTCTACTGTAATAGATGTTTGTCATTCACCCATTCACACACATCCACACATTCAAGGCCCCTTGCCATTAGCATCTTTGTTCATAATATATTGCTAAGGGACACTATGAGTCTTAAAGGCAAACTGAAATCAGTGGGAAATATGCTTTACAAACTAAACCATAGATCAAAGTAATTTTAAACAGGCTTTTGCTGCATCATCTTATTTCTTTTCAATAAATGATTGCATTTTAGTTCTTGTGTATGGAGCCTTGCCAGGTATATGTGCATGTATTCTTTCAGATGCTTTCTTTAAAGGGCACCGTGGCAAGTCTTCTCCATCCCTAGCCCTATCACACCAACACTCTCCTCCTTGATCACATCCATGGATGTGGTGTTCTCTTTGGTCTTCCTTTTTTTCCTCTTCCTTGACAGCTCCACATTCAGCATCCTTTGTCCAATGTATCCACTATCCCTCCTCTGCACATGTCCAAACCACCTCTCTCTGATATACTCATTTCTAATCCTGTCCCTCCTGGTCACTCCCAAATCTTAGCATCTTTAACACTGCCTCCTCCAGCTCAGCCTCCTGTCTTTTTTGCCAGAGCTACAGTCTCCAAACCATACATCACAGCACACATCACTGCTATCTTATAAACGTTTCCTTTCACTTTTGCCACTTTCCTTAACTGTATTAAGAAGGAAGTAAACCCTTCAAGGGAGTAGTTGATAGTGATTTTAGAACAGCTAAGTTTGTAGGCACTCCATTACCTGATGATTCTATTGACTAATTGCTTAGTTACTTAATCTCTTCATCTTTGAGATGAATAATTTTGGGCTTTCAAGCTGTTGCTCAAGCATATAATTTTTAGCACTTTGAAGGGCCTTCTAAAATATTGAAATAAACAAAAACTATAATTTCCTGTCCAAAACATAATTTTCAAGACAGACAAATGCTACAAGTCAAACGTCTTTAGGTCACTGAACTACCCTGAAAAGGTACTATTAGGTTTGTGGATTGTAATATATTCTGATGAACCCTTTTTATTCCATACCGTCTGTCACTTTACTTCTATATTCACTTTATGTAGAGTCGAGAGTATGAGTGAGTCACAGAGAAAACTGCTGCTTCATGAGCACCTTCCTCCCTATAATTGCACAAGCATCATTACTGTAAACACACACTATCAACTATTTGAGTGCGCAACATACAAACAAGAAAAATAAAGTGTTTGGCCTGGGTCTTGTTTTCTCATACACCTTTATAATGAAGACCAATTCAAGAATACAGGCTGGAAAGCGGCTTGGCAGGAGCAGGATGAATACACTCTGACATGCCTCATAGCACCAGGATAATTAGGTGAGCTGGATGCAAGAAAAGGGCTGTGCACATTTTCGACTGCAAAGCAAGAAATTGGCACCGACCTTTTGGAAGTAGGTATGAGACTGGCAACAGTGACTAGAAGAAATGGCTCCCACAGGGCAAAATAACTATGGGCATCTAAAGCCAGTGGCAAGACACTTTTGAAAAGGAGTGGTAATACTACACGAGAAAGTCCTGTTTGCCTCTGGCACAGTCTCTTACAGTAAAGGTGCCTGTCGCTGGAGGGCAGACTTCCTTATCCCAACATATTAATGTTTAAGAATAAAAATAATAATTACTGGTGTAAAATACATTCATTCATTTCTTTAAGTTCAAGCACGGAAGAAGAATTACATGCCAATGCCCTGTAAACCCCAATTTGAGTCTACAAATCACCGCTAAAAACATTTCTATCAAAGTTTTCACTTGACAGGTGCCAAATTAGCAATTCCATTTAAAAAGAATGACGCTAACATTAATTATACCTAGTAAAACTATTAGCTCTATTATGCAGTTTAGCAGAAATGTTGAGTTAAAAAAAAAAAAAGAGTTCCTTGGGGAAATATGGTCATCACTAAATCAATCCCTTCTTGTCACCGAAGTCCACCCATGCAGTCACTCCTGAAAAAAAATCAATGATCAGTGCTGCACAAAGGAAACATTCATTGATTTTAAATAGTTTATAATATCTCAAGGAGGTGGTTAGAAGACACTGTGGCTCAATGTAACACTTCTACACCACTGGGGGGGGGAAGAAAGATGAAACAGAAGTTAGAATACCAGAATAGTCTTCTGCTCGAACAATTATTTCAGTTACCTAAAAAAATAAATAAAGTTTGCAAGATTCAACCTGGTAAATGTGACACTTCGGGATGTTTTTGTCTTATCTGGAAGTAAATCAAATATCTTTTTTGTAAAAAGTTTTAAAAAAAACCCCGCAAACAAACAAAAACGTACTAGCTGCTGCTCAAACAGGAGTAAGAGAACAATGTCAAGTATGGTTAAAGCTTTGAAAGACACTTTGAAAGCCATTCAGAGGGGAAAAAAAGACACATTTGTTAGTTTTCTTTTCCTGCATTATGTGTTGATAATACAATAAAATTACAGTGCTTAATTACACAGCAAAGTTGAGTCAGGACTATAATTATGTTAACCACTAGCAAACTGCTTGATTAAAAACTTCAGTTTTTTTTGTTTTTTTGGGGGGTTGATTGTTTCAATCCAAGAAATAATAATCGTTCTTCCTTGTTGTCCCCATTTCAGCTCAAACACAGTGAGAAGACTTCCATCCTGACCATATACTGCAGAAATACAATGCAATGCCTGCTATTTACTTTACAATGTGTGAAACAACCAGCCATCGTGGCGATCTCCTAGATCGTTTATTTCATTTCCCTGAAATTAGGACAGAGAGTCTGACTTTCTGCCCCTATGTGTTCGACCTGTTATAGACTGGTTCCATATCCAAGATATACAGCCCATGTTGCTCAATATGAGCTGAGCTGGACAGGCTCCAGCTTACTGTGACCCTGCCATCAATAACGGACAGATGGATAGATGATACTTTCGCCGGCGCATCCGAAGCATCATAGTAAATCTTTATCAAACTAAAAAAAAAACCACAGTCATTCCCAACCGTTCTCTGGGCTCTAGCGACTTGTTAGATTGTGCATTTTTTCAGCAAAACACAGAAGTTTATTTTAATATCAAAGCTTTCATCATTACATATTTAAAGAGTAATTGCATATGGTAAAGCTAGTAGTATACAGTCGCAGCTGTAGGCTGTCCTGTGAAAAACACATACATGACCTTTAACAGCTGGAAGTAATTGTTTTCTGTATGACTTTATCAGTCTCTGTTGCTTCAATTCACCTCTCTTGAGGTCTTATAAGGCATTTCAGTTGAGTTGAAGTCTGGAGTTTGACTGTACTACTGCAACACCTTGACTCTTCATGTTTTTGTAGATTTGCTGTTGTGCTTGGGATCATCATTCTGCCACATGACCCAAACTGGTTTAGCTGCCAGACAGACACGTTTGACTCTAGAATACTTTGGTATACAAAAGGGTAAGCCATTCTGCCATGTTCTTTTAAGAGATAACAAGCTTTCTCCTGGCAACTTTGCCAAACAAGCCATACCCATTCAGCCTTTTTCAAATTGTACCATTATGAACTTAAGCATGCTAAGTGAGACCTGTAGAGTCTGAGATGTAGCTCTTGGGGTTTTTTGCAGTTTCTCTGAGCTTGGGATACATTTTCTTTCCCTTTTTTGAAAGATTTTGACATTGTGTTAACACAAACCTGAATGCCCCAGATCATCAAACTGCCAGTACTTCTACTCTCACAGAGGTGGTTACACATCAAGTGCAACTGCTTAGCACTTGGCTGCTACCTACCCTCTTAATTCATATGGAAGCAGTAAGGATAGTTATTCAGAGGATTGCATACACTCTTGTGCAAAACCCTCTTTTCCAGAAGACTCCATACTAACAAAGTGGGGAAAGTAGAAGTATAAAGAAGAAAATGCAGGAAATCTTGTTAGATATGCAGTACAAGCATAAGCACAGAAAATACTAGATGTGTAGGAAACCTATATTTTTTTGTTTTTTTTATTGGAGCATACTGGCCCATTTGAGCAGCATCACTTCAACAGATACAAATGAAGAGTAAGACAAATATGATTAAAAGATGAAACATAGAAAGATAGATAGAACTATCCATCTGTCTACCTTTGGTTCACAGTCCACTTGACCATGCATGATTAGACCACACATAAGATGGATTATGCAGTATTTCATCACACACCAAATGTGACCTCGTGTTCTATGCCTTTTCCGTATTAAATTTCAAATTACATCCTGTTAATTTGTGGATGAAGCATATTAAATGAAACCTTGAAACCATGAAGTATAGAGGTTAAGACCAAGAGACATCACTGTATTTAATTTAAGGAACCAGTGGGCTGTCTGTGAAATGAATTAGTCAGCAGGAAGTGCGTAATTGTGCTTCCTTGATATATTATCAATCAGTAAACTAAGGAAAAGAGACAGCTGAATAGTTTCAAAAATGATTATTATTATTATCTGAAATCAAATTGAAAACACACACTGACACTGTAAATATTTGTAGCAATGTGTAATAATGTGGGTGCATTTTAATGACACGAGTTAGGAATTAGAGAATTCATTTTCAAGTGCAGGACTTCATCCAGAAAGGCCCTTGTGTTTGAAACGTCTTTGCAAGACATGGAATTTGTTATCGTCATTAAACTGTGTGTAAATTAGGCCCAGCTGGTTGACCATGCTGTCTGAGGTTTTGAATTAATGAGGTCCTACTGAACATTAAATAAAACAGTGGGTTATCATATTAGGTTTTAGAGATTTAATGTTTATTCCATCTCTGGAATTACTCGCCCGAGAAACACCACTGGAGAGTGACAACCACTTTGTCAACTGCTCTCTTCCCCTAGCAGCCTGGGTTGTCTTTTTGCATTGCAGACTTGGCACAAACAGTAAATGGCAGAGCTACTTGAAGCCAGTGAAGAGAGAGAAGGATGGTACAGTAAATGTTAGATTCAGGATGGGACAGGCACTGTTACTGTCAGATAAGCGCAGAGCTGAAATCATGGCATGCTAGCAATCCAGTGGGAATCGCCTGCATGTCAGTGAGGTGAAAAAAGAAGGGAGAAAAGCAGACCCACACAGGACCTTGACAAAATTATGGGTATGAGTGCTGAATGGCAAGTGAATAGCAAAGGTTTTCTACAATACTGTATCTGCATAAATATAACTAGTTAAAAATAATGATTTACTGTAAAATTGTCCAATTTTTCTTCAATTTGTATTTACAAGTGACCTCAAGAGAGGCAACAGAATAGGCAACATCAAAAAATCTCATCACCCTGTGCATGTGCAGTTTGTATAAGTCTGAAGTCTCTTGACCACCTAGCAGATGCCCCATTCTTGAGTAGCAGCAGTAAACATCGGCAGCATTATCAAAGGCTTCAGCTTGCCCTGCTCTCCATCAAGTCTCCACTCAGCTAATGCCTGCATCTGTAATGTCCCAGAGGCGGCCTTATCTCCCCCGGCCACTTGGATTCATTGCCAACCTCCAGTTCATGGCAAAGCTCTGATCTGAAGACAAGCTAGTTGCGTGCCAAGGTGGGCAGCAGAAAAAAGTGACCTCCCGCCACCAGTACTCATCGCTCCCACTCACACCGTGGACGCCAACAGGTCCCCAGCACACCATCACTGTGGGAACAAATGTGAGTCTCTTTAGTAGATTAGCCTGCTCTTTTTTTTGTGTGTTGTCCCTCAATTTCAAGTCCTGCAGTGACTATGTTAAAGTTGTAGTTTAATACTACCCCAGTAACATGGCTCAACGGGGTGGAGCTTACATGAAAGGGGACATAAATCAAATCTGCTGAAAAAAGGAAAGAAAAAAAAAATCACAAAGATTAAAACAGCTGCAGCCACAATGCACCACGGTTTGACATATGACATCTTAACAGCTACAAAAAAGTACTTTTGATTCTTATTTGATGTAATTTTCATGAGATGCAGTTAAATTTGATTTGGGCCCACAACGGCTATGACTACTGTCATTCATTAAAAAAAAAGTTCATATGTGTGTCATCAAAAGTCAAAAGCTACAGCTATTAAAATAAGCTATTTTTGTTACTTTGTTAACCAAAAAACTAATAATAGAAAATGTTTAGCATTTTACTGTTTGATCAATATCACTGTTGGAATTTATACAGTCCCAACATTTACCTAGACAGCACTCAATCTTGGTGTTAGCTAATATTTTGTCTGTATTGCATATTTTTGTTATGATAGCAGTGATATATTTGTACCTCTAATAAAAAAAATTGGATCCGTTCCCACCAATTTTAACCTCTTTAGCCAATCATTTCCTGACTCGCTAAAACACAACAGTCATTTTGCAGTACAGTACATCTTGAATAGGCATGCTGAAGAAGCAAGACACAGAGCTTTACATAAAATCTGCCAAAGAGCTGAAACACATAATTAAAATTCCAGTGTATTAGTCAATGATGTCAATGTGTCAGCAGTTGGATGGCTGTAGGGATATGTAGTGTGAAATCTAAGATAACCAGGTCAAAGCCCACAAAAGCCTAAAGCCTGAGACAGCCAGCTCTTAAATTTTCCTGGGAGACGAGCAGGTACTCCCAGTTCCACTGATTAAGTCTGCCTACCAGGAACCTGCAAGACAACACTGAGGAACAAATAAACAGGAAAATAGAACAGGCCTTTGCCTTTGCCTTCAAAGCTTCATAGTTATATACATCTATTGTTCTATCTACACAAACACACACAAACATACTTTGTTGATTTAGGTGAAAGCATTGTTCAGATGTTGAACTACTCCGCCCGTAAATGCTACCAATGCTTGTGTTTTACACAGCTAGAAGAGCTTGTTATGCTAATATGAGCTGCTTAAAAAAATGTAATGCCTGCATGGAACCTAACTACTAACTTAAAATAGAAGGCATCTTCAGATCCGGCACATTCTTGTAAACCTAGCTACAGGCTGAAACAGTAACCCCGGATTCCATCCTCTTTAGTAGCGATACTGCAGATGGTGAATCATCAATAGTAAAGAATTGAGAAGGATATGAGTGATTGCTACTAATATCTGTGTTTCTTTGTAAATATTGCTCAGTGTTTTAGATCAGTGACATTTTGGATGCGCTCCAGTGAAATCTGATTGATTTTAAACAGTTCGTTTACTGCTGGAAATCATTACACTGTAAATATAATCTCTTGTTTTGAAGAATTAGAGCTGGCTATTAGCTACACACTGACTATGCAACCCTCAACCACCTCACCACCTGACCTCAGTGCTTAAGCCCATGAAAAACTGCACAGCTTATAAGCAAGCTTCAATACTTGTTTAAATATGAGAAATCACATCACCATGTCAGTATGGAACACGGTTCTCACACGCTGTACGTTATCCGTATGAACTCCAGTACCCACAGAGGCATCATTTAACATTAGGACCTCAAAATCATAAACCAGTACATAACTTAATCATGCTGAAAAGGCCACTGATCTTCCTGTGGTTTAGCCACGGATTTCCTCTGAGGCAAGACCAAAGGTCAACTAAGCAGCTCTTGATTTACAAAGTGGGGGGAAAAAAAACCTCCATTATACAGCACATTGTGTTTTGGTGTGACTAACTTAGAAACTATGAAATGAATATACAAATAAAAACTAATAATCTAAATATAAAGACTGTTAGACAGAGAAAGAGAGGTAGAGTGAATGCTTAAAATCATTTACATTCCCCTTTTCAAATATTAAATCAATGACTTTATTGACTTGCATGTAAATTAATGTCATTCAGCACCCTGTGGGTCTTTTGATAGCTACATGATTTCATTTTTTATTCATGGGCTTGCGTGGATACAAGCATATGTGCTTCTTTGGGGGCATGTTCCTGAACATGAGTATATTTTCTTAGAAGAGATCAAGTCATTGCCTTTTTTCAAAATAGATTTAAAAGAATAGAAAGAATAAGTTAAAAAATACTATTTCAACAGAGCGACTGAACTATGACATGTAAGCATATATATGTTCATGAGCTGATCTCAAAGATTAAAGAAGTGATATTTCAAAGTGGATAAATCACTGCGATCGTGGTTTGCCATCCTGTTTAATTAGTATCGCAGCCTTCGTTGGTCAGAAAGTCTGGTCGTGTTACCGTGTGGTTGCAGATAAAAAAGCTTTTCTGCTGAGATTATGATTTAACAAGGTGCGAGGTTAGGCTTGCAAAATAGCACAGGATGCCTGATCAAACATATTCTGATTGGATACTGCAAAGTCAAATTGTACACGGCTTCATTTGAATGAAGACGAGGTGGGAAGAAAGTGAAAGGCAACGCAAAGCAGGCTGGCAGCCCAAATGCACTAAATAATGTACACTTACAACTAAGTGAACCTTGCGAGGTGTCAATGTTAGTCAAGCTGCTGATGGTACAATAATGTTTGGAGCTACTTTACATATGTTTATTTCTAACACTTTGGATTTAATTAAAGCCTGGATGAAAGCAGTTGAAGCCTGATGTCAAATTCATTAGCGTGGTTGCAAAGGCAATATATTTTGAAAATGGTATTATTTATCGGGTCATGAATATTATGCAGAATTGCTAATATTCTTTATTTTCAGTGAGAAATTGAATCTTAGAAAGGAGTGGAGGCGCTGACAAATTCCCATTTGAAGAAACAAAGACATTATACAAGTGAAAATGTAGGAATCTCTATAAATCTTTAATAGGATTATTGATGCACTTAGTTTGTAGCAATGTAAACATTGCATTACGTACGCTGCTATGGTTTGTATGCTCATACCTGCAGCTTTCTAATATAATGTGTTGCATCTGTGGACAAACTTAAAGGATTGATTATCTCACCAAGCTCATTTCACTGTCTACATAGCAACACAAGTGGCTCCACATTATCTTCATCTGGTAAATGTATCATCCACACACATACCTAGTCATGAAACATATCAATAACGCATCAGTCTACATTTGAGCTGTCGATGTAGCAGAAATTCATCAAAGTCAGCAAACAGAGGAGGACACAGACAGCTTTTCAAATTGCCAAGATCTGTTCAATGAGCCATGCTCACAAGTGATTTATTTGCTCATTTCTCAAGCAACTGCATAGTTTGTAAATGCTCCAACATATTTGAACAGACGGTCAGACCAAGAGAAGTAATAAAGTACTTAACAAAAGACCAGTGATAAAATGTACTATTTACCACCATGGATCATGTTGGCTTTCAACACTTTCTTGCAGAGTTTGACGTCTGAATGTGACAGACCCGCTCCAAAAAACAGGAAACACAGTGTTAAGCTGAAATTAATTAAGTGTGGGTGCAAAACGACGATGTGCACTTGGGAAGATAAAAGACGTGTCTGATGCAATGTCAGAGGAAAATCCACACTCTCGCCATAAAATAAATAAATTGCTGATACAAAGGTCAGTTTAATTATAACTAGGGCGACGGGCAACTTAAACATTTTCATACCACTCATTAGAAAAGACACAAGGTAATTCAAATGACTGTGATTCAAATATACAAAAAAATGTCCACATCCTGATTTGTTTTTGTTTGTTTGTTTTTTTCTTTTGCACATTTGTCACACTTACATGTGTCAAATACACACAACAAATGCAAACTACATCATTAAAGTAAATTTTAAAATGAGACAAAAGACATCCGAACAGCCACCCAGGTCCTAATACAGCAAAGCAGCCCCAGAGCATCACACTACAACACAATGTTTGACAGTTGATATGAGTTATTTTTATGCTGTTTTACCCTGATTACCATTGAATTATGGACAACTGGTGATCGTGGCTCAAAGAGTTGGTAGTTCGTCTTGTAACCGGAAGGTTGCCGGTTTGAGCCCCGGCTCGGACAGTCTCGGTCGTTGTGTCTTTGGGCAAGACACTTCACCTACCGCCTACTGGTGATGGCCAGAGGGGCCGATGGTGCGATATGGCAGCCTCGCTTCTGTCAGTCTGCCCCAGGGCAGCTGTGGCTACAACTGTAGCTGCCTCCACCAGTGTGTGAATGTGAGAATGAATGAATAATGGAATTGTAAAGCGCTTTGAGGGTCTCGAAAAGTGCTATATAAATGCAATCTATTATTATTATTATTATTATTATTATAACTGGTGTCTGTTCTGGGTTCTTCTGTGACTTCCTAGTTAAGTTGTCAATGAGTAAATTGGTAGGCCATCCGCTCCTGGGAAGGTTCACCACTGTTCTAAGTTTTCTTCATTTGTGGATAATGGCTTTTACCACGGTTAGTTAAAGTCTTAGAAATGACTTAGAACTCTTTCTAGATGGATAAATGTCAATGACCTTGTTTCTCATCCATTGTGGAGTTCCTTTACATTGTTGCATGATGTGCTGCTTTTGAGATTTTTTTGGCCTGCTTCACTTTGTCAGACAGATACTCAGATTTCTAAAGATTATTGTTAATCACAGATAATTCATGATTTAACTGGGGGGCAATTCCTTTTTCCTTTTTTTTTTAGCTGCACATGTACAAAAAAAGTACCCAGGGTGACACAAACACAATAAACAATTTCTGTTTTTGGAATAACTGACCATTAAGAACACAAACCAGGCTTTGAATGTGACTCTAAGTATCTCCCTCGACTACTTGGTGTACTCTCTAATGGTTTTTGCTTTGTGAATCTTTCTGGTTTAAAATAAAGAGGTCAGCACCACACAACAGAAAGGTTTGCTGTTCTTTTGTGTTAGAGTGTGTGCATGTACGTGTAAGCGAAGGTCTCTGTTTGTGTGTGCGCGTGTGTTCAGAGTGCTTTTAATCAGTGTTATGTATAGTTTTAATTTGGCAATGCTTAATATTCCTGTCCCCATTACACTCAGATAGTGTTTAAGCTGCAAAATTGAATTTTTAAAATGAATCATTGCAACAGCACTATGCACTAGTAGCACAGATAATTCAAGCTGAAAAATAACATTGCTCTTTTTTTGCCTGCTTCTGCCCAAGGAGGATGGATAAGCTCCTGCAGAAAAAGGTTCGAACATTACACGGACAACTATGATTACTGAGAACTGTCTACCGCTAATGCTATAAAAAGAACCATAATGCTTTATATGCAGGTTTAATATTGCTTTTTGAAGAATGTACAAACAATAAGATTGCACTTGTGTTATGGATTCCACATTAACATAAAACAATACTTTACCTGTAAAAACAAACCCCTAAAGTGACTGGAAGTAGCAGGAGCCTCAACTCACTACAAATGCTGCTCATGGAAGATATAATACTCTGAATAAGCATATTATTTGCAACATGACCCATTTTTAAGTACATATTACTGCTGATACCTATGTAGTGTTGCTCAACCCTCATTTTGCACTGTAAGCTAATTAAGTTACTCAAATACATCTAATTCTAGGTTTAAAATTCAATAAAATTGGTTTTTCTTCAGTATTATATGAACTAAGCGCTATTTCAGGCAAAACTACTAAAGCTGTTTCTTGAGTCTTGTCGGGTTAAGGAATGCATTGCCTCCTTTCTCACTGTGTTTTTATTTCAGCCCAGTTGTGCCAATTTTGGCAGGATTACAATAAATTCAGAACTTCCTGTTTTCACTTATCTTTATTATATACACTATATAAACAAAAGCACTCGGCCAAGCATGCATTACACCTATAGGAGCAGCTAAGCCAGGAAATTCATGTCATGAAGCTCCCAGCGTGCAGTTTTCATGCTGACGTTAATGTGAGACAACTCCATTGTCTGCTACTTTGTGGTTCCTAAACACTTCCACTTTGCAATAATCCCAATTACAGCTAATCACGGAACACCTAAGATGAACAAAGTTTCTTGAACTGACTGTTGAAATGGTGGCATCCTATTAAAACTATACTTAAATTTAGTGAGCACTTTAAAATGAAATATTTGTACAGCCACACTGCAGACTAAGTACTTGAGTTTATACAGCTGTGTCAATTAGACTCAAGTGTAGAGAAATGGAGTAACTGTATTTTGCAGTGATGCTAACCTGAAAACCACATAATCAACATGAGTCTGTAATGACAAATAGTTATAAAGCGATGGAAACTTGCATGAATTCATATGTTTCAAATTTATTTTTTAACACCCAGTATTCAGCTTTTAAAGCAATACCAAATGCCACTGCTTTACATTTGCATATTTACCTACTCTTTGTGGTTGCAGATGCCCATTTCCCTTCGGTGTCATGTAAGACATTGTAAATAAAAAGGTCGGATTTTTCTCAAAACAATGGCCTGTAAAATGGTAAATGGCCTGTATTTATATAGCGCTTTACTAGTCCCTAAGGACCCCAAAGCGCTTTACACATCCAGTCATCCACCCATTCACACACTGGTGATGGCAAGCTACATTGTAGCCACAGCCACCCTGGGGCGCACTGACAGAGGCGAGGCTGCCGGACACTGGCGCCACCGGGCCCTCTGACCACCACCAGTAGGCAACGGGTGAAGTGTCTTGCCCAAGGACACAACAACGAGACTGTCCAAGCCGGGGCTCGAACCGGCAACCTTCCGATTACAAGGCGAACGCCCAACTCTTGAGCCACGATTGGCTCAATAAACAAACATGCACCATATCTTTTATTTACCAGGGATTATGTACATGTTGGATGGTTTGGAGGTGGATTTATCCAGTGACCATCAGCTTTATCCAATCATTAAAACTGCAGGAGGCAAAAAAGAAAAAAAGAGAAAAAGGAGACTCTAAAAACAGTCAGCCGAGTGTGGATATATGCAAATGCTTTACATGCCCCACCAGGCTTTTTATTTTATTTATTTTTTTATTTTTTTTGCTGAGTATGGGTTTCAAATGAGTTTTAGCCACACAGGGTGCTTCTTTTAACCCTGCAGCTCCTGTGGGCAATTAGGTGGTACTTAAACCTGATAACACAATGGGTGTGGCTGCCTGTTCTATTCCTGTTCTGTTATGTCTGATGCAATGCTTTAGACGCAAATCAGAACAGCTTGCAGCTGTGTATTATTTTTTTTTATTTATATTTATTTATTTTTCACAGAAGTCATGCCAACCAGCAATGAAGGCAGTTAAGCTGGGTGCAGAAATGGGATAGTCAGTTTACATAATTTTCAAAATAAAAGACCAAGCGAATAGTACAAGTTTGGGCTTCTGAAATGGTGCCAGTCTGATCTGAAGTCATGCAAAGGATACAGGCGTATGTATTCCCAGAGTAATACCCAACTCCGGAGATGAGAAGGAATATTTAACAACTCTGGAAAAGCTACAGAGAAACACAAAACTGTAGTAAATATTGACAATACTGATAAAATTATCGATGATTTTGCGACTCCTTAAACCTAGAATGATCCCTGACCAGTCACCAGGTGAAGTGCCTACCATTCCCCTATTATTTGTCAGCCTCAAAAATGGCCCATTGTTAGTGTGTTAGGGTTGCATGGCATCTTGTTGGGGTTGTTGTTCACCCTCTCCAGATTATCCCACAGTTTTTTTTCCTGACATTTGCAATTCCTGTCTTATAACTGGAGGAATCAAACAACCAGTCGCTCCTTGATTGATTGAGATTTTTGTCTACTAACATCTTTGTTGGCTATTAGGCAACAGCCGTGCACTCTATAGTATTTCTAATGTATTGGCAATCGCACATGTAAATGAAAGGAATAGTGTATGACAAACATCAGTTTATCATACACTAGGGACGACAGCGAGTGTAAATATTTTGACATGTTTGGCCAGATCATCTGACACCAGATGGAGACAACACTGCAGTGTTCCAGCCCTTAATTAGAAAATCTGTCCGCTTATGATTCTCTACCTGTTATGTATGTTAATAGCTGGCACATAATGTTTCTAGTTGCATGTCACCTTTGAAAAATTAAAGCATTCCTCTCATCTGCTTGCTCACCCTCATTTAATTAGCAGATGTGAAGCAGCCTAACCCATTATTCTCTCTCACACCTTCAGCTGAACTAGCCATCATCTGCAATAACAGCATATATATTATAGCTATGGACAAAATAGGACATGGATATATCTGTGTAATCACTATGCACTAGAAAGAGTACAAGACAATTTTGTATTTGCAGTGGATGCAGACAAGGAGCCACTTACACCAGCTTCAATGTTTGGAATAATTGTCCAGCATATATCTTTAATGATAAAAAAAAAAACAAACAAACAAAAAACCCCGTGATGCATAAGTTCGAGTTTACTTTGGATTTTCTCTCATTCACATGGGGTCAAAAATATACATCCAACTATTTGGTCAAATGTCCCTTAGCAAGTTGCACCTCTACCAGATGCTTTTGGTAGTCATCAGCAAGTGTTTACATAATTATATTCTCTAACACTCTTCTTATTAATTTGTAGGTTTCAGTTAAACTCATAAGTTTTCTGTTGGCCAAACAGGGTCAATAAAGTTTGAATACAGTTGAAGTTGGGACTTTGACTCTTTAATGATTTCTTTTAATCATGGCCTTCCCAAAGTCACCACCATGTTGAGGGGGTGTGACCACAACTGTTTCTCTAAATATATAAAATATTGTATTACAAGATGACTCAGTATGTTCTTGTGCATCATAGTATACATTTCAGAAACGTATTTTCTATATAATAATTTTCAAGAATCAAGCATCACACGTGAGCCAATAGATCTTTTCAGAACATATCACAAACGTGATGCATCCTGAACCTCTTATAACATCTCCAGGTGGTCTCTAAAATTGAGTTCAATGGGAATACACTTTCATATTGAGGATGCCTGTGAAAATCAGATGCATGCATTGCTTTGTTTTCGCCAATAAACTAAACTGATTCTGTAAAAAGGCTAATAGATGGCATCCGATTTGCATATAAATTATTGTTGGAGTTGGTAGTGATCTATGACTCTCAGTCTGATTTAGTGGTTACAGCAGAACAGCCAGGTAGGAGCTCTCGGTACAGTCAGGGAGTTACGGAGAAATGGTGAGATGCAGAGAGACTACATCTCTATTTGGGAGGGGGGGGGGAGTTGGCAACTCGACAAAAAAAATTTTAAGCATCAGATTTCTTGGCCCTCAGCATCTCCAAGATCAAGCCTCCTAACTTGTTCGTTGCTCTTTTTAGCTCAGCTGCTTCAACAATTGTAACATTTGTGTTGGATACACAGGATGACCCGTGCTGGCTTGGTAAACACATGAGAATTTGATTCATAGCAGCAAGGTTTGTTAAGCTTTTGGCAGAATGCAAGTGGGTTGTTTAAAAATTCTATTCATGCTATTTTAAGACAGTTAAGCTTAATTGTGGCAAAATGGTTTATTTACAGGCAGAATATGTTTCTGAAAAAGCAGATCAGATTACAACAAATAATAGAAGAAATACCTGGCAATAGAAAACATCCAACTGATTTCTTAAAACCTTGGGAATTGATTGGGACATTATCATTTGTCAATTTGGTGTTCTATAAAATGCCAATCCTGCCAATACTGATGTTTAGGATTGTCCCATAGGAACAAACGTTGTTGCATTTTTATGTTTATTTTGGTGGGATTTTTATTATTAATCCTTTATTTATCCAGGTAAAAAATCTCATTTCCAAGAGAGACCAGTGCAGATACTGAAGGACCCGTCCCATCCTGGCAACAAACTGTTCCAACTTCTGCAATCTGGTAGAAGGTTCCGCATCTTCCGGGCAAGGACAGAGAGACTCAAGAGGAGCTTCTATCCCCAAGCCATCCGGGCCCTAAACACACACACCCGCCCTCTCACATCATCTATAATTGACTGAGACAGGACTCTTCCAGACACTAAACCAAGGCACAATGTACATTTCAATTCCTTTAATTTTAAATATGTTTATATTGTCTATCCTGTAAAATAGTCAGATGTCTATTCATATTAATGTACAGAATTCACCTGCTTGCTGCTACTACTGCACATTCACCCAATGTATATACTACATATATATATATATATATATATATATATACATACATACATACATACATATACATATATATATACACACATATATATACACATATATATATATATTATGGAATGCCCTTTAGGAAAATATTATATATATATATATATTCCAACCAAAGTCTGAATATATAGAATGATCTTGAATATATAGAATGATCTTCTGAATATATAGAATGAAGCTTGAATATATAGAATGATCTTGAATATATAGAATGATCTTTTGAATATATAGAATGAAGCTTGAATAATAGAATGATCTTTTGAATATATAGAATGAAACTTGAATATATAGAATGATCTTTTGAATATATAGAATGAAACTTGAATATATAGAATGAAACTTGAATTGATAGAATGATCTTTTGAATATATAGAATGAAACTTGAATATATAGAATGAAACTTGAATATATAGAATGATCTTCTGAATATATAGAATGAAACTTGAATATATAGGCAAGGCAAGGCAAGGCAAGTTTATTTGTATAGCACAATTCAACAACAAGGTGATTCAAAGTGCTTTACAGAGACATTAGAAACAAGAACAAATAAAAAGCATGATTTAAAATTGATTAAAACAAGCAAATAAACTAACTAACTAATTAACAAACAAACAAACAAAACAGTATATAAAATCAAAACAGATAAAATCAGAACAGTAGATAAAATCAGTAGTTAAATGTAAGTTTTGAAATTTAAGCTTAAAGTGTGGATTTGGTGCTTTATTCAAATGCAGCTGAGAACAGGTGAGTCTTCAACCTGGATTTAAATAAACTGAGTGTTTCAGCTGATCTGAGGCTTTCTGGGAGTTTGTTCCAGATATAAGGAGCATAAAAGCTGAATGCAGCTTCTCCGTGTCTGGTTCTGACTCTGGGAACTGATAAAAGACCGGATCCAGATGACCTGAGGGATCTGGATGGTTCATACTGGGTCAGGAGGTCATTGATGTATTTTGGTCCTAAACCATTCAGAGCTTTATAGGCCAGCATCAGAACTTTAAAGTCTATCCTCTGACGGACAGGCAGCCAGTGTAAGGACCTCAGAGCTGGACTGATGTGGTCCACTTTTTTGGTCTTAGTGAGGACTCGAGCAGCAGAGTTCTGAATGAGCTGTAGTTGTCTGACTGATTTTTTAGGTAGACCTGTAAAGATGCTGTTACAGTAATCAAGCCTACTAAAGATGAATGCATGGACTAGTTTTTCCAGGTCCTGTTGAGACATCAGATCTTTTATCCTTGATATATTCTTGAGGTGATAGTAAGCTGACTTTGTTATTGTCTTAATGTGTTTTTCTAAGTTTAGGTCTGCATCCATCACTACACCCAAATTTCTCGCCTGGTTTGTGGTTTTTAGATGTATAGATTGAAGTTCTCTGGTGACCTGTAATCGTTTTTCTTTGGCGCCAAAGACTATTACCTCAGTTTTGTTTTTGTTTAGCTGGAGAAAATTGTGGCACAACCAGTCATTGATTTCCTCAATGCATTTACCAAGAGCCTGTACAGGGCCTCGGTCTCCTGGTGACATTGTGATATATATTTGTGTGTCATCTGCATAGCTGTGATAGTTTATTTTGTTGTTGTTTATAATCTGTGCCAGTGGGAGCATGTAGATGTTAAACAGAAGGGGTCCCAAGATGGAACCTTGGGGAACTCCACATGTAATACTTGTCTGCTCAGATGTGAAGTTACCTATTGATACAAAGTATTTCCTGTTTTCTACGTATGTTTTGAACCAGTTTAGTACAGTTCCTGAAAGACCTGTCCAGTTCTCCAGTCGTTTGAGTAATATGTTGTGGTCAACTGTATCAAATGCTGCACTGAGATCCAGTAAAACTAGGACTGACATTTTTCCACTGTCTGTATTCAGACATATGTCATTAAACACTTTGGTCAGAGCGGTTTCAGTGCTGTGGTTCTGTCTAAAACCTGACTGGAAGGCATCGTAGCAATTATTCTTTTTTAAGAAGTAACTGAGCTGTTGAGAAACTGCTTTTTCAATGATCTTACTTAAAAACGGGAGATTTGAGATCGGCCTGTAGTTGTTCATTTGTGTCTTGTCAAGATTGTCCTTTTTCAGTATAGGTTTGATTACAGCAGTTTTTAGTGATTCTGGAAACACACCTGATAATAAAGAAAAGTTGACGATCTGTAACAGGTCTGACTCTAAAGTCTTTGAGACCTTTTTGAAAAAACTTGTTGGCAGGACATCTAAACAGCAGGAGGAGGAGTTCAGTTTACCTAAGATGTCCTCCAGGTCTTTGCTGTTAATAGGTTGAAACTGTTTCATGGTGTTTAAACAGTTTTTTGGTGGACACAGTACATATCCTGGATCTGCTGTTGATGTACCAATTGCTTGTCTAATTTTTTGGATTTTTTTCAGTGAAGAATTTGGCAAAGTCATTGCAGGCCATGGTCGAATGAAGTTCAGCTGCCACTGACACAGGAGGGTTTGTTAGCCTGTCAACTGTAGAAAATAAGACCCGAGCATTATGGCTGTTTTTAGTGATGATGTCAGAGAAGTAGGACCTCCTTGCATTCCTCAGTTGTAAATTATAATTGTGAAGTTTCTCTTTATAAATGTCATAATGAACCTGGAGGTTTGTTTTTCTCCATCTGCGCTCAGCTTTCCTACACTCTCTTTTTTCTTTTTTCACCAGTGTGGAGTTTCTCCATGGAGACTTTTTCCTTCCAGAGATAACCGTCACCTTAATGGGAGCAATAGTGTCCATTACATTTAACATGTTAGCATTGAAGCTATTGACGAGCTCATTGACTGAACCTTTGGACAGGTCAGGTGTTAATGGGAAGACCTGGTTAAAAATTGCACTACTGTGTTCAGTTATACACCGTTTTGTGATCACTGTTGTTGATATATTTGTGTGGGCTGAGATTTTACTTTCAAAGAAAACACAGTAATGATCAGACAGGCCCACATCAGACACACTGAAATGCTCAGGCCTTTGGAGATCAGTAGGTCAAGAGTGTGTCCTCTATTATGTGTGGCCTCTGTTACATGCTGAGTCAGCCCAAAGTTGCCCAGAGTGTTACTCAGGTCTTTAGTCCCTTTGTCCTGAGGGTTGTCCACATGAATGTTAAAATCCCCAGCAATAATTACACAGTCAAAATCAACACAGATCACAGACAGCAGTTCACTGAGGTCATTAAAAAAGTCTGTGCAGTATTTGGGAGGCCTGTAAACATTAAGAAACACAACTTTGGATGGGGCCTTCAGCTGTAAAGCCACATATTCAAAAGACTGAAAACTTCCAGGAGATAGCTGCTTACATTGAAATGATTCATTAAATAAGACAGCAACCCCTCCTCCTCTCCTGCTCGCCCTGACCTCACTGATAAAACTGTAGTTAGGAGGGGTCGTCTCGATGAGAACAGCTCCACTGTTACTTTGGTCCAACCAAGTTTCAGTTAAAAACATAAAATCAAGGCTGTGCTCAGTGATTAAATCATTAATTAAAAATGAATGAAACTTGAATATATAGAATGAAACTTGAATATATAGAATGATGTGTTTCTGAATTCTCTGCCTTTACAAAATGGCATCAGCTGAACTATTTCAGTACTTTTTAGAGCTTGACAACTGTTTTGCGACAGCTGTTCAAATTGCAAATTTCCATAGTCCACTAGTTGTATCCTGTGGTTGTACAGTGTTCCAACATTTACTGACAACATTTGAGATATGGCCATCCAACTAAACCCCAAGTCTCGCATGTCAGTCAGCTGAGTAGCTGGTATGTTGTACCTAAAAGAGTTAGAAACAAAAGAAGAAATATGTTAACTTCTTTCTTATTTCTTGCATTCATTATCTTGTTTGCCATCTCTTGACTCTTTCAAGTGCCATACACATTATGAATGAATTTGTTTCCATTTTTATCACTTACCTTGACCTTCCTCTTTGAGATGTAGAATGATATAATGAGCCCATAACATGTGCTTCAGCTTCTGCTCGAAGTGTTAGCTCAGTTGACATCTCCATCAGTGATTGATAAATTCCCTCAAGAAGTGTGCATAATCTTCTCCCAGAAACATTTTGTTGAACATTATTCATGAGCACTAGAAATGTTGCAATAATGAAAACGTGTTCTTCAAGGTGACGTAGTATAAATTCAAATTATTTCTACCATTTGCAGTTTGAACAGCTGTCGCAAAACAGTTGTCAAGCTCTAAAAAGTACTGAAATAGTTCAGCTGATGCCATTTTGTAAAGGCAGAGAATTCAGAATCAGAATCAGAATCAGAATGGGTTTATTGCCAGATGTTGAGGTTTACAACATTAGGAATTTGCTGCGGTGCTTCAGTGCAAACAATAAGAATTAAAGTGCTATGTAGAAAGAAAGATATGTGCATGAGATATACATGAGATATATACATGAGAATAAGAATTATGAGTGCTACGTAGAAAGATATATACATGAGTGCAGGTGGTGATCAGTGCCAGACATGAAATGATGCAGTGACACAGCGTAGGGTCATGTGTTAGTGGCGGGGACAGTCATGTGGTTATTGTTCATGTGTCCAACAGCAGAGGGGAAGAAACTGTTCTTGTGGCGAGAGGTTCTGGTGCGAATGGACCGGAGCCTCCTGCCTGAGGGGAGCAGGTCAAACAGGCTGTGTCCAGGGTGAGAAGGGTCAGCTGAGATCCGGGCTGCACGCCGCAGTGTCCTGGAGGTGTACAGGTCCTGCAGAGATGGGAGTCTGCAGCCAATCACCTTCTCAGCAGAGCGCACAACACGCTGCAGTCTCTGTTTGTCCCTGATAGTGGCTCCAGCGTACCACACGGTGATGGAGGAGGTGAGGATGGACTCGATGATTGCAGTGTAGAATTGCATCATCGTCCGTGTTGGCAGGTTGAATTTCTTCAGCTGCCTCAGGAAGTACATCCTCTGCTGGGCTTTCTTGATGACGGAGGTGATGGTGGGCTCCCACTTCAGGTCCTGGGTGATGGTGGTACCCAGGAAGCGGAATGAGTCCACAGAGGTGATGGGGGTGTCAGTCAGGATGATGGGGGGGAGTGGGGCTGTGTGCTTCCTGAAGTCCACAATAATCTCCACTGTCTTCTGGGCATTCAGCACCAGGTTGTTGTGGCTGCACCAGGACACCAGACGTTCAACCTCCCTCCTGTAGGCAGACTCGTCCCCGTCAGAGATGAGCCCAATGACGGTGATGATGAAACACATCATCTCTAAAAATGAGGTTCATACATTCTATATATTCAAGTTTCATTCTATATATTCAAGTTTCATTCTATATATTCAAGTTTCATTCTATATATTCAAGAGATCATTCTATATATTCAGAAGATCATTCTATATATTCAAGTTTCATTCTATATATTCAGAAGATCATTCTATATATTCAAGTTTCATTCTATATATTCAAGTTTCATTCTATATATTCAAGTTTCATTCTATATTTTCAAAAGATCATTCTATATATTCAAGTGATCATTCTATATATTCAAATTTCATTCTATATATTCAAGTTTCATTCTATATTTTCAAAAGATCATTCTATATATTCAAGTGATCATTCTATATATTCAAGTTTCATTCTATATATTCAAGTTTCATTCTATATTTTCAAAAGATCATTCTATATATTCAAGTGATCATTCTATATATTCAAATTTCATTCTATATATTCAAGAGATCATTCTATATATTCAGAAGATCATTCTATATATTCAAGTTTCATTCTATATATTCAGAAGATCATTCTATATATTCAAGTTTCATTCTATATATTCAAGTTTCATTCTATATATTCAAGAGATCATTCTATATATTCAGACTTTGGTTGGAATATATATATAATATTTTCCTAAAGGGCATTCCATAATACATATATACACACACACATATACATATATACACACACACATATACATATATACACACACACATATACACATATATATATATATATATATATATATATATATATATATATATATATATATATATATATATATATATATATATATATATATATACACATATACATACACACATACATATATATATATATATATATATATATATATATATATATATATATATGTATGTATGTATATATATATATAATGTTCTTCCTCTACACCCCCCCCCCAATTTTTTTGCACATGTCGAGGAGCGTGTCAGGCTACATTTCACTGTGTGTTATACTTGTATAACTATGCATGTGACAAATAAAGAACCTTGAACCTTGAATCATGGCAACAAAAACTCATGGGATAAAAACCCCATGGCAAATATTGCTGTTTCTCAGATATATATGTTCCAAATGAATGTCTCTATATATAATTGAATAGGACATGTACACAGCTCATTTGTTGAGCACATTGTGGTCGGAGTGATAAAAGGTATAATGGAGGCATTCCTGTGTAAATGATGAGTAACACTGCATGAATCATTGAGATCGTGTCTGCCAAGCCCACCGTAATCAATTGTGAGGCCACAGGTTGCTTAGTGCAGAACTACAGGCATCAAGAGATGACATTAGAAGCTCTTATGTAAATTACATCATTTTGCTCAGAGGTCCACTCTATAATTTCTATATGACTCTCTGTTTTGAAACAGTTCATCCAAAATAGCCCATGTTTATTTATGCTGCATACATTATTTTTTTAATGCTATGGAACTAAGCTATATATTCTTATTTACTTTATTTTTCATAAACCATGCAGGAACACTTTGCAGAAAAAGGATACACACTTGATCTATTGAGAAATACTCTGTGACGGACCGCCGATCTGTCGAACTGTCATATTGCCCAATGACAGCTCAGAGGGATCCAACCCTAAATTTGATGAGCAAATAAGGCCTTTGTAACATAGGATTAGAGACTTATTGGTGATCCCCTGACAACCACTGGTTGCTGGGGAGCAGTGACCAACATCTAGGCCTACTTGAATGGAGCTTTAGCAATCAATTTGACAGCGACTGACAGCAACCTACAGCAATCAGTCATACACGTTTTTCCCTAGTAATCAGTGGTTGCACGGGGGTGGCTACAGTAACTGGTCTCTAGCTTTGTGTGACTAAGGCTTAAGAAAATACATGGATGGATGGCAATACTCCAAAATTCAAGCAATATTTGTCTAAAGGTTGGTGCTCCTGAGAGCTTTGGTTTAAAAAAAAAACCACAACAAGAAATCTGAAGCAAAGCTACTCACTCTATGGAGATCGTATACTTTCCATGTACTCATAAGTGAAACTGAAGATAGTGGAATTGAGAGATGGCAAGAAAATCAATTGGTAAACTATAGATTTTATCCCATTAATCACACACACAGCAGCAGCTTTACTGTTTAGTTAGACCTACCTGGGAAAAGGGTAGGTTTAAAATATATGTCTGTAATATTTAATATTTTTGGTATTCAGTGCATGGAATCACTTCACGTATTTATAGCTGTAATATTATATTCATCTCCTGGTTTGATTTTACTTTGTTGTGTTATTGATCCAACATGAGACATTTCCAAATGATAACAAAAACAGACGGCTATCCATCTCCTCTACATGTGGTGATGACATCTCTGAAAGTGCTGATCAGCTTATTTCTACAATGATGCACTGTTAATGGTGCACATTTAATGACTTTCTTTAGTGCGACTATTCATTTTACCAAGTAGTGTTATCATTCATTGCATTTTAAGGTACGTGCTGTCGATTTCCTGTTAGCAGTTCCTCGTTTATGTTTATTTAAATATTGAGGGTCTGTCAACAGAGGGATGCATAAGTGGAAGATGCTGTGATGCCGGGAGCAGACTGTCAATTATTCTCCTGGCTTTCATTAAGAAGGAGTCTGTAACAAAATCAATGACTTCTATTTTAATCATACATGTCCAATACTAGTCCTTTGGCAATGGCAGAGTGAAAAATATACTGCTCTAATGAGTAAAACAAAGTTTAAATTCAGAAAGAAACAATCAAAAAGTAATATCTCAACACAAATAACTTTTTAAAAACAATAATAATAATACTAAGTCCATTTGAAATAGGCCGCCCAGGCTTTGTCTCTTGTCATCATGCTATTAGCAGTAGGTGGATTTTTCTCCATACTGAGCAAAATCGCCTGCTTTTCCTGTGAGCTGCATCACACAGTACAGAATAATCTTTTGTCTGTGCACTCTTCAGACCATTAATTTATGCAATTTATTTTCTAACGAGTCAATTAGATTTAGATTACAAAAGGGCTGACAAGTTTAATTAATCTATAATGGATAATTTGTCCCCCCATCATCTGAAACTTTTCTCACTGTACTGAATGTAGTCGATATGGACATCTTGCTTTAAACAGTTTGGGGAAGCAATAATTACAGCTAATTAGAAGCAGAGAGAAAAAGGGCATTGCATATGTAAATAGTATATATTAATAACGTTTTTTGTTAATTTGTTTTTGATACTGTATGAAAACAATTAACATAGTTTCAAATTTTAACAATGCAAAAATGATACATCAGTCTTTCATTACAGTTTTAAAGCTACCATGAGGATAACTGATAATTGCTATCTTATAACACTGGATATGCTGAGTCATCCTTTACACATGTCAAACACTATGACTGTTAAATGTAGCTATCTAAAGAACATTATTTTTCTTTCTTTCTTTACATATAATAAAGCTGTTTACGCTGCACATTTATTTTTTTGTATCTGAATTTATCATGTAGTTGGGACACTACCTTTATGACCTGTGCATTATATAAACACCACAGCCTCCCTGAGTATTGCTGCCGACCATGTCTGTCCCTTTCTGACTACAGTTTAGCCATCCTCCGATGGCACCTTCCTGCAGGATAGCGCACCTTGCCACAAAGCTCATAACGTGTTAAACTGTTTTTCTGACTCTGACTCATTCTCAAATGGTCTTCAGAGTCACAAGGTCTCAATCCAAGAGATCACTTTGAGGATGTGGTGGATATACAGCCACCAAATGTGCAGCAACTGAGTGATGCCAAAAGGATCAAGTAATCCTTTAAATTAAAAAAAAAAAAGAAGCGTCCAACACCTTGTTGAATCTATGCCACAAAGAATTAAAAAGTTGATTCATTGATTAAAAAATGAAGAAGCATTATTGCTAGATTATTGTTCTAGAGCTGTGATTCATTTGAAGAATGAATTGAAGTAAGATCAAATTGTTACAATAAAAGCAAGAAATCTATTTTTTTTCATTTTTTGTATGTATTTTTAATTATTTGGACACTCTTAAGAACCTTTACTTTGAAAGCTACTAAAGTGGATTTTTGGGAAAGCGTATTTATGAGTAACTGCATTTCTTGATTATCCCCATCTTGATAATACCACAGATTGGTAGGAAACCAGATACTGACTGCACTTTTCTCTTGGAAATATTTCACAATTAGTATGGCTGACATGACCCAGAGTATCGCTTAAAGATTCATAAATTCAAAATAATCAGGAGTCATACTATTTGCTTCCTGCCAGCACTCAGATAGAAGCATTATGTTGCTCACAAATGGAAAAGGACAGCTCCTGCTGACTGCATTATTTTTTGACAGATGCACTTTAAGCTATTGAAGTTTCCCATGACAAGAAACATATGGGGTGGTCAGCAATCACTACCTCATTTTTGGGACAATTTTCTATCTGGAAAGATACAGATACATACAAACAAAGATGGATTATTTGAGGAAGCGTGTCACTACCACATCAGTTATCATGTTCATTTTTTTTTTTTTTTTTTTTACAAATGCTGTTATTAATACTGCAGAATAACATATATATTTATTATTAATCTTACCACAAAACTTTATTATTTTTTTTTATTATATCAATTCAACACTGACAGATTATTGTAAAACAGAAACCTTTACTAAGCATTTGTTTTTTGAGTGTAATTTCTTTGCTTTTATAATTAAAAAAAAAGAAAAAAGAAATGAATTATTTGAACTTCCTTCTAGAACCAACTATAGCTATCCTCCTAAAGAAATGTCATTTTTATAAACAGGCCTTTAGAAATGATGATAGAGATGACGGAAAAGAAAAAGGCAATTTGCAGGATGGCACAGTGCATCATAAAACCCCTCAAAATGACAGACTTACTGCTGTAACATTTGCATCAAACGCATGAGCTGGGCAAAACCCGAAACTTCTACAGCGACACAAGATGAATGACAAGGGCAATGAGAAAGATGACTCCAGTTCTGTACTTAAAATGACCAATTATTAATTATGCATACATTTTGATAGGATATTTTATTTTTAGATACTCCTAAAATCCTCAAACTGTGACTTTTTTATGGTACCAAGCAAAACATGAGCCCTCAATGATATTCGTTACGTAAAAATGTCAGAGTAAAGTGACAGCAAGGACTCAAACACGTATGCATTACAAGTACACAGTGAGTCGTTTTATTGTTTTAGAGTTTACATTAACTATAGCACAATTATAAAAAGTGTTAATGAACAAATCTATTGATGGTTTTATATCATTTTAATCCTAAAAAACAATGTATTTGATGTGTATTGTAATTCAATTCAATTTAACTCCGTTCTATTTGCCAAATCACAACAACAGCTGCCTCAATGTGCTTTCATTTATAAAACAAAAGCCAAACAAAAAGGGGAATTGCATTTATTGTTGTATCATTGTATTTCATTTTGCCTTTCTGAATCGCTTTACCATTGCTTTTGCTATTGCAGTGATTGAATTTAGCAACATGGATCAATAGATTTCATTGGGTGGTAGTGAACATACAGCAACTCTTCCACAGTAATACACTGAAGGTAAGTTTACGCAACTTAAAAAAGTGATCCACTTAGCAGTAAAAAATGGATGACTGTCTTTATGTCTAAGAAGTTTTTTTCTTTTTAAGTATTCATTCACCAAAATGCATTTAATGTCTGCCTTTGCCAACCTCTTATTGTGCACAGTTGGAAATCTGTGGTAATGATAATAAGGGTCGATCAGAAAGCAAGGACTCACAGGTCAGACTTGCACTTAAGTCATTGAACTGTGTGGAAATGTGCATGAAAGAGGAAAACAGATGGTATTCTATTAGACTCATACTTCTTTGCCACCTCTACTACAATCATGTGCACATCAAATTCCACTATTGTGTCTTTGTCAATTGCTTTTCTCATGTTCCCCTTGACAGTTGTATCTGTGGATGCAGCAATTTAACTCTTACTAAATGCAAATAATATCTCTTTTCCAACCAGCCACACATTCATATCTAGCAAAAGTATATGTGTTCACATGCAATCACTTCAAGTAAGTATAGTGCACAGTCTATTTGTGAGCTTCATCTACATCAAGATCACATTTAAAAGGATTATAGTGTCTGTAGCTATAAAAATAAATGCTGATGATTTTGTCTTTCCAAATTCATTTTGAGGGAAATGAGGGAAATTGCTTCCTTTGCTTGTGTACCACATGTGGTTGCAAAAAGATAGTCCTGATCCATGTGGGTAGGTTGAGGACGCTAAATCAGAGGCATTGCAGGGGAAAAAAAGTGTACACTAAAAAATTCTGTTACTGTTACATTCGAAGTAAAAGATGACATAATTTCCAGAAGGTGTAAAATTAAAGATGAAATGTTTTCAATATTTTATGGAACATTGCCTTCATTTACAGTTTGACAATAATAAAAAAATAATAATAAAAAATGGCCCAAAGCAGAGGTTTGGCACCTTGTGTAGTCAGTCAGTAGTTATGAACTCCTTCAGCTCAGAAAGTTCAGTTTCAGATTTACTTTTGGCATTCAAGGCTTTATTTGATAAGATAGTACACAGGAAAGAGGGCAAAGAGTGTGGGGGAAAAGGTCCGGGGTGGACTTAAACCCTCCAAAAATAGATTCTGTAGGATTTTTGTATGCCCTGCTGTCAAAAGACTTTCAAAGAAACTGGGCTGAGGAACTGTGACGGCAATGACAAAACCTTTAATTTCTGCCTCTTGAGGAACTTTTGAAATATGAGGTTTGTTTAGGGCTGTTATCCTGTTTTAGAAACTTCTTTTCAGCTATAGTTTTCTAAGGTCTGTGTGATGTTTGCTTTTAGAAATTAACGGTAGTTCTGGAATCCATTCTTATGTTCTCAACAAGTAAATTGTTCCTGTTGCCACTGGCTGCAGCCTAAGCCCAAAGAATCATAATGACACTGTGGTGGTGTTCTTATAAATTTTAGGACTCATCCATGTGTCCAAAAGGTCCTTACTTTAACACAGGTTCAAAAGTAAATCATGCTAGTTTAAATGGTGAATTTAAATTTTGACAAATAGTGTTGAGGTGGTGTTCTGGGTTTTCTTTTCATGATAATTCATGATTTTGAAGGCACTGCTGAACAGTAAAACAATGACGCACCACTCCTGAGTTTGCTCATACCTTCTTATATCTCTTTTAGCTGTGCTTTTTGAACTGCCTTGCTAGTAACTCTACAATCATTTCTTTTGGGAAGCTTTCGTAACTCAACCTCCATTAACGGAAATGTTCCTGGCATCTTTAAATGTTTCTAACCAAGAATCGCTTGGTCACTGACTGGGCTGAAAATGTAATTTTTCATGCAGTTGTTTTTTAAGTCTGCATTTGCTTACTCTTTTCATAGTAACTGAAATATTAAGTAGTCACCAAACTTTTGCAGACTTATTCCAAAGGTTTACAGAACAACAAAAACTTTCCTCAATATTTTAATGGAAAAAAATCTGTGTAATCACATGTTTGTTTGAAGTTTTTATTTAGAATCAGCGTTATCTAATATTCATGACAAAGTTTTCCATACTTATCTGTTATCTTTTCATAGTTCTTTTACTTTTTTTAGTCTTAGGTTTATACAGACAGTACACACATTGAATAACAATTTGCATCCACAGCTGGTTGATTTATTTTAGAGGTGGTTTTTTCACTGACCCTCCCCACCATACAGAAAGCACAATTTCTGCCATTCTGTATTATAATTGTACATTCAGTAGATGGATGATCTATCTGCCAGTTTGCTAATCAAGCAGAAATATGTGCTCCATCTTTACTCTCTGAAATTGCAACTAACATTACAGCAGACTGTGCAGCATCTATGCCTGGCTGAAATTGCGCTCCCTCCCACTGCTCCTCCTTCACTGCCTCTGGGGGCCGTAAAGAAGAATTCAGGAAAAGAAGTGTGGTACTTTCCATTAGTTTAAAATCCTTGCTGATGATATCACTTGCAGGCACGTCGGGGAAGTATTCACTACCATCCTCAGTGATATAGACTGAGAAGTTGTACAGTTTTTTAGTCAAGATTAGAGGATTAACTTATGGAGATTAAACACAGTAAATTGCTCACATAATTAATTGGTCTTGCATTTAAACTGGGAAAAAACTGGAGGACTATTATTGTTATTATTAACACTTTGATAAATTAAAAAAATCCAAGTTTAACTCATTAGAAGTTTTGTAGAAGAGAACATAGAAAAATAATTTTTAAACACATCAGGGTTTCCATATAATTTGGCTCACTAATGGGTATAAGACAGCTTGAATGAGGATTGATATGCCAATCATCCTACACTGACTCAGAATGATTGATGACTGCCATTTTTCTCTCCTCACCAGCAAATCTACTTAAAGGGTCATATCAAGTCACAGCAGATACATGCTGTAAAATCTCCAGAACCTCCTGCATAATATCACTTTTACTTTAACTTGTAGATTTCCGTGATTTTGAGCACAGTTTGTGTGAAGACCTATTAGGTGAGGGGAAGCGATTCCTGTGAATTTAGGAGGCTGAGGTGAAAACAAACAGAAGAACACTATATCATTGTTGATACTGTTTAAAATGCAGGTCTTGTGTTTTTTGTATTCTTGTTTTAAAAAGACAAATCAATGTTTCTTGCTTCTTTTTTTTAAACTAACTGTATAGAATTCATCAATATCTCAATACATATAAATGCAATATATAGAATCCATAAAAATAATGGTTCTCAGATACATGCCATTACAAAAAAATACATATTGATGAGGACAAAGGAGTGTTATTCCCCAGCCATCAGTGCTAACCTGGATCTCATGCTGTTTTGCATAGGTTCATAAAGGTGCCACTTTTTTCTTCTTTTTTTAAGCATGTAGATGCATAATCAGCACTCCAAATACATAAAAGCTCAAAGTCAGCAAAATGATGAGATTTACATATCGTTCACTCTTTGAACAGCCTTTGTTAGGCTATTTCCTGTTGTTACATGAAGTTAAGGAATAGCCAAGGACTCTCATTTGGTTGATGCATTTTATCTAAATAAGGATAAGGCGCATAAAAAAAACTAAGGGTATATGTTGTTTGATGGGCATCTTCACAGCTGACTGATCTCATAAACCTTTGGTTGTGGCGTGGTCATCTGGACAAATAGGCCATGCGAGGGATTTTCCATCCGAGGTTGTGTGTTAAGCCTTGTATGATGGATTAGAAGGACTAGTTAGGAGAACAGCTCCTTTGCAATTCCTCCATCAGTAGACTTGTCCAGAGTCTGTATGCCGTGAGGCTGAGCTTATGGGATTATAGTCAAGGTTCAGTGGCAGCTAATCAGAAACAACCAACAGATACTTTTAATATCCCGCTGCACTTGTTAAAATATTGTAGGGAACTGCCACTGCAAATGTGGATTAAGTAGTGAGTGGGTTTTAAGTTCTGAGACAATGCCTTCAAATAGCTTGAAAACATGTATTTTCTGCAATCAAGCTGACAGAAGGTCTTAAATAATGGAGGAGAAGAAGAAAAAAAGGATTCATTCATGTCATAGTTTTCAACTGTGACTTCCTGTGACCCCTGATAAGAAATGTACTGACAAGGAAAGAAACTGTCATGTTATTTGAAACAAAATGTCCCCAGTCGCTCTCTGCCCCAAAACAAAACAATGATTTGTTTGGTGTGAAACAAATTATAAAGGAAAAAAAAACTTATTGTGTTCTGTGGCAGTTTCTGAAAGGCTCATAATTGTAGGTTGTTGGACAATGAAGAACAAATATATTTCAATGGCGAATAAAATGAATGTACAAATGTAATCTATGAATAGTCCTAGAGTAGTTTTATTATACTACACTAAAATATCTACATGCAAATACTTATTGTAGATGAAGTAATGACTCCTTGTCAAATAAGGTTTAACCATACAGAACACTGCTATCTTTCAAATGCACACAAAAGAAGCACCAGCAAAAACACATGAATAAAATGCCGTTATGTTCGTCCTTATAATATTGACTAATCATCAATGGCTCAATGACTCTACGAGAACTGCTTGTAGAGTTACTAAGAAAAGCAGCAATGCTTTCTCTTTAAAAAACAAAAACAAAAACAAACTTGAAACTATTCATCAGGAGTTTGCAATTTAGCAAAAACTGGGCTAAATTACTTCTGAAAGCATTCTTATGGACTGATGAACAAGAAAGAACAAAGAATGGTCCAGAAAAAAAACAAACAAAAAAAAAACAACCTTATTTAAATACCAAAACTGCTATTTGATTACCCTGGGTTCTGGGAAAGTACATTGTTTTTTGTATTTGTGTTTTCTTAAATGGGCTTTTGGACTAAACACCAAAGAAGATGTCACCTTGAGAATAATTTCAGGTTCTGAATCCATTTATGACTATAGAGTAGTTGGGGATTAAAACAAAACATAGCAGTGGTTGGTGGTCAGTCAGTGCAATGCAGAAGATGTGATTATTACAGGTTTTATTTGGAGAAAAACAAACAACAAACAAAACAGAAACTATTTTATGCATTCCTACCCTTCTAAATATCACAATTACGCATTCTAATCGGACTCAAATAATGGAGTCATTTGGGTTGTGTTTTCACCATCCCCACTGAAAAGACCCCCACTGAATTGAAATTATACAACTTTCTTGACTCACTACATATATCTGAAAAGATAATGCAAGCTATGACTCCTCGGGGGTTAATTATCTTGTACAGTCCACTTGTTGATATATTCATCAGCATATCCATATGTATATATGAAATGTCTTTCTTCTGGAGCTTTATTTTTGTGTATTTTTGTACATCTTTTTTGAAAATGGTGGAAATTGCTGTCGGCAGGCTGAGTAATTCTATTTGCACTCTTGTCCCAAAGGTTCATATTGAATTATTCAAGAGTCCTCTTTTACTTTGAGTCTGCATGGAGCTCATTGCAATATAATTTGTGATTAAATAGGGAGATTTACTTTACGCTAAAAAAAAGCTTTCAATGAGTAGAATTTAATATGGAAGAAAGACTGTTCCCTGTCTTGCTGTCCTGTTGTAATCAGTTTGGCATAAAATATCAATGTGCATCAAAGGATTACTTAGTTCGTTTATGAATTTGTTCCTACTGTTAGCAGTGTGTTTGGGAAAGCCGTTCTTAAAGTTTTAAGAGCTATACAGGAAATTCCAAATGAAATGGCTGTCACAATCTGGCGAGGGCAGACTGTATGAATTGAAAAAGGACCCAAAATGCAGACTCCAAGGAACAGGGAACAAAACTTGAATGTTAACAAAAAGCGAGCCGTTTAATATGGCTGGTAAAAAAGGTACAAACAAAGGGCAAGGCAAACTGAAGCAAAATTAACACAAACCTAAACTGGGAAATCTAAACAAACAATAAGAAAAACCTAGACAAGAAACTTGGAAGCATGGCATAGGAAACATGGCGTGGACAACAGACGACCTGACAATCACACACTGAAAACAGAGGACTTAAATACACAGGAGGTGATTAGGGGAAGTGGCAACACCTGGGGAAACAGCTGGCACACATGAACATAATGACGTCACAGTGGGAGAGTAAAACTGAACACGATGAACACAGAAACGCCAGACCTCTTCACAATAAAACAGGAAACAGAGTGAGATATAGACATGACAACCTGAACTTGACAACATAAGCCACAGACATGAAATACATGAAAAGCAGGGGAGACTTAACATGGTGGAAGCACGAGGGGGAAATAATGACTAGAAACACTTAAGCATGATAACAAATGAACTTAGGAACCTGAAGGGCTTACATAAACTAAAACATCAAAAATGAACTAAAACTCAAAACACTGGGTCATAAGACCCAGGATCGTGACAATGGCTTAAATTTTCATTTCATTTCATTTATTTGTTCATTTTCAGGCACAACAAATACCTATATTGAACATAAAATGCACAAAACAAAAAACAAAAATTGCCTGAAAAAGGAGTGGGACGAAGAAAACTTATTAAATCCCACCCCTATACTCACTCATCAACAAAAAAAAACAAACTTCCCGCAGCTACGCCCATCATTGCATACAGACCCATCAACAGCCCCGGGCACATACAAGCATCTAAACGGCAGCTTGCAAACAACAATTAGAGCCTTCATAACTGAATACAGAATATATAAATTATAAATTGCATTACCACAGGTAACAGGCAGTAATAACTACAAGTAACAAACACACATACATATACATACATATATATCTACACACACATGTACACATATGTACATACATACGCACACTTTTTTTTTTTTTTTTTTTTTTGGAATCCATACCAGCAATGGTAAGAGAACAGACATTACAGAGCACACTAAAAGCATCATTGAGTATACTGTGACCAGACCAACTGTTTGTAGAGAAATTTAAATCTATGAATATTTTTGCATTGTTTCAATTGTAAACTCAGACTGTTCCAGATTTTCACACCACATACAGACACACAAAAACCTTTACGGGTTGTTCGAGTTCTGGGTAATTTGAATTCTCCAAAGCCTCTCACATTATAAACCTTTTCTCGAATTTCAAATCTAGTTTGTAAATTTGCTGATAAAAGTTTAGTAAAAGCTTTATACAAAATTATGGATGTATTGTAATTAACCAGATCCTGGAATTTAAGTAACTTTGCCTGAAGAAAGAATTTGTGAGTATGATCTAGATAACCAGCCTTGTGAATAATACGCAGTGCTTGTTTCTGTACTGTGACTAATGGATTAGTTGTATTTTTATATGTGTTTCCCCACACTTCCACACAATATGTAAGATATGGAAGAACCAGGGTACAGTACAGAGTACAAAGTGCATCTTTATCAAGGAATTGTTTCACTTTGTTCAAAACTGCGAGGCTTCTGGAAATTTTGGTTTTTATGTGTCTGACGTGGGGTTTCCATGAAATTTTATTATCAATTACGACTCCCAAAAATTTGTTTTGACTCACATTATCAATTGGTACACCTTCAATGATAATTGGTAATTCTACATTATATTTTAAATTACCAAAAAACATTGCTTTAGTTTTATTTATATTTAATGATAATTTATTTATGTCCATCCATTTTTTTATTAATTTTAGCTCCCTGTTTACGGTCATTACAAGATCAGTATAATCATCGCTACTGAAAAATATGTTGGTGTCATCTGCGAACAGTATGAGTTTAAGTACTTGAGAAACATCAAAAATATCATTTATGTATACATTGAAAAGTTTTGGTCCCAACACTGACCCTTGGGGAACACCACATGTAATACCAAGTTTCTCTGAATGGTAATGCCCAATGCTAACATATTGTTCCCGACCCGTTAGGTAACTTTTTAACCAGTTACCAGCTTTCCCTCGAATACCATATCTTTCCAATTTATCCAATAATATTGAGTGATTGATTGTGTCGAAGGCCTTTTTGAGATCAACAAAAATACCAACTGCATATTTATTTTTATCCAGTGTATCAGTAATTTCTTCTACTGCCTCAATTATCGCCATTGAAGTGGTTCTTTGCGTTCTGAAACCATACTGACCAACATTTATTATTTGATGTTTTTCAAGAAATTTTTCTAATCTTGAATTAAAAAGTTTTTCTAGAATTTTTGAGAATTGAGGCAGTAGAGAAATAGGCCTATAATTGGTAAAACTGTGTTTGTCATTACTTTTATATAGTGGTATTACTTTCGCAATTTTCATTTTTTTTGGAAAACAACCAGACTGAAATGATAAATTACAGATATATGTTAAGGGACTAGCAATATTCAGAATAACCTGTTTAACTACAGACATATTTATGTCATGATAATCCATTGAAGACTTACTTTTACATTTTAATGTGATATTTATTACTTCTTGCTCATTTGTAGCTGAGAGGAACAGTGAAAAGGGATTTGATTTTATATTACTGATATTTTCATTTTTATGACACGGGATGTCTGCTGCTAGTTCAGGGCCAACATTTATGAAGAATTTATTGAACCCATCGACAATATTACTCATGTTGTGATTTTCACCATTTGCATCAGTAAAATATTCAGGATATGATGTTCCAGAAGATCCTTGTTTAATTAAGTTGTTCTAGGAAATTATCATAAGCCTTGTCCACATCTGACTCTTCATACACCGAATTCCAATCTTGTTGTGCTAAATCGAAATTGAAGGCATGAATTGCTTCTTCATTTATTGTTCGCTTTGCTATCATGATCTTGGTATCTATTTTTTTTAAATCACAGTCACACAAAGTAAAAACTGGTAAGTGGTCAGTTATATCACAGACAAGCAGGCCACTATTAATTTGGAAATCCATGACATTAGTAAAAATGTTGTCAATAATAGTGGCGCTATGTGAAGTTATTCTGCTTGGCTTTGTTATTGTTGGATATAGTGATAAGCTGTACATCGTGTCAGTAAAGTCATCAATGGCTTTTAACCTTGTTGGATTTAGCAAATCAATATTAAAATCACCACAGATAATTAAATAATTAAAACTCTGGGAATTGAGAATTTGTTAGTGTTTTTTCGATGAACTTAAAATTGATTTTAAAGCGAAGATGAAACACAGTGAGTGGTCACAAAGGTATAAACCCAAGCAGACTGTTATTCTTGGCTGCCCACATCAGGGTTTCCCTACCACAGAAGGCCTACACCTAAAATGTTAAATTCATTTTTTTTCTCTCTGTTGGTTTAACATCAGTAAAACAGTAACATTAACTAGATGTGCTAGTGTGTCAGGCCACTGTGTGTTATCAGAGAAGTTTGACTTTAGCATTAGTTCACCAGTTTTTATTCCCTCTCTCTAGTGGGTGAATATAGCATTGTTCAATCAAAAGATATTCTCTCATTTGGAGTTTTGATGATGGTAATGGGGAGCATTGTCACATAGGTGTGCAACTTGGATGAGATCTGATAACTCTAAGGATCAGGCCTATGATTTGCATCATTTTCATTACTGGTAAACTAATCAGTGACACCTGGTGCACTGTGGATAGCGGCATTGTCATGCTAGAAGAGACCACTCATCAAAATAGAAAGGTTTCATCAAAATCGAAAGGTTGTCAGAACACTTCTCCGGGTGGACACAAACCATGCCAGCAAGATGTTTGTATACCCTTACAGCAATCAGGTCTGTTCTACTCTCTTGGTGCAAGCTGTACATGCACTCACCGCTTATAAAGAGCATGACGATGACTCATCTGACCGTGTCAGTTTTTTATCCACATATCTCTAAACTGTGCCTTATTATATGTAATGAGGGGTTTAAGCACAGCAACCTTTTAAGAATATCCCTCACATACTCATTTAATTGTTGGACTGTGCTTTTAATTTGTCAGCTGTTTGTAAATCCTCGCCTACAGTATATGCTGTTCTCCAGTACTGTGGTGAATTTTCACTGCACAATTCAGATGTCACTTTATGTCTGTATAGATGTAAGTGCAAAAAGGAAAAGTACAAGAAGGTCCACAGCAGTTTAAAGTGCATCCATTGTATACGCCAGAGCTTTTTATATTCATTCTCTACCCTTGGTCTGCACTTGCACACTGCATATCACTCAAACTTAAGAACAACCTGAACTGACTTGAGTTCAGTGAAAATATAAAATGTAGCATAATGTTGGCAGAGTAAAAATCATTACTGCAAAAAATTGTGGGAAAGTGTTGTTGAGGTGAATGGATGCAAAGGGCTGCAAATGTTAAAAATCTGCCATCAGGTTTTTATTCTATTAATTTGTTAGACTGAATAACTCCAATGTCGTAGATACAATTGTCACTGCAAGTAGGTGTAGGTTAAATATTCTGCAGCAAAATGCATGTAATATAATATAATATAATATAATATAAAAAAAATTGTATTGCCTCTTCCAGATGAGGTGGAAGAGGTGATTGGGGTGAGGGAAGTTTAGACTTCTCTGCTTAGAAGAGTTTATATTTTATTATATAGTAATAAACGTAGCATATCTATATCTGTATGTTTATTCTCAAACTTGTCCTAGAGGACTGCTTTAATGTTGATGAAACTTAGGGTACCAAGGTTTGTCACATCTATGTTGAGAGTGATTAAAATATTAACTTGAAATAAAAAGTATAATTTCTATTTAGTAGTTCACACATTCATATGCACGTTACACATTTGTTTTAACTGGGAGCAGATGACTCAGGTTTTAATAATCTTGTTATAACCTATCTAGCACCCCTTTATCATCCTACAGCACTAATTAAGGGTGAAAGATGGTTGCAACAGATGACAAAATAAGGGTAATCTTTCTGGATATTTGCATGCTTAAAACCAGAAACCATACACACCCAATATTAATTTAGGTGTGTAGGAATGCTTCATAGGGATGCAAAGCTGTTAACTAAATTGTGTATATTGTTGCAGTTATTATCTATTGTTTCTTGCGCAGGGAAACAAAGAGATAATAATGATGAAAAAATGTTTTTACTAGGATTACACACCAAAGTAACGTAGGTTGTAGTTTTGATTAAAATACACCAATTCACAACATTAGCCCTAGACAAGAAATGGGGAATGAAAGTGGCTACTATCACTAGTCCATCAAGGCACAGTGACCAAAGGACACCTTGTGCGTATTTATAAGACATAGCAGCTTGGAAAAAGAGGCTACATTTGATGCGCTTGGAATGAAGATGGGCTTGGTTATCTTGGTTTTAACATTATCCTCAGTGATTTCCATTTAGCAGCTGCTAGAACACTATCATTCAGCAAACTGTGTGGATAATGATTATAATTAACATTGCCCTGTGCCTCTGCACTGTTCTATTTCATGGATTTCTATGCATTTCAATCAATGTTACACCTGTTAGAATGGGTGTCCTTATTACAAGCCAATACTTATTATTTGCCTAAGATTGGTTAGATAACTGAGAATCAATGCAGATTTGTCCTTTGGTGTGTGTTAAAATTAAAAATCATTGTTAAAATCAGCTTAAATAATCCAAGAGACTGGGTTAGTCTAATATCAAGGATCACTGCATCTTATGCCATTGACGTCCTTCAACACAAGATTTTAAATTGCAAAATAAATGATGTGAAAAAGGTACCTCACACTATCCATTCATCCACCCATTCATTCATCTATCCATCTATCCACCCATGCTCTTCTACTCATCCTTATCAGGAGGTTTCGGGTACACCCTGGACAGGTCAGCGATCTGACACAGGGTGAACAAAGAAAGACACACAACCACTCACACTCACATTCACACCTATAGGCAATCTAAATCCGCAGTTAGCCTAACCCCAAGAATTGTATGTCTTGTTTGGACTATGAGAGGATGCTGGAATACCAAGAGGAAGCTCACAACCTGTGCTAACCACCGAGCCACCGTGCTGCCCCTACTTCACACTATACCTAGTTTATTCATTTTTGTCTTATTTTATTGTTTAGTTAAAACTTTTACATGATGACACTGATTAAGATGACAACCCAAAACTTGTTGGTCAAGTAATGCAATCGTTCTTCACGCCAGAAGTGCGGCTAGAGCTTCAACGTCTACAAACAGCCTGTCATTCTGTTGCACATCTCCTTTTCTGTGTTGTAAGGTGACGAGATAATACTGAATGCCTAGACTTAATTGCACTGAATAACGTCAAAAAAAACAAGACATAGTACTTACATTTACCTTTGGGTATGACACAATGACAATGGCAGACACTCTAGATGCAAACCATGTGTTCCTATCTTTTGTAAACAGAGTGTATTAAACCACACAACTGTATTCAGTTACAAGAAAAGATCAATATTGACTAAAAAGTGCAAAAAAAAAAAAATCCAATTGTGAACTACAGTAGGTGACTCACTGCATCTTCTATGTTTAATACTTCATTAGTAACACTAAACATGTGGTGTATGCTGTACAGTGCAGCGAGGAATGCTCAGACCTCTACATTGGAGAGACCAAACAGCCACTTCACAAGCGCATGGCACAACACAGAAGAGCCACCTCCACAGGACAAGACTCAGCAGTCCATCTGCATCTTAAGGATAAAGGACACTCTTTCGAGGATGCCAATGTTCACATTTTGGACAGAGAGGACAGATGGTTTGAAAGAGGAGTGAAAGAAGCCATCTATGTCCACTGTGAGCGACCATCTTTGAACAGAGGCGGGGGTTTACGACACCAACTCTCTGCCATCTATAATCCAGTTTTGAGATCCCTTCCCAGACGCCTTAACGCCCACTCACATCCTGGGCCATCTGATCTCAGGAATTCGCATCATAAGGTGGGGCCAGGTTTCACAATGAACACACAGGAAACTCTGGCTGATGGGGACCCACGCCCAGTTTCACACCTTGGCTCAGGCGATTAGAGGATCATCAGGGGGTCCTTTTGTCCCTCTGTGGGGGGTTACTCCCACTAGGTTTATATCTGGGACTCTCCACCATTTGACCTTAGAACTGAAGAAGCTTCTCGGATGAGAGGTGAAACGTCTTCAAGCAACTTAAAGAAGTCCAGACGCTTTTCTTTGCAAGCTCCTTTGACTACGATGACCTGGATGACTGAGAACCTTCACAGACATTAGTAACACTAAACAGCAACTTTAAACAAATATTGAAGTTGCACTGTTTATATGACATATAATAAATTGATAACTTAACACAATACATAAAGATATAAAGACATTTCAATCAATCAAATTAAATCAATACAAACTGCCATACTGTGTTGTTAATTTCTCTATCAGTGTACCTTGTAGGAATAATCAGAATACAACTAAATACCTTTTTTTGTTTACAGTGCAGTGGTACGTGCTGACTATGGTGAATTTAGTTCGTGTATAGTGAAGGATTAATGGAAAAGCCTGAAGTTTAAATACTTATATCCCAATTAAATTCCAGCGCAATTTCCACTTTAGCTGTGTAATAATATATTCGATTTGGGTCTTATTTGGCCTGCAGTGGCTCCTCTTTGTTGCTTTCAAACCAAATGTAAATAACTGTCAGTCTTTATTTTTTTTCCTCCTCGGAGCTCTGTTACATCTTCCTTTTTAATCACCAAGTTCTTGAGGGTTTCTTTTTAACTACACAGTATAATGAAATGAATACATTTTTGAAAATAACTTTCACAGACTGTGCGTCATTATGATGAACTGTGCACACCAGGCACAATATCACCACCAAATTGCCCCAGAGAATTAGCTATTCTGTAATATATCCTCCAAATGAAAAAAAAAAGAAAAAAGAAGTGAGTCATGTAACACAGGCTTAAAACCAGTTCCTCATGAGTATCTACCCCAGGAATACCCCAGAGCCAGAAAAGCATCTGGCAGAGAAGTTAAATCCATCCAGCAGCTACTGTCAGCACAGGTCCCAGTGGGTTATGCGGAAGCCAGTGAGAGATATCCATACCTTTAAAGCACACGAGTACTTCATCTCCTTAATCATTCACCACAATTAAATGTTCCTTTTTTGTTTAAATACAAAGCAATGACCACACAGATCCCTGGGAAATTGACAATTTGCAGTGTTTATACTGAGTCAGTAAGCTACAGATATTTTCGTACATTCAACGTCTTTTATTCAATTTCTTCGTAATTTGCATTCAGATTTCAAAAACACTAGCAAAGAATAACCTTAAAATGACCTCTTCATGGAGCCACAATGAAGATGTTGAGGTATCAGTAAAATGTAAGACACCGTGTAATTTATGTCCATAGTATAAACATTTGTGCATTGAAGCTATAGCCTTGTTTGACTTGAGTTCCTTCAAAACACGAGAAAGAACCAAGCTGTCAACACCCCCCCCCCCCCCCACCGACCCCCTCCTTGTGGCAATTGTTAAACTTTTAACTAAATGGCCATCAATGTAACAAAAGAGCAGTAGTTTCAATACATTTTATACCTGACCAACCATTCGAATGACCCTTTTTTCCCCAGTGCTATTGAACAGCCAGCTACAATAAGTAAAAATACACCATACACGGTTTGGAAAGTTGTCTGCAGTGTTGTCAAAGAAGCCGCTATTTGAGAGTGGTGCTGTTCGATACGTCATGATTTGATTTCTCTGAGTATGGCAAGTTTCAAAGAGAAATACTGAGACTGAAAAGAAGGCTGGCAGCCTGGAGTACAGAAATGTGAAACCTCCTCCATAATGGGGGAGGAAAGATCGACAGTTACTGTGTCACCACTTGTCAGAAAGAGGAGTAGAGGTATACTGCAGAGCTTGAGTTGTTCTCAAAGTAGTTTTACATGGTACCTTGTGCTAGCTGTCTGAGAAACACTTGGGAAAAGGAGGAGTTCAGTAAAGGATATAGACTGTTGGCCACAATGCTTTAAAAAGGGAAAAAAAAAACTGAGTTGTTGTGGGGTGTCAGATCACAGTTAATTATATCTCAGCAGCACTTTTTTTTTTTAACTTACAATACACAGACTGAATGGATATGAAATTCAATATGTGTTATCTGGAAACTTTTGTCACAATTCGATGTACAATTAGAGGCACACCTTTTTATTTATTTATTCTTTAAAAGGAAACTGTCAATACTATCTCTGAATGCTAACTGAAGCTTGTGTCATGCTAGGAATACAGACCCAAACAGTGATGAAAAACAAGTCAATAAACTTTGTCACACCATCCAATAAAATGATTCAACTACATAAGCTGTACATCAGCAAAAACAAATGGGGAGGCATATACCGTGAAAAGTATTTGTCCCATTTCTGATTTCTTTAGGTATTACCCTGACTGATGATAAGAAACTTACTATAATTACAGTGTTAAAACTCTATCCTGATATCTGATATCCTACAGTCAAGGTTCATGGAATGAAATATACATACAATATTTTCAATCCGGTCTTGAAGTGAATATAAGTGTATGAATCCTGCTTCCGGATCTGAACTACTCTGCGTTTATTAAGGCTGTTGTGTTTTTAACCTGTTTTAATGTTTTGTATCTTGTTCTATTTAATCTAAACAAGACCCTAAAAAAGTCAGTGATCACTCTTAGGCTCTCTCGGTTTATTACCACTATTCATTTTAAAGCTCAGTATTTAAACCCTTACGATGTAACTACAACTCAGCCCATGCAGCAGTATATTAATGATTAACCTTGTATTGTGGATGAATTATCTCAGTTATCCCTAACAATCGTGAACCCTCACGTTAAATTTTAATGAGTGGAAAAAAGTTAGCATTCATCCTCCGATGTCACTGTGCATTAATGTGTTTCAATTATGCTAACCATAGCTGTGTAGCTAGCCACTACATACCAGCTAGCTCAAATTCAGGAAGACTACGAATGTCACTGCTGTTTAATTTTCTCTCTTCGTTTATGTCGGAAGGGATAGCAGAGTGTTGGGAAGCATTTGAGTAACAAAGTGTTGCAGGTTACCTTTGTGGTGGCCATCTTGTTTTCCCAGTAAAGAGGAAGCCTGCCTCAATTGCAGCTCTTCTATAGGCCAGTCTGTATTAAGGTGTGTCTTTAGAGTATTTAAAGGGAGCAGGAAATGGATTGGGAGCCTTTTTGAAAAGTTACTGTCTGCATGTGTATGATGTTGGCAAGAGATAATAAAACAATTACTTTAATTAAGATAGAGTGAAGTCTGATGTTTCCCTCACCACCCCTCACTGCGTAACACAGAGCTATATGTTTTAATTTTTTTCAAAAATCCTTCAGTCAGAACATGCTTTATCATGTTTAGGTAGAACGCGAGCTACCTTCCTGCTAACTTCACAAATCCTGTTTTCATGGATGCCTGGGTGTTAAACTTAATTGTTACACCTGCTAGAGCAGCCACACTGATCATTTCATTAAAGATGAAAGATGAAGATAGTTTCTAACCCTCAGTGTTACCGTACTGTTCTTTTGACTTTGGGACCGAAAGTAGAGTTTGAACCCGGCAACGACTAATGACATTAGACTTAAAGACCGGATGTATGTATATGTATATATATATATATATATATATATATATATATATATGTGTGTGTGTGTGTGTGTGTGTGTGTGTGTGTGTATATATTATACACATGTATATAATACATGCATATGTGTGTGTGTGTGTGTGTGTGTGTGTGTGTGTGTGTGTGTGTGTGTGTGTGTGTATGCCTCTTTTATTCCATGCATTTGTTTGTTTCACGCAAAATTAAATAGGAATAAGGCCTTTGGAAACAATGATTTTATGTCATGTCCCATAACCTATCCAAAATGCACCATGGCAACACTGTTTCCATGCAATCCTCCAAGGAAAAAAAATAAATGACAGCATGAAACTGAATGCAACTGAACAATAGCTTAGAAACATACTGGGGCTTCTAATCAAAGGGTTTTTGAGTAACTGAATCTATTCTGGCCTCATATTATTATGGGGTTAAACCCATTGGGGAGAGAGAATTGTAGGAAAAACAACAAACAAACAAAACAAACAAAAAGATTACCCCCAATCTGTTGTATACCAGTATCACTGGTAATGTCAAGGTGTTTAATTTACCATTTAATAGCATGTGGCAGGAACTATAGCAAGAGCAGACCATACAAATCATCTACATGGGTGATGTAGAGCCAAGAAAGTGAAGCACAATGTCTTTTATAAAAAGAAACAAAAGAACAAAAACAAGAACAATAAAAAATGTTTGCAGTGAAAAAAAAAGATGAATGGCTTTGTTTATAATAGCCTCCAACACATAGACGTGTCCACGCCTACAGTAGGTTTTCACAAAACAAAGTTACATAACGTAAAATCCACTATATGAATAATAACAAATAGAAGAACACACTGTACATTGGTCAACCAATGTAGAATGGAAAGAAAGCAAAGAACTCAACTGTCTTTCATAACTTTTAACAAATAAACATGTAACTGCAAGAAAACCATATAGTCAAAAATATGAGTCATTTACGATGGTTGACCAATAAAAGTTGGTACACAAACCCAAAGTGCACAAACCTATTTGTTGGTTAATACATACATGCAATTTGAACTGTTCTAAAGGGAGTTGTGCAGTAAAATATATTAAAATGTATTTGTGACTACTTTGAAATAGGGGTGTGTATTGGCAAGAATCTGGTGATAAATTATGTATCACAATACAGGGGAGACAATACAATATAAAGAGATACTAAAAGCCAGACGATATTTGTGTTTGTGTTAATTATTGGAAGGAAAACTCACAGTAAACAGTCCAAACTGTTAAATGACATGAGCTTGACATGAGCTATCTCAATTAAAATAGAGGGACACTTTCACTAGAGGAAACAAAAACACTCTCTCTTTAAGTTCAAAATAAATGGAGAAATTAAAATCTTGTCAGAAGTCATGTCAAATAAACAAAAACCACTTTACCGATATATCAACTATTTCTTTAACATATAAAAGTAAACAATGTAACACTGAGGTCTTACTTAGTGCAGCATCAAAACGAAGCACTTTTTATGTTATCTTAACATAAACAAATATAAATCAAAAATTTAATTGCTTGAAGAATTCATCAAAGTAAACACTGAAAATATATAAGTGTAATTAAAATTAAGTGCTAATAAAAGAAAGTACACCCCTGCAATGTCCATCAATGCAACACTTTTTGTGCAACCTGAAAAGGGGAATTTGTTCATCTGTGTGACTGAAGATTCCACTGATCAGTTACGTAATGTGCTGTAACAGTTATGTACGATTCAGTGGCTCAAGTACAAGCGTCGCATGTCAAAGCAACTGTCTCTGCTGAGCTAAGTGAGTTCAGCACTGTTGCTTTGACTTCCTGGTACAAATTTGGCAGAGCGAGTGGTGTGTTGTCGGGAAGGAAAGGTGTAACGGGGCTCCAGCATTTTAATCATATTACGAAATCCTTTATACTCCACAACAGTTAGAGGGCACATGTCTTTGCAAATAAAAACAACTACTGACTGCGCTATTTTTGTTGCACTAGTTGAAGTTGCTGGTAGTTTCGAAAGGTTAACTTCTTCAATTGTACGTTGAGCACCTCCTTTTGTTTTAAAATTAGCATTAGACGCTACATCGCTATGGTGTCTAGACACATGTACTTGTAAATTTGCTGTGGTATCCAAATATTTGACTCTGGCGGTGCAGATTTTACAAACTGCATAGCTTTTGTCTTTACAGCCTTCTTTTGTCCTGAATCCTAAATAACTCCACACATCTGCTTTGAAAGCTGCTGGGGCCAGCTGTATCCTCTCCTCTTCAGTCAGCACAATTTTCCACACATCCACTGTACTTCTTTGGTTTGGCAAAATAGACACTTCTACGGCACATGCAGTGTTATTGCGAGACCTCATTTTTCCGTTATAGTGAAGGCGGTAACAACTGCTAACAACTAGCGGCCAGAGTTTGAATGCAACACATAAAAGTAATACTCTTCTCAAAATTCTCAACAAAAAAAATCGATAACACTGCTTTTGAATATCAATTCAGTATCGTAGCACGAAATATTGCAATGTATCAATATTTTCTCACATCCCTACTGTGAAACATATGATACTCTTATTCAGGACTATGCCATTCCTTCACCTAAGATCCTCCCAGGCTATATGACACATGAATCCAGGAAGTTTTCTTTTTGGCTTTCCCCAGTTTTTCTTTCCATTTGGCCACTTAAAAGTTCGGATATATACACAGGAGAGTATCTTGATCAAATACCCAACCATTACAAGTGGTTTCTTACAAACAAAAGTGTGGAAACTTAATTTGTGGCTTCTTTGTGTGACATTACAACAATTAAGATATATACATTTGCAATACATTATTGACTTGTGTTTATGAGGAAATGAAAAGTACACTAGTCCAACTAAAAATGCCTAATTTGTCAAACAAACACTGAAATCTAGGCTGAGAGGTGGTGTTATAGCACTGCAGAGAATTAAGTTAGCTGTAGCGCAAGTCAGGCAACTACATTTTACAATATAGCTCTCTTGCACTAAGGTGTCACTGACTTTTCTTGAAGTCAGTATAATGAAACAAAAACAACAAAAAAACTAACTAACTAAATAAAGTTTTTGTTACATAAAACATTCTACATAATGGCAGAATTTTTTCTATTTCTTGTATTTAGCATGACTCCTCTTATCACACTTAAGGTATGTACTACATATATAGTGTAAGTAAGAGGAAACTCCACTAGATATTGAGTTATTGTATTTAAAATCTTCAGTAAGACTATGATATGTTTGTACAACTGGTCTGTTTTGGATGCCACAATGTATAGAATAGATTATTCAAATTTGTTTAGTCACATTTTAATAAGATAAGGCCATTTTAAATAAGGAACTCTTCTAAAATTTTATTGATGGAAATGATGAGTCTGTCTTGTTGTCTTGTCCTTATCTATAGTTATTAAAATATTAAGCACAAATAATGTTATAATGAATTAATTGTGAGTGATGTGAATTATGTGCACAAATTTAGGCATGAGGAGAAATTACTGTGTGTATATGTGGATTTTATCTTTTCAGTTTGATTTTCCTCCTTAAATTTTGTTTTTCTGAACACATTTTTTGTCCCCTCAAACATCCAAACCTGGCTGAAATCAAGACGTGCCACCAGAACAGTCCACCACTCTATTTCTGATGTTTCTGATGAAAACCAAACTTGGAAACCAATATTTACTCACGTGTTGGGAAAGAATAAACATAACTGATATTTATAAATATTAGACTATCTAGAACAATGACTAACTTTAACTTGAAGTGTATGCGTTTCAGTGAATTTTATGGTAGATGTTCCTAAACGTGATGGAGACAACTTTGGTGATGTAGCGAGTGAACATTAAGGTGTCAGTTTGTAAACATGTACAGACGCTCTGATAGCAACATCTACCGTCTGAATGATGATAAAAGACTTTTCAGTTACTTGAGGCTTTCCACCAGCTTATTTGAGGCTGTATGTCTCCCTGAGAGTTGCCCTCAAGCCTGCATAATCAATTTTAAGTTGTAGCTTCCATGTTATTGCTATATCTGATTTCTTGCTAGGAGAAAACCCCCTCACTAGTTTAAGCCCATTTCCACTAACAGCGACTTGAGAAGACTAAGCCATCACCTTTGATCTTTAAAATTGACCCTCCATTGTATTCGTTGTTTCATTCATTTTTCATAAGCAAGAAGCATCTTGGATTTTTAATTTGGTGTAGTCTAATATAGAGGTATTGGTAATAACCTGTTTAAACATGGTTGTGTTTTTTGTGTGTTGCATACTGTTCTACATACTGATTAGGGAAAGGTAACGGATTGTCTCTCTTGAAAATATCTTCATGAATCATCTGTTTTTCAGCTCAGAATCAAGAGTTGTGTGGTCTTGAGGCTAGTATTAGTCATTAACCAATCACATCATCACCTACCCGTTATACCCGCTTTGCTGGAAAAGGATAACAGAATTGCCCCCCCCCCCCCCCCCCCCCAAAAAAAAAAAAAAAATATATATATATATATATATATATGTGTGTGTGTGTGTGTGTGTGTGTGTGTGTGTGTGTGTCTACGTGTGTCTGTGTGTCTGTATTGATCATCGTATTATTTTTGTAAGGGAATAGGATGATGTGATGTTTGTGTTTTTTAGTCAGTTTAATTATTAGGAATTTTGAACATGCTGTTCATTTATCTTGTCATTAGCAATACGGTGAAAATAAAATTGGCCAATGACCCATTTGGCTTTGGCCACTTATTCCTTAAAATAATTACTAAAAGACTTAATTATAACCTAGAAATGTAAGATTTCAAAGAAGTCCATATTTATGAGGCGAGGTGGCTCTAAAGTAATACATCACACTGTTGCCACATGGGAAATAAAGGATCCAGTAGTTATGGTGCCTGAACAATACTATGAAATGAAAAAAATTCTCAGCTTTTGCTGCTTTGATTTTCCCCACTCAATCATAAATCTGTCTCTCTAAAGTCCCCCAGTTTATGGAAGTGCATTACCAAATCACTTGAGTACTTCTTTAACAAAGGGACCACTTTATATCACTTTTTTTTACTCTGCTTTTAGGCTTTGAAAAGTCACACTGGTAAACAGCTGTTAAAAGAAAAAAAAAACCTTTAGAAGATTGTCTTCTTAATAGGAACTGTTCCTAGGTATATCATATGGTAGAGTAACAAGTGCAACACAAAGGATGACGTTACCTCATACCATCAAAACTTGACAGAGCAGGTGACAGGAAAAATAGTTCTCTTGAGACAAGACGATGACAACTGGTGCCGTTTCCTTGAAGGCACACATGAGTGAGCTTTGCCCGTCAAAATGTCAGCAGCTTCAGATGATGACATCACACCAGATAAAGCCATATCACTTCAATGCAAATGACATAGTTTAGCTTTACATTGTTTAATGCGATGGCAACTTTGCTGAACTGTACAATTTGTTAGTTTACCTATAACCTATATCTTCGGTTATAGGTGACCTCCTTGGGCAGTCCTGCAGGATTTTCTGCAGTATATGAAAGTGCAGTTGTACCTTATGCATCTATGAGTACGCTGTATCTACTTTGGTATGTCACGACATCTTTAACTCATTTAAGGCAAGATAGATAAAATCCCAGAGAGTTAACTCAGGTGATTATCCTGGGTGGTCAGCAAACACCAACTTGTGTAGCATAAAACATATATGGATTACTGATTTGTGGTTTTAATGATCAAACCTAATTGAAAGATTGCCTTGCTAAAAAACATTTTTTGAAGAAAGACAACATGTAAAAGAAAATACACCTAAAACACCAGAGAGACTCAGATATTGCGGTTTTGCACACAAGTGACCGCTAAACACATTATATTAATTCGAGAACAAAAACTCACCCCAACCAGTTAATGATTTTTTGCTAGAGGTTGATAGCAGTCACTCGGAAGCTGATTGCTAAAGCACCAGTCACAGAGGCCTAGAGACTAGTTTGTAATCCCCTGGGAACAACCACTGACTAAGTAAAATTACTTATTTCCTTACTGGTCGGCAAAAACCTAATATTTGCTGGTGTCGCCAGTAGATTACTTAGACTGCCCATAATTTGCATGGAAAACAATGACTCTACAAGCGCTCCACTTTCTACTTGCCAAACAATATTGTAAAGTGCAACACAAACCAAAAACAAAGACTGTTTGAGTTCACAGTAAGTTTCAAGTTGTCTTGAAATGTGTTTGCTGTGCTGAGGTGTAAATGTTGCTTTTCAAGTGTTGTAGCGGTTTTATTTTTATTCATTAGAAAGAGTTTGAAAACAAGCAGGCAGCTGCCACAACACAAATTATATGGGAATCAGATAGTGATGAAACAGCAATCATAAGCAGGTTTTCAGTTTAGCATTTTCTCTAGATTTGATCGACAGCAACCACCGGGAACCACTCGCCACCAACTTGTGGAGTCAAGCTGAACCCACTATTCCCTAGCAGCCCTAGGTATGGCTGTATCACATTCAGTATGGCAGACAACCATTGAGCCATGTGGGTGTGACATGAAACCTCTATACCACTGCCTCTGCAGCAGAAACCTGCATCAAACCTTATATTCATTAAACCCACAATGGTCTCATCCAACACATCATATAAATATCATCATCAAGATATACAGTCTTAGATATTTGTTCTCCTTGGTTCTACAATGCCACTGCCAAACTATGAAAATATTATACCTAATAGCATCTAAAGAGAAATAACCAGAAATGTTTTGTACAAAAGAAGAAAAATTAAAATGCCACTTATATTGGAAAAAAAAGATTCTTATTTGTATTTGTTTATCTCATACATTAACATGTAGAATAGGAAGACTGGAGCAATAATGCTTTGACTTATGTTAACAAAATAAAAATATTCAAAACTATGAATGGTTCATTAAATGTCTTTGCTATATTCTCTAGTTGTAACGATTTAGCTGTTGCTACAGTTAGTAAGTTATCAGAACAAATTACTTTTCAAATATACTTTGACTTCTTGGCTGACCTTTTATTTTATTTACTGTAAGTGACAAATGTCAGACTTCCTTTATTGCACAGAAGAATATTGTTGAGCTTAGCTGACAAAAAAACACTGACTGTTTAGTGTCTTTCATTACATTGTCATCTGTAACCTTTTATTGATTATTTTTACTTAGTTTTCAGAAATACACAACAAGAAAATACAGTTATGCAAATTTTAATTTATTAAAATGAGTCCAAGCATTATTATTTATCCATAAATGAATGAAAGTCCCCAGAAGACTGTGCTACAAAATCTGGTAAAAGCCCACAAGGGGAAGTGGACTGTGAAATTTTTATGATAGTGCCAATTTAGTCAATAAAAGCAGATGTATCGCCTGCTGAGCACTCCCATAAGTAAGTGTTCACAGACTGAGTGAAGTGTCATCACTTTGGCTAGGACAGGAGCATCCTCAGGGCTTTTCTTGTGAAACCATCATCCAGCACTTCTTCCTACACATGACATCACTCCACACAAATGTCACCGTACATTAGAGAGGATTTGTGCCTACCACTGAAGGAAGTTTCTTCTAAAAGTAAAACACTTTGTTAATTAAAATCATTCTTTAGCAGTAGTTAATTAGATCATAATAGAGGTGTGTCTATTCACACCTCTGTCAGGACAGCAGATTGGTAGATTTGCTGTAATCTCATCTATAATCTAATGCAGGCTATACTGTCTTTTATGTGGTCTGTGGTGTTATATGCACAGAGAAACTATCAATGAAGTCTTGTGGAGGCTGTACCTCTTCCCAGAAAAAAAGAACTGCTGTGGGGAAAGGTCTGGGGAGGGGTCCTCCATAAGGACAAAGATAGGGACAGAGAAGACAGATGGTTTGAAAGAGGAGTGAATGAAGCCATCTATGTCCACTGTGAACGACCATCTTTGAACAGAGGCGGTGGCTTACAACACCAACTGTCTGCCATCTATAATCCACTTTTGAGATCCCTTCACAGATGCCTTAACGCCCACTCACATCCTGAGCCTTCTGAGCTCAGGAAATCGCATGATAGGGTGGGGCTAGGTTTCACAGTGGGTTTACCCGAAGCGTTGGCTGATTGTGACCCACACCCGTTTTCACACCGTGGCTCGTGTGATTAGGTAGAAGATCAACAGGAGGGTCCATGACCCTCTTGGGGGACACTCCCATAGGTCTTAAATCTGGGGCTCTCCACCAATTGCTCTTAGAACTGGAGGAACTTCTCATCTGAGAAGCTCCTCCAGTTCAAGGAAACTTAGAGAAGTCCAGACACTTTTCTTTCCAATCTCCTTAGAATATATGATCAGTATTTTCAAGATCAAATCTAATTCAGATGTGACAACATAAATTGTTAAATATTATTTTAATATGGCAGAATTAAATCCCCCTACTGTGCTATTACAGAGGTTCCATTTAAACATGAAATATTGTCAAAAATGAAACAACGAAAACAAAAGAAAAGAATAAATACATATTCCACTACAGTTATTTCATAAGATGATGTTTTTTCCTGCTTTCCTACAACTCATCAGCCTTTTTTTACCCACATCTGTGAATCTCCTGACAGAGAATTCAGTGACCCTGTTCATTTACTGAAGGTTTGGAGAGTTAGTGAATGTGTGAAAATGACTGGGCTCTGTTTTACAACATCATGGACAACAAGTTCTAACTTGTGAATCATGCAGTGAATGACAGTTGAGTTAGGGTTGATATTTTTTTTTCCCACTCAGGAGTGTGGTTGTTTAACTCTATCAGTCCATCACAGCTGCTGCTCCACCACTTGCAATGCCAGAAAAAAACATGAACATCATTTCTTTAGAGATGCCCTTCATAGCAAGGCGTTCTAACTACACAATGTCAAAAATAGCAACAGCAATTCAAAAAGTTGAGATCAGAATCTATCGAACTCACCTTTTCAGAAAATTCTAATGTAGATTAGCAGACACGTGTTTTTTGTGTATTTTTTTAAGTGTCACGCAAAAACTAGCACTCAGAATCCTTTTGATTCTCTTGTATTTAGTTAGAGGGAGTTTTCATGCTGAAGCTTGGTGGCATAATGAAAAGTGACATTAGAACAGGATCCAGACCATCCCCCCATGCAGCACAAGTCCTGAAAATGAAGGGGAAGTTCTATATTTGTACTGTATAGTTTCAAGATGCAGTGCTAAAATCAGTGGGGAGGATCAATCCATCAGGTATTTGATGCTAACCTTGATGAATGAAACATGACATAACCAGTACTGACCAGTGCTGTTTAACTATTGCAAATTCCTTGAGTATTCATTTTCTTGAAAGGAAAACTGATGGCATAACAATGCCAGGGAGGAACAACTGTACTGTGTGTACTAAATCAAATGATGGTACAAGGTATTGTGTTTACATGCTCCATGGTTTCTAATCAGAGAGAATGGATCTGACATTCACAATATAATAACCTGCAACCCCAATCAGCTTCTGAAAATGATGGAGCTCTATCAAATACATTGCATCATTAATTTACTGCTTTTCTTTCTAACGAAGCAACAGTTTTGTCAGATTATTACACCCCTGCAGGGGAAATAGAGACACCCGCTGCACCTAACAAGAATCAGAATCCTAAACGGGAGAAAAAGTATAATACTTATCTCCTTTCTTTTGAAATGTCATACCATAATAAAACGTATTTACGCACAGTACCGTCTACAGAAAAATATTTTATGAATGCTTGCAAACGTAACTAAATGGTCTAAATTGAAAAAAAAAAACAGTACTTTACTTGAGCATCCTGGGGTGTGCACTTCAGGCAAATTTTAGCAAAGTTTATGGAGGTTAGGTAAAATGTTATGCATAAGCTGTCATAATAATTCATGACGTGATAAGAAATTATCAAAATTGAATGTTTCTGTTTACATTTTCTAGACAACAACATGAATGACTTACTCACAACACTGGATCTCACTTACAGTAATAAACACTGGACCCAGACTATACATATTTTAAATAAGTAGCCAGCTAGTAAAAATGAACAATTTCAATTAGATGACATTGTAAGGATAAGACTAAGAAGACATACTACAATAAAATATATCCTTTACATGTAAAAAAAAGGAAAAAGAAACAGCATTTACTTGATCAGCACTGCAGTATGATGCCAAGATGAATACATTTTTCAAGTGGAATAAGGACGAATTATTATTGTTCTCGGCATGTAAAAAGAATATTTTCTGCTTGATGTTTTTCACAGATATGCATCAGATATTTTACCTATTTTCAGTTTTCATTTCACAAAATACTGACAAGGTTACCTCATTCCAATAAATGTTTGCTCTGTGACTCATTGTTTAATGTATTTTGAGGTTCTGTAAACTAGGCGTACTTATTTTTACCAAATAAGCCTTACAGTATGTCTATGCTTAGATTTTTCTGAAATTAACCATTTTAATAATTTTATGTTTGAAATGTTACGTGCAAATTCAATTTCAGTTATAAAACTTAGCTTGCATAACTAACCATATTGTAATTCAGTAGTTCTACAACATTCCAGATTTTTGACATGTATTGTAATTTTATCCATTCATGTATTCATTCAATTTCCATTTTTCTGAAGTCAGGTTGAGGTAGTAGCAAACTAATCGGAATATTCTAGATGTCCTTCTATATAGTAACCCTTTTCAGTTCCTCCTGGGGACCCTGAAGCATTCTCAGGCTAGATAAGATGTATAATCTCTCCAGCAAGTTTTCGGTGTACCCCAGGATCCCATCCCCTTTCGGCATACTCGGAAACCTCCAACATCTGCACCTAACACACATTGTAATTAGGTGCCCAAACCACCTCAGACATCCATCCCTCTGGATGTCTGAGCTCCTCACCCTATCTCTAAGGCTGAGCCAGCCGCCATACAGAGGAAGCTCATATCAGCTGCTTGTATTGACAACTGGTAAATTGAAAGCTTTCATTCTATTTTTGGAAGATTTTACTTTTACCCTTTTTATGCTAATTAACTCATTCACTGCCAGCCATTGGCAGTGAATGAGTTAAACCCATTGACTCATGCACTGCAATTGACGGCTATAGACGTCAATGGCAGTGAATGAGTTAACAAGCTTTACATGTTTAATAAAACAAAAGCTAATTTATTTTCCAATCTTTAAAGCTTATAATAACTGTTAAGAATCAAAAATAGCTATTTAACAATACTAAATCACTGCAATGCTGTCCTAGGATGGAGATATAGCAGTGGAGGTAAAGCACACTGACAAAGCGCACCCTGCCAGGAGGTTTCTATGTGTCTGCCAGCACCAGAAGGGCTCTTGAGGCCTAAGTACATACAGTACCTTTGTGCACACTGATGAGCATATCACCCATTGGGTGACCATTTATATCCACTGGGTGTTAGCTAACGGCTAGCGAGCTGTCATTCATTCTCCCAATGATTCACTCTTAACCATTCTTTTCCTTCAAAATTGCTCCAAAATTTATATAAATATTGTTTTACTTCTTTTCCCTACATATCTGCATTTTAAGAGTCCAGTGCCTTTTCTCTCAGCCTGCTTTTCAGTCTCTCTGCTTTCCGTTGCCTCCTCTCTCTCCTCTCCTTTTGTCTCTCTGCCTTCAGAATCACATTCTTTCTGTTCATTTCTCTCTCTGTCCTCCTCTACCATTCATGTTCTTTTTCCTTCTGTATTTATTGCCTGTCCATTTCTGTGTGACCCCACGTGTGTCTCTCCTGCAAATGTGTGTCAAAAATCATTTTTTGTGTGATTATATAAACCAGTTTAATTCAATCCTTTTGTCGCATCATTTTAGATCTGAATTATAAAAATGTGTCTAACAGTACCAAAACAACACATATTTATGCATTAATACAAGAAATTAAAGTGATAACATTCCTTTTTGTTGTTAAATTGAGGCTATATATTTCACTGTAATAACCAAGAAACATATGCATTAATCTCTGTGGTAATTAGGCCTCCATTACTTGATTTTGACAACAGACGGATATAATGCAGATACAGTCTCAGGCACAGTGGGCAGTAACCACACTCCCTTTGCCACCTTCATCACTCTCTTTTTTTCCCCTTCATCTCATCAACATGTCCGGTATCTTATGCTTTTGCAGTCTTTCCGGTTTCTTCTGTGTCACTGATTGCTGTGTTAATTAATATTTATCAGCAGAATCTTGCAAATAAATGCACGAAATATAAGGAGCCCTACTCTTTCAAACCTGCTTTTCAACTCCACACACTGAAATGATACTACTGGTTCATTAGTCTGACACTGGATTGATGGAATTATTGCTAGCTTGCAAACTAGTTAGATTTATTCAGTAACAAGTCAAAGTCATGACAGTCATGCATTGCTTAATGTAGCAGGACCGAACGGGAACCATTCAGATGATTTCTAAGTGTAAGCGGCAGTGAGCTACAAGCAGTCAAATAGTACAATTTTCCAGTTACTAGCATCACATATTGGGAAAATGGGGGTTATATTTATTGATCAAATGAGAGAACCGCTTGTGTTGAATAAAGATTTTGTAATAAAGGCAGGATCACCAAAGTAGATGCCTATATGTAGATGTAGACAGCCTATATAACATAATACGAGACAAGGCAACATGCACAATTACTTTAACATTGTGTCACCCCTGAGTTTAGTTGAATCTATAAATATAACACATTATGACAGGCATTAAAAATTGTATTTCTCCTAAAGAGCGTTTAACCAAAGACTTGCATATCTTGGCATGCTGTGTAGCGTGTCCTTAAAAAACTGGACAAGTGGGGGAGAAAATAGGAAGTGGAAGCCTAAAAACTATTTGCAGCAGAATAACAGGACCTTAAAGACACATACTTAAAACATAAGGAAACAAAACAAAACAAACAAAACACACAGAAGACCTTGAACCCGACCTGAAAGTTAATTTCAAAGTCAATTTGTTGTTCAACGAAGCCTCTTCAGAAATGGTCTCAGTGGAAGGGCAGCTGTCAAGAACTCATTCTTCAGTAAAGGAAACAGGTTGATGTCTGACAAACTGCACAAGAACTGGAGAGATAAATCTAAATTTTAAAATTTTGGATTTTGGTATCAGTGATATGTATGGACAAGGTGAAGAGAGAGGTGCAACAATGAGTCATAGTAAAGGCTCTATCATGGTTTTGGGCTGCATTTCAGTCAGTGGTGTTGAAGATCTTCTCAAACTTGATGAACTAGAAAAAAAACATACCATCAGATTTTTACAATACATGCAACACAATCTGGAAACCATCCGATTGGCAACATATTCAGTTTTCAGAAAGAATATGATGCGAAAAACACAGTAAAAGCATGCCTGGATAGAAAAACATACATTATTGAAGCAGTGTTGGATCATTTTGATAGAGCTCAGGAGGTAGAGCAGGCTATCTTCTAACTGGAAGGTTGGTAGTTCGATCTACATGCCAAATATCCTTGGGCAAGATACTAATCCCAAGTTCCATCGATCCATTAGAGAATATGCGTGAATGTTAGACGGAAAGCACAATGTGCCTGTATGAATGAGTGTTCATACAAGCACTGGGTGAATTAGGCAAGTTGTATGAAGTGCTTTGAGTTCTCAGGTAGAGTAGGAAAGCTTTATATAAGAACAATTTCCCTTTTTTTCTTTACAGAGAACAAAAAGCAGCCAACATCCAAAAGAGCTTCGCCCTTCTAGAAACTGAAGAAGAATTCCTGGAAACTAATTAAAGAACTAACCTCAAGTTTAAGAGTAATAAAAAATAAAAGAAAGCTTCTAAATATTAAAGTTGGTCATAAATCGCTGCACCTATTTCCCATTTCTCTAGCAAAGTGTATATAAATAAGGAATGAGTCAACACTTTTGCACAGTACTGGAAAACTGGAAATAAGTAAAAAGTTATTAACTTAATAACAGTGGGTGGATGATGGAAAACTGCTGAAGTGAAAGCATTAAAACACATGAGCAAGATGAAGGTGAGAGTCTGCTAGTCGTAATCTACTGCTAGATATAGCCTTTCGATGTCAAACATGAAATCAACATTTAATGTAAGGAAGGTAGGAACAGAAAGCTGCACACTCAACCTTTTTGCCATTTTGTAAAATATCTTCATATAACCGCAAAAAGCCCCGACAGAAGATGAAATGTGAGCTTTCAGTGCTCAGCTAATGTGTTCTTGTCATTGGCAGAGCTATATCAATAACCTATCTGCAGCTGCAGTTGTTGTGCTAGCACAGCAAACAGTGGGTAGACATCCGCACTTGTGCCTTCCTTTGGGAAGGAGAGGGAAATCAGAGAACTAATCAGCAGCAGCTAGGACTGTGGAGGTGAATGCAAGTGCAACAAGCTCGTGATGCTGATGGGAGCTGACAATGAGAATTGGGAGAGGATCAGGAGACACCCTTACTTAAGCTAGCTGTTTCCTCAGCCTGGAAAACTTTGATTTAATGTAATGGAGTCTTCATCAGGAGGGAATGAAAAAAAAAAACAATGGGAATTTGGAAACTGTTTGCTTGGAAGGCCTGTGAAATTAAGATGAGAAGATTGGAGGGTTTGTTTGTGTGTGTTTATAAGGTAGTGAGGAACTCTGGCTCTGAAAATATGTTTCTATATTTTTCTGAAACAGTTGGGTACAATGCTTGTTCTTGTTCTCTGATGTTTGCAGAGTTGTTTGGGCTGCGTAACAACAGCGTAATTAACGTCCCAGGGGTGTAAATAGCAAATAAATTAATACTAATTCTATGCAGAGATGTACAAAATAGCCTCCATTTTTAGTAGCTTGTTAGCGCGCGCACACACACAAACACGCACACACAAACACACACAAAACGGTGGCATGTACACACACAAACACACATGTATATCCTTCCTGCACACATATGCATATAAGTAAACATGACACACCTCGCCTCCTTCCAGTCATACATGAGCATAAAACACACAAGCTAACACATTCAAACATGCTACCAATACAAACACACACCTACTTCTTAATCCCTCAGCACCACGAACACAACAAGGAAGTGAATTATGATGTGTGAGGACTTGGCTTGGTATCACAGGGAGGCTACCACACTGCTCATTTGGATGTTAATTAGTTTGGCCTGTTTGCATTTTTATTTATCTGGTGCACAGAGTTTGAGCTGATAATCTATTCACACTGATATTGGGAGATAAAACTTCAGCTCAGATGAGGCTGGCCAGTAAAATCGCTGCTTTTCTTAAATTATTCATCAACAGGGCGGCTCTGAGTGGCATCCCATGCATTTCAAAGTCACTCCATCCCGCCATTTATCTGCTCAAGGTACAAGTTGGGGATTGGTATCGGCACTTATAATAAGGTATGGCTCCCTGTCCCTCTCTGTCTCACCCCTCAGCATCAAACACCTCCATGACAAATTGGTCCCGTTTCTATTTCCTTCAGTTGAATTAAAATGCTATATCACCCTCAATAGCACATACTGTATTGAGATATATTGATATGCATCCAACACGGGGCATGTAATGAGAAGAGATGACAGAGCGCTTGGATTGCCGGTGCACCTGCCACATACTGCTGGCCAAGTCAGTGGGATGAGAGATGAAGAAGAAGATGAACAGGGCACAAATGCAACCCCCCCCAGCCTCCCTCGCTGCGTGGCTGATTTACAAGTTATGGCCTTTTTCTCCTTCATTCCGCCGTCATTGAAAGAAGATTAGATGGGGCCGATTGCTTTAGACATCAAACATCATACAGTCAATCCGTCGGAGCAGTCACTTTCAGTGCCGCCCCTTACGCACAGCTTTGTGGATGCATTCACAGTAAGAAAAGAGGAGGAAAAAAACTGTATGCCTTCCCAGAGTCCACCCTCTTCTTCAGCCTCTAACCTCCCCTGTTTCTCTATTCCACAGTCAACTGATGCTCACTGGGATGTAAGGGCAGTATTTTCTAGCCTCACCCCCCCCTTCCCCCCCCCCCCCCCCATGCTTTTTTGTCTCGTTTTTCTCTCTCCCTTTTTCTTTATCGCTAACTTGTGAATGGCAGCCAATCAGGGGAAGAGTCGCCTCAGCTTCAGCCTCGGTGACATCCACCGCCAGAAGTGATGCACGGCTAGAGAAAGAGAGAGGAGGGGATAGAGGGAGAGAGAGAGGGAGAGAGAGGAGGGGAGGGGGAGGAAAGAAGGGAAGGGAGGGAGAGAAAGAGAGACACAGACAGAGCAAGAAGAGATGATAGAAAGAAAGTGTAGAGGAGGAAAGGGGAGAGAAGCCAGAGAGCGGGGAGGAGAAATGGAGCGAGGGAGGGAAGAGAGAAAGAGCAAAGCACAGAGCGAGGGAGGGAAGTAAGCAGGAGACTCTCTCTCTTTTCCACGCACACACACTCACACACACTCCCATACACATTCGCACCAGCTGTGCTGTTGTCAGTCTTGGAATGTAAGCACTGCCGTGAGGAGTCAGAGTCTCCACCGCTAAGCACTGCTAAGGAGTAGGAACACAGTACCGTGCACTCAGTGACACAGATGGATGCTAAGCTGTGAGAATCAAAGGTAAGGGCTTTTTCTGATTAATGTTTAAGGGTATATTTATATTTTGTCTGCTCTCAGACTCCAGGGGATGATCTGCTCCTTGCACTGTGACAAAGCCAGACTAATGCAGCAGTGTGGATATCTCAGGAAAAGAAGTGTTGGAACTTCAAAGAGCTAGAAAACAGCTGAATCAAATTAGCTGTATTTTATTTTTTGTATACCTTAAAATGTTTTATTATTTTTTTTAATTTTCTTGAATGTACAAGGAAGACTTGAAAATCAAGGAAACTTCACATTGTGATATCCAAGTAGATTCCAATTTTTTTGCCTTTTTACAAATGAAACTTAAGGATCAATTAGGGTGCTTTCTTTAAAAAAAATTTTAAAAAGCTTTAGCTTTTTTAAAATTCATTATATTTTTTGACATTGTAAAATATTCAGCCCATAACACCTGTCACACAGGAGATAATATGTACCTGTAAGATACTATGACTATGTAAAATACTTAGTAGTCTGATATCCAAACTTTGTCACTTATTCTTAGTGCGATGTTCTCCATACTGTGCACCCATGGTTGCCTGCATAGCTTATATGCATGAGTATAGCCTATGCATACACCTAAGTGCACTTCTGCTGTATATATGACTCTATGTGTGTGTGTGGAGATGTATTTGTCTGTCTGCTGAAAGCCAGTGAGTGCGGCTCACACTTGTGATGTGCTGTGGGCAGATTTGATGGAGAGGCACTGTACCATTCATATCTCTAAAAATGCATGAAGGTGTTTATGATGGTGTTCGAGCACCGCAACAAGAGCAGCCAACAGTGTTACAGTGTACGTATATGTGCATGTCCTCCACAGCACAAACTTAATCCAACCCTGACTCTCTTTTTCAGCCTTTCTAGCAGCAACAGCAGCAGCCTACTCCCTCAGTGTGTTGCCTCACACGCAGACGGCTTCACAGTCACCAAAGTGATATATGAGGGTTTAGTCGTGTGTGCCAGGATGCCCGTGTAACACCATTATTGTTTAGTGCAAATTAGCCACTAACACGGTCCCTGAATTATTGTCAGCTATGGAGCGACCTTTCAGCATTAGAATGAAAAGAGGTGGAAATCCATTCTCCCACAGAGGCGAAGAGGCTCTCATGAGCATTTGCAAAGCTGGCTTTAAAGAATCAGACATGAATACATATTTGAAAAACACTACATATGTTCAAACAGAGAAGCAAGAGTGGGAAGTGAGTGCATTTTCACAACAAAATGGGAACTGTAATAAGCTCGCTTTGAATTAAATTCTAGTATTTGTAATTTCTTTCCGGTCTCTGTCTAAAATGACTTGGTCAGACTTTCATTCCTACCTAGTTACACTCTCCTAGATGCATCTCAGCATAAACATTTTTTCCTCTTTTAATCTCTTTTTGTTACCTTTTCATTGTCAACGCACCCTTTTCAAGAATAACGCCCCTGCATCCACAACCCCCTTAGAGTAGCTTTTCAACACGGAAGTGTGCACTGTATCACAAAATTGCTTTGAGGATTTCAAAACATGAGTAAAGCTTGCTGAGGTTTGCCAAAGACTGCACCCGGCAGAGGCCGACTTGGGAAGGTCTAGGGCTCCACCAAGTGGAAGTTTGCGCAGGTGCAGCAGCTTGGTGCATCAACGCCCCTCATGCTAGATTTATACTCTGTCCGTGCTGCTCTGTCAATACCGGCAAGCAATCACTGGAGCCACTCAAACTGCCAATCACATAACACTAGTTTCTAGCACCAACCTCGCATAAATGGTTAGCATTTGTCACCGCAAAAAATACAGCATTTGCTTGCTATAAATCATGCCCTTGGACAAACAGTGTAAGTACAAAAGATCACCAAGACTAATCATGACACCAGTTCGATGACCTTGCCGCCTTCCTGTGCCCTCTCTCCATCTTAGTCTTCTCTTTTTCCAATTACTCCACCTCTGCCTGTGTTTATTCACAGCACTTTTAAAATATATTCACGCGCAGAATTCCTTGATTGTGCAACATAAGACTAGAATTTTGATGGGGTCTAAAAGTCTGTGGTTTCAAAGTGGGTCAATATTGGTGTAGGAGGTAGGAGGTTTTGTGTAGCTTTTGTGTAGCTGAGTCTTTATTATGTTGTCCTACCCTTATGTAACAATGCATCTATTCATGGATAATGTAAATGTATTGTGTTACTTTGGGGGACTATTTTCATTTGATAAATCAATGTCATCCAAAATGAATTTTTGGTTAAGTAGGGCGGTTTCCAACTCCTTTTTGTGTCTTATATCTTCACTAAACAGCTAAATCCCTTATATACTTATTAAAACATGGCAAGTCTATTCACTGCAGACATTTGCAATAAATAGTAACCACAGTCATATTCAAGTGCCAAAGTTTGCAGCAATATTCTCCCATGTACAGAGGATTATCAGTTTATTATGCAGAGAACTCTTAAAGAGGTTTACTAGCCAGACCTCTGCTGCATATTGCATCTATAATTATTGTCTCACTAGCGTCAGAGAATAAAAGTGCAAGGTTAGCGTGCTCGGTTTGGGCTTCATGGGCAAGCCTGCATGTTCAATTTCGGGGGCATAAAATTTTACACAGACTAATGTGCAAGCCTGCGCTTTTCTAGGAAGCATATCCTGATGAACAGCTAGTTTATATCTGATCAAAGATATTCTTATTCAGCAAAACAAGAATGTATAATTTGCAGATTACAGAAACGGAGCAGAGCAGAGCAACTGCCAGACTGTGTCTTAGCCAAGATTAAGAATAACAACCCTAGACAACACTTAAAAGTAATTCTGTCCCTTCACATCTGTGTGCCTTAATGCCAAGCCATATAAGCTGCCTACAAGTTAATCTAATCATAAACAACTTTTTCTTAATAAACTCCACGATTTAATAGGTTGAATAAGCTGGGATAATTTAGTTTGCGTATATAGGATCTGGCATACATTCAGCATGCTCGCTCATCCTTTAATGGAGTGTTTGGAAGAATTCTGAAAAGAAACACTGGCCTAATGCTTAATAGGCACACCACATCAAAGATTAATATCCAGAATGCTATTAAAACTCAAGGACAGGCTGGGATGATAATTAGAAAATGCAATCACAAGCATCAGACTAGATTAATTGCAAGGCGGCGTTTCCTGATTTCGGCAATGCACGTGTCACACTAATGTCACATTATGAGCAAGAAACTAACATAAAAAATGTAGCACATCAGCAATTTACCACAATATCTACATTTCATCTCCATTACTGCGGCAATACTTGGACAAAATTAAAGTCTCTGTACTTGCAGAACGCTGGATTTCATTCATATGTGCAGCCTGTTGTTCAACATCTTTATAGTTTCTTAAAAGCTTTGGGTCAGTCCTACCATGTCAATGAAATTTGTGTTAGAGTTATTACATAGTTTTAATAGCTTTCTCCTCTACCTCATCCATATATCGTATACATTAAAAAAAACTTTGATCAGTTATTGAAGAATTACTGTTGACGTAACAGATTTCATTCATTTAAACTCCCCGAGTCACTGAGAATAAATACAATGTTTCAAATTAAGATCTATCAGCTACATGTTTTGATTTTCTATTCATAGTACTGCATGTACTTAAATTTGCCATTTCGCTATCATCATTAGAAACATAATACTAATTTGTTCCCTGACATTAATAGATCCTTTGTTCATGTGACTTACTTCACAGTCCTTTTTTAAATTCTCTGAACAAAAGCAGAGGCATCGACTCGCATGGGCTTTTAAACAGCGTTCCCTGAGGTACACAGCGAGTGCGTGCTGGGGTAACTCTCGTACCTTAACCTTTATAAAGGGACACTGCTAAATGGGTTCTTTTAGGAAGAGAGGTAAGATTTATTAGGATTAACTTACAAAAGACCATCAATTATGCATAGACACCCAAATTACCTATCAGGACCAGTGAGTGGGGACACAGCCTTTAGTGAAGTATTGGAAGAAGACTGCCAATAACACAAAATACCTTTTCACAGGCACAAAGCCTGACAGACACCTGGGGATAATTTTGGTGGTTTGGGAAATTCTGTGTATGTCTATATGGATTTTCTCCTTTTGGAGTGCATCAAAACATCTCCAGGGAATAAAAATCTATGAAATTAGCCATCAGTAAAGGATGCAAAAATTAAGTAGAGCTAAAAATTGAGAGGAAGTGGGTAAGGAGGGTGAACTGGATGGAAGAGATGAAAAAGACAGACTTCCCTTTAGCAAGACGATCCATTTATACATATGTTAGTGGAAGTCTGTTCTGCAGCTGTAAAATGTAAGTGAACAACTGTGAAGCAGAACATTAAAAAAAATCTACAGAGGATGTTGGGGTAATATATTTTGCTCATGTCAGAAGCATACTTCTCCCAGAGGTGCCTGTATTAAGCTGTTTAAACATGCTCACCGTCTTTGAAGCATCTCATCAGTGTTTGCATATCATCAGTAATGCAAGTTATAATTAGTAAAGCGCACCACAGTCCTTTAAGATGCAGGGTGTGGAAGAGATATGTCTGATTGTGAATTCTACCATATTTACTAAACTTAAATTATCTGCATCTAAAAAAAAAAATATACAAATTTGCTCCGGCTGATTACAGGAAGATGATTTCGATAGGATGCCAGTGTTGGTAATAAAGGATGTGGAGTTGCCCATTGAAAAATTAATAGGACCTAGCAAAGTTTCCTTGCAGGCTAATCATTGCTGGCTTAGTGTGTTTCCACTGTAGTGAAAAAGCGACTAAAGTCAAGACGACCACTGCTTGACCACTCATACATCACTGGTGTTGTAGTCCCTCCATTAAAGTTTATGTAGTTTTCTAAAGCACAAGCCACTTTGTTTGTTTGTTTGTTTGCTTTTCTGGCCATCACGATTGAATGACATATTTCTAAATGCTTCTGGTCTCTGGGGAATGTTGCTGTGATGGAGACTTAAGAGTAAAAATGTAGTACTTGAATAACTGCTTCCAAGAAAAAAAAAGGAATGTCATTAAACCCTATCACATAATGAATATGTCAAAGTCAAAGATCATTTTGATACAAAACAAGAAGCACGATTCATTAAACTGAATTTGATCTTGACATCCACTCCATTGGTTATGCACTTAGATTACCAAAGTCATCTGGTGATACATTTATTATGTTTATTGTCTTGAAATTCTTTATACTTCATGCCTTTCATTTATCATTTACTTAGAAGTTTGTCAAATCAGTTCCACCACGTTAGCTTCATCTCTATTTTTATCATTAGATAAGTTCAATTTTACTAGAAAAACATATACACTCTTTTATGATGACACTATATTAATTTATTCTTAAGCTTACGGCTCTTAGACAAGCCTCAACATTAAATCATGGCTTTGAAGCTTTTAAGGTGATTGAATAACTAGTGCAGCTCTTGGCCTTGTATAGCAAAATCTGAAGGAAATCTGAAGGAAAAGTCATTGTACACAGAGTACAACGGCTTGCAAAGCTGCTGTTTTCACAAGTGCACATGCTATTTGACTGTTTTAATTGTATACTGTCAAAGTGATAGATAGGTGTCATGGTCTTTTTCTTGAATACAGTTTCCTCTTTTCACAGGGATCTAAAGGAGATCAAAGAAAGGAATACAATGTCTGTTCTGATGACACCACCTTCCAGTGCTGATCCTCTCAGAAGCTTATCACCATAATTCGGAAGTCATTCAGGACATTTCCCAGCTGATTGGATACCATGATAACCAATCAAGTTCTGCTGCTCCTCATGCTCTCTATCCTCTGGCCCACTATTGCCCTTCCTTTTGCGCCTGGGAATATTGGGAATCTGTTTGGGATGCCAGAGAGTGATGGTAAGATTCTTCAGCGGTCCAAACGTGGATGGATGTGGAATCAATTCTTTCTGCTCGAGGAATATACAGGAAACGACCATCAATATGTTGGCAAGGTAAAACGTCCAACCACATTGTAGACTAATTATAGGAGTTTTAGCTTGTCGAAGTAGTGTTTGATGTAATTGGCTGAAGATGAATGGGCTGCCAGAAATCTGGCTGTTACAGGCACAGTTACTGGAGCTATCAGACAGAAACAAGTGTACACAACCTCACTTGTTCCATGGTTTTCTTGATTACCCTGTGCAGTGTAAACATACTATTACAGCTAAAATAAAAGTACAGATTTTTTTTATGTGGCAGACAGCATTAATATAACAATAACATCCCATTTTAACAGTAATACCAAAAACAACCATTTCTGGCTTTATAATAATTTTTGTGAGATCATAATGAGACAAAAAGTCAAAGCATATAGAAGCTGAAACAGCCTGTGGACCAGCCTTTTTCAACAATATGACCATTCCTACCTTCAAATTTGAGGAGGCAGGAAATGGTTATTTTGTTGAAATAGGCATGGATGTACAAGAACACAGTGATGGGTGATACATAATACAAGAAAAACAGAAATAAAAATGAATAGACAGTGGCACCAACTATGGCATTTGTACATGTGTTCACCATGAAACTAAGGAGCACTTCAAAATTCGTATATGAGTTTATGCAGCTTGTTAATCACCAGCACATAGAACAAGTGCAAATTTAATATCAACATCAGGTCAAGACCATAGCAAATCCAAGCCAAACAAAAACATGAGACTCGGCTCCTGCAAGACTCTCCTAAGAATCGCCCCAAAAAGTTTTGGGACAATGCTATTCTTCTCCACCCACCTACTTCAGACAGTTCTTTGTCAGCTCACCCGTGCTAGCACCATAAAGACAGGTGTGATGGGGAGCGTTGCAGTTATCAACTCAAGGGAGGGAAATGAGGTGACTGTCGACAGCCAATTTTCTAAGAGGAAGCTGGCTTTCATCACACACCTCATTCTCTGGAGTAAACAAGTGTCTTGTGCAAGGTTGAGTACGGGGGATATGACAACTTCTTTTGCTGAAACCATCATTCTGATGTGGTGAAGAGAAAGGAACAGTAAAAATAAAAAAAGAAGAGAGGGAGGAAGAAGAAAACATATCAATCAAGAAGGCCACTGAAATTCACCTTGTTGTATTATGTGATGAAGCAGCAGAGGAAATGCTAACTATAAATGGGGCCATCCAGTGATATGTCGGTGACTGGTGTGATGTGGCTTTTTCTCGACTCTTTGATGCTTTCTGGCACCCAACTTCTGTGGCATGACAGCAATCACACTCACCGGTTCCGCACTCCTCCTGTGTCCAATATCATTCACTATTAAACTGTCAGAAAAACATGAGCCTATAATAAATTACTGGAGGGGGAAAATAGGGCAAGCACACGCTGCCATTCTGCTTTACAGAGGAAGCTGACACAAATCACTAATTCCATCAGTTTAACCACAGGGAAAAAACTGTGATGGTAACAGAGACTGGTAAACAGACAAATAATAAGTTAAGATGAAGGCACATAGCCTTTAAGGAGAGTTTAAGAGTGAACAAGTTAAAAGATCAATCAATTAGTTGTCTATGAAAAATTAATCAGTGCCCTACTTTCAACCCTACTTTAATCACTAATTTTTCTCATTTATCGAGCAAACATACCAAGCACCCCCTGGGCCCAAGTCAGTACAAGAAAGCAGGACCAATGCCAAAGATTATATAGAAAGATATACAAAAGACTGATACAGAAAACTGAGAGAGTAACTCTGACTGTTCAAAAGATGGACAGGAAAGAAAAACCCAAGAACTGCAAATAAAATAAGAAAAAAATATGAAAGATCAAAATAACTTAAGACCCTCTGACTGTCGCAAGAAACTGAATGAAAAACAAACAAGATCATATGGAAGCTAAATAACAGAAACAATGCCAAAGATGGAAAGGTCTATATGAAAGATACTCTTAATATACGACTGCAACCAGAGACTGACAATAAAAACTGAAAGGAAAACTGTAAGACTATACAAAGAATGGCCCAAAAAACTGACCTATATAAAAGATTTAATATAGGACAAAACTGATATGAAAAAACGGAAAAACTATATGAAATACAATACAAAAGACTGACAAGTAAAACTGATGGTGATAGCCTGATAAAATAAAAAAGAATGATAAGAATGAATGACGAACAAAAAAAGAGCAATATGAAAAAAAGAAAAATAATGAAAGATTTAGCTTTAACACAAGACTGTAAAAGAAAATATGAAAAATCACAAAAGATGAGGAGAAAGAAAGAATGAAAGAAAGAATTGGATATATAGATTGTAACCTTACAAGACTAATACAAAAAAAATGTGAGACCTTAAGAAAGAGACAGACAAAGGCAGATAAACAGAAAAACAAAGATCAATCAAAAAAAGCCGGATCAATGTTAAAGGTAGAAGTAAAAAATAGACAAAGAAGGACAGACAGACAGGTATGAAGGGAAGAAAGAAAATGTAAAAAGCACTCCAGTACCCAGCACAAAGCCACCAAAGCCTCGATGGTCTTTCACATAAAGATCACTTAATGGCCTTTGTAGCGCACTGTAGCAGAACTTGTTTATTTCACATTCAATCAAAGCTCTCCAATCAGCCCCCACACACTCACTAACTCTCACTTGAGGTTGATTTCTTGGTGATGGCAATCAAATGTGATGTAAAGAACAGTCTCACACTCGTATGCCTCACGTCTCAACTGAAAAGGAAGCAGTGCACGGCTGCAAATGCACTATAATAAATGCAGATGATATTGCTTATCAGGACTTCAAAAGACACGCAGCTTTGAGGCTTACATAATGAATAGTGCAGTCAGATACCTCACAGGATGATGGAGACAAATAACTTCATTATTAAAGTCGTATTTTCAGCCAGATTCGGCAGCAGTTGTCAAGTTGCTAAAAAGCAGAGTGTACTTTATGTTTTTATATATTCTATGTAGCGCGAGTGTGTAGAATCCAAGTGTAAATCCACCAAATCTCATTTTAACTGACTTTCATGGGGGCATTAATGAGTGTGAGCACTCACTGTCTGCAGCTGTGGTGCCCTACTTCTTAAGCAGGGCTGTGAAGTGTGAACGCTTGCAATGCTGAGCAATACAAGCGCAAACTTTGGATTGTGCAGCATATGAGTGGTGTGTCTGAAGTGAACAAAATCCTATTAAATGCTCGGTACACTGCATTGTTTTTGTGCCTTGTAGACAAAATGTGCTGCCTAAATTAAAACTTTCAAGGTAGCTCACTTTGTGGTGTTAATATTTTGACAATAAGTATCCTTGGCTTTTTGAAAGGCCTTGCTTAACACTCCTCTGCATGAATTTTGCCGAACCTGTGTGCGTTACAAAAAACACAAAGCGCAACAGAGATACTGTAAGCTGTACCTCTAACCAACATATTGCACATTATAGTACATGGCTCTAATAGTAAAGAATTCCTGCCTATGTCTTAAGAGACGGGGGGAGAGGAGGACGAGTGATTATTCTGTAACCGTTCTACACTCTATTTTGCTATCTCCTCTTTGCAGCACCAAGCAATGCTTACCAGAGACCTGACAAGAATTGCCAATGATTTTGGTGCTTTACTGACAATTCCTCAGTGTTTGTGCAAGGCGATTTAACTCATCAAGGCTCTCTTCTGTGCTTCTGTTGTAAGGCCTTGAAAACGTTGTGTTTGTGCTGCAAGGCCTTGAAAGGAGAGCCACTAAATCTCTGCAAATATAGTGTGGCAGTGCAAACATTAGATTTTGTAAGGGCTGTGTGAAAAACACTTTGTGCCACACTTTCTCGAGAGTGTCAATGGAAGTTTTTCTTTTTTTTATAGCTGTACTAGATTTACGCTACATGTTAAATGCAAAGCCTAGCACACTTGAACTGTGTGCTTCAAGAAAAAACACCCCTCATGCCTCTCTCAAAAAAAAAAAAGATATATATATATATATGATTAAAGTGCATTACAGTACTGAGTGCAGTTTCTATAGGACATCCCAAAAGAAATAAAATCCTAAAATCCCATGTTCTTGGCTCATTGCCTTGCTGACAACAGGAGAACAGAAACACTATTATTTTTAGATGCTGTGGTATCTTTTCCTAACATTGCTTACTTGTGCAGAATCCCTCCTTATTTGCAGTTCCACTAAGTCAGAAATCTATATGGCCATGGGGAGAAAATGTTTCTTTTACCCATGGCTATGAAGGGAACGTTATGTCGACATCCAATAATTGGCACAAGTGCACAGGGAAAGGGCTTGGGTGGGGGGTGGGGGTTCAATTTAGACTAAGGGAAATATGTAAAATACAGGGCTCTGCAAAGACTGTAAAATTCCTATTATCTTTGAGACAGCTTGGCTGCACAGGTTTAGGCTCCTTTGATGGCTCATTGTTTGTTGTTTTTGCTTCTCAGCCTTCTTTTAACTGGATTAACAAACAAGCCTGAAAAATATGGTAATAATCAGATGAAAAAAAAATGTGAGAATATCATGAAAAGATGAAAAAAAAATGCAATTGCTGTGTGACATGGTCTGAAATTGCGCTGGCCTAATTATCACAGTGTTAGCACACAAGAGTATGCGAGGAGTCACAGTTTTGAATATCAATAATGAAATATGTTCTTCTTATGTTGCACAGGATTCCAGTGATGCGTAGTGAGCTAACCCTCCTATAACCTATATGCCAATATATGAAAAATTATTTTTAACGATAAGGTGACTGTGGAAATATAGATTCTTTTTGAAGAGTGCAATTGCGCATAGCCAACATATGAAGCCTATTTGAATGCAAAAATTCACACAAACAGTTTCCTGGCTGCTAAAATTACACTGTCATTCATAGTCAATAGCAGTAGCAGCTTTCACATCCATAACACATCTTAAATCCTTGGTTCACTGGCCTACGGCTCACATTCACCAACAATGAACAGACTGTCTCAGAACGCAAATATATGTGAAAATTCAAGCTGACTGATATTTCTCTTTAATAGCCTTTGGATAATAGAGATCATCTGCTTGAAAATATTTCCCCACAAAGTGCCAAATGCTGTGTCTATTGTTCATCTGAACTTGACAGCATCTTGTTTTCACATGCATCCTTATTTATTTTTTAATTCTACCTGAGAATAGCTACCACTCTGGTAATACATTTCTGATTTCCATCCGGAGTTGTACTGTTGACATTATTCTTCCAACTGCAGGAAAAAATAATTAGTTTCTTCACAGCATGCAGATATTAATATTAATAAGTTACTGACGTACATTCTGTGTCCCTAACTACTTGTCATTTAAAATGTGAACCCATGAGATAGTGCTCTAAATATATCTGCTGACAGATCCAGTACAGTAATGAGCTTGAATCAAGTGTCTGTCACAGTATGCCACCATCGTCTGTGACACTTAGGAGATGCTTCAAGGTGATGGATAGGTCAGAGGTGACTAATTTTAGCAATTGTTGCTGTGGGTCAGGTTCTCATCATTTTTCAAAGGCACAATCTGGAAGAAAAATCCACGACTAATTTGATTTGGAGTAATGGAGTGCGTCACACTTGATACTCTGGGTGCAAAGGCACCATTTTCAAAGACTGAACCAGATTCCTTTGTGAGTTTCAACAATTATTTCACAAAGGAACAAAAGTCAAAATTGGCAAAAGAGGAAAAACTGGCCAACTTGAGAAAGACGAGGGCAATACAAAAAAAAATCATTTCCCTCCTACCAGTAGTGCATGCAGTGGTTTTTTTTTCTTGTTTAAAGTTAAAGAAAATCTAATTAGGGAGAAATGTAGAAGCAAAGTTCTCTAGATCATTTCCAAAGGCTTGAAAAACTAACAACAGCAACTACATTTGATGTTAGCAATTGAGAAGCACTGTTGTTATTGTATGGAGAAGTGTTCAAAAGTAGAATTAAATTTTAAATAGCTTTGTACTTTATCGCCACTGGTTACACAAAATCAATGCGTCTTACTGAAAGCTGAAGCTTTCTTGTCAGCCTGAAGTCCATGACGGAAGAGTGTGCAATTCCTCCAATTACACACCCATACAACATAACGCAATTTGTACAGGTCTGTCTTAAGATTCGTTTCAATTTTTAATATGGATCTCTCTGATTTTCAGCTGCACTCCAACATGGACAAGGGCGATGGCAACGTGAAGTACATCCTGACTGGAGATGGGGCAGGCACCTTGTTCCTGATTGATGAGAAGTCTGGGGATATTCACGCCACAAAGAGGCTGGACAGAGAAGAAAAAGCCATGTACACACTGAACGCAAAGGTTCTGGACAGAAACACCAATGCAGAGCTGGAGCCTGACACTGAATTTAATATCAAAATTCATGACATCAATGACAACGCCCCAAAGTTTGTAAAGGAAATCTACTTTGCTAGTGTGCCTGAAATGTCTGAAGTGGGTAAGTTATGGTTCGTTTAATTTTAACACTGATTAATGGACAAAATTAAATCAACAACTGTTAATTGGCTGGATAGCTACAAAATAAAACTGGCCATTTGTGCTCTGAAAAATCGCATCCCCATTGGACTAAACAATTAACTAATGATCATATTTAGCTTCTAAATCTATAAGGAAAACCATTAGTCCACATTTATTTATCTGAGAATTGATGCCATTATAATGTTAATAGAATATGGCAAAACAATTTTCAAGCAATGCAGAAAAAGCAAGCCACTATTCATCAGTCAGCTGGTTTGGTTTAATGTGACGCTGTGTTCACTTTTTTCACAGTTATTTGCTGTTTTGCGATTGTTATTCACGCGGTCAGGCTCATTGGGCATTCATAACAAGTAATGCCATTTGCCATTTTTAATAGGTGGTAGAAATATTAAAAGTTTAGATTGTCACAGTCTTTCCAATTAAGGATTTGCTTCATTGCACTCCACTTCATTCCATTCAAGTAATATAAATAAGCCAGTTGGCATGAATATAAACAAAGCTTACGAAAGTAATGCATGCAACTTGAAATCAATCCTCAATTATGCAACCACAAATTAATACACGGGAACAATCAAGGGTAAATCAAAACCCAATTGCCTATATGACAAAAAATTATATTCCATTTGGAATTCATAATGCATTTTTCTTAGACGTCCTAGCTTCAAAGGATGGCTCAGTGTCACCGCTACCCACCTCTGGACTAATAAACTTCCTTATATGTTCAGTCTGAACACACTGGTTAGCCAAGTCACCCAGCTATAAAAAAAACCAGCAGCCTCCTTTTATACTATCAGTGCTGGGACTAAGTGGGACAGATGTTCGAGGGTTCATTAGTATGCACGGAGACCGTTAGACCCAAACAGGACACGGCAGAGGTCTCCTGAATGCCAAGGACAGTATTCGCAATGTAGCACTACTGAAACGCTTGGGTGGATTATACAGGACTTAATATGGAAGTGATTTCAGTGACAGCATATCTGAGAGGAACTGAGTTCTTTCGAAGCTTGAACTTTTTTTTAGACACATCTTTAGAGTCCCCAGTGTATGTGTCCTGGTGGTAATTAGTAATTGCAAACACTCTTTCAGTCGCATAAAAAATACATAAATAAAAATGATTTAGTTGAGTGGTAATTGTACCTAGACGAGCATAAAAGCATGTCAGTTGTACCTTTATCTCTCCACACTTTGGGCTGTTAACAGAAAGGGGGGGAAACCTTTTCCATTTTTGGGGGATTATTATTATTATTATAGTTTCAGCTTCTCATAAAATATTTTATGACAGTAATTGGTGTGCAAAATGGCTACGGGCTGGCGTGTCATTAGTCAAAACTGCATGGCATGAATTGAAAAACTAAATGTGTATGTTATTACTACATCTTTTCATACCAGGTTTGATTTATGAGACAGAGAGAGTATTCTTTCCTTAAGGCTTGACAAACCATCATTTTTTAGTCTCACTGCTATTTAAATTAGACCCATTACCTGGGTTTAATCAAAGTAATAATTTTGACTGTGGATCCAGATGAGATCTAATCACAGTCTGAAAGTGTAGGTTATCAATTTTGATTCACTGTTTAGTCACTCGCCTATCTCGGCACGCTTGCTTTTTTGGAGAAAATTGATTTTGTTCAGAGGCCCGGTCGTCGAATAAATACGAACAATATCAGGGCACTGATGGCGTTAATAATGGTCACTTTGAGCAACTGGCTTTCTGGAAATGAGTGTCAAATTTGCAGAAAACTTTCTCTATACAAATGGAAGTAAATTTCAAAAGTTGACTCAGTTACTTGATCATGTCTTGTTATAATAAGCGCAGTAACAGAATCAATTAAAATTGACTTTCGATGTTTGTTTTGCAGGTACATCTGTTGTCACTGTAACTGCCACTGATGCTGATGATCAAACATATGGGAACAGTGCCAAGCTTGTGTATAGCATTCTACAGGGACAGCCCTACTTCTCTGTGGATTCTGAAAATGGTAAGCCAAACGCAGCAGGATCTCTTAGAAGCAGCTTCTAATGTGTTGCAATGTGTGTGAGAATTAAATCGGAAGAAGGGGGATTCATCTGACTCTCAGGGTTATTAATCCAAATAAGTGCAAGATTGATTTCTTCCACTAATTTCAGCTGAAATTTCCAATTGTGTTTGTGTTTGGCTGAAAAAAGTGTTCATGTTCGAGTTTTCTGTCAGGAAAGTAAGAGTTTAATATTTACAAGAACACTGCGGTACTTGTAGCCATGTAATCTTTCATCTTGCATATATCATGGAAGAAACCAAACATTTTGTCTGTGAGTCATAAAATATTAATAAGACAAAACCTTTCAAATCCATTAGTCCCATTATTTACGTACAGCATTTCTAAAATTGGATATAAGTAATGCCTGACATTTTGGGAAGTGGGCTGATAGGCTGTCGTACCAAACAGAGCTAGATGGGACGATCAATGTCAATTTCATCTCTAAGCATTCACTCAGTGTCAGATGGAAACAGAGATTGATGCAACCAAGCCCTGTTAAAGCAACAAACAACTGCACACTGTCTTATTTACAGAGCGATTATCTTATAATTCAAGAAGAAAATGATTTGAGAAAGTTCGATCACAACAACTGGGCTCTGTATTCACAAAGCAGGTTAAAATTCCTTATTTCCAACCATAAGCTGACCCTGAAAGGTATTGTTCTCAACAATGTTACAGAGGTTGTCACAGAATTTATTTCTAGTAAGTAAAACCAAACTAAAATTACATTTATTAAGGACTTTAAACAAAATGCTTATATTGTGTAATCATAAAAAAGAAAAGAAAAAACAGAGAAAAGTACTGCATCGTGCATCTGGTATACAAATGTAGCACTTCTGACACTAAAAAAACATTGCCAAGAAACATAATCCGGGCAGCAATTAGATTTCCCTTGGAAACTTAATTGGCAAACTAAATCAGAGGCATATAAATGTAATTTTCTAGCAGACATGGTTGCGACAGAGACAGAATTGATAATAATCTCATCGCATTTACAGTAAGAGAGGAAATAATTTCTCAAAATAAAATGTATCTTTAAAACAGCAAAAGTGGTGACTAACTTTTTCTTTTTTCTTATTTCCAGGCACGATAAAGACAGCTCTCCCTGGTATGGACAGAGAAGTCAAGGAAAACTACCAGGTTGTGATCCAGGCTAAAGACATGGCTGGGCAGATGGGAGGGCTTTCAGGAACCACTACAGTCAGCATCACTCTCTCTGATGTAAACGACAGTCCGCCTCGCTTTGCGAATCGTAAGAGGCCTCCCTCTTGTACTTTATTGTTTTGCAAAGCATTTTAAGACAAGAGTTTTGTATCTATGTACAATAAAAATGATCATGGATTAATGAAGCAAGCACGCAACCAAAGATTTACCCATTTAATGTCATGTTTAGATTCCTTCCGTGTGACTGCTGTCGAGTCCACAGTGATTGGAGCTGCTATTGGGCGAATTAAGGCTGATGATCCAGATGTGGGCCGTAATGCTGAGATGGAGTACACCATAGTTGGTGGTCATGACATTTTTAATATTATCACTGACCAAATCACACAGGAGGGAGTCATCATAATAAAAAAGGTACCTCAATTCTATTTCATCTTCTGTTTCTCTCTATTTCTTATACTATTTTATATGTGTTTTCCACAGTCACTGTTCAAGTAACCAGCTAATGTCATAGCTGTAACATCAGACAAAAAAAGTAGTTACATTATTTCACATTTTGTAATTGGTTTGAATATTCCAGATTTGGGAAAAAGTTTGAAATATAGCCCAAAAGTATGGTTTTGATTTTAATTTGACATAAGATATATAAAATATCTAAAATAAAGATCATTTAACTTCAAACAGTAAGTCAGGACAGCATAGTTTCAGATTAGATATTAGTTAGCAGTTTTGATGTAAGAAGAATATGACAGCCTATTTTTGAACTGAAATGTAAAATCACCCTAAGGTAGTAAAAGGAATAATATAAATATTTGTGCTACAAATTCTCTCAAAAGATCCCCAGATCAGTATTCCTTATTTGGATTTGTAACCTAGAATTTGGAATATGATTAAGATAAAGGCAGACAAATGAAAAGCAATCAATTGCACATCAAAATCCTGGAGGCAGATAGTTTTTTTCCCCCTTTCTTTTTAAATGGAAACGTCTACAGCTTGACTTCTGATGTGCTTTCATCTCTAGCCACTGGATTATGAAACTAAGAGGGACTACGAGTTCAGAGTGGAGGTGAAAAATACCTACTTGGATGCAAGGTTCATCCATGGTTTGCAATTCAAAGACTATGCCACGGTCAAGGTAACGGTAGAGGATGTGGACGAGCCCCCAATTTTCACCAGGAACCCTTACATCATCGAGGTGCACGAGGACACGGCTGCTGGCAGCTTCGTTGGTGTGGTATCAGCCAGGGACCCAGATGCTGACAACAAGCCAGTCAAGTATGCTACAGGGCTCAGAAGTGCTGAGGCCTTACACTGTGCCAGACTCTTTGAGTAAAATGCCAAATAGCTTTCCTAGCCTACAACAACAAATTCCCTTTCATCTGGAATTAGGTACTCGCAATTTTGTAAACTTGCAAAACAATCAATGGCCTGTTAAGCAAAGATTTCCTAACCAGCCAATTGGGTGTAATGCTTTATTGTAGTAATTTGATTGTTTCAAAACTCATTTAATTATACCAGAATAAAATCAATGCAAAAACAAGCAACACATGGACGAAATACAAAGTCTCCTCTTATCAGTTTTATAGAGTGAGGATTAAAATGTGCCCACTTAGTTAAATCTAATCCATCAGCCAAGCCATGTGTCAGTGTAGAAGGGGGGGAGAATATTATTCATGGGTCCCTCCTGGTGATTTCCCAGTGGAAGATGGCGGCAGCATTGTGAAGTGAATACAGACTGTTTATTTCCCGGAATTATGTAAGCCCTCTGTGGCACTGCACAAAGTCAAAGTGAAAGAGCCTAATTTGCTGTATCGATTCACACAGCTCAGCGCCGCCGTTCCACACATATGGCGCCTGCCCATCTCTGACACAGAGATATGCTGCTCTTGGCCAATGCCACATGGCGTATTGTGTTGCATATTCCAGTTTCACTTGTGTATGAAAGGTGACTATGACAAATGAGCAGGCTCACAGAAAGATGTATCATCTTTTGACAATGGGGAGCCTGGAAAGCAGTTTCTTTTGCAGGAATTAATGCACTTTGTAAAACACAATTTTAAGTAGATAAGGACGTTAGTGTGTTTTTTTCTCATAAAGACAGCCCCGTGCAAGCAGAATGACTTTTAACTGGTCTTCATTTTACAACAACAATAACACTAATCTGTTGTAGAGTTAACATGATTTGGTCTGTTTGGAGATTTGTGAGCACTTCTATCTCACTGGTATGAATAACTACGTTATTTCTTGCAGATACTCCATTGATCGACACACAGATCTGGAGAGGCTGTTCAACATTGATTCTGTGAATGGGACCATCACAACACTGAAAGCACTGGACCGAGAAACATCCAAATGGCACAACATTTCTGTGGTGGCTACAGAAATAAGTAATTGTTGTTTTTGATATCCAATTTATAATAATAATAATAATAATTTTTCATCTGTGCCGTAAATAACTGAAATTATTTTATGTAATCATTTTAGATAATCCACGTCAGACAACTCGAGTGCCAGTGTTCATCAAGGTGTTGGATGTCAATGACAACGCCCCCGAGTTTGCCATGTCCTACGACACATTTGTCTGTGAGAATGTCAAGGCAGGACAGGTATCAGTGGTTTCCGTCATTATCATGGTTTCATGGGCAAAATAAGGATATATATAAATGGCACTGAAGCACAGGGTCAAATTCGTCAGCTGCATATATTGCATAAGTATTCACACAACAGAAAATACTTAGATGCGACTGTGTTCCCAGACACAATTTTCATGACACAATTACATTTAAATCTGCTGCTTGTATTGGCTTGGGATGCTGTTGGAACCCTGCTTTAGAACTACTTTATTTATTTGGGATAGTGTATTATCCTGCTGGAAGCACCTGACATGGAAATTTAATGCTGTTTACATCAAATTCTGACCCTGGTATCCAAATTTTGCAGCAGAAATCAAGACTCATCAGACCAGGAAACCTTTTTCCAATATTGTAATTGTCTAACTTTAGTTGAGACAATGCGAAATGTAGCCTCAGTTCGCTAATCGTAACTGATGGAAGTGGTGCCTGGTATAGTTTTCTGCTGCTGTACATTCAGAGATGCTCTTCTGCATACCTTGGTTTGGTTTGAGTTACTGTTGCCCTCCTATCAGCTCAAAGCAGTCCGGCCATTCTCCTCTGACCTCTGGTATGAACAAGGTATTTTCTCCCAAAGAACTGCAGCTCACTGGATAGTTTCCGTTTTTTAGAAAATACTATGTGAACTCTAGGTTATACAGGAAAATCCCAGTACATCAACAGCTTCTGAAATACTCAGACCAGGCCATGTATCACAAACAACCATGCCATGTGGAAATTCACTTACATCACCTTTCTTCCCTATTCTGATACTGAACTTAAGTTGGTCATCTTGACCCTGTCTAAATGTCTAAATTTAGAGTTTGAGTTGTAGCCATGTGAATGGACCAATTCTCATCCACACTACTTCATAATTCATATTTGTGCTTCATTAAATATCCCAAATCCTGAAACTGACAAATGTCTTAAAAGTTATTCCAGTGTTTTACGATATTAATTGCATATATTCATATGCTTTCTAATGCGTTGCCCTAACCTTTTGTTCTGATTTTTTACAGTTGATTCAGACAATAAGTGCTGTTGACACAGATGAACCTCTCGTGGGACACAAGTTTGTGTTTAGTATAAGTCCCACCAATCCCAATTTTACCATTGATGACAGGGAAGGTAAAATATTCTTCTCTTTTTTTTTACCATTTTTACTCTTAGAAATATTCATAAATACATCCTCATTAATAAACAATGATTCAAAATCAAAAGCCTTGTGCGATTACAGGGTTTTTTTCTGATGTTGTAATTTTTGTACTCTTTCTTGAAGAGCTCTAGTTGATTGCCAATTATCTTTCACTGCACAATAAACACAGTGGAAATGCCAACCTTCACAGTCAGATATATTGGACTGCACTGTGTTACAAACAGATTTTAATTTTATCTGCCCTACAATAGAAAATATTTGCTTTTCAAGAAAGTGGAAATGCTCATGAAGCTTTTCAAACAAGATATGCAATGGTTGTTCAGTAGCCATGCAGTAACAGGTCTGAAAACTTTACATGTTTTTTCAGTTTTCTCCATTTAGTCTAAGACTTTAAATAATGGCATGTATACTGTAAGATAATGTGACATAACAGACTCATAACAAGGACAAATATTCACAATTTCAACAAACAAACACAACTTCATACTTGGACCAGGTTACTGTGCCTTTGAATGAAGATGTCTATAATTACCTAATAAGCTGCAATTTGCTCTTTTATAATAAAAGCCTTTATTTACAGAAATAAAAAGAAAGCTATTCTAAAATCTCGTCATTGACAAGGTCTGAATGTTTCCACAGATAACACTGCCAATATCCTGACACGGAGGGGAGGTTTCAGCCGCCGTGAGATGAGCATGTACCTCTTGCCTGTAGTGATCTCTGACAACGACTACCCCATTCAGAGCAGCACCAGCACACTGATCGTGCGCGTGTGTGCTTGTGACAGCCGTGGAAACATGCAGTCGTGTAACCCTGAGGTCTTGCCCTTCTCAGATGGTCTCACAACTGGAGCTCTAGTGGCCATACTGCTCTGTGTCATCATCCTTCTCAGTAAGTTCACTCTTGAGTTCAGTTCAGTTTTATTTATATAGCGCCAAATCACAACAGCAGTTGCCTAAAGGTGCCTATGAAATCTGTTTTGTTTTTTTTTTTTTTGGGGGGGGGGGGGGGGGGGGGTTCTCTCTGCTTTTTGTGAGTCTAATGAAAGAAGTAAAAAGTCTTGACCAAAAATAATAAAACAATAAATAAATATAATAATAATTTTAAACTAACTTCCCTTTAGGGTAACTAGCCAGGCCTGCTTTATTGTGTTAGTGACCAGTTTGGTCACTGACAATGGATGTTCATGGGATCATGAAAACTTTAACTTCTTATTCTTGTAATGTTTGCTTCTTCATTTAGGCACAACAGTATTCAGTGCAAATAATAGCAACTCGGTTCTCATATTCAATTCAAGTCAGTGAAAACAATTATAAATCATTCAAAATAAAAACAGCTGCAGCTCCATCTCTATTACCGTATTTTAACAAGTTGCACAACTCTATAAAGTAGGGGTGTAACATATCTAGTTACAAATGAGCAAAAATCAAACAGTGGAAAAAAAAGTAGAAAACCAGTATATTTTTAAGTATCCACTTGATGGAAAAACACTGAGGGTAAAGGTGTATGTACAAGGCAAGACATTATTGTGCTTTAAGTGTAATATAGGGGTGAGATGTGAGCAATAAAAGCAGTAAGGAGACTTTAAAGTGAGATTACTGTGAAGAAAACAATATAATATTTTAAGCAAATAAGATCCAGGTAAAACCTGCTGGGAGTAAAAGATTTTCTGGTGGAAACCCAGAAAACCACAGCATCATCAGGTTAGCTAAAGAACATCTGTTGCCATGGAAGAACTCTTGGTTTATGAGACGTGGCAACAAAGAAACTGGATTTAAGAAACATTGTTACAAGTAAAGCACTTATTGAAATGAACAGAATTCTGGCTGATCCTACTTTTATTCATTGTTTTTTGGAAGAGGTCTGTGAAGATTTTTTATTCATTTGTTTTTTTAAATCGAGGCTTACCTGTCTTTGAAGGTCACATCAAACCCATTGGTACACATGTTTAGTTATCTGTCTACTTCTTATCCAACCTCATTACCATTGCTACCATGGTTATGTTGAGAACTTGCTGTTCTTTTGGCATATTAGCAGTTACCATAACTCCAAAATGCAAAATTATCACCCCAGGCAGGCCTTATACGCATCATGCTGCAGGCAATTTTGGCTGAAAAAGTCAATAACATGGACCAGAGTGACTTGTTTGCTCAAGTACATGCTGTTAAGTGGCCGCATGGAGTCGAAAAACCGAATCTCTCTTCTATCACAAGGTCTGCCATTATAAACAGGGAATTGATTAAAAGGTTGGACTCCCAAATTTTTTTCCCTAAAAGATGCCACTCTATCTAGGGACTCCACTTTGACTGGCAGCAGCTTAGCATCTTAATATGTTAAAACAATGATTAAATCCTGCACTAAAGAATAGCTGATTTAAGTATTTCACAGTCAAACATTACAGATTGTTTTAACAATAACAGAGTGAAGTGCCTCAGTCTACTTCATATGAGCTGGCTGATGACCATAAAAAGCTTGCAAACCATAGTGAAGATGGCTTATACAAAAAAGGTTTAAAATAGAAACCTGCCTTTGTAATACCAGTGACCATGTTCCATGCAAACAAATGTGGCCAGTACAAGGATGCCACACATCAGCACTTAAACCAGGTGGTTCCAGTTGTCATGGAAACTTAGTTACGTGTTAAACTAGTGTTACTAAATGAGATGAAAACGCTAACACCAAAAATACCCACTGTAATGTTCTCCTTAAGGAGAATTGAGGGTACAAAGTAGCTTATTGAGAACACAAGGAGTTATGCAATTTTAGACATTTGAACAGACTATTACATTTGGTATGGATAACAAATAGAATCAAGGACCCTGAGAAAATCTTTAAAATATCTTAAATTATATAACTGGTAGCAAAGTGCAACATGGGGTCTTTCTGGATTCCTTTTAAAATGTGAACAATCAAACATAACTACTTTTGTCTCAAAAAGGAGTACAATGGTGCTTCTAGGCACCTTTCATTAAGACAAAAAACCACTTAACTAAACAGTCGGTATTTCTCTGGGAGGTAAGGTTGTATGCTCCTTCCTAAGTAATAAAGCATTTCTTTCAGAAGTCCTTGTGATCCGCAGTCAGGGAACAGCAGTAGCAGTTCTACTGAGGAGAATTTTAAAAAACATGTAGGAGTATTTTTTTAAGTGCATGTCCAATAAGTAATGGGTTTCAACCATCACTGAACCTTACCTCCTCTGTCAGCATAATACTTGATAGAAGCACTTAAGGCTTAGGATTCCTTGCAAACTGCTGAGGGCAAAATAAAAGACAAGTACAGATCTGTCCTCATGAATGTGTATGTGTTTACTCCTCTGTCCCTAACCTTTTTCATGAGATGAATTTGACCCTTTTCCTCCTTCCTTCTGTCAAAATATTGCTTTGGAGTTTGGTGTGTTCCTCGAGTGACTAAATTTCTAATACAGTGGGGCAAAAAAGTATTTAGTCAGCCACCGATTGTGCAAGTTCCCCCACTTAAGATGATGACAGAGGTCAGTAATTTGCACCAGAGGTACACTTCAACTGTGAGAGACAGAATGTGAAAAAAAAATCCATGAATTCACATGGTAGGATTTGTAAAGAATTTATTCGTAAATCAGGGTGGAAAATAAGTATTTGGTCACCTCAAACAAGGAAAATCTCTGGCTCTCACAGACCTGTAACGTCTTCTGTAAGAAGCTTTTCTGTCCCCCACTCGTTACCTGTATGAATGGCACCTGTTTGAACCCATCATCTGTATAAAAGACACCTGTCCACAGCCTCAAACAGTCAGACTCCAAACTCCGCCATGGCCAAGACCAAAGAGCTTTCGAAGGACACCAGGAAAAGTATTGTAGACCTGCACCAGACTGGGAAGAGTGAATCTACAATAGGCAAGCAGCTTGGTGTGAAAAAATCAACTGTGGGAGCAATCATCAGAAAATGGAAGACATACAAGACCACTGATAATCTCCCTCGATCTGGGGCTCCACGCAAGATCTCATCCCGTGGGGTCAAAATGATCATGAGAACGGTGAGCAAAGATCCCAGAACCACACGGGGGGACCTGGTGAATGACCTGCAGAGAGCTGGGACCAAAGTAACAAAGGTCACCATCAGTAACACACTACAACGGCAGGGAATCAAATCCCGCAGTGCCAGACGTGTTCCGCTGCTGAAGCCAGTGCATGTCCAGGCCCGTCTGAAGTTTGCCAGAGAGCACATGGATGATACAGCAGAGGATTGGGAGAATGTCATGTGGTCAGATGAAACCAAAGTAGGAATTTTTGGTATAAACTCAACTCGTCGTGTTTGGAGGAAGAAGAATACTGAGTTGCATCCCAAGAACACCATACCTACTGTGAAGCATGGGGGTGGAAACATCATGCTATGGGGCTGTTTTTCTGCCAAGGGGACAGGACGACTGATCCGTGTTAAGGACAGAATGAATGGGGCCATGTATCGTGAGATTTTGAGCCAAAACCTCCTTCCATCAGTGAGGACTTTGAAGATGAAACGAGGCTGGGTCTTCCAACATGACAATGATCCAAAACACACCGCCCGGGCAACAAAGGAGTGGCTCCGTAAGAAGCATTTGAAAGTCCTGGAGTGGCCTAGCCAGTCTCCAGACCTCAACCCCATAGAAAATCTGTGGCGGGAGTTGAAAGTCCGTGTTGCTCGGCGACAGCCCCAAAACATCACTGCTCTCGAGAAGATCTGCATGGAGGAATGGGCCAAAATACCAGCTACTGTGTGTGCAAACCTGGTAAAGACCTATAGTAAACGTTTGACCTCTGTTATTGCCAACAAAGGTTATGTTACAAAGTATTGAGTTGTATTTTTGTTATTGACCAAATACTTATTTTCCACCCTGATTTACGAATAAATTCTTTACAAATCCTACCATGTGGATTCATGGATTTTTTTTTCACATTCTGTCTCTCACAGTTGAAGTGTACCTCTGGTGCAAATTACTGACCTCTGTCATCATTTTAGGTGGGGGAACTTGAACAATCGGTGGCTGACTAAATACTTTCTTGCCCCACTGTACAAGCTACCAGATTTTCTTGTGTCTGTCTGCTTTAATTCCAAATTTTAAATTCTGTCAGGGCAGACCGCATTGCACAAATTTAGTGTGCTGAAGGTTAAACTCTGCACTCTCCTCTTGAGCAAAATATCATGACATCTGCTCATTATCCAACACTTTTCGCGCTTGAAGCTCCCTGACAGACTGTCTCATTCACCTCTGCTTGACTCCAAAAGACAGGCACTGAGCTGGAGCAGTTCGTCATAGCTGGTCCATATCTTGCTGCATCTCCTTAAAAAATGACGCTGGTCAATCACAAATGTTCCTAAAGTACACTACTCAGCAATATAGCCTGAAGGCATTAAAATTAACGTCCAAGTGGGATGGAAGTAGAATACTATGCTACCTGTGTTATCTTTTTATCTGATGAATAGCAGGTTAATTTAAAATAATACATTTCTTCCAAAACTGTCACTCACTGAAAACATGCTCACTCTGCAATCTCCTATTCTCTTTTACTACTGGGGAGAAAAAAAGATGAGGATGCATGTTAGAGAATGAAAAAGGGTCCTCTAACCATCGTGCATTTTGTACAGTGAATGTAACATTCAAGGGGGAAAGAAATAAAAAGCTTTTTCACTGAATCTTCAATAATAGGAGGTGAATGCCTGAGGCAGTGTTGAGGATTTGTCACTGGTAGCAAATGTGTTTCCCCTATGTGCCTTTGCTCTCCTGTGCTCTTTAATGCATGACACATGTTCGGAGGCAGACATCTTATGCTGTGCTTTCTCTCTCTGCATTTCCCGCTGATTCTTGTGTAGTGATTGTGGTGCTGTTTGCTGCCCTGAGGAGACAGAGGAAGAAGGAGCCTCTGATCATCTCCAAAGAGGATGTCAGAGACAACGTTGTCAGCTACAACGATGAAGGGGGTGGAGAGGAGGACACTCAGGCCTTTGATATTGGCACGCTGCGCAACCCAGAGGTGATGGATGCTAACAAGCTACGCAGGGACATCATACCCGAAATGCTGTTTCCCTTTCGGAGGACATCACCTATAAAGGATAACACGGATGTCAGGGACTTCATTAATGGGAGGCTTCAGGAGAATGATTCAGATCCAACAGCACCCCCTTATGACTCCCTGGCCACGTATGCTTATGAGGGCACTGGGTCACTGGCAGAATCCCTCAGTTCCCTGGAGTCCGCTGCCACTGAGGGGGACCAGGAATATGATTACCTCAGCAACTGGGGACCACAATTCAAAAAGTTGGCAGAGATGTACATAGGGAAGAGCCCTGGCAGAGAAACTTAGACAAAGATAGTCTCTCTTTTCCAAGTCCATGCTTCTCTGTCTGTTTATCTAGCTATCTGGCTAGCCAGCTATTTGTCTAGTCAGTTAGCTAGCCAGCTAGTTGACTGTCTGTCTGCCTATCAAGCTATCTATCTGTTTGTCTAGTTTGCTAGCTAGCCTGCTAGTTAACTAGTTGTCCATTTGATTCTCATAAATGTGTGTGCAGGCACAAAAATAAACACACACACACACACACACACACACACACACACACACACACACACACACACACACACACACACACACACACTTAAACAAAAATCACTGCTATCCACATGTGGATGCTAAAATGAAAATTAAGACTTGAACTGTGCAGAATTTTCTCTTAATGGAGATACAGTATAAATCTCAAAGTTTTACTGTTTTTGGTCATAATCAGTAAAGATGCCTTTGAATTTTAGGATTTTTTGTGAACAATGATGTGGACAATGTGTTTTGTAATTGACATGAGCGATAGTAGTATTGTATACTATCAATGTTTAATGGTACCGGACTGGGTTTGGGTGGGATAGGGATGGAGTCGAATGGCTTTTCGAGCCAGCTCCATTAAATACTGTACATGTACAAAATGTTTTTAACGATGGACATCCTATATACTATTTGCTATATCTGTTTGACAAGCAATGTTCATGTGAATGGTTGGTGCAGTTTATTTGTCAAACTGTGAATTCATTTCATCATATAGGTGTAACATGTAATGGAAAGTGTATGTTGTAGAAAACTGTCATACACTGAATTCATGCTGTTTGAATGCTGAGTCATATTGTTTTATATTTATATTTTTATACTTATTTTCTTAATAAAACAATGTAAAAAAGAAACCACACATTTCCAGTTACGTAATTTCAACTAATGTGGTTCATTAAACTGCTTTTGTGATGAAATACAGAAATAACCAGAGAACTGTAGCTATTCACTGAGTAAAAACATGTTGGATCTGATATTGACAAACTGTCTGAATTGAACAAATCTGTAAGAGGTACTAAACTGGGCTTGGCAGATATGATGTGTAAAATAACTGACAGTGTAAGAAGCGGGTAGTTGTGCTATAAATCACCATCCTGATAAATCTGTATTTGGAGAAATATGGAGTATTTAGAAAAGTACACAATTCAGAGACTCACTTCTTCTGATTTTCATTTGGATTTTCACGAAAGTTTGGATTTGAAAATGTATTTGGGTTTTGTTTTTTCCTTTCCCTTGCGGGCAGCAAACTGCGTTTTCCTAGAAACATTACACCAAACTCTATGTAGTTTATTTCACACTGATCTGCATTTTATTTTTAATAGAAGGTAACAGTGGGTGGCTTTGGAGAACCTCCCATCAATGTCTTTCTTATGTTGCTTCATTAGGTTACAGATCTTAACACCTACAATCTCACTGCTGTAGTGCCAGTTATGTAGGTGCCGTCCTACTTTTAAGCACTTTTCAGTATTCCAACCACACCAAGAGGAAGTACTTGCAAATTAAAACAGTTGTCAAATGCCTGTCTGGTCATTTATATTTTTATGTTCTGAAACATTTTTGCAGATCAACACATTTCTTCTTGACAACAATAGAGGTGCAACTGAAGTAACTTACCTCTGAAGAAAAGCTGAGCAAAGGGAAGTTGCATGGCTCTACAGTAATGGCTGCTTAATACCATCATACGTCCTATCATAGCTATTACCATATCAGAATGAAAGACATGAAAATTGAAGCTCTCATAGCACAAAACAGCTCAATGGTTCTTATGCAAACTGAAAATTCCAATATTTAAAACCATTTTGAAAGATACCTACAAATACTCTGTAGAAGTACCAACTATTTAGTTATGTACAAGCTGTCCGTCATCCCTAACAACAAAGATGTATTTCATAAGGCAGCTATTAATTGCATAATGTTAAGTGGTGATTATGTGCAAGCTAATAAATCCAATATAAGAGCTATAAAACCTTCAGTGAGTAGAAAGCAGAGATGTTAAATTTTCTATTCTGTGCAAAGACTTCATAAAAAGTTCAACCAACACCTCCAACGTGTTCTGTACTGGATTAACTTTTATTTGATTTAATAGATGTAGACATTTTGTGTTAGGCACTTTGTTAAGTGCAATGTGCTTTCCAAGACTGCAGTCAACATAAGGAAACAATGCGTCTGCCCTTTTATCTGTGGTCATGACTTTTCTGTACGTGAGAGCAGACAGTTTGTTAACTTTAAAAAAAAAGAAAAAATAGACTTGTGGATCCAAGGTCTGTACAAAACCATAAGCAAGCAACTCTTGTTAACTTTCCGGCGTAGTTTTGACCACAATGATTTAGAGACAGCACATAGCATAACTGCTGCATAATTGTAATCATACGTTTTTCTTATTGATCACCTTTCAGCTCCTAATAATGATGGGTGCTATTCATCAAACAAAGTATTTCAGCCTGCTGTTGTGATCAGATTATGATCTAGCAGATAGCAAGTCAATATGGTTATAACAAATGTCTTGAGACACATAAATGTTTCCTACACATCAGATCTTGGGTTAAAATACTTGAAATTCATGATCCATGAAAGACATTTTTTTAGGAGCACAAAATATTTGAATTATAATTTATATAATGTCACATTCACTGCTAAACATAGCAAATATTGCAAAATGTGATTAAAAAAAAGTGTTTTACCACAGGATTTGCAGGGGTACATTTATAGAGCTGTAGACCTTATAGACCTGTTTTAACTTGTCACATTTCTCTCATCTGAATGTGAGAGTGAATGAATAGTGGTATTGTTAAGCGCTTTGGGTGCCTTGAAAAGCGCTATATAAATCCAATCCATTATTATTATTATTATTATTTTTACCTTCCACTTCCTGCCAGGTTGCTGTAACGAATAGTTGTCGGTTCTTAGAAACTACCTGTTCAAACAGAAGTTACGCTGATTTGTTACACCTTGTTGGGAAACAAAGGGTGCTAACCCAGCCCTAGTTCAACTTGTGTCACTTCAACCCAATGCATAGATGCTTGGTACATCTTTCTTCTGCTGTTGATAGATTTAGTTCATTTTGGAAGGGTTTAAACCATTCTAAATACACTAATTTACAGTCATAAATGTTCATCAGTGAATGGAAAGCAGGCCTGTGAAATGATTTTGCCTCTCAAATGAATTTCATTCTTTGACCAGTGCAATGAATCAAAGGAAATATTCTGCATTTGGCCTCTAGTGCAGACACATGTGCCCAGTGTGGAGTGATTATTCTTCAACATTTTCATTAAAAGTGTATCGCCATCATGTTTTATGTCTAGCCACTAATTCAACCACAGTGAGCTCCAAATGTGGAGAGAAGAGAGCTGCATTTTTGAGTTTACACTGGCTTTTTGCACAGAAACTATTTTCTCTACCCATCATGCTTCACGCATGATTAGCACGTAAGTGGAGGATGGTTCTGTTGTTGTTCTAATAAAGGTATTTGAATATCATGTGGAATATTAGGTAATAGCATAGGACTGATGGTTAACCAACTGTGGGATTCTGTACTTTATGACTTCGGGTTAAATAAAAGAAGAGAAGAATCCATGCTACTTTTTCTGTATTTGACACGCTGCAGGATATGACCACAGAATCTGAGGTTTGAGGTTGTTTGCGTGATATTTTCACTGATTCCTGATTCTGTTTTTCATTCACTTTTTTAAACATCAGGTTTCTAAACACCGAAATCATAAACAAGATGTGGTTTTCTTGCTGCAAAGTGGCTACATCCATGACCTTAAGTTCAGCTCCAACTTACTAAGGTGCTATCCCATTGTTTGTGGCCAGCTGCTCAAAGATCATCACAACCAGGCTGCAGGCACCAGGTTAATGCAGTAACTTCAAGTCTTAAGCTTTGAGGATGTTTTTGTGCCCCCTGCGAGGCTTGTAAGAGACAGGCCTCGTGTCATGATTCATAATGCATGATGTGTTTTATGGGTCTATTGTGGCTAGAAAGACTAAAAGATTCAAAGTACCGCAATCAATAATGCAGGTGAAATATTGGTATGCAGACAAGATGTGACAGCACTGGCGAACTGCCTGAGGCTTTTTTTTCTTGACCAGTGCCTGCTCTATTAGAAAATGTCCTTTCTTGCACAACATTTTCCCAAACAACAAGCAGACAGTTACTAACGCTGCCTGTGTTTCATGGCTAAACTGTAACTAAAGAGACTTGTTTCAGTTTTTATTCCCCAACACACATTGATGATGTAACTGTCCATCTGGCTTCTTGTAAAGGCCTAAGTTAACCCACTTTAGTACTCTAACTGAAAGAAATGAAAACACCCATGTGCCACTATGAACTGATGTCAGAAATGTGCTGTGGAATGTTTAAAAGAAATCATGAACAGAATTTATTTTAACATGTAGTGCTGGAAAAACCAACATCTAAGGCTATAACCTATATTGATGTTACTTTTTCTTTGTTCGAAATTTCATGTTTTGCATCCATTTTATATTCGGTCTGGATTAGAAATAGATTTGCCCCTTGTTGCCAGGTTGTACACCTTAGGACAGACTGTCACATGTATGTGAGCCAGAGAAGTCACAGCATGACCCTGTATGGCCTTGTGAGGAGAACATAATTCTGTGAAGCTTGGTTGAATCCTGGGGTCCTGACATGTGATGACACCTGCTTTGTTTCTATTATAAGGTGTGGACTTTTGAGATTATGAACCATTTTCAAAGCACGTGTTTTTGAAATGAGTAGGAAATTATTCACGTAATTTATGTCTAATAAGATCCTGTCCTGAGCGTGTTTTTAGTGGTTACCAACTTTGAGCCACTTTTCCAGGTTTAGAGCAATTTCAGTGCATCACTGGCTAGTAGTCATGGACGTGGGTTGAACATAAAAATAAAAAAATAAAAATAAAAAACAAAAAAAACCACAAGGCAGCTTTTTTCCCCTCAGGAAAGGAAAATTACTTCTGAGCACAAGGGAATGCATCAGTGACATGGCATACTGCCTAGTTTGTTATAATTACAAGCAAAAGCAGCTCTGAATAGGCATCTTAATGACCAAACAAATTGTTGCATATTTCAAACCCATCTGGATAATTTCCTTAAGGGAAATGTAATTGCCTTCAGAAATGGTGAATGCTATCTCTGTTGCGTGCATGCATACAAACACGCATATAGCACCTGAGATGATACGTAATGACTCTTTAATCACTGCCAATGAAATGGTTTCCTGTCAGGATTAATACAATACAGGTGCACACGCGCCTGTCTTTTGTTTTTCTTTTAATTAGGTATGCAAGAGTTTATTTAGTGTGGATTTGAGACACAATTTACTACACTTTTTTGGGGATATCATGACATTTTTAATGGGGAATTTTTCAAGCAGATATTCAGTACTGTCCAGCAGTGCTGGTTTGTTAAGTACTGTGGAAGGAATTACAGTATTAACCTGCCATCTCTGAAAATGTTGTTCAATAATGTGCTTTAAGAATACAGCACATTACCATGTGAACAAGAGACATCTTCAATTAGTATTTGGCTCCATCTCCTGGAAAACTCCAACAACAACATTCAGATGACGCACTACTTTTGTGATTTTATTTACAATTGTGCAATATATGTGATATTTTATCTGAGGTATGCAGTTTTCTGCAATGCTATCGCCCTGGCGACTATGTAAATGATACAGTACCAAAGTAAAATTGGCATCTAATCTGGTTGAGGGAAACAGAACCTCAACCAGATGTATGCAGATGTATTTAACATGAAATATTTTTTTTAGAAGAGTGAAACTGCTGAATGCTTTATTTGTCTATGGCCAGTATTACTTACTCAAAAAAAAAAGTATAATTAGAATGGAAAATTCAACTTGAATTTTAATGTCTATGAAAAAATACATAAGATTTGAAAAACTACTAATTTGAACAATCAAAGTTACAACGTCAACACAACTACATAAAAAAACTTGATTCAGTGCATTTGTTTCACACCTATAGTGTTTCAGTCTGGCATTTGGGTTATAAGATTAAGTTTGCAAGGATAGCACACAAGCACCAGAGGGCACTAGAGATCTTTCAACAAGGACTGGGGAGCAGCAAGAAGCCTTCTGATGTCATATGAGCTGTACACTAAGCTAAAGCAGCTCCAATATTTTGTAAACAGGGCATCTTCCAAAATGCAAAACACACAAAGGGAGTTGTTCTGAGTCTATATACATTTTAAACTTAATAGGCTGCACTTGACTGTCCTGTAGCCTGTTCAGCATAAGCAATATACTGTAGCTGTACTTGGGACAAAGTTGGGTTGCTATATAAAATGGAACAAAATGAATCATTTACAGTTCATTAAAGCTTATATCTACGTAACATTCACACAAAAACAAAATATTACAAGTTGGGGCTATTCTTAGTTATAGTTATGTCGTTTTTAATAAATACATGCCATTTGATGCTGGCATCACATGTTCTCTTTTAACAATAACCGGGACAAGTGTTTTCTCATTTGTACTTGATTAAAGCTAGCTGCTCCAGTTTCCTTTGTCTTCTGGATCATTTTCTCTCAAATTATCTTGAAAAACTACCTGTAATTTCCTTGAAAATGTTATGGATTAACATTTGGACATGGTATAATCAAAAACCATCATTAGATCAATGTATTTTGAAACCTAGTTACTAGTTTGATGAGTATTGACAATTATTGGCAAGTATTTTGACATTTTCTTAATGTGTGGATTAGTGGATTTTTCTGCAATTCCAGTCATGATTAACTAATAATATAATCAAACACAAATACAGTTTATTTCATAGTTTTTACACAAGTAACTACATAATGTATGCAGCATTTGTATGTGATGGTAAAAGTCTGTTATTTCATGGTTCTTTTCTGGCGCCCCAGCTGCCAAAATATTATTGTTTTTAACATTTTTTAACAGTGTATGTCAAGTTTTACTACAAAAGCAAAAATATCCTTACATAATCAAACCCAAACAGAACAAAAACTGTGTGGAAGTGTGGAAAAAGTGTGGGGGAAAAAAGGGTCAACAGACAGTATTTTTATATATGAAGCTGAAATTTCACAGCAATAATTATTTATGTCCAGTCTATACACGATAATTTTTTTTAGAGAAATCATTGATGGTTGAGCAAAAAGTCCACAAGAATTTGAAATAATCCTCTTGTTTTAACTGGGTGGCACGTTGCTGGTAATGTAGCATGTAGCTTGGTGTTAGCTTGCTGGAATAAACGTGTTTATGAAGAGCACAGTATGGATTGAAGCATGCTGCTCTAAAACCTTAATATACCTATACACATATAGCTTTTATGTGTCATAAAATAACAACAATTTATTAACAATTTTTCTATGCCATGTTCATCAAATCATATGGCAAGCGATTTGCTGCCATCAAATTCAAAATTAGCATTTGAATGCTGCTGTGGAGGAGCCTGTCCTTCCATCATGGTTCCTCTTCTTGCTCGGGCTTCTGCTGCCTAAGGTATTCACTAAGCATGTGATCAAATTTGGTGGTTGCGGCTTTCCTATAGTGGCCTCTTCATGGTTCCCAGCTGTATATATCCTCAAAGCCCTCAATGTAGCCTTCTGGTAGTGCAGTCCTTGCGGAGAAAGGTTATTGACCATAGTTGGGTGGAACGAGTCCCTTCTGGTGATGCTTGAGGATCAGGACTGTCCAATCTACAGATAGCCATTCGGGCAGCATCTCATCCATCAGCAACAGGTCCATTTGTGCTGCCAGATGCTCATGGAGTGCATTTCACTTCTTTGGCCAGTAGGTGTAAATCATGTCAGGGCCTCGGGCCTCTTGGATCTCTGCCACATATGTCATCCTAAGAAGTAATCCTACGGATATCCTCCCATACAATAGTAAACAGTCTTTTTCTGCAAATGAAACAACCTAGCTGTTTCCGGTGTTTCTAATTTTTATGGTAACCTAGAAAGTCCCTCTGCACATTATACTAGTGCAAATTTGGCAAGAAGGTAAATAATTACCCACCTTATGACTTTGTAAGTATTGCAGTTATCAGATGTGATACATTTCTATCTATATGAGGACCACAAATTGATTTTGCACATTTGAAAACCTATGCATTCATAGGACCGTTTCTCCATTTAGGTCTCTGCCATGCAGCGATTGAACTTACACCTCCGTGAATTCACGCTTCATTAAGAGAGAGTTTCAGTGCTTCAAACAATGATAAAACAGTGGCCATGCAACACAAGGTGCTGAAATTGCAGCAATAGTTCGGGAGGCCTTTTCATTAGGTGCGGTATAACAGTTGCACCATCAATGTTTATGATCATCGACATTTTATTTCAGGATACACAGATGAAACGCTCCCCATACCATATACCCTTTGTAGAGATGATTACATTTCTTGATTTTGACTTGTCCTTACTTTGACCCCTCTTACAGTGCAAACACAGAAGAGACAGATACCCTCCATCAGTGAAGAATTTACGAGATATCAGTCCATGTGACCTCTCTGAATCTGCCTAGAAAAGCCTTTACTAACCCATCTTTAACCCATTAAAAAAAAACCTAAATAAAAGCTACATAAATTACATAAGTTTATAACATTTAGGATCCTTACTGTACTTCTTCTTCAAACCATCTTACACCTTTGTAATGTAACAAAATCTTGACCATAGAACATATGAATGATCATCAAGTTTATGTATTGTGCAGTGCCAGCACATGACAGACTACAAAATGTATATTCCTCCTTCTTTAGACAATCTCTGTGATTGCAGCCCCAAGCTTTTGTTGTATGGAGTGTGTTCCAGAGGTCAGCTCGGATCTCATCTTTTATTTTCTACGTTCGTTAAGCTCCATTCTGCTAAGCGTGTCCAAATAGGGTAATTCTGTGTTCAATTAAGCAGGGCAGACACAGGACATTTAATACAATGTCAATGAGATGCCACTAAGAGTGAGCTATCAGTTTGATAGACAGTCAGAGAGGTGGATAATAAGCTGTTGTATGTCCCCTAATTCTGCACTACCCAAGGCCATCCCTATAACTGAATTACACCAGTGCCTTGGTAAGTCACAGCTGATGGGCCCTCATGCAATGCAAAACCACCTTGCACTGACTGGCTATGTTGTATAATTGCGTGGCTGTCTGTAGCTATCATGGCACTGTGTTCCCACCAGCCATGGCCACAAAGCCAGTATAAAGAGACCCGCTAGGCCACACAAAGCACTGCAGTTGTCCTTAGGCAAGTGGCCAGAGAGAGCAAGGAGAGGGAGAGAGAGTGAGAGAGAGGTAAAGATGGGAAATAGGGGGGTGGGGTGATTCTGCTATGCGCAGCAGGCCAAATATCCCTGGGCCACAAGCCAAGTGGCCAGCCACAAGGATGGTATGCCAAGAGAATGCCATCCGGCCAGGTTGCACAGCCAGATAAAATGCTCCATGGGTTGCCCAAAGCTCAACACAGACATCCCGCAATACAGCAGTTTCTTCTCTTCTTACTAACTAGCGCCTTTTCATAATCCAGTTCACGGCAATACATATTTGTGGCAATCACTGCAAAGAAAGCCAGACCAGAAACAGAACAGTCCTATGATCTTGAAAGAAATCTGCCCAGGTGTTTATCCCAAGGTTAGCAAAAAAGAAGAAAACAAAATTCAAAGCTTTGATTTTGTTTAGCCACAAAGCCCAGAGTCTATGAACTGACATTTCTGTTGTTCTGTTTCTGAAGAAAAGTTCCCTGGGGTATTCAAGCATCTACCTGCTGTCTCTCAAAAGATATAGTTGAGAGGTGAATGAAGTAGTTAGGAAAAAAACTTTCAGAAGTACTTAAAATTCTTGGTCCCGGAGACTGGCAAGTGCAGACCAAGTAATGGTCAACTCGACCATTTATTTTACTGATGAGCTAAGTAGATCAAATGTATTTATTTTTATAAAAAATACTAGATGGGATCTTATTCAGGATTTTAGTACAAGAGTAACATATAGAGATGAGTTACAGTACAACTACCTATTGTCCAATTTCCAAAAAGTTTCTCTAGGCCTGTCTGTCAAGCAATTACTTCAGTATTTTTGTTTGCTTTACTTAAAATTCCTGCCATGAACAGTATTTATCTGTCATTATTCTTCTATTTTGTACTAGCGAATTAACTATCCTTGCACATTTTTTATCCACTCACTAAAAGACTCGACTCATAGCTGGTCTCTTCGCGGCTTTGACCTCCAGGTTCCTGACGAATAAGAATTATAAAAGAAGGGAGAGGGGGAGAATAAAAGCCTCTTATATGCTTTTGTCCTGCTCTGATTCTGTTAATATACCAAACATGCCTAATCCTTAAGTCCACTTATTTAAATACAGCTAAAAGGCCTGAATATTTAGTTAGGACATTTCAAGATATAAATGCACACTCTCGTGTGTGTGTGTGTGTGTGTGTGTGTGTGTGTGTGTGTGTGTGTTGGTTTTTCTTCATGTGTGCCATATGAGCACCATGATGATGTCAAGAAAGGAGCTTGAGGGTGGCAACTGAGCAGCAGGAGGGTGTAATGACAAAATTGGGAATGGCAGGAAAGTGACAAAAGCGAGACAGCAGGGTGTCAGAGATGGGAAAACTGGCATCCTCAAAAACCCATGATGTGTCTGCTAAAAATAAGAGAAACACGGTTAAAGGATTATGTAAAGGAGATAGGAGGAGAGAGAGGTGAACACTAACTCAGCAGGAATTTGCAAAGTAAGCAGATAGGTACACAGTTCAGCCAGCTTTTTCCCCTCCTTGTTTTAAACAGTATAATTTTAGTCATTTATTACTTTGGTAGACTATCCTATGCAAAAGGCATATGCATTGAGAACTTCAAACATTTGTGGATGTGTCTTGTATGACACAATAACATTCTGTAGATCAGTCTTTCTCAAGTGGTAAGCGTACCACTAGTGGTACTTGGGCTCTCTCTGGTAGTACGTGGGAAATCTCCAATTTTTTCAAAGATTAATTAATATACCATTGTTGAGGTATGCAAAGACGACACGAGAGTTCCCGAGGTTCTTCTAGGAGCCGGAGTAAACCAGAAAACGTCTCTTCGCGCGCGAGTCCTCAATGAAGAGCAGCCTTTCCTTATCGCCAGTGGTCGCGGCCACTACAGAGTGCTGGCAGGTTAGTTTGCCTAGGCCTTAAAACTGCAAAGGCGCCACGGCGCTGTCACGCTAATGGTAAAAACATGGCCCTTTTCCGCGGTGCCGCGATCCCAGCCACCATCGTTGAGTCGGAGGCTCCTGGGAGAATCAGTGGGGGCGCAGGCGATACCGTCGTTTAGTCGGGAACTATCACCCGGATGCCAATGTAAGGTTTTAGAAACTGAGCTTTAAAATGAATAATGTTTTAAAACATTAACACCTGCTAAAAACACAACAGCCTTAATAAATGCAGAGTAGTTTGGACCCAGAAGCAGGATTCATCAGGTCATCACTTAAAGATTGGATATCCCACGTGCTGTGAATGTTTTAATGCAGTACAGTTGTTATTAATATCACTTTATGACAGTTAAAATAAATAACATTCATATAAGAAATAAAATTGTCTTGTGTAAACTGTATGTGGTGTTAAATAGGCCTATACTACTGTACTTTAACATCGGTCATAAGGGTGGTACTTCAAGAGCCATATATTTTATGAGGTGGTACTCATTGTGAAAAGTTTGAGAACCACTGCTGTAGATAAAGCAGTTAATGTTACTCAGTTGCAAAAAACCTCTACACAGGAAAGAAGTCATCATGTATGGATCGAAGGGTTATTTTAAAGAGTTAATGGTTTATTTCATAATTAAAATACTTATGTCAAAGGTTTGCAAACTCTAACAAAGTTTTCTTTTTAACCCATACCACAGCATTTTCCCAGCCTTAAACAAATATCTAACCCAAACAAATTATCACTGGTTTCAGAATGTAAAACAACTGGAACCAAGCCACGATCATAAGCATAATCTTCGCCAAGTCATTGTCATCTAATGTATGTAATAAAAACATAAAAACTTGAAAGAGTAAGAATAAGCACAGCAATCTGCCAGATCATTTGGTAAAATGCCATATAAACATCCACACAGCCTCAAACCATATAAATATCCCATTGCATTTAACTACGAAAGAGATATAGCAACAGACATAGCCCCTTGTAAGGATACACTGCTGTCAACATAAATGTGTCTTTTAAACTTTTACACTTACATACTGCATTTCAGTTCATTAAAACTAAAAGTTCAACCCAATTACTGATGTAAACATTGAAAAATTATGATCATTTCCGCAATATGAAACAGAAAAATAATCCTTTTCCATTTTCCGTCAGCACAGTTAAGGATCCATAATTTTCATATATCCTGACTAAAATCTCAAGTAGTAAGCTTTGTGATCTAAATAGCCTAGTAGCGTAGTGGACACACTGCAAATACTTCATGCAGTTGTCATGGCCTAAACCGACTCCCACCACCTCTTAAAATTGGAAAATTTTGACATTTAAGATGTTTTTCTTAGACCCAAGCCACAACTATTAAGCCAGGATATGTATGCAATTAGCCTCATGTTAATGTTATATGACATGGTGATGTACAGTAGTAGATCACCTCCCCCCTCATGAGTCAACACAATTCACAGATTATTGCAATGTGTGAAGTCATAAAGAAAGTTACGACTGTTCTTGGCATTAGTCGGCTGATAATTAAAATCTACTGAGAAGTCAGAGAGGCTGAGAAAAAGTCATATGCAGAACAAATTATTCACAATTCACCAAAATCCAGGAGGAGGAGGAGCTATTCTTGTGAATGGTGAAGAGATGTTGCATGATTGATGTCTCACCATGGCATAAGCTCATTGGTCCTTCAGCTGGATTAACTGAAAGAGCCTGAATTGTTCAGTTGTTCAGCTGTTATGTTTCCATATGTGTTCAGTCATTATAATAGGCTAATTAATGCATCTCTGTCTCTACGAGTAGCAGTCTATCTTTAGTCTGAAGCTGCACCTTGAAGACATACTGCTGTTCCGACACAGTATGCGGTATTGTAGATGGATTGTGCTCTGTTCAGCTCTGTTGTACAATTAGTGTAGAAAGTATTTTATTTTCAGAAGCTCATAGGTGGATTCACACCTCTAAACCTGACTGCAGTAACACGTTCATTTCACCATTTCAGCCTTAGCTGGGTGCTCAATTGTTACAACTGCTTTTTCTATTATGTATTCTTTAAAATTTACTGAAATGCACCAAAATACGATGGCGTTTCAGCAATTTACAATGCTACTATCAACATTTTTTGTTTCATAGAAGAGAGAGTTGGTTTTTTTCTGTTTTGGCCCAACCCAGAAGGCACAAAGCTCCATAACTCAAGTTGGTTTGTGAACTATCAATCTGTCTTTACATGTAGCCCCATGAGTGACTGAATCTTTGATTCTGTGACTGGAATTGCGTGGGCTGAGCAACAAAATATCATTGATTCAGGTAACAATTATCTCTTGAAGGCAGCTCAAAACTTTGGCAGCTCCTTGAATTCAAATGGAGTCCTATTCCCTTTCCAATTAATAAAATATTGAACCTAGTGTTTGAATGTCAGGATAAGAAAGAAACAGTACACTCCTTCAGGCAGTTTTTTTTTTAACAAAATTAGAATAGACACAGAATAAAGCTGTCAGGAGAATGCATTTTATTACTTAGACATTCTGCAATAGCGGTTGTTGAGAAAACAACTGAAAGGGCTAAGGAATTTTACTTATTTATGTATATATTTGTGAGTGTGTGTGTGTGGGGGGGGGAGACAGACAGAATCAAAATATTTGACAGGGATTTCAACAAGCCCAGCATGAGCAGATTTCACCTTCACGAAATATACATACTACTGTGACCTCCAGAGGTACAATCAAGGGCAGTGATGATAGAGGACACTTGTCTGTTGTTTCATGGGAAGCTCTCCTGCTGGTGACGGGTGCCAACTTGGCTGGGCTTTGTCGATACAACTCATATGTTTCATATTTATAACCTCCTCTCCTTTTTACCCTAAGAGCCTGTGATGCATTATTTATATGCCAAGAAGACATATTGAATTTTGGCCTGACACTTCAATAAGATATTGTCTATCCAAAGTTAATGGGAATATTTAACAATCACAACATTTGTTTCAGGAATGTCAAAATTAAATAAGTAATTTGGCTTTGATTTCAGCAAAGTACAGATGTATTTAATCAAAGTTAAAACACTGACAGACTAGCAGGTCGCTAAATGATTTTGGTTTTCAAGCCAAATGTCTCCAACCTATATCAAGTCATTGTCCTTTTTCATGTTTAACATTAAAGATTCATGCATTTTTAATCATCAACATGGCAAAAGTTGGGTTTTTGTATTGGCAAAGTGCTATCTTTAGCACTCAGCTCAATCACACAGGCTGAGGAAGGTAATATGACCTTAATGTGTCAGACCCACAGACCTCTCCTGGCTCAGCACCTGCCAATAGTACAACCGGATCAGCATTTCTTAAAGAGCAAAGTCCCCCACCCCACCTGAATCTCCGCAGAATGAGGTGCAGAGTGGGTTTTACTCATTTACTGTTTACAAGCACGACAGGGTCGTATTTTCCACTCATGTGATGCTGCTTCAAGTGTCTCTTTCAATAAAAGTATGTGTGTTTCAGGTTGAGTACGATAAGGCTGTGCCAATATAAGATTTATTGGAAACAGGATATAAATGTGGTGCAACAAATAAGTCAAATGATGTGACTTGGCATATGCTATACATCATGTCCCAGTTATCTCTAACCACATCAAATTGCTTGTTAGATATTAAACTACAGGTGCAATTTTACAAACCTGCTACATGCTCTATATTTAAAGTTTGACCTTGCTGAAAGTTTCAGAAATGCTCCTTTAATGCATATGTTATCTCTTGAAGTAATCAAAACACGAGTAATCTGGTCACCTTTATATTCATGGAGATGAGATGTACCCAAGCTGGAGAAGTGTATTCGTTTCAGGACCAAGTGACACACATGGACAGATTATGAATGCAAATGTGTACAACCAAGGTCTCAGTAATGTATTGTGTTTGCTTGTGCACTATCAATCTAATGATATCTTGTTTTTAGCTAGCATAAAATACCCTAGATGAAAATCTAGCAGTATTTATGTGCACACAAAATGTGTGCAGACATATTGTCCTTACTATGATACGGTTTTTGATGCACGTAAGGGATAAGGGTTCACTTTTTTATTTTGAGTTTTAATACAAACTGACCGACTCAGCACACACCTGAAAATATAACTCACCAGAACATCTTAAAAATAAATACACAGACTGAGATTTATAAGTGATTAGTATATGTAAATGAACGCCTATATTTAAAATCTGCATCTCAAATATGTTTGTTTACCAAGAAGTTTTATTAATCGACATGTAAAGGCTGTGTAGTGTGAAGCAAAGATGCCTGCAGCAGAAACACCCCCTCCTCACTAAGTATTAAAACAAATAACATCTGCTTCTGTTAACACCTCCTTCACTGCAGCTGTGTTGATTCCATATAATCCCCAAAGGACATAAATCCACACTGGTAATTCTTTCATGATTGTCAGAACTGTTTCATCACCAACAACAATTGTTTATGCTGAGCCCATCAGTTTTTTTTATTAGTACTAACAAAGACATCAAAAGCTCAATATCGCTGGCATTGGGCGACAAGTTACTTGCCTTTTAATTCTGTCAGTGCTGGGAAAATTAACAATCACATTGACAGACAAAAGTCTACTTTATACTCCAGAAACATTTTCTTTCCATTATGTTAAAGGACGTATGATGCACAGTCTACAGATTCTGCCAAGCAAGCAGATTTTTATTTTATTTTATTTTTTTGTGATTGGAATTGTTTTTGTCAGGTCATACACTGTAAGCTATTGACCATTTCATGCAGTTATGATAGTGACATTGGAATAAGGGTCCACTTTCTTTTTTATTTTTTAAATTAAAAAAGCTCATCCACTAAGAAAAGTGTTGTGTGATGTATTTGCACATGCAATGGCCCAGATAAAAGTAACTGCAAGAAAAGGAAACTAATTCTATTGTAGCAAAGACCTCATTACAAGGTTTCAACTCTTACAGGAGAATCCACAGTTATATGTCTCCGAAAATACTTTTTTGCACAATTAGAACTCTCTTGGACTGCTAAACATGCAAACAACAATACTCAAATGATGCAAATAATGTATGTAAATCATTGATGGTATATGTAAGATTCAGCAGCACAGTGGTGTGGTGGTAAGTGTTGTTGCCTTACAGCAAGAAGGTCCTGTGTTTGACTCCACTATCTGGCTCTGTGTAGAGTTTACATGTTCTCACCATGTTTGCATCAGTTGTCTTTGGGTACTCTGGTTTCTTCCCACAGTCTAAAGATATGTTGTTCGTGTGGTTAATTCTAAATTGGCCATATATGTGACTGAGAGTATGAATGATTGTCCATTTCTCTGTGTTAGCCCTGTGTCAGATGGCAGGTGACCTGTTTAGGGCGTACACTCCCTCTTGACCTATGGTAGACCTATGAATTGAAAGGATGGATGGAGCATGTAATGAAAAAAATGGTTAGGTCTTAATGTAACATAAATAAATTTTTCTTTCATTAAAATACAAATCACAACTCTTAATGAGTTTTATTGTAATTCATAAATATTGCGTTAATTAAATCTGCACCTAATATGTGACACTGTGTGTTTGGTAGTCATACGTGAAGAGTCCAGTGGGTTTAATTAAAAAAATAAAAATAAAACATCTGGCAAGTAGACTCGACACCTTGTGGTCCCATCAGAGCAAGTGACGGTGTCTCATCCAGTTACAATCACAACTACATCTGTGAATTCAACTGTCTATGTACTGGAAATGAGCACACGAGTAAGCATTCTTCTACCAAACAGCTTATATTGTATTGCTTATATTGGACACGCCACACAATTAACTGTCAGATTTTGACATTTCCCTTAAGTTAACAAGCTCAAGACCTAAAACAGGGCTGAAGCTAACTCCCTACTCAAAATGAATTACCAAAACTGCAAAAGCAACAGAAAAATACTCGTTAAAAGTGGCCTGTAAAAGTCTGATCAACTGGCCCAACACTGAAAAAAAAGTTACATTGGACACTGATATGTAACCGCAGCAGGAAACTGTTAGTAGTTCTTGGTTCATTTACCCAAGCCACCGAGGTTATCTGCCTCTGACCTCCATTTCTACTATCTTTCATATGTGAGTATTACCCCTGCTGCCATCCTGCCACAGTCTTTCTTTAGAATTCATCATCATCGATGCTACACACTGAAATAATTTAATGTGGGTGACTCCCAGCATGGGCTAATCTCTGATAAACTCACCTTTTCCACACCACACCATTAGGTGGGAAAAATTCGGGGCACCGGATATAGTATTGTATACTGGCTCGCTGTTACAGCTAACCTCCTGAGGCCATCTTAAAAAAGTAAGTTAGAATGCATCGCTATGTTATGCCCACTGCACCTCACTGAGCATTCACCCCCTATTTGTGATGCACTTCTGCGCTTCAACAAGCAGTGAGATCCCTGAGCACTCTGTAAATTGGACAATCAGTAATGGTATTTGATGGCATTAAGAGTGGAGATGAAAGGAAGGACACTTCAGTTATCAACAGGATAATGGGGCTGTTGCCTTGGACTTTGTGTCCAATGAAATGGGACTCAGTTAATTATCCTTGCCATTAATTAGGCCATCGTATCAAGGAGAAAGGGGTTACTCTTCATTGACAATAACCCGTATTATACTGAATTACTGGCCTGCAGAAATGCGGGTTGCTTTGTGCCTGCATTTAAATAGGATTGCACTCCGAAAGTGTACTGACCAAATCTCATCTTACAAGAATGTCCACCAAATAAACCCAATCTATCTTTAATCTATCTGTAATACTGTCAAAGGGTGTTATGGTGGGCACATAGGTAATGATCTCTGTCAGTGGGTTGCTTTGTCACTTTGTTTCCATGAATAGGAGAGTTTGCCCAATGCATTTTTCCTTCTTTATGTTGGGACCAATCCACTTTAGGGTTGCCTTTTTGTGCATAGTAGTAGCAATTGTCACTAATGGTCCCACTCTTCCAAACATGTAGACTAGATTCTAAAGAAACACTACACGAATGTGCTTTGCAAACATATATACCCATATGCTGGTATTTTAGCTACTGTTAATCAAAAACATCCATCTCCATATCCACATATTAAACCAGCGGTCCCCAACCTTTTTTGCGCCACGGACCGGTTTATGCCCGACAATATTTTCACGGACCGGCCTTTAAGGTGTCGCGGATAAATACAACAAAATAAAACTAGTACCAGTACCGAAAAAAAGACGATTTATTCATAACACACGTGAAAAGACCCAGGAAAACCGAGTTAATGATAAAAACAATAACAAAATAACGCTGAAAACCGATAAAAACCCTGAAAACCATACATTTCACACCTGAGCCTCAACTCTTGCTGCCCGGTACCAAACGACTCACAGACCGGTACCGGTCCGAGGCCCGGGGGTTGGGGACCGCTGCATTAGACAATAGAAGCCAACTGGTGAACTAAGTAGAGCACCAAAACAGCAGTTATTCTCTTTCAGGTATTGCAGGTCTGAAATCCACAGCATCTTAACTGAAAAGTCCTTTGTTCTTTTCCAGATCCTGTTCTCTCTCTTACTTGATCAAAGCCCCACCTAGAGTATTCATTCTTTAGACTCTTGATTAGCTGTCTAACTTGAACCCACATCTACCATCATTCCAAGGTGACACAATCAATTGTATATATTATAGTTTATATATATATTATATATATTCAGTTTTGATATGGTTGTTCTCTCCAGCTTCCTCTTTAATAAACTAATTATAAGCTCAACTGACAATAGGAAATAAGAAAAGGCTCATCAAAATGTCATGACATCAAAAAATTTGTTAAAATATGATGGGGTAATATGGAATATGTGGAAAAACTAAAAGTCCAATGCATTCAATTTACATCCATCCTCTTCCACTTATCCTTGTCAGGGTTGCGGGGGGGGGGGGGGGGGGGGGGGGGCTGGAGCCTATCCCAGCTATCCCAGCCTATCCCGCCCCCATAGAGGGAGAGGTTCAATTTACAAGAAGAAGCATATAGAGAAACATCACTAATGTTTGACGGGAGTTGTGTTTATATATGTATGAAGCATATTTGGACATAACAAAATACAATGAGCAAATGAGGGTATCACCTTTTGACACGGACCGGGCACTTAGAGCTAAGTGTAGAGCTAAGTGTATCAGGTTATTGCACTAAAAGCCAAGTGATTATCCTGTTTGAGCACAACGATGAATAGAAAATATTTTAAAGAAAGTATGTGTTTTCTTTTCACTTTAACAGAACGGACTACAAAAAATGTTAATCTTTTATGCATAACATGACTCGAGTTTCAAATGGAAATATGTGTTTTTCCTCAAGTTAAGTCGCATATAACTGCACAATGTGAGATAATGTTCTTTTGGGAGTGTCTATGTGATGGACAGACATGGCAATTATAATAATGAAAGGCTCTTAGAGGACTCCAGCTCCTCTATTTTGAACCCACTGACGTGCAGATACCATGTCCCAAGTGGGCTGCCAAACACAGACAGAATAATTCGTTTTTATTATCAGGTACCAAAAGGGGGTAGTAAAGGTGTGCGCTTCGAAGATTCCCTTTATGTCTTTATTTTATGAGATAACACAACTGGCACACACGGCCTAATGAAGAAAACTGTGAATGAAATATTTGGCAAGTACTGAAGTAACATTAGTTTGTGTACTCTGATGAAATGCAAGTTTCAACTCAGAAGTTATACCAAATTAACACCACAGTTGCTTATTAACACCACTCGGAGTGTGCTAATTTAAACTTAAATTGGCCCCGAGACACATCACAGATTGTTTTTCTAATCTGTTCTGCAGGAAAATATTCTGGTAACCCTGGGTCACGTTATATCTTAATTTGGCTGCATGACAGAATTAAATTATTGAGAAAGATGGGAGCAGCTAAGGGAAAAAAAGGAGCAGACAGTTTTCAGATTTTCCAAGTTCACTATCTCTTTTCCGGGTTAAAAAGAGGCCTTAAAAAGCATCTTATCTGTGCTTTACTTTTAGTACCACTACTTCTCAGGAACCAAAATGTAATGATAAGTAAAATGGGCAATGCCTTTTTTACAGTTAACAAATTATGCGGTCTTTTCAGTATCTGTATCTTTTCTAAGTTAAGCTATTTACAAAATATACAAACTAGTTAACAGGTAGTTGCCAGACTTCCAACAAGACTAAATCTGAAAGAAGACTGTTCCAGCTAAAGGTGGAAACAACTAACTTCTTTCACTGCAAACACACTCTGTCATTGGCTATGAAGACACATGAGGAGGAGATAGCAGCCGGTGATGTGCAACCCAGAAGTAAACAAATGACTCAATTAGAAGCAGAGCAAACAGTGGCTAGAAATTCTTGACACTCTTACATGCTGGAAAAGAATTGTTTAACCAAATTGTTAAAAAGCTTGACCTAAGATGACGCGTTACAAAGACAACATTTTGAATCTATGTAAAGTTTTGTACACGGAAATACTGGTTCTTTTTTTGCATGGTGAACTTAACACACTCTCATAATTATCTTTACTGTCATCATCATAAACTCTTTAAGTGCTCTTAAAGAAAAGTCAATTAGCTGATGGGTCACAAAGTATGAGTTCAAGGTGTCAATGAAGGTATTTTTTTCCCTCTTTTGTCTTCAGCCATCAACTTTTTGATGAATGAAAAATAATTCATTTTATTTTAGGTGGAAAACAATACTAGGATGGAAACTTTCTCTTGTTCAAAATTCTAACAAGATCATCCAGGTGTTGTTTAAGTAGAACCTTGAATTGAGCAAGTGTCACTGATGTTGATGTCAACTTTCATTTTGGAGCTATTTTTCAACCATGACTAGACTGCCAACTAACAGTCATTCAATACTGAAATGTTTGGGTGCCTGCGAGCTGCAATCACTGATAAAACATTGTTCGGTATTTTTGTCCAAGTTGTCATAAATCTTATTATTGCATTTTTTTTTATATTGTGAGACTTTTTCAGACTTTAAGACTATACATAGCACCACTCCTTCAAAATATAAATCAGTGACAGACTGTTTAGTCCTACACTAGTCTAAAAACTCTAAATAAAATAAACTAATTAAATGAATTAAAAAATTTTATTGTCATTTCTTCATTTTTTTATTGTTATTGACAATCTTTCAATTGATATGATTTAAAGTCATTTCACTAAGCGGCTACTTCTGCACACTTTAAGCTGTAGATTTAATTTTCAGTTGATAAAAACAAAGTGCAAAATTTTGCCGCATTATTTTACTTTTCAAATGAATTAATGTACAAAACTGTAAAATAACAAAAAGAGCAAAGAGATACAAATCATTTCCAAAGCAGCTGTGGGGGCATATATTCAAGTTCAAGAATATATGACTTACAAAAGTCATATAGTGCAGTCATAACTGCAATTTTCCTCACTTAAATTTGCATTGCAGTGCATATTAACAAGCAAACCACAGAAAACAAAGATACACAAAGTAGCAACCAGCTGCCAAAATAACAGGGAAATTAAACAGTAAAAAGAACAGACAATGATATTTACTGCATTGGCGGATTTAAGAGCTTAATGAAAACTAAATTTTGTAACTGACAGCGAGCAATTAGCATTCATTGTTTTAAACACAGGCATTGCCATTCCTCATGATAGCAATTTGCTGTTTATTTGAAGGCGATCTGAGCTCTCTGGCTCCCTAGTTGATCAACTCCTTTAATTAGTTCTATGGAGAATTTCGTGATATCAGGAAACGTGATTTGCTAGATAATATGCTCCAAACTTAGGAATATGTTGTCTAGTTGCTCTGCTTTGTTTTGTGTCAGTTTGATGGAAGCAGAGCTATTCATCAATTAAGTAGCCGGTTAAAACTTTTTCAGGCAAGACAATACGATGATGGTCAGGAAAGCAAGAGCAGCAAAGTGTTGGTGAAGGAGGTAAATCTGTAAGTTTTCCTACCGCAAGAAATTCACAGATGCACTTCTGTTATGTCTGTAGGTGTCGGTGTGGTTAATGATGAATTATTTGGCCAACATATATCAAAATTAATTTACTAATTTAAAGGAAGTTTTATCCAGATCATACATCATTTTTAATGACTCGTACTGTATAATGTTACAACACCAGATGGCAAGAGGAAGGGTGATAATGACTGAATAGAAGGAAGAATTTTAATGGGAGATTATCGTTTTTGATTTCATGGTTTTAAACTATATAGTCAAAAGTCAAAGGAGCTTGCAAAGAAAAGCGTCTGGACTTCTTTAAGTTGCTTGAAGACGTTTCACCTCTCATCCGAGAAGCTTCTTCAGTTCTAAGGTCAAATGGTGGAGAGTCCCAGATATAAACCTAGTGAGAGTATCCCCCCACAGAGGGACAAAAGGACCCCCTGATGATCCTCTAATCGCCTGAGCCAAGGTGTGAAACTGGGTGTGGGTCCCCATCAGCCAGAGTTTCGGGTGTGTTCATTGTGAAACCTGGCCCCACCTTATCATGCGAATTCCTGAGGTCAGATGGCCCAGGATGTGAGTGGGCGTTAAGGCATCTGGGAAGGGATCTCAAAACTGGATTATAGATGGCAGAGAGTTGGTGTCGTAAACCCCCACCTCTGTTCAAAGATGGTCGCTCACAGTGGACATAGATGGCTTCTATATAGTCAAAAGAAAACCAGAAGTGCTGGGCAGGTGGCGGATGTTGCCTCCTGCTTCCTAGTGTTTTACAAATTCCCTAAATGGAGTTATAATTATTATGTTTGCCGTCTTCAAGATATCACTGTCAAATTTTATGTTATGGTACATACCAATAACAGCTTGAGTTCATTTAATTTTGTGAAAATTGGGTCGAGGTCACACTCAATTTGAAAAACATTAAAACTTGCTATTACCCATATGGAATACCAAGGTTGGTGAAGCATTTGACCCTGACATACTTGTTAACACCGAAGGTTAAAGTTGATCTTAAAAAAAAAAAAAGACACATGTAAGAACTAAAAAAAAAAAAAAGAATAAATGGTTCACACATTGCAGAACTCCAGATTCCTTATTTATTGCATCTAGTGATGTTTCGAGCACACCTGCTCTTCATCAGTCCAAGAAACAATATTGAGCAATATATCATATGAAGGGGCACGGAGCAAGCTGTGCAACGCTCTTTGTCGCAGACTCACACACTGCATGAATATGTCTTTAAATATCAAGTTTTTAACAGAAGCCAAAGCACAAAGATTTAGTATTAAGCAATATATCTGTCATTAGGGGACATAAGGGTTTTTGTTTGAGCTCCTTAAGACATTGTCTTTTCAATACAACCTTATATGATTTCACAGTGACACAAAAAGATTAATACACTGCACTAGATTACCATATTAATAATGCTGACATTAGCACAAATGATCTATGAAAACAATGTCATTATTGGGGATTTCCACATTGGTATACCAATGCTCACATCAGCATGAAACATCAAATTTTGTTTGTTTTTTTATATTTTTGAGTGTTAGCGAGACTGAGTGTGTCTGTTTGTATCTCTGAGGGTTTTTTTGATAAAAGAAAAATTAAACTACATCTCAGGGATAATTTGAGCTCTTAATGCATACAGACATACAGTCTCTGTGATAAATATACTAAACTGGAGATCGATAGGGTTACCGTTTACTGACTTTCTAGTAGCAGCTTACAGTGAAGACACTACAAAATTGGCGATGCATACTTTGATACATGTGCTGCAGACAATCATGTAAATATGTAAACATCTCAGTTCTAGGATGCTGATAAATACCATACACTGTATCGCTGATACAAGCTGTGGTAGCACAGCGTCTAGCAATAATATCCACTATCTATAGCTGATTAGTAGTCGAGGTCTACTCTTATTTACATGTCTGTGTTCAAGGCAAAACTATTTGGTCTTTTTTCTTCTTTTTATCTTAACAAACTTGTTTATTCGAGTTTACTATCCATAGAAAATTTTGCATGTTTGCATGTGCAAAGACAAAAAAAAAAACAACAACTGTGACCTTTCCATTTCAGAACAGTCTCTCTAATTATTCAACCCATCTGGCATGGGTCACTGTTGCTGACTATTCTCCTGGCCTTAAATTCTGCAGCTGCAGACTGCTCACATTATCTTCTGGGTATGAATATATCCTCAGGGCAACATACCAGGAATTTTGTACAAGTATAGGTCAGTTAGTCAGCATGGTTATGCTACTACTGTTCAAGTCAAAACCACTGAAAAGCGGAATACATATACAACAGCTGACCCCTCTGTCAGCTCAGCTGTTACATTTATTCCACTAAATAGTGGTGAATGAATGCATGCACCCACTTTTTTTTTATACCCTGTTCTGTGCTATTTCAGTCTCTTTGCAACCATATGCCAACAGGGTGAAATAGTTGAAAGTGTCCTAGTTGTTCTGTGCACTGTGCTGCCTTGCTCCCACTCTTTGTGTATACCTGAGCAACATCTGCCACAGGGTATGAAAAAGAGTGTCACATTTGACACTTAAATGCTTCCCCATATCTGTTATATGTGAAATAGTTTTCTCTCTCCCAGGGACAGCTGCATAGCCACTGCACATTGCATCTGCTACCACCTGGTATCACAATTCCTAGGGCTGTTCTGGTAATAAGTAATCTTTACAAAGGAGGGAAAAAACAGAGTATGCAAGTTCTACAAGCTGAGAGAATTAGAAAACTGGGAAGATTTCACAAATTGATGTGCTGCAGCCTTGAAAAGTGTGCACGTGTGATCAATCTTCCAAACAGCTGCAAGGCCACTGTCAAGATAAAGTCTGGAATGTATTCAGCAAATTATACAGCACATGTTAATTTAACTTTAACCTTAAATCGGTCTTTAAATGTATAAATAGGTAATTAGAATAACCTTTAGATATAGTATAATGTTGAGTCCAGGCAATGGGGAGGCCAAACCCATTTGAGCCCACTGAATGCAATGGCAGTGTGTTTGGGATCATTTCCATGCTGAAAAATGAATAAGACTAAAACCAAATAAGACTGCATGGTACATTAAAATGTAACTGTGCTTTTCTTAGTTAGTGATCTCCAACACCACTCGCTGAAATGCAGTCCCAAACCATGACGGAGCCTCCACCGTGTTTTACAGATGGTTGCAGATGGCAATCACTCCCCTGAGCTTCTCTGTTTAGAATTACAATTTGGATCAACAATGTAAAAGTTTTTGTCATTTTATCTATCTCAACCTTTTCTCTGTGGCTTTATTGCAGACACCTCCGAGATCATTTATTATGAAGCAAACACTATATTAGGTCCCGTATCAGGTGATTGCTGGATTTCCTTCCTCTTTCTTGAGGACCTTTATTGTAGATGTTTTTATTTTTTAATGTTTTTTTCCCATATAGGCCTGACATTTCTTTTGGCCTCCACTCAACCAACTTCCTAAATATTTTAAACAACACATTATACACTATGGCAAGATAGGTTTTCAGCTAATAGCTTTTTGGGAATCACCTTGTTGAGGCAAGCATTTTTTTTTTTTTTTTGCCTGATCTTTAGCATTTTTCATATACTCAACTAAAAAAAAATCAGTAAACATTGTTTTTGCATCAGGCTGTTGGTAACAAGGTGCCTAAAGACACAATTTTAAATAAATTCTTTGCTAAGTTCTTTTTTTGTTCATCCTGGTTCATTCTTAGAGAAAAAATGAGGGGTATCTCAAACTTTCGCACATAACTGTAATTATAAAATAAAACAAACAGAAACAAAATGAACTTTAGTTTTTCAGTTTTTTTCTCACAATGTTGTGTTTATCCTTTTGTATCCTTGGTGTGCTGTGGCTTCATAAGAATAAAATCTTTTCATTTTATTCATGTTTCATTTCTATAACAGTTTACGCAATTAGCCAAAGGTATAAACTACCTGAGCAGCACATCAGTTTAATGTTCTGTATTGAAACTGTGATAAACTGCCTCTTCCCTGTCATAAAAATTAGAAGGTACATAGTCTCTTGTGAATTATAACAGGATTCAGCATTTTTTTTTTTTACAATTGTTTTTCAGTTTGATAAAAAAAAAAAAAGTGTTAATCTGCAAAAGATATTAGCAGGATCTCAATAATATGACATTCCTGTAAAACATTCATTCACAGTAGCTGAGCGCTTAATTGTACTTGCCACAATAACTGACAGATTATGTTTTTTACTTGACATTTTACACAGGCTGAACAAAAGTGAGAGAACATCTAGTGATATGCTCTCGTGCGTTTGTTTTTACCTCACTGTTGTGCAGTGAAAATGTCATTAATAAAAATGGCAACACTGAATACATTATTTGCTCAAGTGATTTAGTGAAAAAGGTGCTGGCATTTTAAGACTGCAAAAATCTAGATGAAAAACATTTCTTGCTTACAAGTTTCTTTCTTTCAGTTAACAGATCTTTGACTATTATTTGTTAAAAGCTCTAACAAAGTCATTACGGTAGAAAAGCTTAATTGGTGTAATCTTAGCAAACATATAGAAGAAAATTCTCAAAGAATTTTTTAGCAAGCGGTTATCCGTAAATCATGTTTCTGCTGATAAGAATTATAAGTGATTATGGCACATGTTTTCAAGGTCACATTTGTTTCTACAAGAAGAGGGTGCATGCTCACAATAACAAATGTGAGAATTTACAGTAACTTGACAACACAAAAAGATACAACTGAGTCATACCACCACAGAGTACAGGCTGGCTGCCTCCAAGGACTTCTCAAGGTTGTATAATGAATCCAAATTTTTCCTTTCAGTGGTCTTGATATGTTGTACCAAATTTGCTTCTCCAGCCTTGCCATAGTGTGAGGAGATTTTTTAAAGGAAGGGCATATTTAATTGTACACAAAATAAAGCTCTGCAAATTTCCTTTCCCTCTATTCTGCTGTTGGATGGGAGGGGATTAATTAAGTTCATCTACAACAGGCAGAGTTGACTGCGCAAGAAGTCAGTGATTATCTGTGACCCAGGAGAGGAATGGCTGCACAGCTGTGCAGTGCAGCTGGCAAAATGTCAGACACCCCCACCCACTTTTTTTTATTATTGTTTTTAAAGAGTCACTATAAGTTAGTTCATTCTTAAAATCCCTAATTGTAATTTGTTTTGCAAACAAGTATAAAAAGTTTCACTTTACTTTGATGCGATTACTGTGGCACCAGTGGGCCGAGGTGTGCTTGAATTAATGGAAAAGTCTAGAGTATCCTTTAGGGAGTCTGTGCGTAAAATTTAATTCAATAATCTAGATCATGTTCATACATTATTGTGTCACGGCACTGCGTTACAGTAAACATTGTCCCACTAGTTTTCACCTAAAGTAAAATGAATGTGGCATTTATGAATGTTTCTGCAGTTCTGTTTCTATATGAGTACATATAATTGAGGTATGTGCAATATTAATTCTGCTTTTTAGTCAACCAAATTTTTAATGGACACTGTTTAAGGCTTTAAAAAACATTTATAACTAAATTCTGTCTCTTGTGCCACATAGCAACCTTACATGTTTGGACTGTTACAAACATTATCTCTCTGCCTCCTGGTGTAAACATCATAAATCCACTGTGCATTTAAATCAGTGTCTAGATCATTTATCTTAGGAATGCAAGAAATAGACTTTAGAGCAAGAAGAAGGGCTGATCTTGAGATCTTGAGATTTTTTATTAACGTTCTTATTTCTCTCTAACTTTCTTCTCTTGATCCACATTGTTTTCTCAATTTGATTTTGGTAATCAATGATCGATGGCAGGGTCATTTGAGGCAATTACTGTACACAAATGTTCCCCAGACTGTTGTTGCTTCAGCATTTAAATCTAACTTGAATGTCAAGGCAATATTCACATTCAAGAAAATCTAACATCAGTAATGTTGGCATAGATTTTATTTTGAAACAGTTTTTCAACCAAGGCCAGTAGTTGGTTAGATTTTATTTACTTATTTTTTTACCTCTGTACACCACCAGTTTGTTTTTTGACCAAGATGTAATTGACTGTATTTAAAGTGCAGACCTTCAGTTTTAATTCCAGGGTTTTAACATAAGGATTGCATCAACTCTTTAGAAATTACAGCCATTTATACATAGTGACCCCTTTTTTAGAAGCTCAACATTAATTGAACAAATTATAATATTTATAAATATAAGGTTTGGCTACGTACTTGAACAAAAATGCTTTGCAGATAATGACTGCATGGAGATCTGAACAACACCAGACTTGATTTGCTTCAACCAATTTAGCAGTATTTGGCTGAATCTGAGCAGAGAGTATCACACTGTACACTTTAGCATTCATCCTGCTACAACGGTCAAATCATGCTATACCATTGCTTTCAACATGTTAAATAGATGATGTCGTATGCTTCAGATCATGAGCTGTTTCCGTCCTCTATACTTTTGTCTTCCCATTACTCTAATACAAGTTATTCTTGGTTTCATCAGAATTTTTTTATGTTCAGATCTTTTCTGGTGAAGTTTAATCTGACCTTCTTGTTCTTGATTGTAACCAGTGGTTTGCACCTTGCATTCTCTGTATTTCCTTTCAAGAAGGTGTTTCATCTACTGTGATGGTGTGCAGAGGAAAAAATAAGAAAAACAAAATTTCCTTGTTTAAATTATTATGGACCTAACTGCAGAGATGGGCAGTGACACGTTAAATGTAACGCGTTACTGTGATCCAATTACTTCTTATCAATTAACGTTTAAAGGGATTACTATTGCAAAAAGTAGTCAGATTACTTTTACTTTCCCGTAAGCATGCTGCGTCACTAAATTATGTTTGTGAGAGTGTCTCATGACAATGATGTACAAGCGTGCAACGTCTGAGGCTGCAAAAGACGTGTGCAGATCAACAATGGATAATATGGAGTGCGGGAGAGAGTACAACCATAAAGCGTTTAAAGCTTGGAAGTACTGACATTACTTTGAGTTTGATTCTGTAAAAACTGACAAAACATTTGCGTCTGCTGTACGCTCAACGTGGGAAGAAATTTTTTTTTTTTTTTTTTTGCCTGTCCCGTTTGGCTCTTTTGCCATCAGAATTGTTGTCTAAAGGCAAAGAAAGATGCCCAACGGATTTACTTTACCAAATTGACCATCCCAGCCTTGCCATAATGGTCCATTTGATTCACCTTTTATTGTTTATTTTATTTTCACTTGTTGAATACGGGACAGACTTGACTGGGGGAAAGAAGGGGAAAAAGAAAGAGGGAAAGAGAAACAGCTGAGAAGAGGGACGGGGGAGAAGGGCAAAAAAACAAAAACCAACAGAATGGGCAGAAAAAAAAAAGAGAAAAAAAATGCATATATCAATCACCTGGATCACCTGCTGAGAAAGAAAAAAGAAAACAAGCAGAAGAGAACAAGAGTAATAGAATAAACAACATCACAATGATAAATGGGAATATGACAGTAAATACTAAATATTAAACATTATTGTGCAGCACATAAGATCAACAGAACACAGTGTGCTTTGAGGTAGGAGCCAAAAAGGGTGTAGTTTGTGTGTGTGATCACCCGTGTGTACACCTGTGAGCATGGACGCGCTTGTTTTTTTAAAAGGTTCCTTCATGTAATGATCTGCTAGAGGGTGTGGGGGGGCCACAGCCCCATCCTCCAGGGCATGAAGCAGGTATGGAGGAGATCAAAACTCCAGACATCCAGAGGCCCCCAGAACACAAGAGACCAAGGAAGACCAACAGAGGGGCAGCCGCGCCACTGACCCAGAAAGAGCTGAGGAGAGTCCCAGATGAGGGCTCACTCAGCAGCCGCGGAGCAGAAGCCAGGGGGAGTTGCAGTGAAGCGCCCGTGAGCTCCGCCGGCAGCCAGCTGTGCCTGAGTGACCGAGCCCCAGGCCGAGAGGCCGGGGGCACCCCACCTCCGAAGTGGCCCGAGCGAGCCCCAGGCTCCAGGCCCCGATAAGCGGCCGCCAAGGAGTGAGCCGGTGTGTACCCGGACGCCCATCCCCAGACACAAAGAACCACCAACGCACCGATGTCTGAGGGAGTCCGCCACTGGCAGGGGAAGTGGTGGTAGGGGGAGATAGGCCTCCAAACCTTGGAGGGCCTGAGATGTCCCCAGAGAGGTGGCGCCTGACACCCAACCTGACATATAGACACAGACATACAGGCACACACAGATACAAACATCCATTCCCACCCTCATGCTCTCATATGCACTTACTCAACACTCACCCAACATGGAGACAAACATAAAGAGACGCTGTACACACGATCACACTCCCCAAGCGTACTCTACGAACCGGGTCTAGGTACCCTTGCCCCTGGAGGGGGGAACTGCACCCAGACCCAGGTGGTGTTACCCTTTTCCCTGCGGTGGGGAGAGGCAGACCGCCCCGACTCCGCAGCAGCAGGAAGGCCCCACACTCCAGACCGCAGTCGGACGGCCAACTCCTCCTCCTAGCCCCCCCGCTCCAGCAGGTCGCAGAGAATGGGGGTGAGAGAAGACTCCAAACCTCCCTCCACCCGCTCATTGTAATGTTGATGCATGTGTGTTCTAAGGTGCATTTAAAACCCATGAGGGCATGGAGCTACCTGCCAGAGAGCAGCAGGTAAGCGCATAGCCCCTCCTGGTAGCCCTCAATGTCTACGTGTATTTAAAATTGAGGGGTGGGCAACGACGCCAGGGGTGAGGTGTACATCCTGATGGTCTATTGGAGTCCATGTATCGTGCCCACCCCCAAGATCCTATATGTATGTGTAATGAGAGTGTGAGTAATGTGAATGTCTAAGTTGTGGGATAAAATTGAGGCATTGAGGCAGAGGCAGCCAGAAGGGGACAGAGGGGGGGGGGGGTAGTCTCCTCTGCGCCCTGGTGACATACCCCTACTCCAAGGCCCTGCATGTGTGGGTGGTTGTGGTGGAGCGGGAAGAGGGAGGTAGCTGGAGATGGGGAGGGAAGGAAGGGGGGGTAGAAATATTCTTGCCACAGCAAACGATTCAACTTAAAATCTGAGCAAGCGCCTAGCACGCTGCCACGGGAATGTGAACTTCACAGAGAAACCCCTGGATGCCCCCACTGACATGCCCGCTGCGGCTACAACATCCATTTGCACCGGGCAAACTTCTAATGGCCCCACTCCTGGTAAACAGGTGAAAATAGACTTAAGAGTGACAGAACTAACTAATAAAGTAACTAATTACCTTTGAAAATAAATAAACAGAAAAGTAACGGGATTACTTTCTTGGAGAAGTAAAGAGTAATTAGTAACTAATTAGTATTTTCAAGAAACTTGACCAACACTATACAAACTGGGCAAGACACTTCACCTACTGCCTACTGGTGATGGCCAGAGGGGTCGATGGCGCGATATGGCAGCCTCGCTTCTGTCAGTCTGCCCCAGGGCAGCTGTGGCTACAACTGTAGCTGCCTCCACCAGTGTGTGAATGTGAGAGTGAATGAATAGTGGAATTGTAAAGCGCTTTGAGGGGCCAGAAAAGTGCTATATAAATGCAATCCATTATTATTATTATTAAAACTGTACAAAATATGTTAAACTTTTTTACTTAAGATTTACTATTGTTTGCATATAGGCACATTGAAAAGAGACTACACACAACCATGCTATTCAGAAAGGTGCAGGTACTGATTCAGACCCACTGATTTAGTTTTAGAGATTATGAAATTGTAATATCCTTCTTCTATAATTTGGCAAGGCCTTGATAGAAACCAGACAACATTGCTCAGTAATGGTGTTAACCTCGGCCTACATGATTCACAAAACAATCAAATAAAACAAATAGTTGTATTCCAACAGCTTTCATTCTCCAGGTATCTTTCATTTCCTCAAAAATATTCCATTCCTCTCATGTCGTCAAAAATAATATGGCCTTGAAACTGTTAGCCCACAGTGAGAACACATGCCATAATTCACATCTGCACATAAACTGATGTTGTTTGACAAGCTCTATGCTAAGATTCACTTTATTTAATTTCCCTCCCTTTTCGCTCCGTTTTTAATCTCAGAACATTATGCCTTTGGCAATATCACAACATTTCACCTTGAGAGAAATATTCTGAAAAAGACAAAAATTAAATTCCAGAAGATGGACGATTTTGGCCTGCAAACCACTTCAAAGTCACATACCTTAACGTGGAAAAATGAGAATGGTACCCTATCAGTGGAGGATGACTTATTGCTGTGAGGCAGCCTATAGACAATCTGTCGCGTGGTATAATATGTGTGTAAATGATAATGTTAAAGGTTATTGTCATGCTTCACTGGTAACTCAAAATACATTGCCTCTCTGGAAGCTGGCTGATCATTAACTCAAGGTGTCAGGGGACACACATTTGCTCAGTGGCATTCTCCAAAGCCAAAAAGGTATGTAATACTTCTCTAGAGAAAGGTACAGAGGGAGATGTTCTAGTTGTCTGATGTATATCAGTGCTGAATATCTCAGAACCAGCCTGTTGAATATCTTAAGATTTCGGTATAACCTTGAGAAGGCAGTGTTGTTTCTTGTCACTTACTTCTAACTTTCACTAATCCCAGTTCCTAAATGTAGGAGACAACGTGATGATCTACTGATAGCAAGGATTTTTTTTTCTTGAACTCACAGGCCTATACTTTATGCAAACACCAATTTAATTTCTAATAGGAATACTGATTGACATCCAAAAGGGGGAGACATGGACAAGAACGTGTTTGCAAAAATCAAAGCCAATAAGGGAACATGGTGTCAGGTACAAGGGACAAGTAATTACAGAATGCTATGTAGCTTTGCGCTTGACCTTACAGGGGTGATGAATGATGCAAGTTTTATCCATAACACACAAGCAAAGACCCATCAGTGTTTGTGGGCTACTCCAAGGTATGAGGTAATTAATCATGCAACATGGCTCTGGTTCTCATTTTAATTAACAGCAAAAAAGCGAGTTGTTGTCTGTCTGTGGGGAAGAGAAAAAGGCCTGACCTGAGCCAAAGTGCCTCAGCCTTTGCAAAATTTATGATCTGACCATTGCAGCTTTTTGAATGCAATCTGTTATACTTGACCAGGAGCTTTCACAACACTAATGATATAAAAATCACTTTCCACTATTTCCAAATAACAGAATAATCAGCACATTTGTTGTTGATATGCAAAAACTTCAAATCGTGATCATTTAAAAGTATCTGCCAGATCTTTCCGTGCACCAAGATTACAGTAAATATTCAGTTTCATAAGTACTCAGTACTCTCTACCCACAGTGTTCTGCAGTGGGGTCTTATTCTAATGCTAATAACAGCTAATGTAGCCTCGAGTCACAACCCTCAAGCAGAAATGAGGAAGCTTCAGAGGTATAGTCAGCCTGCTTCTTTCAAGTCCCACACCCCCAGATTTTTTTCATTTTCAAACTTGTTGTCTTAAAGTGACAATCGCTCAAGGCGATTTATACAGTGTTGCACAGCTTCTAAAAAAGGCAAAGCTGGATTTTCACCCCACGCATATGAAGCACTATTCCCAAGAGCTGTAAACAAACTTCAATATGAAATACCTACATTTACCCTTACCAACCTGGGTAATGTGCCTTGGCTCGACCCTGCCACTGCCCTCTGAAAACAGAGATGACTGTGCTGCCCCCCACCTCCACTCAGTGCTGTTATGGAATCACTTAAAGGTAAATTTGTGAAACAGTTTCATAGATCTGGTTTCCCTCAGTTTTCTTTAGATGTAAAATGCATTGATGTTCAGCCAACCCTCTTTTAATTTTGGGCCAAAATACTGTAGACACTTTTTTATCAATTTTTTCAGCCGTGTCCTTGATACCTAACAATTGTGTAGCCCACCAGCTGTTGTCTATTATTAATACTAATTTGTAGTTGGAAAATTCAAACACCCAATTCTACAACAGAAAGATTATTTAGTCTTTTCATTATATACTTTGGTTTATACGGAACCCTGCAAGGGACATGGGAGAAAAAGAAATAAAGATGAACATTTACGAGCTTTTGCGAGATCTCGTAAATGTTCATCTTTATTTTGCCACAGTGCCAGGAGTGCGGTATTCCCCCCAGCTGTAGTGGGCCTCCACCTCCCGTTAGCTTCGAGCTGGTGGGTAACAGACGAAAACGTCAGAACACTTATGTGACAAATATGTGATGTCTTGATAAACCGAGCAGATATTTGAAGTTTACACAGCTACATTCACGCCTGAAAATATCTTAAAAGTGTATTTTGTGACCCAGAAAGAGTAATATTAAAACTAAGTATCTGCCACCATTGTTGGAAACGAATTGGCTGGGCCCTGCGATGAATTCTGGGATATGTTGGGTCATGAAGGACATACTGACTCGGCCGTCAAATCCAACCTGTGAAGGACGCAGTCTATTTTGCGAGATCCCGCAAGTTCATCTTAATTCTTTTTTTCTCCCATGTCCCTTGTGGGGCTCCGTAGGTTTACCTTCAATTTGGTTGCCCATTATTATAGTGTTTTGCCTTCATGTTTCTTAACTAGATCTTGAAAAAAGCAACATTTGCAAAGATAAATGGATTCTTTTCTTGGCCACGTCCACACAATCTATGCTCAACACTTACCCTACTTGCTAGATTTGCCTCCATGCAAGGGTCACTGTTTTAATGCGATGGTGGAGATCCAGCATGGATCGCAAATGCACAACCGCAACGGACAGAACAGACTTTCATTGAGCAACCTAAAAATAGCAACAGTGCTGGAAAGAGATGCCCAAAAGATGACGTTGAAGGACAGGATATGTTTGGGTTTTTTATTCTTATGGGCCAGTTCTCTGAAATGTTTTATAATACCTTGTAACTGCCATCCACATTACACAGAAGTAGGCAACAGCTGAAAAACAGAAAGGGGTCAGAGCTGTTGTTAAAGGTACTTATTTCAGCTAGTTCTGTTATGATTGGAGAAAATAACCTTGTCTCCGCATCTGTCATATGCCACCCTTTGTGTCTATATTTGTGTCGTGTGTGTAGTCATCATTAGTTTTAGTTATAGTATTAAGTTGTCCTCAATTTTTAGTTTGGGCACTGATTCAAATTTTACTTTAAAAGTTGTCATTTGTTGCTTTTTTTACCCTAATTAATTCAAAGAAGTCCTTTTTATACCTTGGTGTCTGACACATCATCAAAGTTTTGGGTAACAACAGGTCATCTGTGAGGGGTCCCAGTGGTGAACTTAACATCTCATCAGTGACAGGGTGCTTCCTCTGTTCAGTGCCTTGTAAATGTTTTTGCATTTTTCATCAGTTTCTTGCGCAGCCACTTGCTCTTCTCCACTGGTTTCCTCTAGCAATATGGTCTCTTTGAGTGGTCTCTCTTGCTTGTCTCTGGTTATAGACTGCATAATTTAAGAGCCCTGGCAGGCAAACATCTCTTTGTTTTCACAGACATTTGATCAGACTCCCCCATGATTGGTTTGAATCTTCTAATACCTTGTGTTGAGGGTCCTTTGTAATGTGGTATCATTGGTACTGTCACATACTGTAGGTAAGGATGTATTCACTGTGGCTCATTTCCAGTGTCACTTTAGTTCAGTTTCAGTGGCCTACAGTCTCTACACTGGTGAGTCGTAGAGTTTTATCTTGTGGAATGGCCTGGAATAGTTTGTGTTCTGGTATGTTAAAGTCTCTGTTTGGCAAAGAGACGTGGGAATGGTTAGCTAACTTACTTAGTTTTGACTGGTCTTTGATTTGACAGCATCTTGTTCACTTCAAGTTCTAATAAGTATTCCGTGCAGGGGAGGTTTGGCCATTTCATTGAGTTTCACATTTGCTCCGCTGCCTCTAAGCATCAGTTTATCTTTTAGTTCTCAGACATAATCAGAAAACTCTCTTTAAATTATTCCACCATTGCAGAACCAATGCATTATCTTTATATTAAAAAAAAGCAACTCGCTTTCTAGTCTGTCAATAAACTGTCAACAAAAGTCTTTGATATACAAGTGTAAATGTGGTACTTTTCACTTTTCAGTTAGTATTTTAGCTTGGTAGATTTATAGTGAATGGTTAGTTGCCAATAAATGTCATACTTCCAATTAATCTGAAAAAGTGTATTTGCTGAAAATATTCCCAAATCTGCTAACTTCACTGGAATTTTCTTGCTAATTTGCTATGACAACACATTTCCTTAACAGTACTAAAAAAGATAATAATAATTTATGAGACACACAAGAGATCTAATCTGATCTTCTTTATAGCTTCTCCTACAATAAAGACTTGAAGCTATATATTGCTGGATGCAGCCAACTGTTCCTACTAATTTACACTCTAATTGTAACATTTTTTTTGGTACCACTTTACAATAAGGCTCCCCTTATAGATGCTAATAAATAGTTTATAGCTATATTATTAATTAATTTGTAAATGCTTTATAAACCATTATTAATGGTTTATTATGCATTAGTTAAGGGTGAGAAAGAGGAAAAAAACTGACCGGTTTCTTGCCAAATAGTGAGCCAAATGTGTTCACCTATATATTTCATCTAGAGTTGCTATATTAAACATTTCAGACTAAGTTACTATCCTGTAAGCACAATCAGCATTTGTAAACATATTTTTTATCATATAAAATTGTACTTCAGAAATGCATTATAAATATCCACAACTATCAATCGGAGCTTTGTTGTAAAGTGTAAAGCATAAAACCATTTATTAATGAATAATAAATATTTATAAATGCCAAATGGGAGCCTTATTGTAAAGTGTAAAGCATGACACCATTTATTTATGACTAATAAACATTTATAAATGCCAAATGGGAGCCTTATTGTAAAGTGTAAAGCATAACACCATTTATTAATGACTACTAAACATAAATGACAAAAGAGAGTTTTGTTGTAAAGTTTAAAACATGTCAATATTTATTAAGGACTAATAAACATTTATAAATGCCAAATGGGAGCCTTATTGTAAAGTGTAAAGCATAACACCATTTATTAATCACTACTAAACATTATAAATGACAAAAGAGAGTTTTGTTGTAAAGTTTAAAACATGTCAACATTTATTAATCACTAATAAACATTTATAATTGCCAAAAGTGAGTCTTAAATGTATAATGTCACCATTTATAACACTTAGACCTAAATTACAATCAATGCTTGAAATAACATTTAACTACTGTCAAAAATGGCAATGTATTGTAAGAGTAACACATGTAACATTAAATGTGTTTTTTAAAACACCAAACAGTCACCCACTCCAAAAAAAGTTCATGCCAGACTGGTTCAAACTGGAAATATTTTTTGTATGTCCTTAAATAAGCGTCCCAGTGGTCCATCAGGGTGTCGCGAACCAAGCCAAGATGACCACTCAAGAACCATCAGGTGTTCCTCCAGCAACTTCTCAGTGCGATTTCCTCTTAGTCTACGGACATGTCCTTTGATGGTCATCCAAGTCCTTTCGATATGCTGTGTATGACTGCCAGATTGAGGATCTACAAACCACCTGCTGTGATTTACAGTGTAATGTCTGTACCCTATGTTTGTCAAAACATTTTTCTAGGCTCTCCACTCATCACTGATAATGGCACTACCCAACTTAACATGCTGTCTGATCAGAGGAACAAGGTGGCGCCTTGATCGTTTTTCAACAAGTTTTAACACGAGCCTTCGCCTTTTGTCTTTAATTCCCATCATTCCAAATACCCATTTCTTCCTTTTCCATGCATTTCCAAAGCGTCCACGTGCATACTGAAAACAAAAAGAATAAAATTAAACAGAATTAAAATGAAAAAGAATAAAATTAAATATCTACAAAGAAACATTCAAAAAGATGGTTGCTTCTACTAATTTTTTTTACTTATGGTAAAGGTTTCCATGTTTAGAGGACACAGTCAGATCTGCATTGATTCTAACAAACCTGTCTGAGAGTTTACCAACCTTTCGCTGATGACGGAGACAGCTTTCATCTATAACCACAAATTCTCTGTCACCACCAAGACGGTGTCCATTGTTTATTCTGTGTCTTTTAATTGCACGTATACAAACATGTCGAATGTGTCTTGCCATGCTACTTAGTGTTCTGGAGCTGCCAGCCACTTCATCATCGATCATATCTACTTGTCTGAGCCTGAGCCCTTGTGAAAATCTGTGATAGAAATTGAGGCAATTATTACTTACTGAGGCCCTAATTTTATTTCACAAGTCTCGTATTGGTGTTCAATTATGAAAGGTGCATTGCTATTAATGTCTACATCTACATATACCTGTAAATGAACTTCATCCAACTGAAAAGAGATGTTTTTGATTTCTCAAAGAGGGAGCCAGTTCTAATTGTTCTGGAAACTCTCCTATGACTTGCTCTTTTGCAGCACCTGAGAACATATCAATGAGTTAAGTAAAGAAATGGACCCTTAAACAAGAGCATTAATTGAAAAGATAATCACAAAATTAAGTATGAAGAAAATAATAATGAAAAGAGGTTAATGCTCCCTCTTGCATTGATAACCGAAATATTTTGTTATATTTACTACATGCACTACATTATCATGCATTATACATACCACATATATTGGTCTTTCTTCACCACGGAAATCATTTTCATCTTATGGTGACAAACAGGACATCTAAGCTTCTTTTTTAGCAGGTGTTTCTTCTGCAGCCATTTAATGAGCCTTAGTGCCTTATATTTAGTTTGTTTTCCTTCTATTCTGGCGCGCAATCTCATTCCCAAAGACATTGTGGTGGAAAAAAATGAGTAATTTATTTTATTATCACCTCGAAACACCGTAAAATACTCTATGGGAGTCTAGTGCAAATCGGTTCAGAGTTAAAGAACTTCACATGCAATATAAAACAAGCCCTATAATCAAAAATAGTCCCACGCAAAAAAGAGGATTGTCTCACCTGTTATAATGTATCTCCGACTTTGTTATGTAGATCTAACCCGCTGGATTCATGCTAAAAAAATATGTTCTGCTGCCAAAGGGAGGGAAAACAAATTTAATTTAAACGCAGAGGAGCTTATACAACCATCCAATCACAGTTAACTTTATTAAGGAAAGCCCCTCCTCTCAGAGCGTGACAGGCAGTGGAGCGCTCTGGAAGGTCAAGCCAAAGGGGCACGAACAGACACACTGAAGGCGCTCGTTCAAGTTGCTGCGCCATGGATGGAGCAGAAGATAAAAATTTGTGTGCGTCTGCGACTTACACAGTTAGCACACGTTTGAAGAGATACAAAAAGCAGAGACTGGATGATCTAGATTGCACTAAGCCAACGACGTCAGCAGTTAGACATGAAGGTGAGTATAATGCTAGCTAGCTAGCCATTTGGCTGCTAGCTACAGTGGCTAACTAACATCACATAACATGTGAATAGCTCTATTACTATTGGTTATTCCAAACGATTGATATCACTTAGTTGTATATTTTTAGTTTTGTTTATGTGCATCATTAAATTTATATTAAACACCCTGGTAAGGCAGTACACATAAGAATTATTTGCCTTGTTTTAGAAATGTCTGAACCACCACATGTGTATATAACATAATTTTTACAAAGTGGCTTTTTATAAATTCAAGTTGTAACCGTTTTTAATCAATATTTTATTTGAGTTTCCCAAGTTTAGATTATAAATTATTTTAGTATTGTAATTTAATAATTGTTTGTTCTTTAGATTCTTCTTCTAATCCTGCCCCTACTGCAACTGCCCTTCTTAACAAGGAGCGAGAGAAACTGACTTTTCTTAAGGAGGAACTGGAGCGCGACACCCTGATGGACCACTGGGACGCTTATTTAAGGACATACAAAAAATATTTCCAGTTTGAACCAGTCTGGCATGAACTTTTTTTGGAGTGGGTGACTGTTTGGTGTTTTAAAAAACACATTTAATGTTACATGTGTTACTCTTACAATACATTGCCATTTTTGACAGTAGTTAAATGTTATTTCAAGCACTGATTGTAATTTAGGTCTAAGTGTTATAAATGGTGACATTATACATTTAAGACTCACTTTTGGCAATTATAAATGTTTATTAGTGATTAATAAATGTTGTTATGCTTTACACTTTACAATAAGGCTCCCATTTGGCATTTATAAATGTTTATTAGTCCTTAATAAATGTTGACATGTTTTAAACTTTACGACAAAGCTATCTGTTGTCATTTATAAATGTTTATTAGTGATTAATAAATGGTGTTATGCTTTACACTTTACAATAAGGCTCCCATTTGGCATTTATAAATGTTTATTAGTCCTTAATAAATGTTGACATGTTTTAAACTTTACCACAAAGCTATCTTTTGTCATTTATAAATGTTTAGTAGTCATTAATAAATGGTGTTATGCTTTACACTTTACAATAAGGCTCCCATTTGGCATTTATAAATGTTTATTAGTCCTTAATAAATGTTGACATGTTTTAAACTTTACAACAAAACTCTCTTTTGTCATTTATAATGTTTAGTAGTCATTAATAAATGGTGTTATGCTTTACACTTTACAATAAGGCTCCCATTTGGCATTTATAAATGTTTATTAGTCATAAATAAATAGTGTCATGCTTTACACTTTACAATAAGGCTCCCATTTGGCATTTATAAATATTTATTATTCATTAATAAATGGTTTTATGCTTTACACTTTACTACAAAGCTCCGATTGATAGTTGTGGATATTTATAATGCATTTCTGAAGTACAATTTTATATGATAAAAAATATGTTTACAAATGCTGATTGTGCTTACAGGATAGTAACTTAGTCTGAAATGTTTAATATAGCAACTCTAGATGAAATATATAGGTGAACACATTTGGCTCACTATTTGGCAAGAAACCGGTCAGTTTTTTTCCTCTTTCTCACCCTTAACTAATGCATAATAAACCATTAATAATGGTTTATAAAGCATTTACAAATTAATTAATAATATAGCTATAAACTATTTATTAGCATCTATAAGGGGAGCCTTATTGTAAAGTGGTACCTTTTTTTTTTTTTTAAGAAATCTGTTTTTCTTATAAAAGAAAAACTCATTTAGACTGTTCACAATCCACATTGCCACTGGATACATCCTGTTTGCTTTCATACTCTGAACCCTGATTAATTATTGTTGAGGAAACAGTTTTAATTTCTTTAAGCCAAGTTGAAAACTGTCAATAATTAGCAGCAAACAACTTATATGAACGACTGCCTGAAAATCTCAGATGTAACTGCTTTGATTGCACTTCCTCTAACCAAGCCGTTCTTGCAGTTCTTGATTGATTTATCACAATGGAGCTTGAGTCGACGGTGCACTTTTCAAAGACAACTACATTATGGTGGGTCAGTTCATCACATACATATAATCATTCATGCCACAGAACCCCTGCATAGACAGCTAGTATTCCTGGAAGCACTTGGGTGACTCCCACCGTGTTGTAGGTTGAGTTACAAAGCCAGGGGGATAATTGCATCAAGAATGAAGGTGTTTCGTATAGATACTATGGCACCTGTCTCAAATACAGGCAGCTCAGCAGCTGGAGGAACAGAAGGCCTTGATATGAAAAGAAAGTAGATGTTCTTCAGTTGGCTGACCCCAAAGCTTGAGCCAAATTATTTACAATAAAAGCTCCATGTCATATCTGTTTAACATTCAGGATAGGAGTTACATGGTGCTATGGTGCTGAATGTCAATTGGAAAGACATTCTGTTCTGAGCTTGAGAGCAACGAGGAAAATGCTGGCAAAAGTTGTGACAAATATGAAATGCAATAGAAGGCAGCAGATGTAGTACTTTCACAGGGCATTAAGGTGCCAAAATGAAATGTCTTGACTTTTGTTGTCAAGATACACCAAATGTTATTTTATCAAATCATCTGGCAATGATATTTCACTTGAGCTAGTCAACCTTGAAAAGGCTTCTTTATCAGCCATAAGTTTCAGCACATGATCACGCATACGGGCAAAACATTTCAAAAAAAGACATCGTCATCATGTTGTTTCCTTCATTCACTCAACTGATTCATTCGTGATTCATGTATATATTCATATCTCCTTGATATACAGTGGACTAGCCAAAGACAGGGGAGGGGGGGACAGAAAGAGAAAAGCAAGACAGAGAGAGACAGAAGGAGAGAAGGATTATGTTCTCTAAGCCAAGCAAGTCAAGCAGCAAGTGAGTCCCATGATAACATATAGAGCAACGACCTTGGGGCTTTAAGCTGTTGGCCCACGCTCCAAAAAACTTCTATCTGACAAGAAGAAAGCAAAGCTGGGAATAAATAAATATAATCTACTATTATTGGAGTATTATGTAGAAATAAAATGAACATATTCGTGTATTATTTAACCTGATACACCCACCAGCCTTTTCATTATGCACACCTGTTCAACTGCTCATTAAAACAAATGTCTAATAAGCCAATCACATGGCAGCAGCTTAGTACATATACGCACTTAGACGTGGTCAAATGCTTGCATCAAACTGAGCATCAGGACAGGCGAGAAAGGTGATTGAAGTGAGTTTGAAAGCAGCATGGTTGTCAGTGCTAGACATGCCAGTCTCAGTATTTTACAAACTGCTGATCTATTAGGATTTTCCCCACATGATCATCTTTAGGGTTTACAGAGAATGGTTTAAAAAAGAAAAGAAAAGAAAATATCCAGTGAGCATCCTTTAAAAATCACAGCCTTTCTCACTACTTTTGCTGACCTTTATGACAACATCATCCCACCTTCTGATTGCTGCTTCCAGCAACTGGTTTCTTGAACATAACAATGAGCTCACAGTACTCAGATTGTCTCATTAGTTACCAGATCCCAATCCAATAGAAGACCTCTGGGATGTGTTAGAACAGGAGATTGATATCATGGATTTACAGCTAACAAATCTGCAGCAACTGTGTGATGCTATGATGTCAATATGGACTAAGATTTCTGAAAAATTTTGTGTGGACCTTGTTGAGTTTATTCCAGAAAGAAATGGGGCAGTTTTAAAGGCAAAGAGCATCCAACTTGTTCTAGTAGGTACTCCTAATGAAGTAGTTAGTGAGTGTATATTGCCATCATGACATCACAGTTGGATCTTTACTGGAAATGATAACAATTGCCCTCCTCTTTAAAACCTTGTCCTTATATAGACATCAACTGCTACTCTTAAGAGAAAAACAAGTGTGTATTACATTGTGCATTTTGTGAAAGTATATCTATCAGAAAAACTGTCCTCAGACGACCCTCCTATTATTACTAAGTGTGTATTTGAACGTGCGTGTGTTATATAAGTGCGTGCATGTGGTTACAGGCCGGCGTACGTGCAGAACTGAACGCAGACGGGCCTGGGTCCAACAGGACTGGTGGGTCTGAGCGGTGTGACTGCACTAAAGTGCAACAACTTAAGCAGATAACAAGAATGATACAGAACCTCAATAGACAGTTAGTGTGCATTAATATTTGCTCAGAGTAACACAGATGTAATTAAAAGATTATTCTGTCAACAGATTCAACAATGGTAAATGATTAATCAATGATAACTGATTATAAGAATACAAAATAAAATATCTCCTGGTCACACAAGGCAAGGCAAGTTTATTTATATAGCACAATTCAACAGCAAGGTGATTCAAAGTGCTTTACAGAGACATTAAAAAACAAAAACAATAAAAAGCATGATTTAAAAGTAGTTAAAATATAAGTTTTGAAATTTAAGCTTAAAAGTGTGGATTTGGTGCTTTATTCAAATGCAGCTGAGAACAGGTGAGCCTTCAACCTGGATTTAAATAAACTGAGTGTTTCAGCTAATCTGAGGCTTTCTGGGAGTTTGTTCCAGATATAAGGAGCATAAAAGCTGAATGCAGCTTCTCCGTGTCTGGTTCTGACTCTGGGAACTGATAAAAGACCAGATCCAGATGACCTGAGGGATCTGGAAGGTTCATACTGGGTCAGGAGGTCATTGATGTATTTTGGTCCTAAACCATTCAGAGCTTTATAGACCAGCATCAGAACTTCAAAGTCTATTCTCTGACGGACAGGCAGGCACTGTAAAGACCTCAGAGCTGGACTGATGTGGTCCACTTTTTTGGTCTTAGTGAGGACTCGAGCAGCAGAGTTCTGAATGAGCTGTAGTTGTCTGACTGATTTTTTAGGTAGACCTGTAAAGATGCTGTTACAGTAATCAAGCCTACTAAAGATGAATGCATGGACTAGTTTTTCCAGGTCCTGTTGAGACATCAGATCTTTTATCCTTGAAATATTCTTGAGGTGATAGTAAGCTGATTTTGTTATTGTCTTAATGTGTTTTTCTAAGTTTAGGTCTGCATCCATCACTATGCCCAAATTTCTCACCTGGTTGGTGGTTTTTAGGTGTGTAGATTGAAGTTCTCTGGTGACCTGTAATCGTTTTTCTTTGGCACCAAAGACTGTTACTTCAGTTTTGTTTTTGTTTAGCTGGAGAAAATTGTGGCACAATCAGTCATTCATTTCCCCAATGCATTTACCAAGAGCCTGTACAGGGCCTCGGTCTCCTGGTGACATTGTGATATATATTTGTGTGTCATGTTCATAGCTATGATAGTTTATTTTGTTGTGCTTTATAATCTGTGCCAGTGGGAGCATGTAAATGTTAAACAGAAGGGCTCCCAAGATGGAACCTTGGGGAACTCCACATATGATACTTGTCTGCTCAGATGTGAAGTTACCTATTGATACAAAGTATTTCCTGTTTTCTAAGTATGTTTTGAACAATTTTAGTACAGTTCCTGAAAGACCTGTCCAGTTCTCCAGTCGTTTGAGTAATATGTTGTGGTCAACTGTATCAAATGCTGCACTGAGATCCAGTAAAACTAAGACTGACATTTTTCCATTGTCTGTATTCAGACATATGTCATTAAACACTTTGGTCAGAGCGGTTTCAGTGCTGTGGTTCTGTCTAAAACCTGACTGGAAGGCATCATAGCAGTTATTCTGTTTTAAGAAGTAATTGAGCTGTTGAGACACTGCTGTTGTTTTTTATTTTATTTTTACTCTCCAAATGGATTGGAATGTCCTATCAGAGGCCTATATTAAGACGTGCTCCCTCTTTCTCTTACAAAGGTGTGCTACTGTTAGACCCCTTAAGCTGATGATGCTCTGTAGGTATCCTAGAAAATTGAGCCAAAGAACTAAAACCAAAAGAACTATTTTTAACCCCCAAGTGAAATGTGGTTTTTGAGATTACTGGAAGTTTGTTAAAACTATGGTGGTTTCAACAGAGTTTAGAAGAAAAAAAAAAAGTGTGGCAGCAACGGTAACTCATTTCCATTCACAGTCTTGTTGAAACTTTTGAGCTCTAGACTCTGTAGACTCTGATACAAGACTCCTGGGTATCTATGTCATCAGTTTGGCACAGTCCAATTACCATCACTGTCTTCTTAAGACTCATTTATATTTATGTAAATTGTGTGCCATTGAAACTAAAGCTCAAGATGTGTGTGTGTTCCCAAATAAAACTTTGTATCTGATTTGGCTGTTGTACTTTAGCGATAAATTATTAAACTAAAAACAAAAAAGAAAAAAAACTTCAGCAGACACATAAATACAAATTCAGCATAAACTTGAGATGATATCATTGATGAACAAATTAACATCCTCAGCACATTTTAGCTGTTCATTTTGATCAATGCAATTACAATAAAAAAGATTCCACACATTTTCGTACTTTTGTTGTGTGAGTATGATTCTAATCTTTAGTGAGCCCTTGCTTGTTCTGCTCTGGGCAGCACTGGCTGGTGAAGAGAACATACTGTATCGACAGAACAGAACAAAAGTTTTTAGAGTGAAGTTATTTGGATTCCGTTTTTGGAGCTGAGGACAGCAGATGGTGAATGGAAAAGGTAAAAAGAATATAAAGAAGTGTAAATAACAATACAGCTCTAGTTTGTTGAGCAGAACACAAAGTAACAAGATTGAGAGATGGCATAGAAATAGAAGGTCACAGTTTACCTACCTATTTCCTCAAAATGTTCAAATACTGGATCTAATAATGACTGTGCAATATCAAAAAATAAAATCAGTTAGACTCTAATCAAAACACACTGAGTTACTCTATATATGAAAGAATACATATAACAAAAGGGCTTACAAATATTTGCTCAGGGAGGAATTAATTCAGTGTTTATTTAAAAAAATGGGAGGAAAAGGGCAGCTTTTTTAAAATTTTTATTTTATTACCTCTTGAAGATTCAAGTCTGTCTTATCTCAAAGCCATGGTTTATTCACCAGACACTGAAGTGTGCAGTACAGCAGTCAAGTTAAACCAAAAGTGTGAGACAGAATCAAGATAGGTAGTAAGTCGAGGATATCAGTGAAGCGTTTTGGTGACAAATGGATAAAACCAAAGCTAAACCAAATCCCAGATTCACCGAGCGCTGACTTAAGTAAATCAAAGAGCAAATTGAACAATAACCAACTTCCGAATGACGAACTTAAGTTTTGAGGCATAGTTTTTGCTAGTTTTTTTACTTTAGCTTTACAAAATAAAATATCACAAACTCTCTCATTAGTATTCTCTGTTGGTAGAAGTGAATTGACTCAAATCCAAACTCAGCCACATGACTATGAGGTTTCACCATCTTATTTACATAAATACTGCTAATTTTGAAAATGATTTCCTATAATAAAATGGTAATGTGTGCATTGGACCATAAAATATATTGTCACGAGGCATGCAGCTCCTAAGAAATAAAATCTTGCGTCAGCACAATAAATAACTGCCACTTCTTGTGAACTCACAGCTTGATCCACGGGGTTTGTTTGCTGCACTGGGATAACACTTTTCCGATTTTCCCATTACCCTATGCAAAATTTAGCCATTAGCAGTAACCACAATTCATTCAGTGCAACATATGAAAGGGACTGTTGTAGTTCATTAGCATAATATAGACACTCATCATGCATCAATCTGCACCCATTAACACCCCCCCACAGCCCGAGCCCATCCCACCAGTCCAAGGTACTTACCCCTCCCACCTCACAACAATTAAGTGACCGCTCTGCTCTTGCGGTTTGAAGCTGGGATGTAACAGCAGATGGCAGAAGGAGGGAGAGGAGTATGACCCAGCATATTGATGAAAATAAACCGAATATAAGCGTGAGCGAGGTATTGGCAGAGAAACAGAGTTAAAGGTGAGGACAACATTGAAATTGGGGCTCCGTCCAACACCAATCGACATCAAAGCATATAGCTTAACAGCCTCGGCTTGATTTTACATTATTTGATTAACTTGATTTAATTTGTTAATCTATATGTGCAGTCTCACTCCATATCAGTTACATTCCTATCACATCTGGCCATCCACTGGCATCAGGGCCTTGTGAGAGACATCGCCGCGTACGCAGATGAAATTCAATAATACAGTTTTAGGGCTCGAGCAGGATCTAATTTCATGCTAAGCCACTCATATAATTGTTGTATAAGCGATTGTAATTTCAAAAGTACTATTATGCTTTCTTTTTAAATCAATGGCTTACAGAAAAGAAAAGAAAAAAAAAAACATGAAAACCCTCTAAAACAGGGGTGCCAAGTCAAAGGTCCAGGGGCTAATGTTACAACTTTTTCTATGTTTAAAGACCCCGCCCAATTGACATTCATACAACACAAGATTAATTAAGTAATATATTTAACTGTTAGAGAGGTTCCTGTTTTTCCATCTACCTTTTTTTGTTTATTTTAAAGGACATGTTTTATTCATCCATCCATTCTCTTCCACATATCCCTTTCAGGGTCGCGAGGAGGCTGGAGCCTATCCCAGCTGTCTTAGGGCCAGAGGCAGGGTACACCCTGGACAGGTCGTCAGTCTGTCGCAGGGCTAACACATAAAAACAGACAAAAACTCACATTCACACCTATCGGCAACTTAGAATCACCAATTAACCTAACCCGACTAATTGCATGTCTTTGTACTGGGGGAGGAAGCCGGGGTACTCAGGAACTTCTTGCTGTGAGGCAGCAGTGCTAACCACCATGCCACCGTCCTGCTGACATATTTTAGATATTTTATAATTACAGGACACTACATGCATTGCAGTCCCAGAACTTTTTCAGTAATTTTACACATTTATCATGTAGTTTCACTAGTCCATCCAACTTAAGATCAAAATAGGCTGTATGTGGCCTACTATATAAAATACATTTAAAATCCCTGCTCTAAGACATTCTGATTCAATGCAAGTTTTTTTTAAAAACACAAAACAAATATAGTATACTGAATATTTGTTATACTCGGGCTGGCGTTGTTCTGTTTTATTCCCTGCATTATATCACTGCCTGTTTATTGTTTACTGTACCCTTAGTTCTATGAGCAGAGATGGATTCCTCAAACAAGAATCCAGGATTCTTTGATGGCACAATGCTGATGTGAAAGCAGCAGCCTGTCGGCAGCACAACACCCGCAGCAGTCTTCTGTCAGTGCCTACACTGGATCAGTCACACTGAATGAGTTCAGCCACAGTGCTTATGTGCACTCAGAAGCTTTCTGACGGAGCTTAGGGCCCACTATAAAATCATGTCATGAATGTCAGTGTCATTCTTTTAATTTAGAGAACCTGGTCCTTGTCCTTCAAATCAAAGGGACCTAAGGATCTCCTTTTACTTATAGAACTGGTGCACACTTTCATCATTACTACTATATCTTTGTCTGCTGTGGTAAGATTTTATAGACAGACTGAACAGTTCAACCTTATGCAGGTAGAAGAGGACCCAAAATGCTTTGATACTTTACTAATTTGACAGTCACAAAAGATCACAATCCATTTTTCCCTATTAAATATTCATGAAAGGTAAAAAGTCCACTGTTCAGTGAAGCATAGAGAATGAAAATTTCCAGTCTTGTGATGGAGTCACATCTGCTTCAAAGCCAGTCAGGATCTTAACCCTCTAAACCACTAATGCTTGGGAGTCATTAACAAGTTATTACATGAGTCAACATCAATCTTTGATTTATTTATATTTTAAGAAACTACTACCTGGAAAAACTGCTTGATGCTGGGATATCTGCCGGTGTTTAGAGCGGAAAAAGCAAATTCTTTATTATTGTATGAGCTGAAAACCTAGATGGAAGTCTTCATAAGCAGCCAAGCAAGAACCTGGGCCTTTATTCAGACAGTACTGTTTACCAGCAATAGGACAGTGGGCACTATCAGCAGGAATAATGGACAAACTGTGGATTCTTGACCTGCACTGACAAGCAAATATTTTATCCCTGTTGAGTCAGGAAATTTTAGTCATCTATACATCTAAGCTTTAGCATTTACAGTTATATAGCACACCGTATATTACTAATGTTTTGTTATTACTAATATTTTTCCTCCTTCAATTTTAAATTCTGTTAGTAAGACAAAAACAGTATTTATATGAATACAACACACATGTTTAAATAGGCATTTTATAATATACCAATGTCCAGTAAAGTTATCTACCCATATAACACTATTGTTTTGTTTTTATGTTTTTGTTGTGTGAAGAAGTCAGTTATACAGACAAGTGACTAATGTCACCTGGAGACTGGTTTCCTTCACTTCGCATGTGTGTGTTTAAAAACAGACGTACTACAGTTAACACGAGGAAGGACCAAAATACCAGGAACCTTCCTGAGGGAAGGAAGGAAGAAAGAAAGGTATGATGGCGTGTATATCTATAGTGCTACGACTTGAGCAAAGATTTTTGTTGTATTTTTCTGAAATGTATGGGTGAAAACAGCACTCACATTAGATTACAATAACCTTGTGCGAGCATAAACAATAAACTGACCTTAGAACAAGAAGTGCACATATTACTGCGCACTGTTTTTTTGAACTGTAGGAATTGTGACAGCTTAGCCATGTGAAAACAGAACCTATTGTCCCTGCTGCCACTCTGAAAAGGATAATACCTGTAGTATAACTAATAGCTTGAACTAATTAAATAATTATCCATATAGTAATTGAAAGAAATACCATTCAAATATTCATATAAACAACCATGTTGTGAAAATTGTGAAAAGCAAGGGCTAGAAAGAAAAGGGGCTATTTTCTGGTCAAAGGCTTTTAGAAAATATTTGTAGATGAACTTTATCAAGACTTGTGTTTACTCCAGTGATCCAAGTGGCCATCTATTTCACTGAGTCATGCTGAAGAGCCCTTCACCAAGCAAGTGAGCAGGTTTCTCCTCATTTATATTACATACTCTGCACAAGGACCTCATCTTAAATCAAGGAAATGCAAATGTGATAATCCATGAAAGCGAGTAGGGTTTTTAATAGCGCAGACAATTTATACATAAAAAAACTATCCAGTGATGAATTATAGTATATATTGCTAAAAAAGTAAATGTTTTATAGCTACATCAACAAGGACATAATGTTTTTGCATGTTTGTACACTGAATTCTACTCCTGTGAAATGTAGTTGAGGTTGAATCTAAGTTAATTATAAAAGTGTTGCCAATCTGCACACCAAGGTATTCAGCAACATCAAAGCAAATCCAAACCCCACCTACACCCATTTCAGATGGGTTACAAAGCAGTCTTGCAATGCAGGAGTAAGCAGTTCCTCTGTTTCAAAGTCAGATTATGTTAAGATGATGTTTTGGCTGTCTGGAAACCTCAGCAAGAACAAAATATGTCTTGTGAAGAACACTATAATACTGCACAATTCCATTCTGCTAGTTGACACTAGAAATAGTAGCTTGTTAAAATAATTATTCATATTTATTCTTCTGCAAAACCAGTTCAATGTGAGGTCTACCATGTACACAACAGCAACTCTCTCCCCTTTCTTTCTCTGTGTAAAAAAGCTGGAAAGGGACGTGGGGGGGTCATACAAATACTCACCTGCAAGGAAAGTCTTCTGCTGCTATCACTGCCAACTCACGGCAAACCAATCTGATGTTGTGTGTGCCCACTATCACGCTCGACGCAAAGTGGCACAACTTTCAACATTATTTAAATTAGAGTCGATTACTGGGGACGTGATTAATAGTATCAGATGCCTCTTTTTGACCTTAAACTGTTAACTCTATCTATTCAAATCATAGTCTATTCAACTACTCCAGATTCATGTGAAGTCTTAAAAACTGTGACGGAAAAAAAGGCGGACATGTGGTTAATAAACCACATGTAATTATCACAAGTCTCCGTTTACTCCCAACGCATTAAGCGTTCTTCACATACATCAAAATAACGCACATACACAAATGTTTTCATATGCAGACAGCAGTAAAAACTAACAGTCACTGGTAAGGAAGACACAGTGGCTACTGTGGAGTTAACTTTTTTGAGTGTTTGCTTAGGAATATGTTTTTTTCCCCATTTAATTAGCTTAGGAATGATTTGCATAGAACATCCCTACATTGCTGAAAACACTGACATCAAACAGGTGCTAGCATGAAGATCATTAGGGGCCAGAGGACCCGCATGCACAATAGATTTAAAAACCACCCACGAGATTAAAGCTTGTCTACAGAGGACTAATGATCGCCATAATTTGAAAAATTTACTCATGATAGGTTGACTGTTAAATGACGAGACTAGCTAAGGGTGAACCACTTCTTAACTGATTGTCATGACTTTTGATTAGGAGAATAATGAGCAGCCTAAGAATACTTGCTTAGATATTTCCTACAAGATTAATTATTGAAAAAAGAAAAACGAAAAAACCATACACACAGCTTGCCTCCATTGTCCATCCGTCCAATTAATTTACTGTAGCCTTTTGTATCATTTATAAGGTTAACAATCTGCACACTGTAATGTGATAACAGTGTTTGGGGCGATCGTGGCTCAGACAGTCTCGGTCGTTGTGTCCTTGGGCAAGACACTTCACCTACTGCCTACTGGTGATGGCCAGAGGGGCCGATGGCGCGATATGTCAGTGCAGCGCGATATATCCCAGGGCAGCTGTGGCTACAACTGTAGCTGCCTCCACCAGTGTGTGAATGTGAAAGTGAATGAATAGTGGAATTGTACAGCGCTTTGAGGGCCCCGAAAAGCACTATATAAATGCAATCCATTATTTTGCTTGGAAACATAATTTCTACAGAGATAGACCCAGAACAGACAAAAAAATAATTAAACCCTAAAGCGCTGGGTTCACTTGCAACCAATGTATATGCACTATCTGTTGAATGTAGAGATGGGGCACATTGGGGCATATTTACAGTGGAGAGATAACTCCACCCATGATGCCTGTGCAAGACCAGCATTTATGAGGTTGCAGGGCGAGCCCTTCCGAGCTGCTGTGTGGATCAGTCTCTCAGCCATGCGGTTGGGGGAGATATCTGTCTCAGATCTGTCCTATCAGCACATCGCAAACAGGCAGCAACGCCAGTGTGTGACAATCACAGCTGGAAAATGAAAAGCGCTGTGAGGCAAACAAACTCCATTAATACATATAGCGCCATGAAGTGCCCGATGGACACAGATGTCAGAAACATTGATTCAGATGGCCATTTTTATTTTTTTTTAATACCAAAGCCTAGGGACTTCAAATTCCCTTTAAAAGAAAACAGTCATCTTTGGGCTAAGATAATGGCTTTACTGAATTGAATCATTTAGTTGATTATCGATTGCTGACCACAGTAATGAAACTTTTTTTTTTAATCCTATGGTCTCTCAAAGAAGATTTAGATACAACTCTAGCAACTGCATAGCATAAAATCCACTTTGATCATTGTCATCTTACATTAAAACATTAACACAATTATCTCTCTTATAGTCATAAGTGAAAATGTAGCTGCTTCAAATGTTTTATATCTATCTAGTAACACCAAGAAGACAGAAGAGTTTTCTCAAATTCACTTTGCAGCATAAAACAGAAACCTTAAACAGCCAGCTAGAGTCAGAACTACATTCAGTGGTAAAAAGAACAAGGAGTCCTGCAACAGATGGCATGGTCCCCACAGAGCCCTGATCTCAACATCATTGAGTCAGTCTGGATTACATGAAGAGACACAAGGAATTGAAACAACCTAAATCCACAGAACAGCTGTGGCAAGTTTTCCACCACCTACCTGCCTTTATGTAGGTTGAAAACAGAAAACTGGAGCAATTTTAAAGGCAAAGGCTGCTCATAGCAAATATTATGTTATGCAATGTCCGCTCAAGTGGCATAAAAATGCTTCTCCACACCTGCTTATATTTTACCAACTTCCAATACCATATTATCCCAAAAATGATTCAATTTTACAATTGTCTCAGAGCATTTTACACAATAAAGGCAAAACGTACAAGTGCTTAACTGTGGTTCTTAATGTAATCTCAATTCTTTAACATGAATATTCATGAACTTAATGCACACCAGGTATTTAGATTGAAAATATAGTCTTTATTTACCTGAAAATATAATTAAAGCCCTGACTAGTTGGAGAATTGAATAATAAACCTCTTCTCACAAAAATCACTGAAGGCTTGTCACCATCTTGGGATATCTGTGTTGTAGACTGAGACAAGAAAGGCCCCGTGGGGAGCAGACTGGCTTCCCTCAAGGACCTGCATGACAGGAACTGGCTACACTCAAAGAGGACAAGCATCTGATGTGTGCCACTGGACTGGGCGAGCCTATAGAAACCTTTTAAGTTTAAAATCCAACTAATTACCGAGCTCCACTCAAAAGTAGAATAGTCGGCATAGCTTTCAGGTGGATCCCGACTCTCTTGGGGAGCCTGAACCATCCCTTAGTTATAGTACAATAGGTTGTAATTGTGAAGGACGCATGTATTTATATGCATTCATGTTTGCAGCATTTCTGCATGTCGATTGTTGTCTTCATTTTTCTCTTACCTCAGCCAGTTGCTGCAGACGTCTGTCCCTCCTTTAGCCTGGTTCTGACATAGACCTCTCTTTCTTCTGCTGTGACAAAACAAATTTCCCACGTGTGGGACTAATAAAGGTTATCTTATCTTATCTTATCTTATCTTCTTAAATGATCATTTTCCATCCCCGGTGTCAGGGCATCATTTGGTTAATCTCGATACAAAAGAAAGCACCTTGAGAAACTTTGTGGTCTGAATTGACACACCATAAATGAGACTGGACTCAATTGTTCATCCCCTTAATTAACTGTAGAAAGTAGTGATATAATGTATTAATGGCTTTATTTTCTTAAAGCATAACTTACTTTTAGCATGAAAAACCTTTAAAAATCTGTGAATATCCAATTTTAAACTGAAAACTACAGACATTCCACAAAACACCATAGACGTTAACAGAGAAAGTCCTCTCCGATAGTTATGGTTTTTATAAAGCTTTAGTCAGAGCTATTGCTTCAAGGCTTCTTCAATGATTCTTATTCTAACCACACACAGTTCCAAACGGTTAGATTAATACTGCCTATTAAGCAACAACAAAACCAAGAACAGGGTCACACGTTGAATTAGCATGTCTCAGTGAAAATTTTTAATTACTTTCTCTCACTTATACACTCACTGGATTCCTTACTGTGTTACTTCAGGTTTTGCTATTAAAAAATATGACACTGAAAAGGAAGATGACAAGACTGATGTGTTACGTTCAACTGCTCAAAATCTTCACCTCACAATTACTTGTCCTTCCTCCTTTCAGACCTTGTAAATGCGTACAAAGGGACTCCTGTGAAAAACCAAATCACAATAAACCTGCGATGGAATTAACACATTCTGTTTTCAAGGGGGAGTTTTCTGTGCTACTGCAGTGTTTTTATGTTGCCAGGGAATAAATTTGACATACAGTGTCCTTCTGCTCCAGCTGGCTGGCTGCCCAGAGGGCCACTGTGTCTTCTGCGATTAGTCGAAAGTGAGAAATGCAATTAGAATGGCAGGTAGCTGCTTCTTCTTGTTACGAAAACGGAGAAGAGATGTGTGGTCTCATAGGCTCTGGCGCATCTACTGCTGCAGAATTTATGTCCCCTGAGGGGCTGAGCAGTATTTCTGGAAAACGTAGATGTGCTTATCCCCAATTGGGGTTGTTATTTCCTTCTTATTTAATCTGCTAGTCAACTGAAAAGTTAAAACTCAACAAACAATGAGGCTTTCTGGAGTTCACGGGAAACATAAAAATAAAAAAATAACAGTTAACAGACTGATAAGTTGCTGTCACTGATTGGCTTAGTGTGGATACAGTAGTGTTCATTTTTTTACTGTTGGTTTTATCTGACTTATCGGTGTTGCATTATGTTAAAATATGATTTCAGGTTGTCATGTTTGAAAGTCTACTATGGCCAATCACCTGACAGGACCTCAATACATTTACACATTTAAGTCGAGCTGATCTGCTGAACTTCAGGACAGCTAAACTGAGGATCAGAGTGAACAAGAAAGGTGATGTAAATTATTCTGAATTTAGCATGGTTGTTGGTGCTAGACTGTTTTGGGTATTTTAGAAACTGCTGATATACTGAAGTTTCCCACAGCATCATTTTTAAGGTTTACAGAAAATGGTCCGAATATATCCAGTGAAAGGCAGTTCTCTGGGTGAAAATGTCAGATGTCAGAAAAAGAATGGCCAGACTACTACAAGTTGATAGGAAGGCAACAGTAGTGCAAATAACCACTTCTTACAACCAAAGAACGTAGAAAAGAATCTCTGAACATCAAACCTACAGCTACAGTTACAGCAGCAGAAGAACACACAGGGAGTCACTCCTGTCAGCAAAGAATAGGAACTAAGGCTACAATTTAAATGAGCTCACCGAAATTGGAAAATACAACAAAGTCATTGCTTCATCTGATAAGTCATGATAACTGTGTATTGTTACTGACAGTGTTCATCTCAATATAACCACGTTGCCTCTTCTGATGTTTGCTTACAGTAGAACAACATGCCCTGTTACAAATCTCAAGTCATCCTGGTTTTAGATGTGATGCAATGAAAGCTTTGCATCATGGATGGATCTACTCTCATCATTTAGCTCATTGCAAGACAACAGCTCTGCTTAAATATTCACTTATAGTTCAAAGTTTCTGAAACCACTAGAAACTATTAAAAAGACTCATCAACATCACATTCGTGTCATGCTAATTTGACCTGACAGCAGCATCAGTCATCATAAGTGCCCATCAAATTCCCATTGACAAGGTGGGAAGTTGACCCGTGTTGCCTGAATGTACGGCCAATGGTGAGCTGAATCCATGCAGAGGCTCTTCGGGTAGGGCAGATGCTGTTCCGCTTGACAAAGCTGCACCGGGGGGTCTAAAATTAATCTGCAAGCAAGGCTGTCATTTCTTTTTAAGATGCTATTGTCATCTATTAAATCCCGCTCCCTTTCCCCCACAGAGTGTAATTGTTGCAGTCGGCATCGGAAAAAACAAAACAAAAACTGTTTTGTGGCTCAGTCCTACACTGTGATTTCTTATTAAAGATAGAGCTAGAAAATCTTTCACTTCAATTTAGTATTGACCTTTCTTTCTTTACTTTTTTCATTCCCGTTCATTTTAGCTTTTTTGTGTGTCCTCAACTATTACCTGCTATTCTTAGCTTCTGCAGTGACCTAGTTTTCAACTACTCATCTGCTCTTTCCTTATCTAACATATTTAAAATCATAACAAACTGACTGACCTTGTCCTTCGCTTAACTACAATTTCTTTTCAAATATTTTTTGCTTCCTTTCCAAAGAAAACTCTAACTTGTGTAAATTTTTTTAAATCACTTTTGAGCCTAAAAAGTAAGTCCCAGTTAGAAACCACGTCAAAAAAGTTTGTATTCGTCTAGTTTCCATGAACCTTTAGGTTTTTAAATAACTTTGCTTGATTCATAAAGACAATCATTTGAAAAGTTGAGCTTTTTGTGTAAATGATTCTCTGTGTAAAAGATGTAGATTATTGTAGGCTTGTCAGTTCCCTTTGCATTTTGATGTGGTATAATTGGGGCACTTGGCTGCTTCTGGGTCCAAACTCCTACTCTGTTCAAGGCTATCTTTTTAAAGTCTTTTAATGCTTTGCATCTTGCTTTATTTAATGTGAACAAGCCCCTAAAAACAATCTGTGATCACTGTAGGCTTCTCTGGCTGTTTATTAGCACAATTCCTGTGCATTGCATCTTTAAGCTCAGTTTTAAATCCTTATGATGTTACTACAGCCTACAGCTCACAGTTTGCCAGACACCAAATATTTGAATGCTTCAGAAAGATCCACACTGAGGCCAATTAAGATTTGAATAGATGGATGAATTTGACGATCAGCATTTTTTTTTTCATAATGAGTAATCCAGCATATTAATGACTAACCTGGTGTTGTGGATAGATCATCTCGGGTGTTCTTGAGGTTTCCCTGATTTTTTTTTTTTTTTTTAGAATTACTGTAACTAGCAAGCTAACGTTCTGCTAACTTCAAACTCGGTCAACCTTCATAAATCCTCTTTTTCATGGATGCCTGGATGTTAAACTTTATTGAAACACCTGGGAGAGAAGCCACACTGATCATTTTATTGAAGATGAAATCATTTGAGCCATCTTTTGTACTCTGATACCAGTGTTTCCTGAAATGGCTAATGATCTCAGATTTAAGTCGTGGATACCTTGAAATCTTCGGTTCGGATAAGTGTATGGTTAGTAGTTAGAAGCGCATGCTCAGAGCGTTTTCTCATAATGGAGTATTCAGGAACGACAAGCCATGTCTCCATATCTAATAATTTCTTTCCTACTTGCAGGTTAGTATTGTGCCAGAAATAGGAAAAAAAGCAGTCACACCAGATATATTGCATAGATTAGTTATTAAGGTCGGAAACTGAAAGAACACAACATTGTTTAGTCTAGTAAATCAGATTTTTGTAAATATTTGTTTACTTCTTTAGCGGCATGCTACGGGTAGCATGTTAGTTTGGATCACACACCCCCAACATTCTGTAATGTTATTGTTTTAGTCAAATTTAGTAGTGTTTACCTAAATTCAGCGCACATATGAAGACAGTGCTGATTACACCATTCTTTCAGAACATTTGAGAGTTATGGATTTATCTTTTTGGCATCATTTTGAAGGGAGTTTCATAAGAAAATTGGTTATGTCTGTGACATTGGAATATGTTGATTGTCTTTGCCCATCTGATAACAGAACACATATTGTGACTATGTGAACTATGTTTGGAGAAAGTAAATACACAGTTTTAATACTGTAAAGTAACAAAAGAGCGCATATATGTGAACTGGAATAAATAATGACATAGTTTTCAGAACATCTGTGTAATCTGGAACACTTTTATTCCAGAATATACATACTGCACAAGTATCAGCTTAATAAGTGGCAGCACACAATCTACCGTTATTGTTATTTTTAATTGTTTATATTGTGGGTTTTAGGTTTTGTAGAGTTAGAGATGGAGACTCTTATGGATACAATTTTATTTTAAGTGTTATTTATTCCCTTGGCTGACTGACTGTATTATTGTTCTTTTTTCTAATTTTCTAAACTTGGAATTTAATAATATGATTACAAGAAGTCTCCTTTTCACAACCATATAGATAATAACCGATATACCGACATAAAAACCATTTTTTTCCTGTTTGTTTTTATTATTAATGTTATATTTTTACGTGTGTTTGACACGTATACGTGCTGTTATGCAAAATGAAATGTAACCCAACAGTACAGACTGTTAAAACTAAGAAACAATATTAAAAAAACAACAATAAAACCCAGCGACGGCAGAGAAAGACAGATGGTTTATGATTAGAAATAACTTAACTTTCATTTTAACTTTTACTCACTTGCCCAGGTGGTCTATATTGTTGAAATCATTACACTCTAATAAGAAGTTCAGTGTCTTATTAAACTGACTGCGTTTACAATCTTTTAAACAAGTTTTAGCAAAACAAGTTTACAGCTTGCAGCATATGGTAACACACACACAGCATTGTTTCACTGATAAAGTGACACTAAAATTAACTGTCTATGGAGGCGACACATGCCCACATCAGCAAAAGGAGCTGCACAGACAGGAATATATTCCAGTTATGCGTTTCTTCCAACACCCTAATGTATTCACTTCTCGAAAAATAAATGGAACTGCTGTGATCTCTTTAGTGTTTATCTCAAAGCAGTATGAATATGAATCACTTTTTAGTAGCCTACCAACCGCCCAATTTAAACTTAAGATCTGTTCACTTTCAAAGGGGCTTATCTGCCACAGATTTGAACTTTGGCCATGCTTTTTTGAATCAACCGCAAATCCTCAGCCCAGGGCAGCAAAAAATAAAATTAAAAAAAAAAAAAAAAAAATGCTGTTCATTTTCATGTTGCACCTTAATTCTGCTCATCTCTTGTGACTCCATTTATAATAGAGGAGGCTTCACTGTACTATCTTGGTATTGTCATGTGACCCAACTGTAATTTCAGTTCTAAATTTAATTAGCATTTCAAACGCATAACAATCCCCTCTGCCAATCCATGTCTCATTAGTGCTCTCTAAAACTCTGAAGCTGTTTCATTAACATAGGTACGTTCCTGTTGATGTTTTTCCCCTCTCTTCAAGTGTTAAAAAAAATTAGAATAACACGAGTTGGTGTAGAAGGTGGAAATATGAAATGCTGCATTTTTATAATTTTGATTCCTAGAGGTGTTATTGCCTGTGACTTTTGGCTTGCCTTAGATATCTACAAAGCTTGTCCTGACATTTCAGCAAAAGATTCAGTGTTGGTCTTAAGAAATAATGTGATAATTGGAGGCAAAGACATTATATTATATTTAGTGCCTAACAACACTTAATTGATAAAATACATTTCAGGAACGCTCTTTAATACCTTCATCAGCTGGTGCTTTCAAAAAATAATTTTAAAAATTCTCTGCTGCACAGAAAGTGATGCATTTTCCATTATTTTGAGCAACAGTGCTGTAATTATTAGGGAAATCACATTACTGAGGGGGGAAAAAAAGAAAAACTATACTAACCGCTGCGGCAGAAAAGGAAAGGAAACCCTTATTCATCACATCAAGGTAATGCAAAATTATCCTTTAGTTCTGTAAGGGCAACAGCAGGCATGCTTACATTTTGAGCAGCTGTTCTGATAGTGGCAGGTGAGAGCAAATCAGGAGTAGGAAAACACTGGACTTAGCTGGCACTAAAAGGGGGAGGGAGAGAAATAGTTTAGGGAAAAGGGTTAAAAAAAGATTAGTGGGAACATCTGTTTAGTGTGACAGATGCCCTGCCCGTAGAAGTATCTTATCTGCTGATTTACTAAGAGATTATATTGTCTGTTTGAGCAGATCCTGCATGTCACACATGGATGCATTTTAAAAATCAAGGCACTAGCTTACTTGTTCCTATACATTTTTTTTTTTGCTTTTCACTTCATTTAAAGCCCTTTAAGTTAAAAGATTAAATGTTGCATTGTTAAATGATGAATGTTATGTCTGATTATTTTTCCAGAAAAAGGCCCCTAAAAGATACATACATAGAGATTAGTTTTAAATGCCTGCGCTGGCATTTCTCCTGCGGTGTTGCTATCAGTGTGTGAAGAGGGTTGCACTGACAATCCAACACTATGGGCAGCACATTGAACACATTTTATAAGTGGTCAGAAACCTGTAAATAACTCATGAAAGAATAAAGTTACATTGAAACCAAGCACACCATTGTTTTTCTTGTGACATTGCCAATAAGTTTGATGTGTCACATGGCCCTCTTCCTATTGAAAAAATAAAAGTTGTATCCAAGATGGCCGACTTCTAAATGGCCACCATGGTCACCACCCATCTTGAGGAGTTTGCCCCCTCACACATACTAATGTGCCACAAACAGGACTTTAATATCACCAACCATTCCCATGTTATTACGGTGTATCCATATAAATGGCCCACCCTGTACATTTACTAAAAACCAAACACAGCCTACGAGCACAAATACTTCATACAAACTGTGAAGTAAAGTGGTGGAGAAAACTTGCCCCAAACTGGGTGACAATGACCCTGTGCACATTTACAAATCCCCTCCCAGAGCCTGGTTCTGCCGGAGGTTTCTGCCTGTTAAAAGGGAGTTTTCCCTCCCACTGTCGCCAAAGTGCTTGCTCATAGGGGCTCATATGATTGTTGGGTTTTTCTCTGTATCTATTATTGTACGATCTACTGTATATACTGTATATGTAATATAAAGCGCCTTTAGGCGACTGTTGTTATGATTTGGCGCTATATCAATAAAATCGAATTGAATTGAAATCTATTACAGAATGTCTGAAAAAGAAAAGAATTACAGTGATGTAGTGATCCAGACGTCCATACGTCAATCCAAGTGCTGTGCATGAATGACTGTCCACAAAACTCAGTGAACTGAAGCAAAGCATTGAAGAAAAGTGGGACAAAATATCTCCACAGCTACTGAATCATGGGGTATATTTAGCTTTTCCACACGCTACTTTTCTATTTAACCATAGTTGGGGTTTTTTAATAAATACATACTGTGTAAACAACAAAATGGGAGATCTGTTTATTTGAGGTTGTATTTGAGTTAAGGGCAAGATGAGTTTTTAAGATGTCATATAATAAAGCCTTATAGATGAACGCAGGTTTATGTTATTTAAACCATGACTGTGCACCAGCTTCAATAGCTAGATTTCACCAATTTAATATCTGCGAAGGAGTAAAAAGTGCTCGACCTTATATGATTTTGAGAGGAAAAATCACAATGTGGGACAGGTGGCTGGTCAAAATTTAAAGACTTTATAAAGACCTCTGATAAGGATGCACATTCTTACAGATGCTGAAATTTCTTCTGTCAACTATTTTGAGTACACTAAAAGTTGAGGTTTATATTAAACGCTGCATATTTAAGTTGCATCCAAAAATAGATATTTAAATGATGCACCTTGGAGATGCACTGCACTGTCGAGTTGTCATTTTTTATTTAAAACTTCAGCTAGTTTAACTGAAGAGAAGTGTGATAAATTGCTAATGTTCCATTTAAACGTCTTTCTGCTCGCATGCTTGTATCTACTTCAAGTGTGAGTTAAGTAAGTGACATAAAAGAGATGAGGATTTAAGAAGTTGTATCCCTGGAGTTCCTCAGCTTCTTCCAGTGCTGTCACTCTACTACTGTCTGGCTCTTTGCTCTTAAACCTAAGCTCATTATCCCAAAGACTTAAACTGAAATGTAATATTACCACAGGACCTTCTTCCTCTACAAGCAGATTTCTTATTCACTCGTCGTATTTTCTCCTGAGAAACCAGTGCCCAGGCAGGAATTGTAGGCGAAGGTAATTCAATTAAAAACAGTTCACTTAATAGCATGACTGAATGGTGCCCTTCAAAGAAGTTGCTCAGCTAATGACATAAAAGTTGGAAGATTAAAGATTCAGTGAAAGACAGAAATGATCGGTTTCGGTGATGTTAAAGGTTCGGGATGTTGATATTATATGGCCAAATATATTGGACCACACCTCTTAATCTTTGAAGAAACGTGACTTCAAAGATTAAAGCACCTTGGCATGCATTCTGCCTTTGGAAACATCCGTGAAAGAATTGGTTACTCTGAATTTTTCACTGAATTTTAATGTGACATTTTAACAGGATGCTACCATTGCAACAAGTGAGTTCATGAAATTTCTTCCGTCCTGGATTCTTCGCAATCAACTGTAAGCGCAATTATTGTAAAGTTTAAGTATTTAGGAACCATAGAAACTCGGCCACTAAGTGGCAGACAGTATAAAATTACAGAGCAGGGTCACCAAGTGCGGAGTTGCATGGTGTCTGAAAGTTGTGCTTTGGTGATTCAATGACCGCACAATTCTTGTATTAACATCAGTCCAAAAAATGTCCACCTGGACAGTCATGGCATGGTGATGTGATGTGGTGCAATTATAAAAAAACAAGTTTGTTCTTTGTTCTTCTATCAAATGACAGAGACGTGAAAGACTATATTTATAACTGTTGGTATTAAAAAGGAACATAATCTGCAGATCACCCAATAATGGTTATCTACAGTTAGGTTTATACATATTTGGACAGAGACAACTTTTTTCTAATTTTAGTTCTGCACATTAGCACAATGAATTTGTAATAAAACAACTCAGTGTCAGGGACCTGGGCTTGAGCGACTAAGGCTCCCTGAGCAGTTATGGACTTTTTAAAATATTTTGTAGAATATATGTGTGCACTGTGCTTGCTGTCCGTTTGTGTATTCCATGCGTGTATGTTTAGGCAAGTGTGGGTGTGTGCATGTGTGTGGGCAGATGTGGTGGTGTCCTGTAGGCCGGGTGAAAGCCACCTAAAGGCCTAGAGGGTGCGGCCCGGCTAGGGGGCTGGCCACACCAGAAGACCATGCCATGCACCTGCTACTGATGAGGCTCGTGGGGAAGCTATTTAAGTGGATAGTGGTGCTCCCACCGATGCTGGATGATTGAGTTTAGACTCCAAGTTAGTGTGTGTATAGTGACGTGCAGATAGTGTATGCCTCCTGGACTGAGTGTTCTTACGGCTGCTTCTGTTGTGTTTTCCCCAGGAAGAGCGTGGAGTACAGGAGAACAGCGAACACGGGGAGTGCAGAGACACAGGAGCAGAAAGCACGAGCACGGACATGTTGGGCGAAGACACGACACATGAGTTGAGGGAGCTCACGGGGATTAATTGTGTTGTTGTTATTTACTCCACTGCGCACTGTTTATCGCAAGGGTCCTGCGTTTAGGACCTCCATTCCCTCAACCACACTCAGATGCAGTGTGGATGAAGGGATGCAGACTCCCAGCTGCAATTCTGCAGGTTGAACAAAAAGATTGCATTAAAATAACAGGAACTTCTGATTTTGTTTTAAACACAATCCCTTCATTCCAGGGGCTCAAAAGTAATTAGACAGGATTTCCTCCTTTTTAATGCTCTGCCAGGCCTTTACTTTAGCATCTTTCAGTTGAAGTTTAGTGTTCAACAAGTGAAATAGAGACTCAATTGGGTTAAGATCAGGTGACTGACTTGGCCATTCAAGAATATTCCACTTATTTGCTTTAATAAACTCCGGGGTTGTATTGGCTGTATGTTTTGGGTCATTTTCCATCTTTATTATGAAACACCAACCAATCAATTAAACTGCATTTAGCTGGATTTTAGCAGACAGTATGTCTCTGAACAATTCAGAATTCATTAAGCTGCTTCTGTCCTGTGTCCCAGTGCCACTGGCACCCATGCACGCCCTAGCCATCACACTGCCTCCCCGTGTTTTATAGATGATGCAGTATGCTTTAGATCATAAACTGTTCCACACCTTCTCCATATTTTTTATTGCCATCATTTTGGTAGAGGTTAAGCTTGGTTTCATCTTTCCAAAGAATCTTTTTCCAGAACTGTGCTGATTTATTTGGGGGGATGTCTTTTTAGCAAAGTCCAATCTAGCCTTTCTACTCTTGAGGTTTATGAGTGGCTCACACCTTGTGGTGAACCTTTTTTATTTACTTTCATGCAGTCATCTGTTTATGGTAGACTGGATATCAGTACACCTACCTGTGTTATTCACTTGGTTGTTGTGAAAGCATTTCTCTTCACCATGGAAATGATTCTGCGATGATCCACCACTGTTTTCTTCTGTGGGCGTCCAGGTCTTTTGGCGTTGCTGAGTTCACCAGTCTTTACTTTCTTTCTCAGAATGTACCAAACTGTAGATTTTGCCACTCCTGCTATTGTAGCAATTTCTTGGATTTACTGTGTTGAGTCAATTTTCAAATTACTTTTGGTCCCTTTAAAAAGACATTGGCACATGTTAAGGGAACTGAAACCCTTCATTTAACTTGAATTTCTCAAATGAAAGCCAAGAGTCTACGCATTATATGAATGTAAATTATATAAGTATAATTGGAATATGTTTGCATAAACTGTGGCGACTGTGGCTCAGGGGGTTGGGAAGCACATCTGTAACCGGAAGGTCGCTGGTTCGATCTCAGTCCTGGTCGTTGTGTCCTTGGGCAAGACACTTTACCCTACCGCCTACTGGTGTTGGCCAGAGGGGCCGATGGCGCGATATGGCAGCCTCGCTTCTGTCAGTCTGCCCCAGGGCAGCAATGGCTACAACTGTAGCTTGCCTCCACCAGTGTATGAATGCGAGAGTGAATGAATAGTGGTATTGTAAAGCGCTTTGAGTGCCTTGAAAAGCGCTATATAAATCCAATCCATTATTATTATTATTATAAACAGGTAAAAAAACAAATCTTGTGTCAATGTCGAAATATATATGGATCTAACTGGACAACAAATTCAGTGTCCACAGACATGACCACAACCAGGTTATAGAAGGGGACCAAACCCTTGTAACCTGATTGATTTTAAAATAAGTCTGCTAATGTTTGAATCATGTTTCATTTGTTTATTTATTTTTTGCTTTTGAGATTTTGTTCTTTGTTTTTTTTTCCCTTGCTGTTGTGAACATACAGCAATATAAACATTAAAAATAAATGAAGTACTGGAAAGAATTCTACAGATTGATTAAAGAAGGGTAGGGGAAAAGGACTACGCTGACGTTTATTAAGTAAAAGACAAATCAAGGCAAATGGATGCCCACTTACTGCAATCAGTAGTTCTTTATTGACTTTTGATCCCAGCTGAATTAGAGACTAAGAAAATAAATAATTCATTATCGATTCAGAGTGCGGTGTGTTATACTGCTATACACGGAGCAAAATCATAGACTTCTCGTTTTAGCCATCACCTTGTTTGTCCTCCTGAACATAACAGACATACAGCATAAAACTCACTCAGACTGACATCTATGGTGTTAAAAACAAGCGATTATCAAAATAACCAGGGCTGCATGGGTCACGGCCCCTTTTAAAATGTCAAGTGCAAATTACAACACATGATGGCAGTAAACTGTTATCACACTAATCCATTTCTTATTTGGCTGGAAAACCACATTATGTCTGTGTTTTTGCCAAACAGTGTACTGTCACTGTGAACTAAAGTAATTATTTCCCACATGTCTCCGTCTCAAGATTACTTTTTTTTTTTTCTTATTTACAGCTTCAGCTTGAGCGAAGAGGCTCAGATTTGGTCTGGGAAGACTCACATGTCCATGTTTAACTAGAGAAAATGAGTAATTCTGCCTCCTAGGCAGAATAGTGTGCCAGGCCTGTTAGCATTTTGACAGCTCCATGTATTAGACCACATGCTCTTGCCAACATTTCTCTGTGTTCTCTGACAGCGGGGTTGCCTCAGATTGAGAGCGAGTCACAAGCCACAACTAACACCCCCATGTTCCCTGCTGGCTACTAATACATTACAGTGCAAGTAGCTTTGGACAGTGGCATGTTGTCAGTGGCAGTTGTAAATGACTTTATATCAAGCAGTGTATGTGATCTTTTATCATTTTGGTTCTGTGCTTTTACATAATGTACAGATTAAACTAGGCAAACATGTGAAAAAAAAGTTTCAAAAACCCTTTACAAGAAAGAAAAAGTCATTTGTCAATGTGTCAATGTGTGCATGCATGATGGTGTTGAAAGAGACCTATCTCAGTGTTTGTGAGGAAAACACTGAGATATTGTTTCTCACTGAAGAAACAAGCACATTTCTTGCTACAATAAACCGTTAATTTGTTCAGTAATAACTGCAGGTATGGATAGAAATCTGTGTTGCTTCAATAAAAAACATAAAAATTACAATTAAACATCAGATATGCATAAATGAAAAAAAAAACCGCAGTGAATGCTAATTGGTTTAATGTCATAAGAACATCCAATTTCTATTCATGGTCTGATTTCTTAGGCCAACCTTTAATGCTGATCTTTGTATAATTAATTTATTTGTCAGCTGTGGTGACATTGTTATCTATATATGCTGTTTTTATGACTAAAAATTTTTCATTTCTGTCATTAGAATCTTATATTTCAATACACAGATTTATTTTATTTTTTTACACAGATATTTGCCTTAATCTACCATGTTATCCTTTCATAGTGCGTTTTAAAGCCTATGGCCTGAATTATGTACAAACATGTGTTTATGCAAGATCTCCATGCGACAGCCTGAAGTGCCGGTATTTCCCACCTTTAGCTTGCAATTATTTCTCTCCTTTGCATGGCCTTTCCTTAATTTAGCTTTGCCAACCCAGAAGGGGGTATCCTAATTAGACACAGAAAATAATTTAGGCCTATAAATGAATACCCAATAGCATTTGGGGGTATTGGTACTTTTAGCATTCAATCATTAATAGACCACTGTGAAATCAGCTGTAATTAAGCATTCTAATGCCGTGACTATGACGTGCAGTGATCAGCTTTTCAGCTATTATTAGGTTTGGATTTGGTTCTGGCTGATTAGCTAAATTGCCTTAACATGTGATCACCTTTCAGACCTGTGCATAAAGCATAAATGACAATTAATTGTTGTCTGTCGCCCAAATGTACAACCAAGATCAGATTCACTGTCTAATGAAAATATAACAAACTATACTCTAGCACTTAATTTCGACCTTTTTTACTATGACTCCTTAGAGCTCTCTATCCTTTGTGGCTATTTGAGATTCAGACTTACCATTATGCCAAGCCTGGCATGTAATCTAATGGCCAGAAGCTCAATTTCAGTTCCATTAGATATCAGAGCCCTCTTTCACTTCATTTCAGTATCTTACATGCGGTTTGGAAAACCCAGTCTCCCTTGTGGGGAAGCTGTGGCTCAGGTGGTAGAGCTGATGGCAGGCGAGCACCATGCATGGCAGCTCTGCTGCCATTGGTGTGTGAGTGTGTGTTTGAGTGGTTGAATGACAAACACATGCAGACTATTTACCATTTAGTCTAAATGTGCTTCCCTTCTTCCGTTTCCCACACACAGATATCCTTTCAACTACAAGATAACTGCATGCACTATTTTACATTATTTATTTGCATTTTTTTAAGTGCCATACCAGATCAGTATTTTCCTGTTAGCAGTCACTTGATTTCTGCTTTGACTTTTTACATACCAGATAAGTCCTAAATTCCTAACACAACAGTGTGGATGGAAAGGTATTGGGCCTTGTATTTTTGCCATCAAGTCTCAGACATTTCTTATCCTGACCTGAAACCTTGACAAATTATCTGGAATGGCAAAAAAAAAAAAAAAAACAATGGTAGACTGCACATTGAAGAGTACACATGCATATACACATGCACCTGTAGGGCAATGTAGGGTAAAAATTAAAAACAGGCTGAATTTGCTACAATGGAAATGTGAAAAAAAAGTTTTTCCTTCCACGTGACAGCTAACTGCGACATCACAAGAAGCAGATGACAATTCTCTATTGTATGTACTGGACACGCACTATATTTTTTACACTTTTAAGTACAAAGAGGCTTTTAATTGTACAGCCACGAATTCTGTCGAGGTAAATGTCTAAAGAAGACATAAGCATCCTTATTTTTGAAAACACCCTTACCATTCCCTGAGACAATGCAAGTTTAACAGTTCATCTCCACTGTAGGTTTTGCAAAAGGAAAGAAATAGACTGCTGACAAATGTCAGGTTTTGAAGCCGGCCACTTCGGGTGACTTCTCACTGAAGGATGTGTTCCACTCCCCTTAAGTACTGCTGGGCACTTCATATTTAAAATGCGTCTCTCAACAGTTCATTTTGTGTCAAGTTTAGTGTGGATACCCTGGGAGCACCATTTAAAAACCATGACATGTCAATGGTGAGGCAGAGACTTGAGTGACAGAATAATTCTCCATTAATAGAACTGGTCGCTCAAAGATCCTTTATTTCTCTAGCCTTCACATGACAATCACTGAAGACTGTTGATAAAAATCTCCAGCAGCGTATAGTGGGAGGAAAATACATGTGGACCAAGAATATAAAATAATTTATTTATTATGTGCTTGATTTATGACATTCAGAAAAAAAGTGATTCAAAGGGCCAAAATTTAAAAAAACAAACTATACTGGTTTTTGTGTTCTAACTTTGAAAGGTAAATCAATTTTTCATTAAGATTTGTCCATAGTTAACATTACACTTTTTCAAAATGATTTTTTTGCTTGATTGTATGTTTTGTTATTAATGATTGACTAAAGTATATTTCTTTTTGTAGTTCTCCTTTCTCTGAACAATTTATCCCTAATCGCTACAAATATAAACACTGATCAGAATCAGAAGACTTTATCCCCAAGGGGCAATTAACAAACAATCGAGCAGCATACGTTGAAGATAAGGACAATAAGAACAGGCAATAGGAGTGAAATAATAAATACACAGAATATACAGTATATACAGTTTTAAAATTACACAATTTTAAAATTAAAGTGACTGAAGGTGAATAAATGACTGCAAGTGACTAAAAGTGAATAAAGTGTCAGTAGTGTAAGAAGAGTGTAGGTTATGTTTATGGGTGTGGGGAATGTTCTTATCGGCTGGAGTTAAAAAGCTGAGTGGCTTTGGCGACAAAGGTGGGTCTCCTCCTCTCAGTCCTGAAGGAAATGCAGCGGAGGCGTCACCCAGAGGGGAGCCATTGAAATGCGGGGTGAAGAATGTGAGAGGGGCCATTGATGATTTTGGCTGCCTGTCTTTGGGCCTGTTTGCTGAAAACCTGTGCCAGAGTTCTGACAGGCAGGCCAATGATTTTAGAGCACACTGATGAAGTGTGCTGCAGTCTGTTCCTGTTCTGAAGGCTGAAGGAGTGGAACCAGCAGGTGATGGAGAAGGTCATGATGCTTTCCAGGAAGGCATAGTAAAAAGTCATCATGATGGGTTTGCTGACTCCAAAGGAGTTGAGTTTACCAAGGAGGTATAGCCGTTGGTGGCACCTCCTGAGAATCTCCTCTGTGTTGGCAGAGAATTTCAGGAGGTTGTCAAAGATGGTTCCCAGGTATTTGTACTCCTCAACTACCTCCACTGGCTTCCCGTGGATGGCGGTGGTCTCTTTCCGGTCTCCGTTCCACCTCCACTGGCTGCTTCAGTCACCACCACCATCCACGGGAAGCCAGTGGAGGTGGAACGGAGACCGGAAAGAGACTTGTTGACCTGAACTTTCTGAGTCCTGTTGGTCAAAAAGTCCAATATCCACAGGATTAGTTGATCATCCAGGTGAAATCGGGTGGAAAGCTTAGTGGCCAGGATATGAGGCTGCAGAGTGTTGAACACCGATAAGAAATCAGCAAACAGAAATCTGGCGAAGGAGTCAGGGAGCTCCAGATGTTTGTGGATGGAGTCCAAGATGAAGATTTTGGCATCATCAACACCTCTGCGTGCACGGTAAGCAAACTGGAGTGGGTCCATCATGGGGTCAGTTGCTCTTACGATGTGCTGTTTTATGATGTTCTCCATGGCCTTCATCACCAGGGAGGTGAGGGCCACAGGACGAAGATCATTCCGAGACTTTGGGTTGTTTCTTTTGTGGATGGGAATGACGGTGGAGTGTTTCCACAGCTGGGGGACAGTGTGACTGTCAATTGAGATTTGAAATAGAGTCCGGAACACACTTCCTAGTTGCCCTGCACAGTGCCTCAGAACTCGACTGCTGATGTTGTCAGGGCCGGGTGAGCTCCTCTCCTTGGTCCTCCTGAGGGCTTTCACCACGACCAGGGAGAGGAACTTTCTGATGTAACTTTTTTATTGTAGCTAGACACCGATAATATTATTATAATGTACTTTTTTTATCCTTGCATTACAGATTGCGTTTTAACATGGTACTGTTACACAAAGACTTCCAATTTGTTTCTTCAAATCGTCTTCTTTCAAATTCATGCTGCAGGGCATGCAGAACTGAGTTTGCAACATATATCAATGTGTGCCAAAGGTTGGTGTCATGCTTCTCATTACATCCACGGGTTCTCCAAGTTGACTGCAGTAGGCTTTGAGGCACGATGTAATATGCAGACTAAATGATGCATTTTGAATTCCTAAGTTGAATTAGGTTAGAGGGGTATAGTGGTTAGAGGTCAGAAAGATGGGATAAGCTGTGCAAAACAAAACCCAAAAATAACCATAATAAAAAAAATGTATGTTCTTAAATAGGGGATCGGGTGGGAGTGTGAGGCTTTTTGTGCCCACTATAAAGACAAATTAAATGCATCACCACTAGATTAATTCTTGTTGTTAAAATCCCAGTAATTATGGTGTACTAGAGTCAAATTGTAATTTCAGCTACAATTTTGTCTTCCAAAAGTAATTAATAAAGATAAAGATAATCACAATAAAATCATTCTGTGCTGCATTCTGTTTTGCAATAATGCTCCTATTTTGCCTTTTCAGCACATCATTTTTTCTGTACTTTCAGTGCTATATTAAAACAAAACAATAAGATTTTTTCTTTTTAAAAAAAGAAAAGTTTATACCTTTTATAACCTTTAATAAATCTGCTCAGCATGTTGGTACCTGTGTGTTCCACTTAAGTTATAACTAATACTTCAGCTCACCTTTCACTTTTTACACTATGAGGTCTGGCTGGTGGATTTTGTGTTTTTCCAAACTGTGTCATGCCTCTAAAAACAGGCAAATAACCACTAGGTAGAGGGCGGGAAAATATGGAAATCTTATGGATGCTGGCTGTCAAACACTATATATGGAGACTGTAAGGTAAACAAAGGGAAAATTACATGGGACTCTGAATTCTAATTGAGAAAGATTTCCTTTTGATGTAAGTTGGGAGATCTGAGAACTGCTTTTTTGAGCTAATTACAGAGCCATGGCAGAGATCTAATTAGAGTGATGCTAATGAGTCTTGTTTATCCTTATCTGATGCCAAAATGAAAATGGTTAAAAGTGAAAGAAAAAAAAAAGTGCCGACATTAGCATCTTGCCAAGTGGGATAAGAAATGTCAGCAGTTTTATTGTTTTCAAGTGATGGAATTACATAGTAATTGTGTTTCATTTTATAAAATCCAAGTGGAAAGCTTTCATACAGGGTACCTTCGGGAAACACATTCTTTGATTACAACATAGGGGTACACCTGTAAAATGTTATTTTCCTTAATTAATTTGTCACGTCACTTCATAGAAATAACCTTAATAATAATAATAACAAACACAACATGCTAGAATTGCATTTTATAAGATATACATTATTTTGTGCATTCTTTGGATGAGAAAATAAAGAAATAATAAATAAAAAAAAAAGTAATTTCTCCTTGTTTTCTCTCTCCACAGCCCTGCTACCATTTATGCAGGTTTTTTTTTTTTTTTTTTAATGCAAGTATGTGATAGTGGTTTCATTTTAAAGCCCTCAGCAATCTGGAAGATAACTGCTGCCAGTTCTCAAGGGATCCTCAGATCAGCCATAGCACCAACTCCCTGCTCTGGCACCAGTCAATTTGAACTTTATGACTTCAAAAGGAAAGTTTATATTCTTAATGACCTTGAGCAAGCATGTGTCCTGTATAATGAAAGCTCACATTTTCATTAGAGGAAAAAAAGAATTGTGAGATTTGAGATTTGAACACATTCAACTTTTAACTGAGGCTTTAGAATGAAAGACATTGCATCCTTTAACATTTGATTCAGCAAGTTAGTAGTAACAAAAATGAGTTACAGCAAATATAATAATGAATATACTTAGAAGAGTGAGCAAGACATTTTCAGTGAAGTGTTCAACCTCATAAAAACCACCACTACTGCTACTGATATGCTATTTAGATTATATCATTAACCTTGATCTCTGAATCCATTCTAGAAGTTGGTAATTTATGTCTGTAGGTGGTTTTAATAGTGTTTTCCAAGAAATATCTAAAACTTTAATATAAATCAAGTTGTCAAGTCTCCAGGCTAGTGCCATTAAAAATAACACAAACCGTACCATATCAAACAAATACAGATGTGCTGCATTTAAGTGAAGCTTTATGAGTGTTAAATTGATAAGATCATTAACTGTTCCCTCATTGGTGCTGGAGAGGATATCATTTCTGTCCAATGTGCTACAGCCATTTAGGACATGACAGACAGTCCATCATGTGCTGATCCAGGAAAAAAAAGGGGATGTGTTTTGCTCAAGGCAAAGTAAACTGCAATATGAAAAAGTAACTATAAGAGAAGAAAAAAGATGGGGGCTACATGTTTGTTTACAGGACTGTTCACTATTCTCTGTTTTTATACAGTTTTCTTAAGAATTTCTCTGACAATGCTATTACAAACTTTACTTGAGTAAAGAGGCAAAATGATTTACGGTTTGCATAGAGCTGAGAAGCTAAAAGATTCTTGCCATCTTTATGCTGGAGTAAGATATGAACTGCAGTGATTTATACAATGGTTCCTCATGGGTCTCAATAAATCAGAACATCCAATTTGTACAGGAGTGAAAAATGTACAATACACTTGGCCATTTCCCCTAACAGAGCCATGTGGCTACTATGGCTATAGAGAGATTACAATGACATCCTTTACACTTTGGTGACAGCTAACCCGGACACAGCCTTGATGCTCTTCTAAGAAGGTGTCAATGCCAACATAAGAAATACTTTATGAAGGTGAAACCATTACTTGACAGAAACTGCGCGTGTGTGTGTGTGTGTGTGTGTGTGTGTGTGTGTGTGTGTGTGTGTGTGTGTGTGTGTGTGTGTGTGTGTATCAAGAGGAGTGTGAGGTCTCATCGACTTGCTGAATGGTGGGTTGCATACAAGATTTTGGGGAACCGGAGAAACAGCAGCTCTCATATATCATAGTCAGCGATTACAGGCAATAAACATTCATCTTCTTACCCTGTTAAAGCGATATTTTAAAGTCAAAGGATTAGGGCAGAGCATGCTTGTAATCACTAGTAGAAGATAAAGAGTCACATCTTCAAATGCCTCCAATTAGAAGAGATATACCACCTGTCATGCATTTAGTTGTGCTTATCATATCCCTTACATTTCCAAATCTGGGGTCATTTCATTAAACTAGAGGGGATAAACTTTAATATAAGTTATCACCATCCCTAGGTTTTTGTGTATTTGATGGAAATAGAGCATCACTTGGTGTTGTACAAGTGTATAATTATTCAAAAAATAATGTGCATTCTATTCAGTACAGCCTGACAAAGAAAAACGACCGATGTTGCATAATAAATATATGCTGTTTATCATGTCTAAGCAGCTGATGATTATCACAGCATTATCAGCCTCACCGTTATCGAGCAAAACCCCCGTGGTAGTGCAATGCTCATGTAAGGGATAGTTTTTTGTTTATTTCTCCTCATTCTGAACAGCACCGACTTCAAAGCTGTGCAGATAAACAGGTCTAAAGCACACACTTTCATTTTCCTGTGATGTTATTTAAGCAGTTTGACATATAAAATGCAGAGCAAACTCTTTGAATCAGATAAACTGTGAGGCCGTGAATTATCATTCAATATTGGTATACTGGAAAATACTCAAAATGTTTCAGTTAAAAGTCTACACAAAGCTTGTGTGTGAAATTATATATATATATATATATATATATATATATATATATATATATATATATATATATATACATATATATATATAATTTTCATTAACTGATGAAGTGCTCGGTAAAGCACTCTGCCGCTTTTACTTTATCTCTCTTGTGCACACAAATCTCCTTTTTGAAACACCCTAAAAATCAGAAGGGAAACATTTCCCACCAATTCTATGAACAGGTGGAGTAGCCTTCCAGCAATAATGCCTGCATCTGGCATCTGTATGTTAAGCAAACTGCCAGAGCCTGCATACAGATGGAAGCAATGAGGTGTGAGAAGCATTTTTGCTGACAAAACAATTGTTTTCTAAGGGAAATGTGAATATAATGCTGTATGGAGCATGAAGACTAAAGAAGGACAACTTCTACTGTATATGTATATTTATTTCTACTTCATATATCTTAAAGGCAACAAATAAGCAGTTCACTGAAAGAGTAATGCATATTTTTCCGATCTAATCTAGGCATATATGCAAGAGCAAAACATTTCATTATGTATGTTATAGGCTAGCCGTAAAGTAATTGTGTAAATATTTTATCATTTCATTTTTATTCATCACAGAGACCCATTTTTCTTCATGTGTTCTCTATACATGCCCCAGCCCACCCACAAAAAAGGCAACAAATGCAAATTTGTTAATCTAACACAGAATTTAGTTCAGAATTCAGTAGACTGTTAAACTTGCAAATCCACATAGGCACCATGTGGATGAGGGACTGTTGTGGAACCCATCAGAAGGGGTTCCACAAGGGTCTAATTTGCTCTTTTTTTATTTATATTAATAACATTTGTGACCAGCTCAAATTCACTTCTTACCTTATGTATGGAGATGATACAATTTTATATTCATCAGCGCCTTCTCTGAAAGAAGTATACACAAACCTTCAGTCCCATTTTGTCACCTTACAGATTGCTCTCCATGATGCAAAATTAGTTCTTTGTTTTCCCATAAGTCTGTCTGAAGCTCCTAACATCAAAACTCTGAAAGGTGATACCATAGAGGTTGCTGACTCATACTAATATCTATTTGGCTTGATAAGGATCTCGACTTTAAACATCATCTTACATTTTGATGAAAAAGCTCAAATTTACTGTACATTTTTTGTATAGATTAAAATGTTCTTTCTCTGTTGCCTCCCATAAGCTTGTTTTGATCTCAGCTGCATTATGGTGATGCCGTCTATCGATTTGCTTGTCCCACTACCTTAGCTAAATTAGACCGCATTTACCATGCTGCCCTAATGTATAGAACAGGCTCACATTTTATGACTCATCATTGCACTTTGTATATACCCTTGCTGGATTTACCTCACACAGTAATCGAAGAATGAAGCATATATCAAAGCAAAGCATATCAAACGTATATATATAGTTTTATAGTTGTTGTCTCGATTAATTGTTCATCTCAGAAAAAAATTAAAATTCACACTCAATGTTTTCCAAAGAAATGCATGTGACTGGTTAAATTTGCCTCAACAAATCACAAAGGGAAGCAATCAATTTTTACATTTAAGATCCTCAGCTGAACATCTTTTTTAAGACAAATAAATTAAACAAAACACGCAGACAAACAAAAATGCTCTTTCAATCAAATTACTTCAAGTTATGTTTCACAGTAAATTGTTGAGTTTATTTTTCCAGTACCCACTTCCCTCTACTATCCTACACCAAACATTATATTAATAAATATTGTCTTTGGTTGCAATATCTGGGTGCAGCAATGCAGCTGAAGAAATTATGTCCTTGCTATTGGGGAATGATGGGTTTTCTCTATAATAATACTTAACTTTATTAAGCTCCACCCTGAGGTGACCTATGTTATCATGTGGTCTATATATCATATTGTCCCTAAGTCTTCACCCCCCATTTATCATTAGCCATAGCTGCTCTAATTTAACATTTAACAAGTTTTTGGTGATTAACAAAAGCATTAGTTATGTTGCCGTGATAGTTACTCAACTGGTAGGTGCAAGCTCTTTAAATTGTATTTTACTAAAATGTAATTATTGTTGTTATTTCTAGTAAAAACAAATTCAGAAATTATGTTACACTACTTCATATTATTGTTTTTGATTAAGATGCCAAATTACAGTTATTTATTTGCATCTATAAACAGAGCACACATAGGTGCATTTTATTGCACCTAAATTGAGTTCTTGGCTAGGTTTTCTGTTATCTCTTATGTGTGTCACATACAGGCAACTAACAGACAACTTAGCAGAGAACCAATTTTAAATTGTATCCTTAGGCCTTTTAACTAGCACCCTGTCACAAAAACACATATTTTTCCCAGTTCTTTAGCTGAATCTAATAAAAATAAAAGTACCACTGATGACACAATTTGTCATAAAATACTATTTTTTGCACAACCAAGCTGATTTACAGCTGAAAATATGGCATAGTTTGGCATGGTCTACTGTTTATCCTTTAAAAATCGGAGGAAGCTGGACAAGTGGAGGACAAAAGACGAAATTGCAGGCCTAAAAAAAACTACCTACAGCACATAAACAGTATCTGAAAGTCCTTAAGAAATAGGAAGGAATCCAGCAAAGAACAATCTACTGTTCACCAAAGCCTCATCAGAAACTGTTTCAGAGGAAGGGTGACTGCCAAGAAACTAGGATAGGAAAGAGCAGAGGAAAGACATACCAAATACTACAGGAACTGTGGTCACTGGGGAAGAAAGGTGGTGTACCAAACATTGACTTACAAGTTTGTTAAAACTGTATAAACTCTATTTTTGATTTATATACTGTATTTCCATTTATATTTGCATATTTCATTAAATCACTGCACCTATTTCCCATTTTCCTAGCAAAATATTAAGAAATGGGGGTGACTCAACTCTTAAGCACAGTACTGTCACTTCACATTCAGTCTATTAATTGTTGTACATTCATTGCAGAAAAGTCTTAAATGTTACATACATGGTACGATATAAGTCCTAGAATTATATGCATTTAAGTTTTTAAATATAAGTTAAAATTTGATGCAAGCCAGAGTGAAACCGCATCATGATCTCCTCAATGTCCAATCATTACTCCGTCTACGAAAATAAATCCTCGGGCACTTCACAGCATCCTGCATACACCATCCCAGTCTTAATGTGCTCCCTTATGAACAAACACATTAGTTGAGCAGTAGACAGGCCATTTATATTTGATGTACTGTCAGTGGTTCTCTCCTTTTGGTGAACATTTACACACATTTCTATCTTATTACAGTGGCCACTTCTCCCCTGGGAGATTGTTTTACGGGACTGTGATGGTAAGGTGGCCGACAGGGCCATTACAGTAGCAGTGAGGGGTCTGGAGGTTGGCCAACAGCTGCCTTGCCCACACTCTCAGCTGTTTCTACAGGCCCTTACACAGCAGGGGGTTCTCAAGTGTCCCTAATATAATTGACACAAACTCTAAGGCTAATGGAGTTGCGATATAGCAATTTTTAGAAAGATTAACACTTTAGAGGTTTTATAGTTATGTTAGAATAAAGAGCTGGACTGAGAAAAAAGTATATGGTTAAAAGCATTGACGCTACTGGCAACAAGATGGATACAACTTATATGCCTGTTAGATCTTTATAGAGTAGACTGTATAGTCTAAAATGGTAAATGGTCTGTATTTGTATAGCGCTTTACTAGTCTACATTTAAAGTACATATTTTTAGATTGTTCTAAATATGTGTTTCATTAATTAAGAGTAATCATTGGCATGGAGTACACTTTGATGCGTAATGATGGTGCTCAACTTTATTAAATCCATGTATTATTACTGCTATCTGTTAGAATATCAAAGGGTAGATATTAAGCAATATGAATACTTCAAATGTAATTTAACAGATATGAGTTAATGATCTAATCTGAAAATCTAAATGTATCTCCTGACAGGATATTACATTTTGCACTGAACTAGTTCTTTCACCCCAGGAATAGGTTTTCTAAAGCCCAGCCCATTCCAAAGCACAAACAGGAGGTTTATTCAGATCCAGGTTATAGTTGAGCTTGACAAAAAAGCAATACAAAACAAGGTAGTCATTCATCACTGAAATGTCCTTCGGCACTTTCCTATTAGAACCTGTCAGGTGGGCTGGGCTCATTATTACATCATCATAATGGTGTCATCCTTGAACTTCATCAGAGTAATTGCTGCAATTTGTCACTTTGAGAGAGATGTCCCTCTGAACAAGCAACTGTATACAAGACTCAAAATGTAAACCACGCGTGCAGTCTCCACAGAAAAAATGATCTCTTCTGCTTTGTCAGTGTTCTTAAATAAAAACATGAATTTCTGAAAATTCTTCCTCAATCTGTGGCAAATATTGCTGTTATGCCATATGCCACTGGTGTTGCATGGTGTGTTCTTTGCCCTTAAAGCACCAGCTTGGGGTTGGTCATGATTTCAGTACTTTAAAAGTCACTAAATTAACAAAAAAAAAAAAAAAAAAAAAAAAAAAAAAAGAATAGAACCAAGCTCAGGGAGGGGCAACCATCTGACGTGACCAGAAATACAAAAAGAAGAATGCATCACTAGCTACTTTTTACACAAATAGATTAGCTGCTAATGTTCTAAAAAGAGACACACAGAAAGACAACCATGGTTGTTAAAGTCTCATGTTGGTGCTCATTTCAAACAAAAGAAAGAAAAACTCTACCATAATTAAATATAGTCATTCAATTGGGGCAAATATCAATGAATAAATGAATATCAAATAGGACAAAGGTACCAGTACTTTTAAAGACTCTGTAAAAGTTAGAAGGGGTAAGCCACATGTTCGTAGGAGAGTTTTGCTTGTTTCCCATTTTTGGGCTTTTTGTTTTGCACATTGTTTCACTTTCTTTGAGTTTTGTGTTGAATCACTGGTCAGGGAAAGGTACCTAAAACTGCTTGGTTTGCTCGAGGCACCTTTAAACTATGTGTTAGATTAAGTAGAAGTGTGGGGTTTAATTAAAATACACATTAACCCACCATATTGAAAAATGATGCTTACCCAGCGCTTTTAAATCTGATGCCAAGCAATCCTTTACACCATCCACATGTGACACTGGGAGTAAGACGTGTCTCACTTTTGCCATAACCTGGTACATCATGTGTAAGTACACCATATGCATATTAATGGGATGCAAGCGGCTTTGGCTAAAGAGTAGTATGATACAACTACCAGCGCACCACTCTCTTCCACCCTGCAAACAGCTGGCTGCTGGAACATGTGACACACTTCTGATTACACGCAGCCAATTGATGTATTGCTAATTAGCGCAGCTCTGATGCCCCTTTTGAGAAACAGCAAACACTAATTAGTCTTTTATTGATGTTGTTTCATATTACTTAAGAAATATATATCAAACATTTGCTTAGTTCTTAATGTGTTGACTACGGTAAAGCTGATGTATAGGTTAAGGGCAGAATAATGTACCATGTCCACGATGTAAGGGAATACTGCTTTCACACATTGCTATGATAACATCTATTTTTCAATTTTAGAAATACATGAAGTAACCTATTATAATCCATTTGTGAGCTTGAAATAGCTCAGTGGTCAGTGATTCTAACACACTAACAAGGGGTAAATGGAGGGAGCAATAATTGTCACTGAGGGACCAATGGGCCTTTTTTAAACAAAGCTACAGTGACAGGATGCTGTGAAGTGTGCAAAGGGAAAACGGGGGTTACATGCACTCAAAAAACCCATTTAGATATTGCCCCCTGTCACCGAAAACACTTTAGAGCTCTCAAAGAAAAATAAATAATAAATGCTATTGGAAATAGACAGCTGCTAAGCCCCCTTCCCCTTTAAAAGGGCACACCGAATTAAATGCACACACCTAATATCGTTAATGCATTTTAGACCCCTCCTCCCTTGTTCTAGACATGCGCTTCAAAAAGAGAATGTGAAATATGAATTAGAGGTTGGACTAGCCAAAAAATCTTGAGTACTATACAGAAAATGGTATTACACTGAAAATGCCACTGACCTATTTGAATGACTGTTGAACATGGCATCAAACATTTAAAAATACATTTAACAACATAGCATTTTTAATTAAGTTTAAGGTATTTTACAAATTGTCCATTTAGAAGAATAGGGGAAAAAGGTCCAGGACAGATTAGACTGAAAAGCTACAGAGACTTGTCAGGATGTTGTGTTCCTTAGTGTGATTTTTTAGTGTCTCAGAATTTCAGATACATGTACTACTTGTTTTCTATGCCAGCTGTTACTTTTGAACCTTCAATCCAAAAGACATGGCACAAATGTTTTCCAGATAGGAAAGTTTCTACATGCCTGGACAGGTTGATGTAATGTAATCTGACAGTGAGGACGAGCTAAACTGGAGGCGTGTGTTTAAACTTGCTATTATGCCACTGAGAGGAGCATTTGAAGGGTGCTGTCCATTCTTTACTGCCCAGAGCTGCAAGGGCCAAAAATATAAAATGAGAAATATCTTTGTAATTACAACTTCATTTTTTGTTTAATTTCTTTAACCTTGGTAACAGCATTATTATTAAAAGTTTCCCTTGTATTCGATTAATTTTAAAACAAAATCATGACTGTGTTAACTAGTTGCCTAGTAGCTGGTTTGTAAAGTTGGAAGCAGCATTTTAAAAGTTTGCAAATGGTTAAAAATAAGGTGTAGTTAATTATTATAAACATTAGTTAAATGGCTATTATAAAGTTGTAGCTGAAAGTATGAATAGGCAGGTGAGTTAGCAGTTTCCACATGCTTTCTTTTACTTTTACTAACTGTGTTAAGGCACCAAATGTCCTTGCTTCGGGTAAGGAAAATGTAACAAGGTTGGGTTAAAATGTGATGAGTTGGGAGTGAGACTAGTAGCACTACTGCCTTGGTACAATTCCAAAGGACATCATGTGCCCATAAAAAAGTAAAATTCACACTATTAAAACAATATAAGTAAGATTACTATTAGTAAATATTAATATTTATTGAAGTTTAATTATCAGTCATTTCAGAATGAATGGGGAACAGTTAATACGAAAGGGTCAGGCTATCCGTTTAAACTCAATAATGCAGTAGATGCATGGCCTTGGATGTAAACATACGAAAATGTATAAACAAACAGAAAAAAAAACATGTTTGCTATGTTTTGCAATATTAGCATATCTGCATTACTGACACATACACTCACTGGCCACTTTAATAGGTACACGTTTTAACTTATCAACAGTCCATTTACTCAAATATCTAATCACCCAATCAAATGGCAGTGGCTCACTGCATTTACCAGTGTAGACACAGAGAAGACAACCTGCAAAAACCTAGAATCAGAATGGGAAAGAAAGGGGATTTAAGTGACTTTGGATGTGAAACGATGCTGGTCTGAGTATTTCAAATAACCATGTCTAGAGCTTAGAGAATCATCCACAAGAAAGAATTATATCCAGTGAGCAGTGGTTCTCTGGGTCAAATTGCCTTGTTTTGCCAAAGATCAAAGAAGAATGGCCAGAATGCTTCAAGCTACCTGGAAGGTAACAGTAATCACTTGTTACAGTCCAAGGTATGTAGAAGAGCATGTCTGAGTGCACAACATGCTGAACCTTGAAGGAGATTGGCTACAGCAGCAGCAGACCATTCTTCATCAAAGAACAGGAAGCTGAAGCTACAAATCCACACGGACTTGCCAAAAATTGGAAATCAGACACCTGGAAAGATGTTAATCTCGACTTCTGGGATGATAGGTTCAGAATTTGAAGTAAGCAACATGAAACCATGGATGCATCTTGACTGTATCAGTGGATCAACCTTGTGGTGGTGGTGTGAAAGCCTGGGAGAAATGTTCTTGGCACACTTTGGGCCCCCTAGCACCAACTAGATTCACAATCATGAATGTGAGTGGCAAATGTTGTGCAGCAAAGGATGCCATGAACTCAAAATGGACCCAAATTTCTGAGAAAACTTCCAGCGACTTGTTTAATCTACGCCATACGCCAATTAAGGTAGTCCTGAAGGCAAAGTGGGATCCAACATAAAACTAGCAAAGGAATGCCTGATAAAGTGCACTGAATACATATGCACTTTTTAGTACTGGTGTATAAGCTGTTCCACATACTTTGTCCAGTTTCAACTGGCCAATCTAATTCAAACATTTTAATCATAATTGTAAAACCAGCCTTTTCTACTATCTCATTCAATATCAAAGTCACATGTATTTTTCTCACTGTCTTGTACTATTTCTATCACACGAAGCAATAAAGAAAAACCAAGCGAGACAAAAATTTTAAATTACTTCTCACAACGAATCTTTGAAATGTGTAGGTGAGGAGACACGCAGCAAAGCACCGATTGGCTTGGCTCGCTCAAAAAAGCCCATATTGCAAGCACGCCAGCACATTTACAGCATTAGTCACATCACCGCTCTTGTGTCTGCCTGACGGAGAACCTGCAGAGAAGAATGCAGTCGACCCATTTCTTTTTTCTACCTCTTCCATCTCACTCGCTATGATTCTCACCCTTTATAATAAGGTCAGTGGGGAAGCAATCATGCTGACATCCTTCCAGAACAAAGAAGGTAAATACATGTTTCAGTTGCAGGTAAATGAAAATTCCCCCGGTCTCTCAAGTCACATGTATCACAGAGTGAATAGTGGCAGGATTTTTATGTCTGTGTATCTTCAATGCAATCATAAAATCCCTTGTTTACTTTGCTCTTAAAGCTCCACTTGTTCTGTATGAAAGGTTTCGATAAAACCTCGGTTTTCCTCAGAAACCAATTTGTGGGAATTATTTTCTATTCTTAGCGCAGCACGGTGAAAACTCTTTGGAGGCTGCATGCCCTCTGTCGTATGTCATACCGCTTTCATTTTGTAACTGACAAACCAATCACTACTTGCGTAATTTTCAGCTGTTTGTTGGTGTTGCTGTTGAAAGCCAAAGACAGCCATGTTTACGTGTAAGGCGTTGGAGCAAACTTTCAAAGATGGATTTCCATAATAGTATAGGAAGTGCTGGTCCAAATGACAGTGGTGAAACGCTGCAAAGACAGTAGAAATTGTCATGGAATAGCAATGAAGAACATCCTCGCAGGAGTTCACTTTTATGGAGCCTATACTTTTGGCTTTGCTCTTTCAAAAACTTCGTTTCAGGCCCATTACCTCTCACTGTTCCTTTAAAAAAAAAAAAAAGGAAAAATAAAGTACCAATACAAGTGCTTCTCTCACCCAGCAAGATTACCCATGTGAAGCACAAAGTCACAAGTAACAAGTATAAATACAATTAAACACTTACAGCATCCGGACCCACAAAAGCAACAAACAAAGACGCTGAATGATCAAGTTGGCTGGAATGAATGGTTCAAACATGGTGGTTTAATTTTTATTGTACTGTGCTGATGAACAGACGATTCATTCAAACAAGCCGACCACACTTAATTAAATCTTTACTCTGGGAATTATCTCGTGAAAGCATTTGCTTTGAAGCATTTAGACTTTCAACAGTAAAGAAATTGGCAGATGGAAAGCTGCTTGTTCAGCAAATGCCTCAAGCAGAAGAACAAAACAGCAGAGGTGGAAGAGGACCAAAAGGCAAAGTGGGCATATGATTAACAGCTGATTTTGTTCTCATTTCTCTCAATTTCCCCCACGTGGGAACTAGATCTTTGTTTTCTGGTCAGTTGGAACAGAGGACAAACCCAGGATATGCAATCTTCATGAATATTCAATTTATAATTTCAACTAACTATCTTTTTGTACATTTTAGAGCTCAGCTTCCAGACAAGATTATATTATAAAGAGTACATTATCAAGTACCTCAATAGTATAAAAAAGAATATACAGTCATGCTTTTTTTAATTTAATGGTCCACACTTGTGCATTTACTGCAGCGATATCACAGGAAGAATGCAACTACATGTGATCCTTGAACAGCCTGAGTGAATAGTAAACAGCAAGCAGAGTGATCAAGTCGATCAACATACTTTTTTTTTTAGCATTGTTAGAGAAATATCCAGGTTTGGTTATTCCACTTTTGCATACTTTTATATATTATAGAATTCCATCATAAATGAAGAATGAACTCATTTGTTTCTTTCAAACACTGAGATACAGAAAAAAAATGAATGTGAAAATATATCTCACTTTGAGAATAGCCTAACCTTTTTGGCAGTGAACAAAACTGACAAATAAATACAGAAAAAAAAATACCAAAACACACAGACACTGGTTTTAGGAAAACAAAGACCTCCTGTGCAAACAAAAAGAAACATTAAAGGAAAAAAAAGAGGAAGAAAAACACCTCCTTTGCTTGTCGGTCTTCAGTCCCCATGGTGATGTGCATGAGCACTTAACCCGCCAGCAGGGTGCTCGGCAGGGTTTCCACCCAAACACAGGGCCTGTCACGAGAGGGAAGTCCAGAGGGACTCAAAACAAAAGGCCATGGGCACGCAAGGCCAGGCACAATCTGTCCACCTCTGCACTTACACAAGTAGACAAACAGTGACAGGCAAAGCGAGTTCATGTTCTTAAATAGTGCTGAGCTACACAAGAGATATGCCAGTGGCACAGGGAAACATCTGACCACTGCCCTGTCACTTCTACACTTTTTTTTTTAATCTCTCATTGAACACACATGCACACGCACACTACTGTTATTGCCAGGGTGATGAGTGATGAAAGAAAAAAAAAAAAAAGGGGTAAAAGCCACAGACTCTTGACAGTGAATATCAGAATTAATATTCTGCCCCTGGTAAGTATGCTAGAGGAATGTTCACTGAGGAAATTAGAGCCTAAGAAAAAAGCCTTTAAGATAGAAACACAAAGCGAAAGCATGAATCCCTGAGGTGATGATACTAGCAGTGAGACTGTCCTAGAAATACTTTAATCTCAATATGAATCACTAATTTCATGGAAAGCAGAAAACTGTCTTCTTTTTAGTTAAGCTTTGAAGAAACATATTCACATGCTGGACGGTGAAAGCACCCATTTAAAGCGTAATAAACACTTCTATCATACCTTAGTGATTAATAAGAAATATACCAGGAGATATTACACCACGCTGTACCTCGCACTTCTTCAAAATAGGCCACCTGAATCTAAACATGAAAAAGAACAAATATCAGGTGAAACAATGATTGTGGTATTGACTTAACCAGCTTGAAAATTGTAAATGCTCCACATATCAAACCACCTTTTGGGAAATGCAATACCAAACAGCTCAAGTGCTAATACAGCTCAGAAAGAGGCACAGATAGGCAACATCAACTGCTCCCGCCTGCCAAGACTGCAGTAGAACAGAGGGCTCTGGGGAGGCTTGACGAAGCTATTCAATCGCTGAGGCCGGCAACTGACAATGAGGATCATGTCCAGAGGATAGAAATAGAAATTAGAACAAAGGAAATGGAGGCACAGCACAGCAAGCCATCTGAGGTCCCCCTTTAAAACAGGACTATTAAGATGGCAAACTGCCTCAGAAATTTCTACAACCTTATGATTCACTGAGCAGTCAAGGTTATTGATACAGAAGGCACCACCTCCTTTCTCTGTCTAATGTGGCTGAATATACGGCATGCTACAGCTGACATGAAGTTTCATGTGAAATATTATGACTTATGCTGAAGCGTGCATGGCAGCATTGCAATTAGGAGCTGTAAAATTAGTGCAAATCATGCCAGTGTTCAAATTCACTTTTCTTTGTCATGTAAAGGTGACCTATTGTGCTCACTTCCAACTTTATTACATATTTCTGGGACTATGATGTAGCTTAAACTAATACCTGAGCCCTGACGCACCCACTCCACTGGCTGTATGTAAAAGATGGACACAGTCATCTTGGTGTCATCCACTGGCTTCCTAACATGGCAGTAGCCGAATGTGAAGTAATCGGGCAAAGTCAGCCTATTTCTAAGCAGTTTTGAATCAGAGTCAGTGATACTCCTCATACATGCTGTTTTTACATCTCACTGATCATTTAAAATTAATTTAGACCCAGCTTCAAAATAACTCCCCAATTAAGTACCCGAGTGTTAGCAGGAATGCTGACAAGAAGCAAGGCTTGGGAGATCACTAAGGATATCCACTCTTTGTCATCATACAGAGTCAAGTGGGAGACAGAGCATTTAATTCCTGTGAGCTTTTGGCTCACAGGAATTACTTGTTCATATGCTGATCTCACCTCCTGTATATGACACGTCATCCCTGATGATTCCACAGCTTTATGACAGCAAAGTGAAGTGACTATCAGAGTTCAAGAGGTCAAGCCATCCATAAAATGTGTTGACCCAGAAATCGGAGAAAATGAAACAACAACATCAAAATATGTCTTCTTTATCCATTACAGTCTCATCTTTTCCCCATGGCCAGTCAGTGCCCATAATTGACACAAACATTCTTTTTTCCATGACAAGGATGAATAAGACAAGCTAATTAGACACAAGATCCAACAAAAGCGTATAATGACTTAGTATCATATGATGCAAAGTGTTGCAATAATAATTCTGCATGGTGAAGTACCTTTCAGGACTTGAAAATGTTGCTGTGAGCTTCTTTTTTGGCACCCTCAGTTGTTCATTTTTCTCATACACAAATAAAAAAGCCAACACAATGAGACTGCCACTAATCCACTATGAGCAACACTAAAATAGTAAAGGCATGCTGAACTAGTATCGCAATGAAACTGTTTCAAATTGAAGCCATCAGAGACTGCATCTAATAGAATAATTTACACTGACATCTTGCCTCAAATATTTAGCAAGAAAAGAGTATTCTATTCCAATTTTAACATTGCTCATTGGCAATTATACTGATCCCTTGTATATCAGAATCAGAATACTTTATTGATCCCTGGGGGAAATTTTTTTTGTTATAGTGCTCCATTATAAACCAACATTAAGACAAGACAGACAATACACTAACTAAGAATAGTACAATATATACATATACATATATACATACATACATACATACATACAAATTGTATATAAATGATATTTTTTTAACAATTAAGTACAGTACGTTCACGCTACTTCCCGAAGTATTGTAAGAACTCCGCAGGTTTATCTTGATCAGTAGACCTCCCAGGTATGGGTTCCAGTCTCTTAGTCCAGGAAAGCCTTGAGGAAATCCCAAAACACAAAGCTGTCTCTGTCATTTCTCTTGTAAAAGTACAGTCTTTGGTTCAAATATAACCAAGTAGCTTATGTACTTCCAAATTAATATGTCTTTTAAGATGTAAAGCAACTCTTCTGTGAGGTCTTGGCTCAATCGGTATATTGTGGTTCAGCTTCCATGAAGGATAAAGACATTTAGAATCTATTTGTTTTAGTTTTAAGATTACTCAGTGGCAAATCTGATGCTGAAAGTAACTCTTAGCTGCAGCCCTCATTTTATTGTGACACAAAACTAACCTAGCTGACATGATGGGTAAAATGCAGCAAAGTAGAAACATGGCTTTGACTGCATTTTCACAGGCTTGAACAGGGATGTCTTTGTCATTATTGGCAAATTGTAGTCTGCTTCAAGGACACTGACAAAACAGAATTTCCATTCTCTGTGATTCAAATAGTTAGAACTGATCCCTCCATGCACATGTTGAAGGGTAGCATATTCGAGTTCACTGTGCCCTAATAGGATGGATGAGCCACACAAATCTTGGCCGAGCAACAAACAAAGGGGAGAAGGCTAGGGGGCTCGTAAGTGTGCAGCCAAGTCTGATTCATCAACTTTTACAGTTCAAATAAAAGTGAGTGCAGCTTGCCAGCTTGATTATCAGATAGCTCCTGCAGCATTAGGGAAGATGACATGCTACATTTTCTCTGATGTCTCTGCATTGCCTGGGAACCGCTGGTCTTTTTGAAGATGAGGAGCTACCAGGATAATAGTGCACTCTCTGTTGTGGTTTGCAAATATATATTTACTTGTAATGTGACAGCGAAATGTATTTTTATAGGCTCCTGATTTGACATGAGGTGCTTTTGTATTTCACTGGAAGACGTTTAATATTTGAGACTATAGCATGAAGCTTTCTTTAACACAAGGTGGGGACACTGACAAAAATTTTAACCTGACAAGATATCAAAACTGTTGTATTGACACTTACATGTTTGTTCTTTTCTTCTTCTTTTTTGATTAACTAGAAACTAGAACCTTGAACCTTGAACTAATTTAAATCTCTGTAAGCTTGTACCAACTAAGAAAAAACGAATTCCAAACACAGTTGAATGTGGTTTAAAGACCATAAGGATCAGGTAAATATGCTCTTTTATTTTTCAAATCACTTAAGACCGCCCTGCTTCACCACTGAAGCCTTGTTGCAGTGACAGCACTTACTGAGATATAAAAACATTGACTTGACATGAAAACATTACACTACCCTTAAGCACACCACTTGGTATGGATCACTGCCATATACTGGCTATTGTGACTTAACATTAACTGGGCGTATTGACTCGGTAAACGACTATTTAGACGGGAGTAAAAAAGGCCCAAGGGCTTTTAGGGCAATAAACCGGACGAAAGGTATAAAGAGATAATGCACGCGCACACACACACACACACACACACACACACACAGCAGTCTCTTCCTTTAGTTAAGTGGTCTCAGTGTCTCAGTGTAGTTTTATGACAGATACCTTTTTCTTCGTAAAAATAGCAACTTAAAGATTGCCCAAGTGCCTCTAGAAAGCTGAAGGTTGAATAGAAGAGGATTCTCAGCACCACATTAAAGCTGTGCACTATGGGTTGTATTAGTGTCTCCACAGGCATCCACACCAAACACAGTAGGGACCTGAAAATCACAGCCCTGAAACCAATGCTTGTCCAGTGAAGGTCATGGAGCAGAGAGTATATCTGCTCCAAAGGCAGGATTACTTGAATAGATGAATCACAAGTGGTCGGAGCAAACCTGATGTTTCTGTTTTTTTTTCTCTCTCTGCCAAGGTGGAACTTTTGTCATGAAAACAGGAAAGAAAATGTGTCACTGATAAAGTTAGGAGTGAGACTTTTACAAGAACAAACACAAAGGAAAAGCCCAGTTTACAAATATTCTTTCAGACACTTGTGTATGAGAGCTTACTACAAAAAAAAAATATGAAGCAATTTCAACCTGTATATATTCTCATTATGGGGGTTTTATGTACCCTAGCAACCAGTCACAGGTCATCACAGGCAGCAGAGGGGCATATTTTCGAAAGAGCCAACTATAATACTAGAAAAACATGCAGACGTTAAATGCATAATACAGGCTGAATGCAACACAGCTGACAGCAAACAAGAAAACAAAACAGCTTTTGTGAATTCACAAGTTAATGTTAACATTATTCAAATCAGCAAGTGCACTTACTTGCAGTCTTTAAACAAGGCTTTACCGTTCTTTGTTTTAGAACTGTGCTTCTCTATAGAAGGCATAGATGACCCGGGAATTGCTTTCATCCAGCAGGAAAAACAATAAAGCAAAAAATCAGCAGAATCTACATTCACCACACACTTTATTAGGTATGCCTTGCTGGACCTCCATTTGCATTCAGAACTGCCTCAATTTTCCATGACATAAATTCATCAGGTGTTGGAAACATTCCTCCAATATTGATGTGATCTCATCATGCAGTTGCTGGGAATTTGACCAGCTGCACAACCATGTTGTTAATATTCAGAAAGTATTTTACTCAATTGAGATCCGGAATGTTTTTTGGGTACAGTGAGATGAGAGAAAAGAAGGAGAAATTAGAAATAAGTTTGAGATGTTTTAAGGGTTGCACTATGGTTTGTTATTCTGTTGGAAAAAGCCATCAAAATATGGGTACATGAGGTCTTACATGGACATGGCCAGCAACGATACTCATTGGCCCCTTGTGAGCAAGAGCAAAGTGTAGCAGGGTAATGTCCCCAACACCATCAACAGTCTGGATGATTGATACAAGGGATGAAGCAATGGTTTTCTGATCTCCTGTTGTCCAATTTTGGTGACTTGTGACAACTGTAGCTTCAGTTTTCTGTGCTTAGACAGGAGTGGCACCTGGTGTGGTCCATTTGGGATCAAGGTTTGACATGTTATGTATTCAGAGATGCTCTTCTAAATACTTTAACTGTATAAAGTGGTTATTTGATTGAATTTTACTTTCCTATCAGCTTTAAGCAATCCAGCCATTCTTCCCTGACTACTGTCATCAACAAGGTATTTTCATCTAGAAAACTGTCACTTACTAGATTGTTTTGCTTGTACCAGACCATGTTCTATAAACCTTAACAATGGTTCTGTTGGAAACCTGCAGTTCATGAAATACTTCAGCAGGCTGGCTTGACATTTGTCCACAAACCTAAATGTACTGAGTAATTGGCTGGTAAGGTATTTAATGAAGAGTTGAACAGGTATAACTAATGAAGTGGTCTGTGAGTGTATATGTCTAGGGATATAAAGAACATTAAGGACAAATAATAATAAGACAGAACACTTAATGTCCCACTTGCTTACTCAACCTTGTACAGATTGTGAAAAACGCTCCAATTACGTGTTATTTTTATAGGACAGATAATCTCGTTATGTTGGATTTGAACTAAAAATCATTTGACAATTGAGCAAATAATCACAGTGCTATGGGTACATGGAAGTCCAAGTATCTCTGCATGAGGCATACCAATCATAAAAAAACAACATGAACAACGGTATGAGCGACCTCGCTCAGGAAGCACAATAGTGCACGAGCTGCTATCTTGTCACCTTAATAATTACAGGACAAACACAATTGGAACCAACACACCAATGGTCCCCAATCTCAGCAGCTCGTTATTAGAAAGAAGCCCAGTGGAGCTCGTTAGAGGATGAGGGGAGCTGCGGTAAATAAGGTTAATTGGCCGATCTGTCAGACCAGGGAAGATGCTCGTGCTGACACGAAACAACCGGAACATGATTTCACCCTTTGTGGCCACACCAGCCCCTCTCCTGTTTGTGTTCATTAGCATTTTGAAGAGGTGATGTGGTAGCTGTTGTGGTGGAAATTGTAGCCAAGGTGTGGTGTGCTGAAACCACAGGTGATCATCATGAGAGCTGTTTTCTGTAAAATAGCAATCACATCCAATCAGGTAATGGTCTGTTTAGGATATATAAAACATACCTTTGTGCCACTGAATGATATAGAGATAAAATATATAGATAAAAAATTGCAAAAATTTAAGATGTTTGTTTGTAATCAGCATTTTATTGTGCTACACAAACATTGCACTTGTCATGAAGATTTTATTTTATGCTTCTCGTCTTACCTGGTTTAAAGCAATGAATTTGACAGCAGTTCTGAAGGCTAAAGCACTTGAAAGGAGAAGCCCCAGTGTTAATGAGACCGATATGACAATTACTTCCAAGGGTAATTCATTAGTTTTGGATAAAAGAAAAAAAAAAAGACAAGATAGTACTGGGCTGAATGGTTCAATATGCATGACATCAGCATGCTCAGCTTTCTTTCTTCTTCATGCTCCAATTTGCTTTTACATTCACTATTTCACAAGTATGGTATCGGAACAGCTAATGGAGGCCATGGTTTTGCATGTTCTCATCAGACATCACAAATTTTGGCAGCTCCTGTTAATGACAATAGACAGTTAATTAAAGGTCTTGTCTTGAGGGAAATGTACCCATCATCACGTTTACTGAACCAATCACAACCCTGAAAGAGAAAAGGAATTCTATAAGGATGCTGCAGCTAATGTGTCTTGATTAGGTGAATATTCCTTTACTGCTAATGCTATGGTGGTGAGTGCACAGGGAAAAAGTTTGTTTTTTTATGGGTTGAAAAAAATGTATCTTGTGAGAAAAATGATTAAAAAAAAATCTCTTTTTCACGCCATCTGTGGATAAAACTGAACATCTTCCAATAATGTAATAATAACACACATGATTAACTTAAGGAAATTCACTATATGGACAAAAATACTTGGGCATCCTGTTACAACAAGCTCTTTGCAGTGGTCTGTTCTTTCACAAATGTTTGTAAAGGCAGACTGTGTGGGTAGGTACTTTATTTTATATACAATGGACTTGTGGCATGTCTGAATTCTAGGATTAAGAGTGGTCTTATATTTTCATCCTTATAGTGCAGTTACAGGTTCAAGTGACAGCAGCAACTTTAACAAAAAGTGAATATTCAAATAGGAACACCTTAATATTACATCTTGGATTCAAACCCTTTAAATCTGATGCCATCCATTGCAATATCATACTCTATGTATCTTTGAAAGTCAAGATTATGAATATTATATGGATGTGTGAAAAGTTTCACTGAATAATAATAATTGACTGTAAGTAATGATGGCCAAGTCAGTGGAATTAAAGTGTATGCATAAACCCCACAAAATTTACATAAAAGTCAAAGTATGTGCTCTTTGTCCTGTAAAGAGGCCTAAAATTATGCCAGAGATAAATGATTCAAAAGAACAGTAACGTTACATTTGCTGAATTTTAAGATCAGCTTGAAACCATGTTCTCGATTCTTGTAGAATAATTAAAGCAGGTAGGAACTGATAGTCATTTTACTTTTATATTGGCATAGTACTAGTAGTAGACCTTTCCCCATTAGCTCATCTGCCTTTGATGTTAATTTATACTGCTGGATCCCCTTGTCTCTGCTGTGCCAAAGTAATGGATATTGAACTAGCGATCAAAGCCCCCTCAAGAATTCTTTTTCTCGCCTCACAGCGTGTAATCCTTCTGCATTTAAGCAGTCTATGTTGAACAAACCACTAGGTCAAATTATAAACTTCATGCTTTAGTTACAGTTTCCACTAACTTGAAACTTGGGGCAAATATCATTCTAGGATCATGCAGCTGACTGGCGATGGAACAGACTTCTCTTGATTTAATGTCAAAAAAGATATTGCGAGACTTTGAGAAGGATACATGTTGGAGAAAATCTAAGATGGCATGCCTATATTGAACAGAAAGTGTCTCTCCACTTCAGAAGAAACCTTCATCACATTTTATGAGACATACATCCACAAGCACATACTATACTTTGACTTCTCATATCTTTAAAACACTGACCCAAAATGATCCAAGTAATTGATGGAAACCGATTCACAATTCAACATTCAAGTTTTACACAGCAAATTTATGTCATCACTGCATGCGCGGCAATTCATAATAAAAGCATTCGCTTCCTATAGGACTTTAATGTTTTAATACCTCCCATTATGTTGAAAGAAATAATGAACCAAGCTAAATGTCCCTCATCTAAATCATATTTTAATCAACTGAGTGCCCTCTATAATAAACGCCTGAGCTGAGAAATGCTAAATGTGTGTGACCTTGGGTGGTGATGTATCTGCCAATGCTTTCATTTATGCACCTATCTTAAGAGCCCACACCAATAAATCATGAATTATACTTTGGAAGCAAAAGACTAAGCCATGACCTGACAATGGGTAGAATGACTTTACAAGCACAAGGAACAAAAATTACATAAAATAGCCCTCCATAGTGGATTGATGTCTTTGTGTTGAAATGGCTAACCTTTTATTGGTATGTAAAAACTACTTAAAGTACAAATGTTTGACATAGACACTATGACGTAACCTGTTGGTTTGTTTGTTTCAGCAGGTGGCATGCCATGTTATTGGCTAATGCTACCAAACATGATTAGCAATCCGCAAATATAGGTTGTGTAGGCTGACTGTACACATATACCAACTAATAAGTGCTGTGTCATAAACTTGGTGTGGTGTGCACTAGAGCAGGGCGATGACCAGAAATATTTATCACGATATACATTTGAAAACTTGCGATAACGATGTAACTGACGATATAATTGACACTAGACAAAATACTTTACAACTCCACAACTTTATTAGTGAAAACTTTTGGTTTGCGACCATCCATCAAGCGGTGCGGGTTCGTAGCTTAGCAAAGACGTACTAAAACATTTGACAGATTTTCGTGTACCACATAAAATCGTTTTGAGGTCACTAAACACAACCAGAATTCATAAGGCACACGGCATTATAAGGGGTGCTGTCAAATTCCAGAAAAATCAAAGCATTGATTTTAAGTGTGCCGTATTTTCCAAAAACATGGTAATAACAACGGCCCGCTAGCATGCTCTACAAAATAATAGTGCTTTGTTGTGTATCTGACAGACGAAAGCTTAACCTGTTCCACACCACTGAAGTTGCAGCACTTTTACAAACCAATTCTGGTTCATCCGTTTCATTCAACGATCCGCTTTCGCCCTCCTCATTCTCCGCCATGTGCGTATGAAAACAAAGGCACTGCGCATGCGCATTTCATTTTCTTATCGTTGCCCAACATTATACCAGTATTACCGTGAACGGTGTGATATGGCCCAGCCCTAGTGTGCACCATACTGCAAGCCATATTATTAGTTAGGTAATGCCATTAAAATGCTCCAAAAGGCACCAACATGAGTGGACAGGTCCGTTTCAAAGACTCTAAATAGATGAGGAAAGGCTCTTCAACAGGTAGCTACAGCTACCTGTACTTGTTGAAGAAAGCTGATATGAAGTGGTAAGGAATGGTTTTGTCTAACCCAGATGGGCAAATGAACAAATTTGTACCAGGCTGTAAACATACCCTTTAATGCTAGAAAGTTGGGCATTTTACTATGGGAGTCTATAGAGACTAAATCACATTGGGAGGCAGTGTCAAGTGGCCACTGCAGGACGAACAATTACGTTATCAGTGCTATGAGCAGAAATGCTGCTGTTGTCAGTTAGGAAAACTGATCAGGGAAAATTTCATTTCCTTCTCCATGTCAGTCTGACTAAAAACAATATCAGAGTATAAAAAATAAACAGTTCTGTATGATATGGCACAATTGTACAAATAAAAACAAGAATACAGCAAGGTTACTTAATTTCGTTGTTAAAGTCAGACAAAGATTTTTTTTCTTGTTTTTTTTTTTTTTAAATGTTCAAATAAAGAAATACTGAAAGCTTAAATCTTACGGGGGTAAGGAGTTATATCTGAGATACTACATCTGAATTAATGCTAACTAACTGACTAATACAATTCTAAACCCTACATTTTTTTCTTCATTGTATTTTCGGCATCAAATTTTAATGATAACACTGTGATACCATACCATTTTACCATACCATAGTGTCAGTATTTTCAGAGCTTGAATGGCTTCATGCACAAAGACATTCAATCTTCTCTTGGTGATATATGACAAAAAAAATGACACTTGCTAATCCATTATCACAGTGCCTGATTATTTTGGCACGGTTTCCTTTTTAAAAGGTCACAGTCAAAAGGTGTAAAAGGTCCCGGCTCAGTTGAATGACTGAATGACAGGGAGGATTAGATGCGTCATATTTTGGTATGTAAGTGATCTCACTCCTGCTTCTTGAAAGCTACAAATATGGGGTATAGGTTGGTAGCAGCCAATTACATAACCATTTCTAAAACCTGAATGTAATTTGCCAAAAACAAATCAATATCAACATGTCAAATATTGAACTCAGTAATACCTTTATCAACAATATTAAAAACTATTGTGTGACTTATAATATTGGTGCAAAATTGGGAACGTATTGGAATTTTTTACATTTTACAGTATCAGTGGAATGAGAGCTGAAAATAATGATTCCAATATTTATTTATTTTTAAATTGCTGGTCTTTTTTTCCCCTTACAGGCCCACAAAATTCTTAAATTAAGGTCTTAGGAGTGTAGCCTGTGCCCTGTTTTTCATGTGTTAAGACTGAAATAATCGAACAGTTCACTGACAATGAAAACTTGTGCTGGCCTCTTTTGCTCTCCTACACAATCAATCAATAGGTGAAGCCTAAATGAATTAAAGCTGAAATCAGAATTGATAATGGCACTAGTATCAATAAAATCTCATCGATATCAGTCCTTCATAATGGCATATTTCTGATGGTTTATTTTCAGTCCACAGCTCTCTCTTTTGTGCTATCTGATATGCATTTAAAATTAATGAATGTTAGGGCAAAGTGCAGACTTTGAGCATTAAGCAACCTCAAGCACGTGCAGAAATTCAGGGGCATGTGCCAGGCCGCTGGTGTTATTGACAACCTCTTTGGGAGACCACTAAATTCAGGCATTCAGGTCAGAAAAGCATTTCAGCATCACTGAAGACCCCAAGTGACTTTTCCATAAACTTTTATTCTTTTATTTTCTACACCAACGAAGAACTGCCTTGTGAATATAATAATGCACTTTTTTTGTTTTTGATATGGGGGATATCGGGGATTCACAAAATCTACATAAATGATACACGACACTACACATCCTACACAACCAATCAAATTGTTGTTATTTTCTATGTAAAGTGATATAGTAGTCCGTTGACAGTATGGCATACTGCACAGCATATTGTTATACTGATACTTTCAGTATTACAACAACATTGTATTCCATGATGACCAATGGATGCCCTTTTTAACTGTATTTTAGATATAAGATCTTGGATGACAGAAAACTTTTTACAGCTTAACCAGGACAAGACTGAAGTTTTAATCATCGGCCTGAGGCTCAGAGAGAGAAACTCTCTAAATTACAGGCATTTTCACTATGTCCTTTGCTTCAAGTGAAAAACCTGGGTGTTATTTTTGACTCTGAGCTTGGTTTTATCCCACATGTTAAACATGTAACCAAAATTGGATTTTATCATCTAAAGAATATAGCCATAGTCCACCCTATTCTCTCTCGGGCCAACACGGAGATGTTGATGCATGCTTTTATTACCAGTCGCATTGATTACTGTAATGCCCTGCTCTCTGGTCTCCCCAAAAAGAATATTTCACCTTTACAACTTTTACAAAGCTGCGACCAGAGGGCGGGCCCACATTACACCGGTTTTAGAATCGCTGCATTGGCTCCCCGTGTGTTTCAGGATCAATTTTAAAGTTCTTTTATTGGTTTTTAAATGTCTTAATGGTCTTGGGCCTTCTTATCTCTCACATTTGCTTTTACCATATGAACCCTCGCAGACCCTGAGGTCCTCTGGTACTGGCCTTTTGATTGTTCCTAAAGTCAGGACACATGCTCACGGAGAGGCAGCTTTTCAGTGGTATGGTCCTCGTCTGTGGAACAGCCTGCCGGAGGAGCTCAGGGCCGCAGAGAACGTACATGTTTTTAAGAACAGGCTCAAGACCCACCTTTTTAATTTGCGTATTTATTCTATCCTGTTATTCTATTTACGTTATTAATTTAGGTTTTACCTAATATTTATTGATTTTATTCTTATTCATTTTCTTAGCCCCCTCCTGTGTGCCCAGCCTGGAGGCTGCGGTTGGCTCCCGGTGCAGACGGCTCCCTGTGATAGTGTTTCCTCACCTGGCTCATGTGTGACCAGCCCAATTTGACTCTTTAAGTGTGTGTTTGGGGGGGGGGGGTTGTATGTATGTATGTATCCATGATCGTTTATGTTAATGAGAGTGTGGGGAGTGAGTTGGAGGGCGGGGTGGGCTGCTTTTAACCATGTAAAGCACTTTGATTGATTGATTGATTGATTGATTGATTGATTGATTGATGATAACTCCTTGTTTTTCATTGATCAGAATGGACCAATGACTGGCTGTCATTAACCCAAATGACAGTCAGTCATTTGGGCAGCTAGATGAGAAGCTGCAGAGCTGACCTTTTTCTCCACTTGGAAAGCACTTGGAAAAAATGATGACATATTAATAGAGATAAGAATGGAATATCACAGGATCAGTTCCATTCCAGGATTTTCAACAGTGCATTTCAAATCCATTGGCATAAACTGACCTCACACAAACATGTCTCTCTGAAAATTTATCTCCTCAGATTATCATTATCTATGTTAATGCATGCAAAGATCCTAAAAGTACCACATGTAAGTTTTAACAAGGGGGAATTAAGAAACAGGAAAATACTTTTTTTCCCCCACTGAGAAAGCTAGATTATTCGGCATGTATATAACTGTTGTTAGACATGATTCTGTCTTCACCCTGTAGTACAGCCTGATGGAAAGAAACCCCTGGTGACTGTTTACTCTGTCATCTTATCAACCGAATGTGCAGAGCTACACCTACGCACATGCACCTATACCATCTTTGCCACACAATTTGCATTACAGTGGGAGGATAGCACGACATTAATCTGGTAAAACATTAAATATACATCATGGTGGGCACACTTCATCACTGCTGGTATGTTAGCCATGCTGTGTTTACTTACTGTTAATCTGAGGGTCTCTCAACACCTTTTGTGGTCCTCTCAAAAGCATGAGTGTAAAGTATAGTGACAATGTGCTCATGTTGCCTCTGCTACATGTTAGCCATGCAGTACTTTTAATGTCTGGTTAAAGAAACTACTCTGATGAAAGTTGTCATTTTAAAAAATCCTGTAAAAAGGTAAAAAAAATATGAGTTGGAAATATAACAATTATTTAGAGAGAGTTTAATTATCAATATAATTCCGATCATGTGATCAGACAAACTAAGTATAGGCTTGTTTCTTCAAATTTGGTCTCTGAGTGTTAGCTTGACCTTTCTGTGAGGTAAAAAAAAGAAAAAAAAAAGAAAAAGAAAAAAAAAGACAAATACTACTAAATAAAAAAATTATCCTGGCTTCATTCTTTCTGTGGATGCCCTGGATCGTTGTATCATTCCAAATCTTCAGCTTCCAAACTGATACTTTGTAGCAATTTAGATGTTCATATAAAAAAAAAAAAATAGCTAAAGGATAACACAACTTCAACACTGAAAACACAAAATATCCACATTTTTGTAACACATTTCAAAGAGGCAAGTTTACCTGCTGTAAATAAAATTCAGCAATTCTGTGTGTTTAAACATACACTTACCTTAGTTGCTCCACCCACTGAGGAATACTATGATGATTCTCGGGCTACTCCAGCTATCTCCCACAGTCCAAAGACATGTATGTTAGGGTAACTATTACCTGTCCATGAAAGTTTTTTTTTTTTTTTTTTAAGAATAAAGCACTCAGTGAATGTATTACTGAATGTAAATTGCTGTCTCAATGCCTCTGATTGGTCAGTAAGACTAGAAAAGCACTATGTAAATGTCAGTCCATTTATTGCCAATTGGCCATGATGTGAACTACAAGTTAATGGTGGTTCTATTCTTGACATTACTTTGGGCTAGTGCCTCCTGTCAGTGCAGCAAATTCTAAAATAGTATCCCCCTATTATCCTACCTCAGGAAATGCTGAAACTACTCAAGTGTAGGAACACTCGAGTGTTTTTTTGCAGACACCTATCGACATCTGATTTGAATGTCGGTGCCAGATGCATTGAATACGTGTCTAACAACGGACCAGAAAAGCTAAACCCAACATCAGCCGGAGGCAATATATATTTTCATTTGCTTGGCACATGACTCGGACAGTTATACAATCTAATGATGAAATCGTTGCTATTGCTTACTGTAACAATTTGACCTTCGGTTGGAAAAGAAATGGTAACACATCTGATGGGTGAGAGTTTTTTAGAGTTTTGAAGGCTCAAGTATAGAAAGGACAAGTTAAATGACTATTTAATGTCATTCACTCTTAAATGACTTTTTAAAGTCACTCACTGTTAAATGACCATTTAAAGTCATTCAGTGTTAAGTGGCTGTTTAAATTCCCTCATTATAGGTTAGACCATATAGGTTACACTTACAAGTTGTTGCTGCCCAGTCATGCTAATATCCTCTGTTCTGTGGAGTATTCTACAAAAATGACCACAAATAAATCTTGTATTTTTCAGTAAAAAGCAATTGTCTTCATTGTGGTTTTCAAGTAGAGAGTTTACCCACCCAAACAACTGGACATTTCAGTGCTTTCAGAAAGATTAACAGGACACCAGTAGTACTGTGAATTCCTTTAGTTGCAAACTTTACATTTTGAGAAAGGAACCAATACATTTACATTATCAAAATATGCAAACCTCAACTATTTTCTGTAATATTCAGACGCACTCAATCAATATGTATTTCTAATAGCACTTTTTCAAAACATACAATAAATAAATTCATAAATACATAAGATAACAAAGCACAAATATAGTAACAGACAGCTGTGTCACTCTGTGCGTTTTATTTCTGACTTCAAGGACAATTAAAAAACATGACCTGGAGACCTGAGTGTTCTAATAGGCTTATAATATGAAAGCAGTTGTGACATACAGGGACAACTAAAAGACTTTGTTAAAAAAAAAAAAAAAAGTCGTAAAACCAATTTGGAAGCTGACAGGAACCCAGAAACTTCAGAACTGGTCATGTATGTGCTGACCTCACACCTTTTTTGCTTGTTTCTAGCGAGGCTACAAAGTAGAATATTACAGTGTGAAATGATATTTCTGCATTGGCTTGAGAGAGAAACTCTCATACCCTGACAGTATTCTTAAGGTGATAAAAAAATCAGCCTTAGTTACACTTTTTATACACTGCTCAAAACTAGGCTCCAGGTCAAAGATGACAGATTTTATTTTATTTTTTTTTACTGTTTTGGAAGAATTCATTGCCAATAATTGTACATGACAGATTCTCTGTCTGGGCTTCAGTAACTAAGAATTAAAACTTCTATGTCGTTGTGGTTGAGCCAGTTTTGTTTTCTGCCGCTCATAAACTCTCTGTGATTCTTATTTTAAACCATAAGTCCACGATAGCCGTGTAAAGCTGGGTGTCATCACCATAACTACAAGAATTAATACTCTCCTGATGACATTTCGTAGGGGTAGAATATGAAATTGAAAAAGTGTTGGACCTGAAATTGAACCTTGAGGGAAAGATTTTACAAATATCTCTTTATTAGCAATATTAAAATCATTAAACAAAGGACAATCAAATTGTGAAGTCTGTTTAAAAGAATGGAGTGGTCGGATGAAGGCTGCAGTTAAGTAGCACTAAAACTGAGTCTTTGTTCTGATCTGTATTGGATTTGACGTCATTTATGATCTTGAATAACACAGTTTCTGTACTGTGGCGAGAGTAGAAGCCAGAATGATATTTCTCATTTATGTTGAAAGAACTTAAAGTCATGTCACTGTTTAAAAACAAATCCTTACAAGTCTTACTTAAAAATGCTAAACTGAATATTGGCCAAACTGATCCAAATGATTTTTCTTCAGAAGGAGTTGCAGTGGAAAAAAAAAACCTCCCAACTGAAGAGAAGAGAATAGTATACTATGCTCAGAAAGTCATCCTTAAAAAAAACGTAGGAAATGTTTTTAAAAAGGTTGCTATGATGAGGTCTAAAAGACTGCTAACTGGTTAAAGGTAGAAGTAACTTTGGAAAGCATTTCAGCATCAACCAAGAATACACTTCCAGTTTTCATCATGAGTAGGACAGTTCTACAGATGGCTCTGTTGATGAAGTGGACAGCAAAGCCATCACATGTAAAATAGTTTTAAGTGCACGTAAAACTACCTACTATTAAACTGACTAGCCAAGTGAGAATTTCTACTTTTTTTTAAATTATTTGAGCAGAAAAGTCAGATAAAATACTTCAGCAGGTCATCTTGACCATATCTACTTACTATAATCTGTTGAGTTGCTAATCAGATGTGTGCATAAACAGTTGAACAGGTGTGCCTATTAAAGTAGCCGGTGACTGTAAATAATAAATTATTCAGTATCTCTAATGCACAAAAAAATAAAACATTCACTAATGTTTTGATAATAGTGAGGTTTCAGGAAAATGCAACTTACATTTACAATGATAAGAAAGCCATGTTGCTATAAAATTCACATTCATTTCTACACACTAACTGTAGCAAATTGTATTCTATATTGAGATACATGGAGCTTGATAGCTGGGACAAAGTATTGGCTCATTGCAGATCCTTCCACTGTTTTCCAAGCCTGAAATGGAACACCCTTGTGCTATTCATCATACACTACTCAATTATGAATGTCTGAAAACTTCAACATGCTGCAGTAATATATTTGCAGGGGATAAGAGGAGAAAGAGCTGTGCTCGGAAAGCCAGAGCAAGTCAAACCACTATTAAAATACACAATGGATTCTTTGGGAAATAAAATTTTATTCTTTGAAATAAAAACTTTTCTCATCTCATAAATTGGGCTGCAATTAAAATAAATACAAATAACACACTTCTTACAGTTACTCGTGTTATTGACTGAACAGTCTTAAAAATGCACATGATGAAATTCTGCTTAGACAACGGGTGTAATAAAAGGCTGTCACAATTCTGTTTTTTAGGTGCCGTAAAACATAGCTAAAGAATTGGGGCCGAGTTATCATTCCAGCTATTGTCCTTGTGTAAGCCTAGCACCAGTGAATCAGCCAAAGCCATTGGAGCTCCCTGAGTTAATTACCAAAGTCCTTTGTCTAAAGTAGCTGCATAGAAGATCTAAAGCAGCCTTAGATGTGCCCAATCTGATCGCCTAACCGAGATGAGATTTCACTTCCTTTATGGCTCTAATTACTGAAAATAGATCTCCAACAGTGAGGTCTACTGTAAAGAACTGCATTAGACAACGCCTTTATCTCTGCATTTGTAGTCAAAGCTTTTGTTCTGAGTTACAAGTCTGTTTCTTTGAAACAGGACCATTTTAACAGACGCGAGAAAGGCCCATTCTTAGTTGCACCACTACAAGTGAAATGATGATCATAGCAGAAATGTATTTAAAAAAAAAAAAGTACTGTAATATTAATACTATGTTCTTTCTTGGTTCCACTTTCTAATTTGGTCCCTAGATATGAATATTAACAGGAGGGACTTGCACTTGGATGTGTACATTTGAACTAGTCCTTGACCTGAGGCAGTTAAACCTTGCCAAGAGCTCAATAAAGTGTAACATAACTATTGTCATCTAGTGCAAGTATAAGTAAAACCTTAAAAAATGCCTCCTTCAGAATAGCTATGTCCTTGGAGGTTAGGTATTTTAGTAAGATACTCACTGGGGGCTACCCCCTGCTGGCTTTTACTCAAGAATGTAAAAATTTTTAATGTTCAAAATTCAATGCCATCTATTAATATTAAGGATGCTTATCAACACTAAATGATATTTTTATAATGCTGATGTTTCAGGAAAATGCAATTTCAGTCCAACAGAAAGTATGAGAGTTTCATAACAGCATTCACTGAAAATATACACTTGTGTAACTTCTTAAAGTCTAGAAGGAACTTTAGTAATGTTCTTTATCCAGCGAATGTTGCTCAAGCTGACTCAAGAGGTACCTTGAAGTGATTATAATTTCAGATGAAATTTACCACAGGCAATTGAGAAAACAGCTACTAGCTTTGCCATCAGCCAGCACTATAATTTGTCAAACACATTTGGCAAAGACAGCAGGCAGATTTATGTTTTCTTTGAAGACAGTCCCCAATTACAAAGACTCCTTCACTACACTTAGCATATGGATAACAAAGCTGCACACTGAGAACAGAACACATGATTTTACTATCAAATTATACATTTCATTTTAATTGCGTTGACTCTATTGTCAAATACTTTCGGAGTCTATCCTAAAACGCTGATCAATCTTTAAAGAGATCAATCGCCCTCCAAAATCAGCTGAAAAGCAATTTTATCATTTGATAGTTGATTAAATGCTGCTTTCAATGCGCCATAGATTTCCTGAAGCTCTGATAGAGAGTTCATTTTTCACAGCCACACTTGATTCATTTGCAGTCATGCTTGAATTGAGCCAGTAAAACACACAGGGCATAGATATATTATATCATTTAAACGGCATGTTCTGTGAACTTCTGAGAAGTTAATTCAATTCCGGAGTGTTTACTCTTTCGTCCAGTCACTTCGGGGAAGTAAGAAAGTGGATCTGAGACAGGTGGTTGTAAACAAACTCAGACAACTAGAAAGGTGCATTTTGTTCCCACTTTTCCAAGAAACTGGATAACAATACTGCCACAAATGTCAGCTGTGAGAAAATAGCTGTTAAGCAGTGTTGGTCAAGTTACTTGAAAAAAGTAATCAGTAACTAATTACTGATTACTCCCCCAAAAAAGTAATCCCGTTACTTTACTGATTACTTATTTTCAAAAGTAATTAATTACTTAGTTACTTAGTTACTTTTTAAAAACACGATTTACAACCTGAAGAGGTGATAAAGTGATAGATCTTTCAGCCCAATTCTACTTTTTCTACATAATCCATCATACAAAATGTAATCAAATGGAAAAGTCTCTTTTTAAAACTTGTTTTATCAGTTTTAATCTTTTAACTTTATGCATCAAGCAAAACATTTAATTATATGCAACATTCTCTGACTTGAATAAATTAGTTTAACATTTAAACCTATTTTCTACACATTCCAGCACATAAAATAAAATATTTTTTGTGTTTTCACTCACTCTTTCAAACAGATGCAAGTAAAACACAGCAGAAAATAAATAAAGTCAAAGACTCAGCGGTCCTTTTGCTCTATTTTCACCTGTAAAGCAGGAGCAGGGTAGGCGGAGGGTTACCCTGGTGCAGGTGTGCTGCGGTCAGTTGAAGAATCCACGCGAGTGTCTCTGTGAGTTTCCCATCACGTCGTAGCTACTCGGTGCTTGCTCGGAAGTTTAGGGGTTTTTTTCGCTGTAAAAAGAAGTTTTCTTCCCACGCACGATGGACGCTAATGTTTTTGTCACTTTTTATGGAATCAAACTCAAAGTAAGGTCAGTACTTCCACGCTTTAAACGCTGCACGCTCATACTCTCTCCCGCACTCGATATATTATCCATTGTTGATCTGCACACAGCTGCTGTCACCAACGTCGCACTTGCTTACGTCACTGTCATGAGACATTCTCGCAAAAAAAAAAATCACGGTTTTAGTAACGCAGTAACGCAGCGTTCCTACGGGAAAGTAACGGTAATCTAATTACCGATTTTGCAATAGTAATCCCTTACTTTACTCGTTACTTGAAAAAAGTAATCAGATTACAGTAACGCGTTACAAGTAACGCGTTACTGCCCATCTCTGCTGTTAAGTGACAGCAAATACCAATCTGTGAGGTGCACAGAATACTGTCAAGTAGTGCCAGCTTGCACTTAATGCTACACAAAAACTAAATACTTAAATAAAATCAAAACGTGCATCAGCAAAATTTTAGTTTAAGTTTTTCAATTGTAATTGTATCCCCTAAAAGATTTTAAAAATTAGTTTGTAAACTGAATTGTACAAAGATATTTAAAATAAAACAACAATAAAGTTCTGAAAAATTCATCAGAAATACATCACAGAAACTAGAAATTTATCAGGGGTTTATGAGCATTTCGTATCTACTGTACTCTATTATTATAAATGTTGTTTATCTAATCTCTCCCAATAAAGCAACACGCTCATCAGGGGGACGAACAACTGTTATTAAGAAAAGCCTTTATTTCATTGTCCTAGTAGTTTTACTAAAAAAAAATTATAAAAAGCTAGAGATATATCTGTAACGCCATATATCATAAGTCAGTCAAGTGGTTTGAAACAGCAGCATTCTGGAGACAATTTATTGTTTTCTTATTTCCCTTTCCAAAATAGGAAAGAACAAAATCTAAAATGCATTTATTTATCTATTTATTACCATGCAGGGTGAGCATATTTGCAATAAAAATGTGTCATTGATGTATGCTTACCACAGCTGACTTAGCAGCAGGGATAACAGTAATATTTTCCACAGTGCAACAATTCTGAAAATTGATGGTATCAATATTTGGAGACCCTTTTTCATTCTTCTGGGACCAAGCCAATACTTGCTCCTGAGCAAACACTGCAGGTATGAATGGAATTAAACTGTCTTTGTGGAAGAGGTATAACACGTCTCTAGACTCAAATGGAGCTAAGTTTTACCTCGGTGCTGTGCTTTCTTTCAGCTCACTTCAACAGTCTGGTCAAACACCCATGACCTATGACACCACATTGTTTGTTGAATTGCTTGGGGTTGCCTTCGGATTGAGATGAAATATGTTGCTTGTTTTTGTTGTTCAAAGAAGTCTTTAGCATCAACAGGCACTCAAAGACAACCTTACCAAACTGAAGTGAGTGTGGCTCTATTTCTGTGGATTATGATTTTAAACATCTTCAAAACGCCCACAACATCAACTATTGAACGCATTGTAATAATGTGCACTATGATCTGCAGTTTCACAACTATTTCAAACTTGACTCAGCTTCTCTTATGGAGATTAACTCGACCCTGTAGTTCAGACCATCAACACAAACTTCCTAAACATGTTTGAAGGACACTATTCAGCAAAAACTGTCTGAACTACTGTATGGTGCATGCAAGAGCGCCATTTCCTGCTAGCTCAGAACTCCTTGAAAACATAGCTATAGCCACAGGAACACAATCTTTTCTCACTACCTGGTGATTTGCCTCCCCACTATGTGGTCTGATCACGACGATCAAGATGAGGTTGGAACATCAATGTTTCACACAGGAGGAGATCCAGGATCCACTGGACTGGCACAAGTGCAAAGGGGAAAAATGGAACTTGTACAGAGTGTAAAAAATTCACCAGCGCTGAAAACAATCTAGAATTGCAGAAGATGCTTAATGTTGAATAGGAAATCAGTCGAATTTAAAATAGAGTAAGGGCTTAGATTTTCATAGACCCACTCCTGAACTTTCTGATCACACCTCGTGTAACCCAGGCAGAGTATTTTAGGGTGCACTCATGGAAGTACAGTTACCCTCTAGTGTGCCTGACTGGAGTTGCCCCCCTCTCCCCAAATCTACCTGCACTCACACTGCACTTAACAATTTGTGCTCGAGTATGCTTCAGTTTATATCAGTATGTCATCTCTCTCAGTCGCTCTCTCTCTTTCACCTACACAAATGCTTTTGATGAGTGCTGTTGTGCAGCACTATGAGCTTAACAATTTCATACATTTTGTGGTTTAATTGAAGCAGTTGTTGAACGTATCCTCTCACATGAATTACAGATTCACTAATTCTTTAACACGCTGCTTTTCACTGAGCCAGACATCATTGAGATAACACTGGAGTCCCTCGAGTGATAACACCATATACTACATGCTATATATAACGCACTTATATAAATTCTACTGAACTGCAGAGCCTGGGCCCACCTCCTCAAGAGGGTCAGGTTATCATACACTAAACCTTGCCCAAGGATAGTACACTGCATGGATCAACCAAGTTCAGTACATTGTAAGAAGCAACACGTCTGGCATAGGAATTCTTAGTTGAATGAGAAATCATTAAGGTCATACACTTATGGGAAAGAAATATTGGATTTGAAACCTTCACATAGACATCAATGGTGACATCAACAGCCAGAGAATAATTGGCTGATTTGTTTGAAATGAGTGCCGAGACCTAGAGGACAAAACTTAGGGGACCAGCACAAAGAATCAGTTCGCTTCACTAGTGTTGCTGATTCTATTTAGGAAACGATGCATATTATTTATCAGCATAGTTAAGAAAGTGTGTTTCTGAAGCATGAAAATATTTGTAACTTTTTTAGACTAATTTAATCCTGTGCTACCGGCAAAGAAGCCGGGGCTTGGATATAAAATAGGACCCAGTCAGATAAATCACTGACATGAATTTAACCATTTCATATCAAGTAAAATACTTGAAAAGTAAAATTAAATTTGAATAATGGAATTCAATCAGACAATTGTTGCTGTTCAGCTTATAAAAGCAATTATAGTTTGTGTGCGCTCAGTATTAATTGAAAGGATGCTGCTTTTCTCAGTAGTCGGGTCTTTTGTATTAACTTCCAAAAGGTATTTGGCACAAGTTCATACTTTCCAGTTTTATTAGAAATCAAACCATACAACTTTAAAACATCTATCATTAAGAACTGGCACAGTCACAATGCAATGATTTGTGATTCAGTAAAAGAATCAGGGAAAAAAAGAGGAAACATGAACCAAAGTATCACTATGTGATGAGTATTTGGCCAAGAAAGAAGAAATCATAAGCACTGTGTAAGGCAGCCAGCGCCCTCTGAAACTGCGCCAACAGCAATTATGCTACATCAATAGCATTCTTCCATATACCCAGTTGTAAGCCGACCATAAAGGAAAAGAGGAATAGCTGAACAGCCACTGCTATTCATAGACAGGAAAATAGCCTGACATACCTCCATGAATACATACAGGCGTCACTCTCATCACACAATTATAAGACTAAAACAAAAGTTACTGAAAGATATTCATTCGTTAAACCATGATGATGTTTTCCTAAAGCTAAAAAGGTAGTTATGGTGCTCAAACTTAACCAAAGTGTTAAAAATATGAAATAATAAAAAACGTACGCATATCACACATTTTAGACCCATTATTGTAAAATTAATATGTTTTGTTGACCAACATAGAAGTTGAAAATGTACTTTTTTGGCCAACCTCAGGGAGGAAGAGCCCAGTAAACCATCACTCTCTACTTGACTTTGACACATCACAGGATGAAGTAAATTCAGTAAAATTAAAGAACTACTACATTATTATATACTCTGATGAGTCATGAGCTCCATTAGTTCATTGTGTGTCATCAGAGCGCGTTCCCACGGGGTTCAAACTTTCTTGGAAACACTCTGACTTCTGAGTGTCAGCAGCACGACAGGGCCGCAGATAACGGCCCATGTTCTCAAACGCTCTTCTTCCAATATAACTTCACTTTGAAGTCCAGTCAAGGGATCAAGCAGAACATTTTAAGTAGTTAATCCCTCATTTCTAGTCAAATGCACACTATCCGCTTAATATTTACTGCAGAGAGGTTTCTAATTGTCCTGCTTACTAGTTCAGACTTAAAGGACCATACTGATATTTTATGTGCCCACTAGAGAACTATAGGCTGTGTGCTGAAAAATTGACGAAAGAGTGTAAAATGTTTTGTATAATTAGCATACCTTTGAAAGGGGAAAGTAACATCTCCTTTTCTTGGTTGCCTCAAGGTCATGGTTCTTAAGTATGGTAGTTTAATTAAATTTGCTGTCCATAAAGTTTTTGGGGAACATTATGCAAATAAGATTTTAATTATTGCCCATTCAAAGTGTCATCAAAGTGCTTGTCGAAAAGGGAATATAACCAGTCCTCTGTGATTTCCCCTACCCACGTTTCCTGCCATAAAGCAGAGAAACTTGGGAGGGAAAAAACACAAGTGAAGTAGTTCCAGTTTATGAAACAGCAGAAACTTTCCCCCCCAGATATTACAATTGTGTCTCCTGAAAATAACTGTAAGTCACTTAAATGTTCACAAGATGATCATCTATTTTGCTTTATCCATTAGCGCTACTGTAAATTTGGTTATGCGAATGTACTTATTATTTCACGAATGTGAATTCACTTATACTTGTAAAAGGTTTGTAATGTGCGCTTCAGCGCTGTTTAAGACTGTATATATAATTTCAGTTGAACATCAATCGACTTGATGGTGTAGTAGTTTACAGATCCACAGGAGCGAAGATCTATGGTCTGATCCAGGGAGGACACACAAATGCCAGCGGGGTTGCATGAGCTATAAAACTCTGTCAACTTAATTGTGCAGAGTTTGGAGAAGTCTTGTGAATAAGGTAGCTTTCTATTATTATTTGAACAGCTGCAATGTGCTCTGTAAACTTGCATATTCAACATTCTCCTTCACATGACGTGTGTGAGCACGTTCCTCAAACGCATTTACAGACTTTAATTGCTATTGGCTAATTCAAACTCGGAAGAAACTACTGTTGTCTGACATTAATACAGTTCAAAGGACGCTGAGTGTGGCTGCACACTTAGAAAAATGTAATATTGGCAAAAGCAGCCATCCCAGTTTAAGGGAATTACGCAACTGGGTAGGGAATTAAAAGTGAAAATGGGGATGCTTAGACTCTCATGACTAGGACCTTGATCAAATATTGATTGTGTGGCACAGTAGGGAAGGTGAAACTGCTGAGAAATCCCAAATCCATACTGTGGAATTTGTTAGACGTGGGCCTCCATTATTTAATTATCACCTCCTTGAGTAAGATCAGCTCTCGAGTCAAGCCCTGTCAGCTCCTCTTGAAAAGAACCTGCCAGAGGAAGCAAGGAGTTTAATTTGCAGCTTTTTGCTTTTCTTTCATTTCCGCATTACTGATTCACCCTGAAAGCAGTCGATTCAATCCCTCTGCGGTGAAGAACACATACCTATTCCAGCATGAGTAATTGGCACTGGAATTGGGATTTACCACCTGAAAGAATGTAAAGAGTAGGAAAATACTCATTTCAGAAACTCTTAACAAACTGTTTCAGGACATCTGGAGTTTAAAAAAGGACATTTTCTTAGCAAAAACCAATGCCCTATTACACAAATAGTGGGTTGCAAAGGATAATTGGAAGTTTCTGTTGAACCTGAACATCTTAAGAATTTGTTTACCTTGTGTGGGGAGATTTTTAATAGAAATTAGAAATAGAAATATAATTTTTAAGCCGTTTTTATTCGCTTTCATCAGTTTGTTTAAGCAAGGTCAACCAACACATTGTGATTCACACAACACTAGATGATTTCCACAACTGTGACAGCTAACAGAAATGCAGAAATGTAAGGTTCATGTTTTTAGACCATGTAAGGAACTTCAAATATTTACTGTGAACCAGTTATTACACACTGACATGTTGTTCTACAATAGATGAACAGAAACTCTTCTGTCCCTCTTCTGACAACACACAAAACAGAATTCATAGGTCTGCTTATCAGATATCTGCAGAAAACAAAACCAAAGTTTAAGTCAAAAAAAAGCAGGACATCATCTGTTTACCCTCTTCAGCACCTGAGTTGCAGAAAGAGCATACAGGCAACTTTTTTGTCCCCCTCATCCTTGCTTTTTAAAAATAGCACATGTGAACAGAAAAGGGCCACAACCAGCATATTTTTTATTCTTAACGTGTATATTTGCATTCATCTCTTTATGAGTGTATGCAAGTGTGTATATATCACCAAAATACATCAATGGGAGTACGCCTTGAGCCCTGTTCTCTTGAGGCCTTCATTATGTGGGGACCTCAGGTAATTAATGAACTATGAACAACCTCTGTGGTTAGTAAATTACACTAGCATATAATAAAAAATTCACTAAAACCAGCAGCGCCTTGAATACATGAATTGTATCATTGCTGAATGATTTAGCAGAACAAAACACTACATTTGTCCTGGCAGTACATTCGAAACCTTGCTTGCTTTCTTTGTCTTTAGACTTGTTTTTTACTGGGGAAAAAAAAAAATCAAAGCACAGCTACAATATAGACATGTCAGATTTATATGGGGTTAGTATCAGAGAACTTTCTGCGATTACATGCATTAAAGTTTCACTTGCAGGATTTATACACCCTGCCTAAAGTGATGGTATAATTAAAGATTTGAAAATGTGGACATTTTGCACATATTTAACAACTATTGGAACTAAAGACAATATTATGCAAAAAAAATAAATAAAGGTGAGTCATCACTAATTTTGTTGATCTTTTAAATATTAGGAGTCAACTTGTCAATCAAAACGCAGGTCAGTGGAGAAAGCCAATAAAACTAGGATCCCTAAAGTAAAGCCTTTGGATGTTTGGAACTGAGGAACAACTTTGGAGGAATTCTCAATCTGGTCTCATTGGAGTGTGGACAATATTTAAGAGCGTTGGTCACCATTTCTTTAGTAATATAAATTTGAAACCAGCTGCCAATCCAATTTCAATAGGGTGAAAAATGTAATATTTTAACTCCCAAAGGAGTTCTGAATTGTCTTCAAAGAGGAAGAAGTTACCGCTGGCGCACAACATTTATTGCAGTTTATGAAATATCCTTACCCAAAAGGCTCAGATGTCCATCCTGCACTTCCTGTGAACCGAGTCCTTAAAGAGCAAATGCATGAAGCAGATAAATAAGTAAACACGTACTCGGCTTGATATTCTCTGTATACACCCACCTCCTTTCATATTGGTGGGACCAACTTCAAACAAGGTGAAAAGATACACCCTTACAGACTTCAAAAGTGCATTTGATATCCCAAGCTGGACATTTGGGGCATAAATAATAGATTTTGTGATTTTATTATTTAAAATTGAATGGGATGTTTCTTCTTCGAGGACCATTTCCTTTTTATCATCTCTGTGTGGAAACCAGCTGAAGACCAAGATGGTAAGACAGAGTGCAATATGGGGGAAACCGTCAAAGCAGCACAAACTGACCCTCTTTATTCTTTTCAAAGGCCCTCCTCTGCTATACGCTGCGAGAGGCACAGTGCATTTGTTCCCTGCTACTATGGAAGGCGTAGGTGATCGAAGGCCAGTAAGGGTGAATGACTCACAAAGCAATTCTTCTTCCTCGGCAGATATCTGAGTAAGTGGACAGGCCTGTATAACCACAGCATTTCCCGTTTTCTTATTACAAATCTCAGCACCAATCCAGTTCAGTCATACACTCCTCCAGACAAGCTAATGTTAAAAAAATAGAATGTGTTCAGGTACAAGTGGCTACAGATTCTAAATAACTACCTTAACTAAATAACTACCTGTTGCCGGTTCGAGCCCCGGCTTGGACAGTCTCGGTCGTTGTGTCCTTGGGCAAGACACTTCACCCGTTGCCTACTGGTGGTGGTCAGAGGGCCCGGTGGCGCCAGTGTCCGGCAGCCTCGCCTCTGTCAGTGCGCCCCAGGGTGGCTGTGGCTACAATGTAGCTTGCCATCACCAGTGTGTGAATGTGTGTGTGAATGGGTGGATGACTGGATATGTAAAGCGCTTTGGGGTCCTTAGGGACTAGTGAAGCGCTATATAAATACAGGCCATTTACCATTTACCATTTACCTTTCAGTTAAAGGGGAAAAAAAGGAATGTTAGAACTCACCTTGAATTTCTCTTTTCTGTAAATAATTCAATTTATTATTGATTGCTCTTGCTGTCTGCTTGCTTAAATAAGGTATACATAACTCAATTTGCTGCTTGTTAAAAAAAAAAAAAAAAACCTTAGAAATTCAACATTACATACTGTAGATGTGATGGTAGAAATAACACAATTAGCTATGAAATATATACTCAAAAGTTATGAGTGAATCCTGAACAACAGTAGATATGACTTAAAAAATAAATAAAAACACTAAGTGAAATGCTTCGAAGTTCAAAGGGGCAGAGGATGCTTTTTTCCCCTCTAGTACATCAGAACAGAAACATCTAGCATCATATTCATTTTTTACAAAGGGAAAGAGAGAAAGATCAATACCCCAGTTGTACTTTGTAATGAACAGACAGCTGAATAAGTCATTATAATAAGTTTTGTATTGCTACATTAAAATCTCTTTAAATTTGTTAATATGTTATTAAACAAATAAGCCTCCCCCCAAGCGCTGGGAAGAGGGGGGAGGGGCGGTAGTTACACTCGCAGTAGCACAGGAACAGAGCAGGAGGGAGAGACAGAGAAAGAGAGCCAGGGACAACAACGTCACATCAGAAAGGTGTAGTTTAGTGGTGTGCAATACTGCATATTTTGGACGATACCAATACTTTTCAATAAATAAGGTGGATGCCTCATTGAATTGCTAAATCGCAATTAATTTTCATGACCTTAAGTGTTTTTTGTGATTTTTCTTTTTGTATTATTAATTATTTAAAACCCAGGACATAATTAGGAGAAATAATTTATTTATAATTAAATAAAAAATGCTTTATTATTGTGGCGGGCCATGGTCTGCGATGCTGCTGCAGGTGAGATGGACTCACCTTCACTGCAGCTACAATCATGCCTCACCGGCTTATAAACCTGTGCGCTGCTTGTGCTGTTGTTGTTTTTGGTGTTGATGTGTACAGCTGGCAGCAGGAGGGCTGCAGCCGTTGAATGTAGGCTACTGTTACAGCAACCGGGTGGACAGCACGCGGCTCGGGGTGAGCCGGAGGCTGGCGCGCCAGTGGGACCTGCCAAGCTGGAGATGGAGGTCGAGATGCGCGGGGGTCCTGCCTGAGGGCGGCATGCTGTCCGCTTCGGCACGCAGGCTGCATGGTCTGCCCAGCTGCCTCTGAGCCCGGCTCACTTCCACTCCTGCTGCACCGCCGCTGCTTGCCATATGGGTGGCCATCAGGCCAGCTCCCGGGCTTCCGCTGGAGGCGCAGGCGACCGCCAGAGTGGACACTTCCCAGTCGCTGGGCTGGGGCGCCGATGGTCCGGGCCGATTCCTTCACCTGTTCGCGGGGTGGGGTGAAGCGGGCGATGGGGGTATGTGGCAGGGCGTGTTCTGCGATGCCGCTGCAGGTTTGGTGGTGGGGGAGTTGCAGCTGTTGAATTTACTGTTACAGCAACCGTGTGATTATTGTAAGAATAAATGATGCGGCGAAGCATGAAAATGCCATCGGATCTGCTGTGGTGGCGATCTTTCTTTCTTTTTTTTTTTTAAATCTTAAGTGCACGCAAACCAGTAAAACAAATGAAAACAAATACTGTTGATAAACTATAATACAAAAATTACAATTAAAATTCTCAACAACAAAAACAACTGGTAAAAATATAATTAATATGTAAACAACTTAATAACTCCCAAAGTGTCTAAGTCACGTGACGTGTCAGCGCAACACCGAAACATAAGAGGGGGGGAGCAAAGTGTGCCTGCTCTCCGCTGACACAGGAGCGGCGAGTCCAGCGACCTGGCTTTTTCGTTTTTGCCGAAAGCACAGCATAACAAACAAGCAGAACTCAAAGTAAAGAATCGATCTAACCAGGCTAGTATCGATCCGATACCGATCCCGACTTGGGATCGATACTATCGATATTTGGATCGATCCGCCCACCACTAGTATAGTAATCAACTATTTTCAGTTGCGGATGATAAAGGATTCAGAAAGTTTATTCATGCAGGCCCATATGACGGAATATGCATCTTCTTTTAGTTTTCATATTTTAATTTATATTTAATTGTGTTGTGGTTTGTAGTGTTTTGTGTCGTTTCATTTTAAATTTGTTTAAAAGGAAAAAGCTGAAAATTTAAATAGTTAAAAGTTGAAATGTGACTAGTTGGTTTTTGTATTATATGATTTATTTATTACATTTTATGTGGAGTGAATAAATAAAAGCATATTTACGGTGGCCCCTACAGAAAAAAAAAAGACTCCAAAACACGTACGAACTCTGGAGCACGTAGAAACTCCAAAGTCAGCAAGTACCAACGACCGGATTTGGTGTGTGGTAGTAACAGGTAAATTAACATTTTTTTTAAATTATTTGAATATATATGAGTGCTTGTGTATAAATACACAAACAATACACATATGCTTTCAATTGTGTAATTTAAGTGATCTAGGTAGCTCTGTTTTGGAAGTTCAGTTAACGCTAGAAATGTGTTTTGGAGTTTGTACATGCTTTGTCTCTAGGGGCCACTGTATATAAACATATATAAATAAAACCACTTTTTTTTACATTAGTAATTCCTTTTGTGTATAATTTTATATTATTGTTAATAATAAATTAATTAAAGCAACAAAACAACCTGAAGAGCCGGTTCAGAGCTGAAAGAGCCGGTTCTCTAAAACGAGCCGGAAATCCCATCACTACTCGCTACTACCTGCTCTTTTTCCTACTGCACACATCTTGCAATATAAGCACCACTGAAGTTGTATTATATGTAGTGTTTAATATATGTACATTTATAAAATACTGTTTAATGTAAATTTTACATGTAAATAAGAATAACTTACATTGTAATATAATATATACAGTTAATGTGTCATTCACAGGCACTAATTTGTTTTTATAAAAATGCTGTGAATAACAGATTGTTTTGTAAGTGCGCTACCATATAAAACCTTTTTTCACTTTTGTCTGGCGTTTTAAAGAAAATAGTTCTTTCTGTAACCATGGGAAAACAAATCTATTGATGGATCATGAAAAAAAAAAAAAAAAAAGATCAGTTGCACGGAAAACTTTCTTCTAGTCTGTAACTGATGAGTGAAAATATTACAAATAATGTTTTGCAGCTCCCCAATCCAAAGTTTATTAATAAAAAAATCTATTCATTTTTGACACCACTTCTTTTCTCCTCCCCATATGTTATTCACTTCTTTCTCTTTTCCTATATTTGTTCATTAGCAGAGTTCCTCCCTGAGCTTTGAACACTGTTGAGCTGACAGATTCTGGCCTTCCTGACAGAAAGCAATTAGTGAGCGTAAGGTTGAACAGCTTGAGGCCTAAGGCTGCCAAAACTACTCTTTGCCTGCTCCTGTTGAAAGAAGCTATTTGATCATGTAGCTGTGCTCACCATAAGTTAAGTCCAATAATGACTGGACCCCTTACCAGGCAGGCTGGACCTGTTCATGACAGGTCAGAAAGAAGTATGTGTCGAAATACTGTAAAGATGACAACCGATCTTTAACCACTCAAGTTGTTGTGCAGTGCCACATAATAAGCTCCCAGCAGAGACTGCAAGTATTCACAGCAGAACCAATTTATTTTGTCTACTTCAGATGTAGTGTGCATGTGTGTTTTTTGGATTTGTCTAAATGAGAAAATGCATGCAGATTAAAATCTCCAAGTCTCTAATAGCATTCATGCAAGAATGGCGGTATTTGTCCTATACACGCATGTTGACATTGAAGACTGTTTTGTGATTTCCGCTTCCAACGACACATAAACTGCACAACATCTAAAAACTTGATTTCCTTTGGTACAAAGAGAAAATTAAAAATGCCCTTGCATATAAGGAGATCACACACTATTGCCTGAAACAGCCTGATTCCACTATCCAAAGCTTCTTTCCTTCTTGCTATGATGCACAAATGTGCGTCAGAGAAGAAAAGCACTATGAACCATGAATTATCCAAAGTCCATATCAAATGACAGTCTGCTATTAGCTTACACATTCAGAGGCAACAGTAAGTCCCAGCAGAGCCTCTGGTAGAGATTACAGAAAGAAATGTGGTGGCATTTATAGCAAGCACCCAATTCATTTGTAACTATTTTTTCTTATGTAAATTATATAACCAAGAAATATCCTTTCTTTGAATCTACCAAAAAAAACAAATAAATAAATAAAATGCTGACCTCTATAAACTATAACTCTAGTATCCAATTGGCCAATTGACTATTTTAAAGCAGAACTTACTATTCTGTGTTATTTGATAAATTTGTAAAAGAAAAAAATCATTTTAGGACAATTTTAACACAATTTTACGGTCACAAGAAGCGGCTCAATATAAAGCACAGCAGCAGCTGGCAGATTCAGTCGCTAAAACAACTAGCTGCAGACAATCTGGTGTGTTTACGAGTTGCACTAATGAAATACAGCAGGTGATACAAGTTTATGAAGTTTATGTATTTATTCCCAGAATTTTAGGGTCCCTTATTATTCATGGTGAAAAGAGTTCCTGAAGGAGAAGGAAGTCATTTGCTTGTATTTGCACCGTCATTTTTAAATAATCTAGCTCCTGCTCTCTTTATCTGCCCTATGTGTGTGTGTCTGTGTGTGTTCAGCCAAACCAGTCCAACTAAATATTAATTTAAGCCCCACTTGCCAAGTGTGGTGGATGCAGCAGAGCTGTAACAGAATCATTCTGGCTTTAATGACACAGTGCCAAGTGAATTAGACTGACAGCAATTTATTGACCCAATTTTGAAACAGAATTGCTGGAATCATCATCTTCAGTGACAAATTAGGCTCTGTATGGTAACTGCCACACAGCTACCTTGTATGTTCATAATATCCGAGCTGCTCGAGAATCATGTGCAGGGGCTCATTATTTTCTATGTTTTATTTTTTATTTACTCTTTTTTTGTAATCAATAAATAAGTGGGACACTGGTGGCCTATTAGACGGAAAGGCACATGTAGTTGTAGCATCTTTGGTCATTTGGGAAACTTTGCAGCGTATCTCCCTCCTCCTCTTCCTATATTAATGTTTTCTTTAAGTGATCCAATAATTTCAAGAAAGAAAAAATACTTAAGTGACAGCAAAGAAAATTGAACTACATATAATATTTTCAATTCATTTGATTTACTCGACTATACTTTTTAAAGTTCCTCTCGTGCTTACTAGAAAAGAAGCCTATTTAAACAAAACAACAGGGAACAGTATAATAGCAATTGATCTGCACTGTGAATCAGCTGCTGAAGTTCAAAACGCGGGTAAAAATAAAGCAGTAGATCCTCTTTTTTTTTTTAACTATTCAGGTAAATAGTCATTTTGGTGGAAAACCATAACAACCATAAACAAAGGAGTTACTAATATTTGTACCTTTCCATTATCTCTTGAAACTAGCTCCATGTTAGACAAACATGCTAATTCAGTTTGTATTTACAGATGGTTTCACAATCTGACAGGCTAAACGTCAAATTTGCTTTACGGACTTTTAAACATTTCTTTAATAGACCACCAAGAGCAAAAGAAATGTCGACATTGTGTTAAATATGACTAACATTTTATCATTACAATCAACCCTAGCCAGAAGGGGCCATGCACAGTGGAATACAGATCATACAGCATTTTAATTATTTGAATATAATTATAATATTAAACTTACAACTGAAAACAATGGTCATACTTAATTTAAAGTGCTACCTTTAATTTCTCTCCTAATGACACCAGTTTTAAATCGCCTACAGCAAAATCATCCACCTGATGTTTTCGATGCAGGTCAAATAATTTCTGTCAGATACATGAGTACCCTTTGCAATTCACAATACTTTGGCAATTACAGTGAATTAGCTGTGATTTGTTAGAAAATACAATATCACCAGTTAAGGGGAAAAGGGGTTTGTTGGGAGAGATGACAAATTCAGTTTAAACACATCTGTTGATTGGCCACACAGTGGGAATTCAGGGAATAATAACTGTGACGGCAGTGGGAGAGAGCTGGGATGAAGGGATCTAAAATCCAGGAAAGCCGTTTCCCTGGCACCGTTCTTCCCTCAGAGATTACATGTCTCTCGTTTTCATCATAACATCCAAGTTGGCTTGTGACCATTAATAGGACAGACCTCAGTACTTTTCCCCACTGCAACAGGCCAGGCACACAGACCGCATCAGAGGAACTGTGTCATCTACACAGCACTGACTTACAAATGCAAAACATGACATCACAGTGCAAGCTTACTGAGAGATGTTTAAGTATATCACTTCTTTTCAAATGCGAAAACAACATAGAATTCTTTTCACAGCACTAAGCTTGAAGTACAATTATGTAGTCTGGGAGAAATACTTAAATGCTCTCAATAGGCTTAAGCATGAGGCTGCGGGCTGCATTCAGGTGGACAGCGTGGAAACGTAATATACTGTCGCTGCAGAGCACAATTCAGAGCCTGCAGTGAGTTGAGGCAGTTTCTGCACCACAGCCCTGCCGGCTGTTCAAATCATCCTCGTTCACTCGCTCAATATACCTCCACCTCTGCAGGCTGGAGCCTATATACTGCCCGCCTCATCTCTCCACAGTATTTAATGTGTTCCTTCCTTCCCACTCTTAGTTCAAACCTTTGCCAAACGCTTGCCTGACAACATATCCCGCAGCTTTTGCAGCAGACAAGTAATATGGGCTCATTCTGCAGCAGCCTGTGGCACTGACAGGAGTGGGCTTGTGTCTGCCAGAGCTGATTACTTGCCAAGATTGCTGATCAAATTGTCAAATCACCCAAACTTTCAGACAGTTTTCACTCCCACCTAGTAAAATGTGACCCGGTTTTATTTGCAGGGCAATTTCTGTAATATCTGTGCTTTGCAGACAAAGACTGATGCGACTCCAAATCAAAATTTATGGGTTTTTCTCTCATACAACTCGTACTATTCTTCTAGGAAACGAGTTCCAGTTCCAGTGTATTAAATCCCGGTCCATAATAATTTGTCTTGTATTATTACCTTTTATCTTCTTCTAGAGGAGGAAAAACATCAGGGAAACACGTGCCGGCCTCACTCAAATAAGCGTTTTTAATCTCTTTCATTAAGTTGGCATTAGAGCTTTGAGAAACTGATTAGATGCCTCATTCCTAGTGGCTGCACTGATTGTTGTTAATGGCAACCTGTATTGCAGGGGCATTGTCAGACCCTGGCTCACTCTGTTCAAGCAACTTTCTGAAACACATGGCTGTTTTAATTAGGTCTCCATTCAGATCAATGCAGCATTGCTACTGTGATCAGTATTCAGTATTTGAGTTTTCCTTAAAAACTCCCCTCACTTTCCTTCTGGTCTTGATTGTGAAGAGCCTGCTTTATATGAAGAGCTTTAATGAAAGATTATTCCGCTGTGATTTCACACTGTGGATGTGGATCTCAGAACCAAATGCAACTCCAAAAGGCAAAGAGATGAAAAAAAATGCTTTCAAATTGGTTCACTAGAATGTAGACTGCCTTGTCTAGGTATGAAATGTTTTCTTAATGAAACCTATATTATAAGGTATACTGCATTATTGTCATAAATAGCTTCTCACTGGAATATATATTAAACTAACTAATCATTGTTTCTTTGTAAGGGAGAATGTCACAGCCTATGAGCAAAAATGGAGCCTGGATCAAGTATTCTTTCTACACAGAACATATCACAGGTAAATAAAAAACAGGTTATTTAGGTTCAGTTTTATTGATGCACTACAGAAATCCGTATCTACACATGTGCTGTGCTGAGGATAAAGCCTGCCTCTCTCCTACTAGTAAATACATTGAGTCAGAGTGGGGGAGGCAGACAAAGGCTCCAGATGCCCACTTCTGGGCTAGACCTCCCTCAGGACAGGCTCGCCTCTTCTTCGGCTTCATGATCCGGCAAGAAGCAGACTGGTGTTTCCATTAGCTTAGCCTCTAATAACAACTACACCTGGGTCCTTGTTGTCCTGCAACAAATCCCTCTCTATGTGACCCTCTTCATCCTAGTCACGCTCCAGGAAAATGAAGTACAAATGAATCTAAATATTTTGTAAGTAATATGGACAAATTTCTACAAAAAAAAAGAAAAAGATTACTGAAAATATCTGAAATATCACCCTGCCTTTGTTTATACACCACATTGTTAATCTATGAGCTTTTAAATAAAAACATTATAATATGAAACATCAGACCTGGTGGCCAAAGAAAAGTTCATGAATAAATCTCATGCCCTTAAACTGCCCACTATAGCTACACCATCATTTAATATTTGTAAAGAATAAATCAATATAATAAGTTATCAATCCCTGAGCACAAAACTAAATGGTTTTTAAGCACATTTTGCCATTTATAGGAGCTTTACAAATTTAACTTTATTTGAATGGCACAAGTTCATGTCTGGTTTTGGTTTCCATTAGGTTCACAAAGGAACCAAATTTCACTATTAAAATCTCCTTTTTTAAATATAACTACATCTATATTTGTGTTGAATGCAAGGCGGGGCTTTCTGCCACATCTTCTTTGAATCTTTAAAAATGTTTAATTGCCATAGCAGTACTGAAAACTGCTTTTCTATTAAATTGTTGTGGTCTAAATAGCCCAAACCTGGTCAAAAGGAGTTCTAACTTCTATCAGAGATGTTTTCTTTAAATTGGTCATTCTTTTTAATGTTTCAATTTTTACATCGCTTGTATATTTTTTCTGAACTTTATTTATCCTCTTCTTCCCCTTTAGGTATATTTAACTCATATACATAAACATGTATCTACTCATGTGAAACACAATAAGAAAATCTAGAGAAATAAAATTCCTATTTAACAACATTAAATCAGTGTTTGTATGGTCTTTCTATTCTGATTCTGATTTCTTGTATATCTACAGCATAATGGAATGTTGAAACCTTATTCATCATAATATATTGAACGTCTATTCAGTAAGAATGTATCATCACATTCAGTTACTTTTTTTTATGACACCAATGGATTTATCTCTTCCTCTGTCTTATGCATGCTTCCGTGGGACACTTTTGTGTCCCACACAGCAGTCTGAAATGCCCTGATTGACGCCTGACTCCAAGCATCCGTTCAGCCTCTTGCTTTGCAAAGCTTGTGCCAAGAGGATTAAAAATGGAGTTCTCTAGGGCCATGCCATGCCATCTGGACAGAGTTGATCTGGGAGCAGGGTTGTCAGCCAGGAGTGCTGAGTGCAAAAATACTACATAACTATATTCAAACACAGCCTTTAGCCTTTTAGAAAGACATTAAGAAACACATTTTTTCTGTGACTGTTCTGTGCATTCAGGAAGTAATACAAAATATGGTCAAAAGGAAGACAACGACTTTGTTGTCATTTATTATTACTATTTTTATTTATTTATTTTACTTTCTTCTGCCTAGTTTGATATTGCCACCTATTGTATAAAAACAATGAAATGAAATTGAAACAGGATGACTGACTAATTACGGTTAACAGGGGAGTCTTGATGTAAAGCACTGTTTTGCACTTTGAAGGCAATTACTTTCTCTAAAATAAGGCTAAACTACAGACAGGTGACACATTATATGAAAACCCATCAATGTGTCTAAGTTGAGATATGTTTTGTTTTAATGTGACTTAGAATTTATTCTACCCGTGGGTATCTTAAAGGGGGCGATCTTAATCCTGTATTTTCAGAAGGTATTTGTATATGCTGAAAAATCTTTGTTTTTCTGAAATTAAAAGCACAGACTTTTAGAGTTTGTAATAAAAAAAAAATGCAATGAAATGGGCAGAAAAGGAAATATAGTTTTACCATGAGTCCTGTCTCTCTTTAAGACATTTAAAATGAAATATTGAGAGGACTAAATGCTAATGCCTCAATAACCTTTTTCCATAGAGTGATGTGTGTCACCTTTGATTCTCCCACCATATCTCGGTCTAACTTTAAAGGTTAAAGTGAGCCGTTGCTCTTCAATATGCCTGAGAGAGGCAAGATGACATCTGCGCTCTGCGTGGCCAAGAAAGCCAAGCATAAGTGCATTAAAAACATGCACACATGAAAATAAGAGAATTTAGGTCACCGTCAGTGACAACTGCTATACTTCAGAGGCATCTGTGAAGTTTTGATGTTTAGATGATGTAATTCTTTTTCTTTGGCGATATCTGTTGGGAATAGAAGCGGGAGATGTTGGGGTTCTTTATTAGCTTTTTCTCTTTGAGTGGTTATGGCTATTAGCAGTAACCAGCTGATGCCTCCTTTTCTGACTGGATTCCCTCACCTTATTTTCACTGCGGGCATTCCCTGTACCGCTGTATATTATCGCTTTTTTTGAAAGGTGGCATCCACATAAAGACATATTTCACAACTTCGTCCACAATCTACCCCTGAAGATGCACATATTTACACTGATGCATAGTATAAACTTATACTGATTAGCTTACCCAGTACAAGCTCTGGGGTAGCCTACTAGCTCAGACATGAAAATGGAGACCTCCACAATGGTGCTTTGTTCTACAAAGCTTAACATGTTGCCATGGTATTACATTTACTAGTCATATATGATCAGGGTCTGGTGGTGCAAAAAAAAGAAAAACAAATTTAGTTAATAGAGCCCAATAGTTCTGTCAACTCATTGCTTTAATTTTGTAGTTTTTATTTCATTGCAACACTTTACTGAACTACAAGGTCTACTATACTTTACAGTGATATACTGAGCCACTTAATGCCATCTAATAGTTGCAGTTTTTACTCAATTTCCTGATTTTGACATGCTTGTTTTATATAGAGATTTACCATTTGATTTTTGAATGAATGAATGAATGAATGAATGAATGAATGAAAGGCTTTATTGGCCACATGCAGGTTGCCCCGCAGTGGAGCATTAACATGCACTGTCCTAAATAAATTAAATTAAATTAAAATTAAATAAAATTTTTCCATACACTGCAAAAACCAGCTTGATGGATTTGCAGAAGGCTACATCATTGCTATGTATGAACAACGCTAGATTTCATGTGCAAAAACGATAATAATGAAGACTTTCTTTTCACCTCTTAAAATGAATCACCAAATGCAGTTTTGGTGATTTGGCAAATTTCAGTTTTAGCTTGTGAGTTTATTTACACTACACCTCCATCTGGCTGGTTCAGCTGCCACTCAGTCCAGGATAATGGCCCTACCCAACACTATACTCTTCAAAGCACTGCCCAACAGTCCCAACAACTTCAGAAAACCAAACACACAGATCTACGTGAATCTTCTTTTTAAAGAAATGATTAACTCGCTTCTGTTTGCAAATACAAATAAGTCATCTAATTTCAGTTGAATTTTAAATGCACAACATCCACATGAGCTCTGGACAAAGGAAGCATCTCCAACCGTCTTTCTGATTAGAATATCCCCAGGGACCACAGCATGCATCATTGCCTCTGTGTGTGTGTGTGTGCGTGTGTCATTGGGAGTTTTGGGGGTGGGGTGCTTACTGGTCGGTTTAATCTGCTTGATGATGAAGATCTCCGGTACTCAGGGGACCTGATGGGGAGGGTAAAGGGTTTTGAAGAGAGGTGTTGCTCTACTGTCTTGCACCAATGCAATCACGACCGTTGCTCGCCACTGAAGCCAGCAGCGCTCACAAACGCTCTCCCTGTCTCTTTCCCTCGCTCTCTCACTCCTCCACACACTTCCTCTCTCACTCTCCGATACACGCACACACAGACTCGCACACTAGCTAACTTCACTGCTCACTGACTCGTTCGCCCTCCCTCAGTCGTCACCTTGTAATGGTACGGACACACTCGGCTTTGCTACAGCTCCTGTGTAATTCTCCAGCTATTCCAAAGCTGCTGTCTCAGTGCCTCGCGTAGCGCGTTCACTCATAAGCATCTGTTCTGATCTAGCGTGGGCTCAAAGTGTACACAGAGAGCGGGATAATGAAAGAAAGGCACCAAGGAGGAAGGCAGGGTGAGAGAGGGAATTAAAAGGAAGAGAAGGATAGAGCTTGCTCTTGCATAAAGGTGGGAGGACAGTTTGATTCAGTGAGAATTTGGATTAAGCTGGCTACGACTCCGCTCTAAAGTTACCACTAAAGGTAAGTGCATCTTCTCCTTGAGATATTTTCACTCTGCCTCTATGCATTTCACATCCTAGTTTTCGCCTCCATCTAATTTAAACTGATTTCCAGCAACTCTGCAGCTACTTGGTTTAGTTGAGACTCGTTTTACAGCTTGTTGACAGAGCTTCACAGAATAGACGGAGCTTTATTCGATTAAGTCACTGTCATCGTTTCTTTGAGACACACAGTTGAGACTCTTCTTTGCAAAAGCTAGTTAAGTGGGATGAAATTTGGATCGGCAGTGCCCTTGACAGTGTTGTAATGCCGTTTAACTCTGACGACGGCAGACATTTAGTTGTCTGCCTCTTGGACTCTGTCACGTCTCCCAGAATTAAATGAGAATTCAGTGAGTGTCAATTAGTCACATGTCAGGGAACGCTTCACTCTAAATGTGCTAACCCCATTTGTAGGTCTCCGTTATTTCAGCTCGTCTACATACAAAAGACTGTGAAGCTTTTCAACTCTGTGTACTGGAGGGTGCTCAACACTGATTAACACACCATGGTGTGTCAAGTGGCTTTGGCAAGTTTTCCTTGCGACTTCAAAATACCAACCCCCCCCCCCCCAAAAAAAAAAAAGAAAAAAAAGAAAAACATGAACATGACCATGCTTTCCTTCTTAAAAAATCAAACTATGGTAAAATATTTAAATCAATAGCTTCAAATTAGCACTAATATCAACGTTTTTAGCTGAGAGTAAGAGCACGCAAGGTCTGATGGCTCAATCACAGGCTTGAGATTATTCTTTTTGTTTGAATAGTGTATATCTGCAACATCATTAGTTGGTAAGGCCATTCTTGTGGTGTGGAAAGGGATTAGGGAGAACAATCTAAGAGGATATCAGATAGGCTTGACAGAATCTGATTTGCTGAGAAACATGGGATCGCAGATGCAACCTTGCCCCCATTTTGCATAACAGATGCTTATTTGGATGAGCTAGAATGGAAATCTTAGGCCACAAAATATGGAAATGTACCCTTCAGCAATGCTGAGACATTTGCATTAAATATATATATCTGATCATTACATCGGCAATTCCGCTGTGATTTGTAATTGCATCAAATTTGCATTTCTCAGACGAGATCATGCAGTGGACAGACACAGACACAATGGACTTACCGGACTTCTGAAGCAATGTGCGTCATTTTTATTGCAGCAGGAGTAATTAAGATCGCAAACTTCCCAATCTCTCTGTGTAACATCATTTCAGTCTAAAGCGATACCTTTTGAATTCAAGCACAGCTTTTCAAAGTCAATCCCATCTTTACTTACAGATTAGATTAAAAAAAAAAAGTCTCTTGCCTTCCTCTACTTTAAGCACGTCTAATGTAACTCACTTTAGTGTCAGAGGAGCTGAGTCTTCTTATCAGCATTCAGCTGAAAACACCTGCTTTGGAATAATCAAATTACGCTCCAAGGAGTCCACTTCCAGAGGAAAAAGAGGAGCTGGACCCTCTGAGTACACAGAGGCTACTGTGCAGAAAATGAGCATTCAGGGCATGCAGCCACCAACCACTCAGGTATTATAACTGCATTAGAGGGGATAAATGAAGAGGCATGCAGTATACTTATGGTATATTAAGTGATGACAGTGATATCTGCTGACTCGGGTGCATATTAGGACAATTATTTTAGCCACTTTGGAGACAGCGTGAGGTGGAAGGAAACACTTTCCAAACGACAGGCAATCTATAGGAAATAAATGAACAACTTTTTTTTAAGAATAAAACAATGTCAGGTTTGCATATTTTGTTTTAGATTTTCAGCATTGCCCTGCATAAGTGAAATTTGTCTGCAACGGGAATAAGCGGCATCCTTGCAGATTTCAGATCCCCACACTGCCTTCTATTTACATGGATGTAATCAGGTCTCAATGACCAACAAAATTATGATGAGCATGTCTTGTTTTTTAACTACCTCTTCTAATCACAACAACTGACAATTATGTTTGATTACTTCTTGGGATTTAGAATTAATTTAGCTCAAGGCACTATGAAAAAAGATATTAGCACTTTGTTCTATTTGTTGTAAATGTAAATGTGGAATGTCCAGAGTAATGCATATGATTAGTTTCCTAAATGCCCTGATAGATGGGTGACAAATGAAAGGACATCAAGTGACTTAGTAAGCCTCACTCTGATTTGTTTTATTCACCAAGTCTTTGTAACTCGAAAGGAGGCATGGGACAGCAACTTTTGAACATGTATTCTTTAATTTAGAGTTTTGATGACAACATTTGTTATCGTCTGCATTAAGTGCACTGAGTGGTCTAAATATTGCACAGGTGTTTAGTACTGCTGAGATCTGGTGTCTATGAGGAGGGTAGCGTAAGAGCCACAACCCAAACCTTTCACTGACTTTTCATTCTCTGTGAACAAGAGCATCTTCATCCTGGTGCTCTGAGTCCTGACTGCTCACATCAGGGTAGACATGTTTCAGTACAGAACAAAGGTGACCACTCAGAACAACTTTGTATTGATTTGCTAACTCTAAAGAGATAAAGTGGATCCAAACCACACCAGCAAAATACCTCTAACTACTCACTCTAAGGGGCAGTCATTCAGGTTTTTCCTTTAATTTGTCAGCTGTCCGTATGAGACCATGAGCCCAGGAAAATGTAAAGCCAAGCAGCTCCTGATGCCTTTCTCTGCACTGTGTCCATGTAAATTTAATGGCAACCCTGAGTGCTTTGTGGTAAATTACAGCATTAGGTCTACAAAGCTGTCATCATTCGTTAGGATCCACTGCTCTGTTTGATTAGGGCTGAGCTGTTATTTATGGAGAGTCTGCAGCCTTTACCGTAAGCAGAACTACGGTGATCAGTCATACAGATATGCTACCTATCACTGCATTTTGAAGTAAGTGTCCATCAAGAGCCTTGGGCTTAAACAGAATCAATACTTGAGATTATTTGAAGTCCCCAGACTCTCTTTACCTTGGGCTCTTCAATCTCCGCCCTCACTCAACGGACTCATTTTGACATCATTCCACTCTAAATGAGGTGTGTCCGAGTGTGTGTGTGTTTGTGTGACAATAACGTGTCTGTGTTCATTTCTGTAGCACCCCAAGATGTAATAAGCCATCTGTCAGAAACTTGCCTCCATCGATTAAAGCATCTGAATGCTAATCAGACAGTGGATTCAGTTGTTCTGTCTGCAGTCCTTATTGTACTTGCATAAATGCGCTTTGTGTAAGGCAGTGATTTCTTGCCCTCATCCACCCACACCCCCTCCCGCAAGCCGCTCTCAACTAAGAACCCTGCAGACCTCTAAGACCAGGCTCTCATCAGCAAGAGTCCTAAACATCTCAAATTAAAGTCTTGCAGTGATGGATGACTCTCAATCTCTAGGAGATATTGCGCACGCTTCTACTCTGAATGATGGGCAACTCCTCTTCACTCTACTTAGTAATTATTTATATGGATTTGTCTCTGCTCGTTTGTCAGTTTTTGAGACGTGTCGTTTCTTCCTCTCTGTGGTATTAATACCCAGCAGAGGTAAAACCTCACAGTTTCTGCAGCCGTCTGATGCTGGTGTTTCTTCTTTAATATATATTCTTTTCTCCTTCTGGAAGGAAAACGAATATAACCTTCCCTGTGGTATACGCTTGTTGTCTGAAGCAATGGTGAAAACAGAAGTAGGAAGGATGCAGTTACCTGACGATACAATTTATAGAGGACACAACTGTTTTGCCCTACGAAAATACAAAACAGTGAGCTCAGTGTGGTGTTCTGTGTGAGATAAAAGGTGAGGCAGGTCCTCCGAGACTCAACTGTGCCGAGTTTCAACATTGATTATTACTCATATCTGAGCACTGCTGTGGCTTATCTTAAAATGCCCACAGTTGGAAGCATCAAGGAAAATGACAACAGTTTTTTATTCCTTCTTCATTGACATTATTAAGCTGCTTTTCCACATCCTTTAAGAGTTTCACCTAAATGCCTCTGATTTTTTAAGTATTCCCTTTGAAGATATTTCAAGGAAAGTGGGGTCACATCATTGTCTCTCCTTTTGTTCGATTGCTTTATGAACTTTCTTTCATAAATGATTTTAACATTGCAGTGCAAAGTCTTTAAATATCCCAAAGAGGCCCCTGGGCCTTTGCGTCTTTGAATGTATTTGTGCCATCCCTTTGAGAAATCCACCACAGATTCTCAGCCAACAGTGGGCAGAAACAGTTGGGGTTATAAAAATCACCAGAGGCAAAGCACAGGCACAAGTACAAGCAGATGATTGAGGGTGTTTTTGTGCCAACGCTTTTACGCCACCATTTATAAAAGTTGTTCTTTGTTGTGTCTCCATATTCGAAGAGCACTGAATAACTGGTTGCATTGTTTTCAGTCTTGGTCAGACAGGCAATTAGCAGGTTATATATGTAATCTCCATCCTCTGCATTTGTGATGAAATACTTTCGATCTGACAAACATTTAATCACCGGGAGTCGTCCAAACAATAAACAGTCATCTCTGGCTGGACTCGACTTTATAACCTTAAACACAACCTCGCTCGCCCCAGGGGGGGACGTGGGAAAGATTTCCTGTCACACAGGTGAATGACTATTAGTTTACTGACCCTAGAGGTAGAGGGAGATTGTAATGATTTTTAGAGAGGGTGCTGGGGGGCCTTTCATTATAGGGGCTGAACAGGGCTGTGGAAGTCCTGCAGGAAAGAGGAAGGCAGATATGGAATACTCTATTCTGGTGAACTGATTAAATCTCGCAGATGACTGCAACCCCTTGGCTTTAACGGGTCAATAAAATTATCGCAAGTTTATTTTCATTTGAGTTCGGCTCTTCAGGAAACACTGGGAATCGTTTCTATGTTGGCAATCCGTCACTTAATCCGTCGGTGATGATAAGATGAGCACTGAGATACAAATACAGTGACATCCCCAGGCCAGACAAAAAATAAAACGTGATACAGAACATCCTGAAGCAGGCATTAGTATTTTAAAGGCCCGTGATCCCAAGCCAAGTCAAGCCATTGGCTTTAGCTTCAATAACGCCAAAGATGGAGTGCTCAAAGCTGAGGTAATGAAAGCATAAGAGATGAGCCAAGGAAGTCGAGGGACCTCCTAGCCATCTGCAACCATTACGAACCCGGCTGTAAGAGGATATGGAGAGAAAGAATATAGTCTGCTGGTGCACCTGAAGCAGTGGAAAACTGAATGACTGCATCACATTTAAACACTACTAAGCTGAGCATTAGCAAAAAAAATAACAAGAGTGATGAGTTTTGATTAGCATAGATTTTAAAATGGCAGGGTTTTCACAGGCTACCACCAAAGTTGGCAACTAGGGGCATTAACATTTATTCATGTATGTATTGCTTTATTTATTTTATTCATTTGGTTGCAGTTTTGGTCACAACTTGTAAAAGGATTTAAAACAATACAAAACCTGATGGTATGTTGGGTTATTTTTAATTGCCACTTTTCATTCAATTAGCATCACCATTTTATCAGTCATACACATTTAGCTCGAAAACATATTTGTCTCACTTTAATGCTCATTACTTAGTATAGTATATAATGAGGCTACATGGTCAATCTTATTAATGCTAAATACAAGCTTAATTTTGATTTAAGGAGATGAATGTGTTGTTGTCTGGTTCAGTATATATTATTGGCAATGCCTCCTTTTTCAGTTTTCAAGAAAACTTTGCAATTAATTCATTCATTCTTCTACTACATGCTGCATAAAATTGTTACTTTATTAATTATAACTCTTTTGTATTTAATTAAAATGAAATTAGCTCCTTCAATGACAATATCCAAGTGCAGCAAACACTACTTTTTCATGAAGTACCCTCAGCAAATACATTTTGTTTAAAACACCTGAAGAAGCTAATCATCCGGAAAGTAGACTTCAGTAATGCAGCTGGTGAAGCCGAAGTGTTTTATACTCCGTTTCCCATGTCCAGCAATACTATCACAGTATCAATTTCATAAGTCTTTGACACTGGAGAATATTGCATAGATATTTCTAAGATCTTCCAAACTACAGGTGAGCCACAAACTAAAAGAACAAAAAGGGCATATAAACACAGTTGTATGATTTATAATATCTGAGGTGTAATTTCAGTCCTGTGTGCATAAAACGGCTGGTGTAGGTGTTCAAGGTGATTTGATAAAATTACCCATGGAAGTTGCTCCCGCTGGTATCTCCTCCTCTTATCATTATTGTGGTAGAAAGGAAAATTACATCATAACTTACTGAAGTAGAACAGGGGCTGAGCTAGCACAGTTGCAGGCTGCTGTTTGATATGGGCGCTAACCACAAAAATCACTTGAATTATCACTCATTCATGTTATCACAGTATTGGTACATCCTAGAGTCAGGCTGTTAGGCCTGTCAACCATTGCTGATGGAGGTTGCACTCAGTGTCTGCAGAAACATGACATGAAACTTTGTAGAGTTTTTGTTGTTGGTTTTTTAGGATTAATTAAAACTGGTGGGTTTTGGAATTAAAGACACACTTTCTAGAGTTTTGTGCAGCACATAAAGATGCTGATGTTAGCAAAAGTTGGCTTTTTGAATGGGACCAAAAACATGCATTTTAGGCAATCTTTGATTAATTAGCTGCAGAAAAAAGAAAGTTAGTAAACTTTCATATTAAACAACTGACGACACTGTAATTTAGGAGGTGTTGTTCAAATTAGCCTACTACGAGATTTCAGCCAAATCAAAAACCTTTGGAGGAAAAGAATTAAGACTCTGAAGTGTCGTCTTTGATCACGTCTTGAGGACAAAGAAGCTGTTTCTATCGTATTCGTTCGTGCTTATCTTCCAGTAAATGCCTCTGTGAAAAAGGTCCCTGAGATAGGCAAACATTGTTGTCTGCTTTTTAGTTTACTATTGAGAAGAGCGCCAATCCAATCTGAAATTACCCATTCATTCCCAACACACTTAAATCACTGTGACTCTTAAGGACATGTCTTTTTTGTATACAGGGTTTTTGACTTAACAGCTTGCCATTTCAAACAGGTTTGCCTCTTATGTCTTATATAAACCATGAACTTGGGGAGTGATAAAGCGTTGCACTTCTTCCATTAAATAGAATAAGAAATCATCCTGACAGACCCTAGATCTTGGCCTGGGTTAGTCTTCTTATGAGCGAGACTTCCTCAAGGTCAGCATGATGGTACTTTTCTTTGGTGTGTGCAAGCACCTGTGATGAATAGGACACAGTGTATGCGGGAAAAGGATGTGAGGGATGAAGATTCACGAGGGTTAATGTATTGTGTTTACCTGTAAATAGAGGCCACGGGTTTCAAAGACGTGACAAAGAACTTTTTTTTTGAGAGAGCGTGCCCTGATATGTCCCAGTCTTTATAAACTGTTAATGTCATTACACGGACAGGCACAAATCACCAGCTATTAAAACCAACAGTTTGTCAAGTTAGTTACCAATTCAAAGATTATCTCTGTGTAACTAACTATGCTTTCTTTTTATTCCCTTTTTATTCCCTTGAAAGATTTCTAATAATGTTACGGTTAAGGTCCAAAAAGGAGCACAACAAATCAAAAAAAGATTGTAATAGTTTGATTCAGTACTTAAAAATGTTAAGAAGAAGCGTGAGTCATTGTTAAAGTTGAAAAGCTTTCAAAGTAATTTCATGCTAAACTTGGAAGTTAAAAGCAGTGTGACACTGAGGTGACCTACATCAAAAGTGCTGATTGGAATACTTGAGATTAGCATGGAAAGTCCCTCTCTACAATCAATATATTATGCCAAAAGAATTTGACAGGTTTATGTCACAATGTCTCATCTGGAAATAACCCATTGAACACGGTGAAATGGTCAGAGGAACAAGACAGTTTCTTTGTGTTTACGGGATGTATTTTTTCTGAAAGTGTGTTGAGTACACTAGAAAAAAAAAAGAAAATAAATAAAAAGCACTAGTGAAATATTACCTATTACACAAAGGCGGCCTTTCAACCGGGGATGGAAATATGCTTATTGTGTGCTTCAAAGAAAAGAGAACTGTATCTGAAAATGAGAGGATCTGAATACTGAGTGTGGATTTTAACAGTCAAATACAATTGTCAGTGCAACAGACAGTTCAAGACAGGTTGCCTTGATCTGGCTGGTCAAAACTAGTGTCAGGTCCATGCAAAACATCTTGGCTACAATATCACAGGGTTCTTAATGCTGAACGAAGACGCTGTCTTGCAGTTTACTTACAAAATCTACTTACACTGTAAGTAGGGCTGCCACGATTAGTTGACTAGTCGCGATTACGTCGACTATCAAAATCGTCGATGACTGATTTAATAGTCGACGCGTCGTTTGAAGCTTTGTAAGATCACAAAAGACGCAGGAATAAGTAGTAGGATTTAAGAGTGTAATAACGGACTGAAACAGAAGATGGCAGCAGTGCATGTACAAGGATGCCAGCTGCCGTTAAACCCAGAAGAAGAAGAAGCTGTGTCCCAGAATTCATAGCGCTGCCCAGCTCAGTTTCCAACAATGGCGGCAGCTAGTTAGTTTTAATGTTACTCTTATTATTCTTTCTGGGTCACAAAATAAACGTTTAACATATTTTCAGGTGAGAATGTAGCTGTGTAAACCTCAAATATCTGCTCAGTTTATCAAGACACCACATATTTTCAAAAGCGCTCCGACGTTTTCGGTGACGTCTGTTACCCACTAGCTCGATAGCTAGCCGGGGGCTAGGTCACTAGAGCCCATGAGAACACCGGACTCCCGGCAAATCGTTTTCAAACCCACCGCCGTCTTACGCTACTCAGGTTAAACATATATAAGTCACTTAGATAACTTAAAAATGTTATTATTTGGCTTTTTTTTTGTATTTTATTTGTTCCTGAGTAAATCGGTTTGGCTGAGATTATAGTTATAGTTTTTACACAGCTGAACAAACGTCAAGCAGACAACTGATTATCAGAAGTGTGAGATGCTGGAGAATTTACTCCGGTGTCCTGTTAGATTTTAGATAGCAAAGAGTTTCTTAAACTTCACCGAAACAATCTGCAAATTTCATTAAAATTTAATAAACTATCATCTTGTCTTTATTTTTAGTTAGCACATACCTTAAACACTTAAAGCTGTAAGCTAATGATAGTTATATAAGAGCAGATGCTGCTGGTGCAATAAGCTGTACGCTGTACGTCCAATGGATGCATGATCTGATTAGTCGACTAATCGCAAAAATAATTGGTGACTAGTCGACTATCAAAATAATTGTTTGTGGCAGCCCTAACTGTAAGGACATTATTTTGTGGTTTACTGCTCTGTCCGATGTAAATAAAACAAGTAATTACCTGAATCTATATGAACATGCTATTAAAGCAGGTTATCAGTGGTCGCTGTTTAAATAGCATGGGTGGCTTTTTCCAATTCTAACTACCCTCAAAGTGGAAGTGCTCCAAACTTCCACAGGTTCTGCTGTACTTTACTTCTGCAGAGCAGAACAATGAGTCACACAAAGCAAAATTCAAAACAAAACCCCAAAGGCTTGGTGCCTGTGTCTTTGACAGCTGTGGCCTAGCCTGCTGAGTTTTCCTGATGAGCAAGACTTCATTGTGTAGAAGATAAACAAGAATGTGCTCAGTCACCCTTCTCCAAGCAAGGCCTCTGTGAACCCCATTTCTGGTAGTCTGCACAATCCACTAGACTGACAGATCTATCATCTTTGTTATATAGAGCTATAAATCACTCTGGCTATGTTTTAGTAACTTAAAATTGGTTACATGTTTGATCAAATAACCTGCAGTAACAAAAGGTTCACAGTGTTTACAAAATATAATTTATGAAAGGGAAATCTAAACTACACACACAGAACAATGCTTTTCTTTTTAAATAAAAAAAAAAAAGTCCCTTCATACATTTTTAAATACAATTTGTATTCTTTATCAAAACCACATGCATTGCACAAGTAACTGGGCCAACTAGGACAACAAAGCATCCGGCAAGGCTATATTTTCTTTATATAGCGCTATCCATTAGCACTGCAGCCTCACAGTAAAAAAGGACCTAGGTTTTAACCTGGGGCCTTGTCCCTGTTCTCCTTCTGCCTGCACGGGTCTCCTCTGGGTGATCCACTTTCCTTACTCAGCCCAAAGACATGTTTGTCAGGTTAACTGGTCATTGTCTGTCTCTCTGTGTTAGCCCTGTGATGGACTCTGAGGTGCAGCTCACCTTTCGCCATTAGTCAGCAGGGACAGTGTATACACTCCAGGCTCACAAAGTTGGAAAAGCAGTAAAGGATATTGACTGTATCTAAACAAACATCTGAAGACTTGAGTAACATCTTTAATTAAAGAATTAAATCAACTGAAATATGTTATAATTCAACAAGAAATTTGACATTGAAGATTTAGCTAATTTTTTGGTTCTCTGTCAGTGTCATTAACGACTGCTGCCAATATTCAAGTGACTGGCAACACTCGTGTGTGCTTGCATCCAAGAAAAAACAAAAAAAAATACAACAGCTTATGTTAGTGTCATGACTCAAGAGAACTATTTCTTACTGGCAGAGATGATCTGTTTTAGACTGTGTGATTTTAAGAGTTAGGGTGAGAATTATTCCCCAAAATGTTTTTGTATCGTGCAACAATAGTGGCGGTCTCTGTTGTTTTTGGAGTATTGCACATTAACCCGACATGTGGACCAGTGCACTTATTTTCATTAATTTTATGTGACTACTAATGCACTTTGTCATGTGGCACTTTGATTGCATCATTGAATAAGAGTCAAAGTACACACAGTACAAGTACTCGGGACTGCATGGTGCACAGAGTTTTGACTTAAACCTAATATGACAAGGTTTGCGACTGTGGTTAAGATAACAAAATGTGCTGTAAACTTGGATTTAGTCAAAGAAAAAAACAATAAAATTCCATGTAATCCGAGTATGAACTGGTGTAGCAACATTGCGTACAAAAATGTAATCCATTTATTTCACTCTACAGAGAGCCATTTACTTTCCACCTCAAAGAAACATAATTAAAACATTCTGCAGATGTTTTTGGGTGACGGGTGATGATTATGTCTCTACACGTTACGCACGATAACTGTGAAAGAAATAAATAAAAAAAGGCAAATAACTGGTACATGTGACTCATTCAAGAAACACATGGCTGATCTCTTATCTTATCACACGAACAGGGATTACATAATTAACAGTTACTCTGGGAAAATAATGATTTGATGGTTGAAGCAGCTGGGGAAAAAAAAAAAAGGAGCCGCATAGCGCTGTCAGATTATACAGACGATGCCTCACAGTAGCTGCTCATCAACACTTAATTTTCTCCTCTACAAAAGAAAAAAAAATCCACATGAAGATTAATTTTCCTCCCGCTTATACTGTTGTTTTTAGAATTTTATGGATGCAATTTCTAGTCATTTATAACCAAATAAGAAAATACTTCTTGTTCATGCTGAAGCAGTGAAATCGGCTACGTGTGATTAAAATAATAGATTATAAACATGTAAACATTGCAGCTTATCTATATATTTGCATTTAGCTTTTCAGACGAAGAAGTAGAGGTTGAGTGTATTGCAGCCGACAGCCAGCAAAGAGCAAAAATATCTTCTTCCTGTTGCATAACATCATACCTGGTATACAGCTTACAGTAAGAGACTGCTTTGAAACACCTATGTATAGAATAGTTTTATATTCACTTCAGTTCAATGGATGATGGATGAATAATTTGTATTTTCTGGCAAAGGGTTTTTTCTGTTTTTAACGGAATTCATATTAACCTGCTCCAGTTTCAGCACATGCCAACACCTTTTCTTCCCAAAGTTTACTTGCTAACTGGAACAGAATAATGTAGAGGAGATGAAATGTGGTATGTGAAGTTATTCATAAACCTTTTATAGCTATTGTCAGCATTAGACTCCATCTTTTCAATATTTCAATACAGCTTGCAAAGAAGAAAGTACAATAGAAGGAAAGCAAGTGAGAGAGTTCCTCCCAAAGGGAATTTTATGTCCAGCGCTGTTGCTTAACAGACAAAAGATATTATACCATTTTAAATACTGAAAGAGTCCTTTATAAAATAAACCAGCACAGAGATATTTCTTTTTCCGAAGTCAATAAATACACTTTTTGCAGCAATTAAACAGTCAATATTGCTGCTTTTAAATAGAGGAGTAACTGCTGACAATTAGCTTTAACGTCCAAATTTAACAACAAACATAGATGCACACAAATGCCATAAAGGACATGAAGAGCCTTCAAAACAGAGGAAACAAAGTGACACAGACAGACTATCAGGCAAACCTAACTGTGTTGTTTATGAGCAGGAAAAGCCGGAGACCTGTACTCTTTATTTATTTATTTATTTCGACTTGGTTTGTTGCGGGGGAAAATGTTCCCGTTTTCTTCCCATCAGTGTGAGTCATGAAACTCAAGTGCAGCAACCTCAGATCTTCTTCTCCAGTTTTGTATGCCATACCATTATGCACCATTGACCCAGTGAGACAGGGCCATTACAGAAAAGACTAATTCTTAATCTAGGATATTGCTTTCTCATTATTCCCTCTCCCTCTGGCCTCTTGCGTGATAACTGTTTGATTAAGGCAGTTATGTCACTTGAGGCCCTGAAAGAGCCCACCTTTTAATATTACCTGGCTGAGTGATTATGCCAGCACTGCTTGAGGCTAATAATGTTGAACTGCGATGCTTGATTACAAATGCTGATGGGGCCTCTTTGACAGCATTCAGAATTCTTAAATATTAATCAATAACCACTACAAACGGAATCCCAGTGCCAATTCATTTTTAATAGCGTGCACTCAGATTGACTCTGAAGTTTACATTTTTGTTTAGTCCCTGTGTAATTCTACCATTTCATACAAGACACGCTACTGCTGCCTGTGAAACTTCATTCATCTGCATTGAAACTGAAGAGCATGAGCAGTCCACTTCAATGAAATAAAGACTGTCATACCTTCAAGAATGCTTTGATTGCACACTGTTGGAATGAGGCTCGTGTCACTTTAATTAAGTGCTGAAAAACACTGGGGCTTAAGTAGCTTTCTGAATGCCTGTGAGGTCAGGCCACTCTATTATAATAGTGAGGCTCAGCTGAGGGTCCATTACATTATCTGTGCTTTGAGATGAGAACTTGACAGCTTGAAAAGGAATTTCAGGACAGGGGAGCGACATGGAAGTCAAACTGTGAGCAAAAAAACTGGGAAAAACTCTCAAAGGAAGAGAGTCAAATAAAGATGCATGTAGCAGCTTTTTTTTTTTTTTTTAAATTTACTTATAAAATCTGTTTTCAATTTCAGACAAGCGCAGGCTTATATGCCGTGAAGTTACGCTGAGCTGGAAGTGTGCTGTGTATACAAAAAACCCCCAAAAAACAACCTCTGTTTTAACTGAAAGCATATCATCCTTGCCTGTCCTAATGCTCTTTGACAGCTTTGTGTCTCGTATTGTTTCTCAGTAATCAGTGGCAGACGACAGCAGGCAGGGGAAATGCCAAATAAATGAGATCACAACAGTTTCAAAAAGATAATCCCACCAAACAGCCACCTCAAAGTCACTGACTCACAAAACTGTTCCCTCTTCTATTTGCACAAAAAGGTATCACAGGTTAAAGTGGACATTTTTGCCGGCACAGTAATATCACCCTGCAATGCTGCAAACATCAATAGCTTGCAGTGCAAATTGCTAAAGGGGAGGAAGATGAGATTCCGTGAGGCGTATCATTTATATCACATAGTGTGGTCACCGAGGGGCCGCCTAAGGCAAAACCCTGAACTCATTCTCTTTTACTTGCATTTCTTTGATCTTCATTAATTAATTAGATAATTATTACACCAAATTTCAAGCGTGTGAAATGCGCATAATGGACCATTAGTTTGGGATGATGTGATTGGTCTACTGGGTTTCTAACACTTGCAAGTCAATGAAAAGCCTAAAGAAATGTTTACTGCTCAGTTCTTCTGTGTCTTCTTGCATTAACAGTGAGATACTCTGCACTCAGTTACAGACTCGCACACTTTAATATACATATGTACCAGCATGACCATTTGGCTACATGGACACACATGAAAAACACAGAAGCTCATTAGCATAAACCAATGACATGATCATAACTATACATCAGCGACTTCCAACCCAAATGTTCTTTGTGTTTATCTTTACCCTGATAATGAGACTCAGCTTAATGTGATTCTGTATCTAATAACCCAGAACACCATGACAAAAATATTTGCTTTTGTCTCTCCCTTTCTAGTTTTATTTTGCAGCATGGTTGAGCAGAAAATGTGCACCACGCAAGAGAAAATAAAAGAGCCATTAAAACCGAGGATAAAATAGAGCCAGCTGTGGAGGAGTGGAGGTTGACTGGAGGCCACAGAATAGTAACCTGGTCTAAGGTTGATTCACTCCCACACCTGCCCACCCGTGACAGATAGTGGAGACCAGAAAGTTCAACTGCATCATTTTAGGTTCACTGACTTGGCAAAACCTAACGGTTAATGAAATTAGGTGCAGAGTTTTGTTTTTTTTGTCAAGGTTTCATTTCAAGGACATAACTCCAATAAAGGAGAAATAAACCTGGCTGTGTTACTGATATGATATTCTTCCATTCCATTCTTCTGATATTCTACTTTTCTATTTTAAAGGTTTCTCTTAAAGGGCTTACATCTATGAGCTACATAGATGCATTGATTATATAAGCTATCTAATTAATCTAAGTTAGATGTGTCACCTTACATTTAAGAACAGCATGTTTTAATCATGCTTTTCATCGATTAATGATTCAGAAAAGGATGAAGCTCATTTAAATCAGTTTTGCTGTCTACAACTGGGAAAACACGAGTAACTACACTATCTTTTACATGCAAATTAAACCAGCTTCTCTCTTCTTCCACTTGTCTTACAGTTCTGAAAATGTTATTGTTTCACAACACTTAAACCAGGATTTTTCAATAAAAGTTGCCCAGGAGCCCCAAACAAACCGACATAACTTAACATCACCAACTGTGTGGTATGGGGGAGTCTGTTGCAGTGATGCAAGCTACTCTTCTATGTGTCAGGAAGAGGAAGACGACAAAGAAAGTGTCAATTGCATCAGCAGATACACAACAGGCACTGCTCATGAAGAAAAGACAACAAATCAGACTCCTGATATGTTTTTTTTTAATGATGCAGCAGTCTGACTGTGCACAAGTCCAGTCGCTCACACAACAGAAACTATTGCTCCAAGAGTAAAACTATAATTTACTAAGCTAACATAAATAATATAAATAACAAGCTCCAGGCTGCATTTACTGTCAAGGTTGGGTTCAGAAATTCAATGTTCACCGGTCACTAGGGGTGAGCTACATAAAAACGGCCTGCTCGCCATGTGAAATTGGCCTTTGATGAGGATTTTAATTTAACAGTTCATTAATGCTCATAATGCCAGACCTTTCCCGACCAAGGAACAGATGTGATGTACATGCCCCTGCTTTAAAGAACCTTTTTCTTTTTATGTTTTAGGCAATGCTTCCAAGTAATTAGGGTCAGACAGGGCAGGAAATACCAGGTTTAGTACGAACCATTTAACTTTAAAACTACATGCAATATCCTCCACCTCTGTCTTGTGATCACAGGTCCAACTAAACGACTCAAGAAGAATAGGTGTGCATCCACATTGATCTCAAATGACAGCAACCACCTCAGAACATTTAAATGGGGATATGCGGTCAGGATCACTTCTCTTTTCCTTATCTTGGAGGTTGTCCTGATAGTCCCAAAATAAAATGTCAAGTGTTCGATCCATGAAACACCAATCAATAGTTTAGTCCTTCTCTCATACAGGCTGATTAAGAGACACATTGAACCTATGTATACAACGGTTCTGCATAATAAATCTAAATGTTAATGTGCTGCTCAGTGTGCCAGAACAGTAGCGGACTCCCTGCAGTCACACTGCATCTTCGTTATCACTTGTTTCAACACATGTAGGCCAACAATAGAAATACCTGCGGTTTGGCCACATATTTAAGTCTGTCCAAATGTGAAGAGACTGTTCACTTTGTGCGTGCTCTTTCCTGTGCTCTTTTAGTTGGGACATCATTTTCATTACTCCTTGTTGTCACAAAGGTCATATCTTAAATAATTATTGCTTATTTGATAATACATGCTGGTATTTCAAATTCATTAGATGGGGCATGCAAATAAAAAAAAAGGTTTTCTACTTACATATTCAACTGGGTTTTCTATAGAGTTCTGCAGAATTTCTGTGGTATTTCTGTGGTAGTAATAACAGTCATATGTGACCTCAAGCCGGTGTTTATCTATTTGCTGTACACAACTGAATCCATTTGAGCGCATAAATAATTTAAAAAACAACCTCTCTGCGATAGCATTTTCTCATTATACTCTAATTGCTAACTTTTAAGAGCTATTGTTTCATTCAGTGTTTCTACATGTTGTTTTGGGAGGTCACATAACCCAAGTTTCATATAGAGTTGACTGCAAGAAAGAAGTGAGTGCAGGTATTTGATGATCATTATAAAATGTTTCAAAATCAATTATTAACTATGCATTCAGTGCTAATGCTGCACTGTATGCTGTATTTAGCAATCTTGCGGACTGTTCATCTGGTTTCAGATCTACCCAGAACACCACAAGCTGTGTGGCTCTGCTTCCATCCATCATGATACTGGGATGGGGGGAAAAAAGGGAAATCCGCAGGACAGAATGCTGAAGGATAGGAAAAACAAGACTACTGTATCTCCTCAAATAAAAACTAGCAGTCAGTTTAAAAGCTGAGTTGACATGTGTGTTGAAAAAAATACAAAAACAGAACAGACGAGCTATTTCTGCATAATTTAAACCTGCCAAAGTCTCAATAAAAGTATAACGCAACATCTGTGTTTAGTTAAAAGTCAAAGTTACACAATGTGTTAAAATTACTTATACTGCATTCAGACTGCATGTCAGAAAACTTGGCGTTTTAACAGTAGCCAAGCTTAAGGACTAATGCGTTCAGTCGTTTTAAGTAATTTCATGTTTTGCCCCACCCCCTCCCCTCATTTACCGTTTGGTGGCTCATGATGTGTTTTATTTAACCTCAACTCAGACCAGCAAAGCTGTGACACTATGAGTGCAGTTGATGAAAGCATACTGAAATAAATTTGAGTAATCCCTTTTGAGGAAACAGTGCCCCCCACACCCACCCCAAATTTAAAACAAAACGCCAGCCTCTGATACAAGCTTGTTCTCTTGAATAGTAGAGGCAGATCCCAAAGATCCCTTTGTTCGAACACACACATTACAGCAGAGCATTAATACCAGACGATTAAGATTTGGAATTTCTATAATCATATCATTGTGCCCGTTCAAGAATAAAGTAAACCAGTCTGTGTCACAAAATTACTGGAAGAATAAATAAGAAATGAATTCACACAGTGTCAGATGTAAAAATGCAATAATTTTCTACAATTTAGCATTTTTAATTAAAAAAAAAAATGATTCCACTTCCATCGGTGTAGGCGTACATTAATTACCATCAGTATTTGTTGCACAGGTTTTTGTTCCTGTGCATTTGTCTGACCCTTGATCGTTTTGCCTCTTTCTAAGCTGTTGTGAATTAGTGGAAAATAACAACATTTTAACTGAAACATTAAATCCCCTTTACATTAGAACATTAATACACAGACAATACAATTTGTCAGTAAACACTATAAAAGTGTATAATTAACCTTATCTGGAGGGCCTTCTTGCACTCACCAGCCTCTTAACAGGCACTTCAACAAGCACCGATGGCACCCACAGTGTCAGCAGTACTCAGTTCTTTGATTCTCATTTTTATTTTTGTGGGGTTTGTTTCAGGAAATTTTCCTGTTGTATTCGAAATTCCCCATTTTTGACAGCTTTGAGGAGATTAAAATTGTTTAGAATTTCACAACAAAACCAAAAAGGCTTCCACTGAACTCAGTTTTCTGAAACTCTGCTTGTTAACAGGAAAGATTGTCAAGAGAATAAAAATTCCCTGTCTCATTTAAACATCCTAAGCCTTTAAATCTGCAACAGGGGAGTAGAAGACTGTGGGGTTTCATTACCCACAGAGTGTAAACCTTTTATTTAGTTTTTATGTTTTTCTTCCAGGTTCGTCCTAAATAAGTACAGCTCTTTTTTTCCCCAAACATCAGGCCAAAATGTTCTATTTATTTTCTGAACAAACAAACTTTTCTTTTGGTATGCAGGAAAAATCCTGCTAGAATGATATGAGAAAGAAAAATAAATAGAAGGGACTGGACAGCATTTTCTTCTTGCAGACTAATTTTGTAATTTCGAATTGTGAGAGGCAGATGTGTTTCATTTTAGATAAACTCAAATAGAAATTGAGTGAAGAAATGAATGATATGGACTCTGATATTCCACAGCTTCTAATGAAACAAAAATGATAGGAAAAGGCCATGAGTATCCCTGACCACGTCAGTAGAGTACAATTGAGTGGCAATGCCAAAGCAGCAGCGTGCAGAGGTAGATTATTGGTATCAGACCTCAAACATGTGGGTTTAAAGTTACAGAAGGACAGGCACGTTCAGCTCCTACGCTGTGGAAGTATTTACAGTGCTGCAGAAGAGGGGAGATAGGGGAAAGCAACTTCCCAGGTGTCACTCAGGACCATATCCATGCAGGGAAAATTGATGATGGCACAAGAAGGAAGGCAGGAATGATGAAGATTTTCACTGCCACCAATCCATATCAGTGTATCTGGGATGTCTGTGCCACCACACTGCGTGTTTGTGTGCGTGTCTGTTTCCTCATTCCATGTGCAATCAAAGTAGGCAAACCTCTGAAAAGCTTCCATCTAAGTCCAAATGATAAATTCAGCATATCCGCTAAGAAATGCATGTTTTATGTAAAAGTAAAGTCCCCAAATTATAATTTGATTAGCTTCAAAATGATCTGCATCACCAAAGACAACCGCCATCCATTCCTCACCTACTGACTGCTCCATGTCATCGTTTAGTTCAGTATCATATTCCGCTATTTAGGCATCCTTGCACATTTCCTTGCTACTTGTATCGCTTCTCCTGAAAGTACAGGCAAAAATGTGTCAGCATCTAACCAAAAAGCTTTATTTTGGTTCAATTAGTGACATCTTTTACAATATGCCAACCTGATAAGCAGTCTCTATTCGCTGAAAGTAAAATTTATGTATAACAAAAGGTAGAATGGGAAGGGAAAAACCACATGTCAATTCTAGTGCACATGCTGTGCCATAAGCATCATTCTGGTGGAAAAAGGGGCAGTTAAAATTTGCATTTAGATTACTATGGTAATAGAAAAAAACTACAGTGATGAATCTTGTTCTGAAAGAGAGACTAATGTGGTTGTATTTTGAATAAAATTGTAAAGTTAAATACTTGTGGTAAGCTGTATGAAAAGAGGTACAATGTAATCCTCATAATTAATTCATCGGGGTTAAACAATAAAAGCCAAGCCAAACTTACTACCATAAGGAAAAGATGGCAGTGGTTTAATGGAGATGAGCCAAATCATGTGTCACCACCATTGTTTATCAAGTGCGCTAAAGATTATGTGAACTTGATGCTTACTTCTGCCATGTGTACTTTATAAAATGGACTAATGGTAATGCAAAGCAGTAAAAGCTGAAGACAAGTCATTATTTCTTCAACATGCATAATCTCCAAACATTGCATGAATAACTATATAATTGTAAAATAAAACTTAAAGACACGAGAAATTCAGTCATGAGATGAATTTGCCACACACCACACAAGTACTGATTTTCATATTCATGAGCACCACATTGTTTGTCAATAGTGCATACCAAAAGGGCTTAATTTGTTTTCAGTTCTCCCCCGTCCTCCAATTGCAAAAGTGACGGCTCTGCAGCATCAGAGCCACTTAATTAAGCATCGCCGAGCACACACACACGCACTTTTTAGAGCTGTCTCAAATAATCAAATAATAAGGCATTCTTTGGGTGAGAATTCCCCCGATGACTGTAGTCATTACTGTGGAAGGGAAAATGTAAACAAAAGGCAGGAAACACAATTGAACACAAGTTGGAGGAAATTTATTCAGGGAACTTATTTTGTACTTACTTCTCAAGTTGAGAGAAGTTTATTTTGCAGCCCAGGATGGCAACAGGCCAACTGTTACTCCAGGCCGCCTGAATTATTAACTGCGTGTGACAAACAGAAGTTGGGACTTTTTAATTTCTGTCCAAGACTTACTTGTTGCACAGCAGATGTTTCAGTGAACTGTCAGACGCCATTAGCATTCAGTTGACTGCAGAGGTGGAGAGTCAGATTAAAGATTCAGCATGTGACAATATGCACAAGCTTGCAATTCATACATTTGTAAGTACTAAAAGTTTGACTTAGTATGGACTTTTTCCCCCCACTTCAACCTCACACGCTTTTCTCACTATGTGAGAAATATGATCCATCCCCTGCATCAACATGATGAGCATAAGAGAGACGCTGCGGTTGATGTGAAGACACTTATTAAGTAAAATGCTTTTGATCTGACTGTTGAATAGAAGATGCAACATTAAAGCAGGCCTCCATAATAGCTATGCTTTTAAGTACATCACCACAATATCATGAAAAACAAAATAAACAGGAGGAGGGAGGGTGGGAAGAGGCGGAACTGCTCATAATATCAGCTCCAAAACTGTTGATTAGAATCTACAGAAACGCCTTCAAAAATACCACAAAAGCGAGCAAAGGCTGGTTCGTTCTCTGCTACCATCAAACGGGATTTCAGAAACTGTTTAGACTCATTTCTCTCTCTCTTTCTTTCTTTCTCTCCCTCTCTCTCTCTCGCTCATTTCTAATTTATTGCCATCTGCTCTGCTCGGGTGTAAATCTGAACGCAGGCTGACTTGCTCGCCCAAGCTTTATCTGTTAACATTTAGCAATGTCTAATTAAGCAAAAATGGGAAGTGCGTTGGCTGAAAAATGCTGCGGCCGGATAATGACAGTCATAACAGTTTGGGATACGTGTCTGTCACAGCAAGCAAATGCACTTATTAGATCAGGGTAATTAGAAGAAGACAACAGCTATAATAGGCAAAAGCTGTTCAGCTGTGATTAAAGAGGCCAACTTGCAGTACGTCGCTTGCTTCGTTTTTAAGTTTCAGATGTGCAAATTGCTGATGAAGGTCACTAAAAAGGCAACATACTTCATTCACCGTACATACCTACTGACAAAGACAACAAATGCTTTAATTAAAACAAATGTTCTAATCTGATGAATGCAACAGTAATTAACTTTTCTGGCTCAGCTAGACAATACTCAGTAATCATCACTAAGTTGGCTAAATCAGGGCTTTAAGTTGGCGTATCCTGAAGTAGCCAAAGTTGAGCAACAGCAAAGATAAGGAGCGAGGAATTAAGCGCTAAAGCCGTAGTGCCCCATAGGCCTTCAAATATTATTTCATTTGGATACTTAAATACATTAGAAACAATACATATTTTGACGATTCTCTGCCTGTCCCACCAATCAAACGTGTGAAACCAAAGTAAAAACAACCATCTGGAAATAATTCAGCTGTCAGAATTCAATTTTATGAACAAAAATTATTTTATGGCCAAGTGAACATAGCAAAATGAACTTCTACTGGTTAGACATTTTTACATGTTGTCAAACCAGTATTTAATTATAAGATAGGTGCCCTCTAGGGGGTAAAAAAAAGTCTATACATAGAATCCCTTATAATCCCTTAAAACTCCTCTCAGCTTACACGAGGAGTGAAATGTCCCAAGATGGGTAATTCAAGTCAACAAACAACTAAATAATGCTTAACAGACCAAAAGTAACACATTTGCAATGCTAAATGGTTGTTCCTGAGTGTCATTAATGAGTTTATCCCATGACTGACTTTAATGTGCTGTATTTGCTGCCTCACTAAAAGATTTCCAATTTGTAAGGTAAATCTAGGAAGGGCTTCCTACTGCCTCACTGGAAGTTTAATGTTTAAGTGTATACTAGGACCGGACAGTTTGACCAAAAATCTTCTCATCGCTGTAGTTCTTGAAATTCGGATGGTTTCACAGTATAAAAATTGAATGTCACAATAAATATATAAATACAAGTAAAGAAACCAGAAATCAATAAATAATCTTCTCTTAAGCTCTATCAATTCAATTATTTTCCAAAATGCTTGCAATGTTGAACAGCATTAGTTTGGTTAATTGTTGTCTCATGTAAAAAATGTATCTCGTGCATGGAATTACAATTAGTATAGAGGTAATAGAGTAATCTAGTAATTTAGTAAAACTACACAATCCCCTGTTATAGCTGATAAGAATGTGTTTGGATGGTGGATTTCTTGCATCTACCAGTCCTTTGGGCTTTGGGACTCAAAAGGTAAAATTCATACAGTTGACTCAAACAGCTGGATGAATTTATTTTATACTTTAATGCCAGCTGACTGTACTGTTAATCTTTCAACAGAAACTCTTGTGTGTAGTGACACTATAGGAGATCAATGCACACCTGCAATGCAGTTTCTGGAAGCAGAAACAGAAAATAATGGCATTATTTGACACCCGCATGTACTCTGCTTCTTGGCATTTCAGTTAGCATTCTATATCTGGCATAAATCATTTTTTTGAAGTTCATAAAATGATGTTTAAGACATTTTTTTTATCCTCAATTAACTTTAAACTTTTCTAGCACAGAAATTAAAATCTGCCTTTCTGCAAACACATTTACATTAAATTACCAGTGTTGTTCATGACAATTATGGATTTTTTTTCTTTTCATGAGTTTTGATTACATATGGTTTTCTGCAACTCGAAACTTAATTTTCTTCTCTCACCTTAAAGAGAACCGGTACTTAGCCACTTCTCTGGTGCTATCAGTCTTGTTATCATCTGACTTGCCTTCTCTAACCTTGTCTGCCAATAGTTGGTGCTGCCTTCAGAAGAATTTAATGGCACACACTGTAAGGCAGCAAAAGAGTTCAAAATTCAGCCTTCGACCATTTCTTTCCATAGCTCAAAATGAAGCAGCAGGGGCTGAAGCACTATCTGAGCTTCTACAGCGTACACTACAGTAGGGAGGTAAAGCAAGATTCCTCCTACTGCCAATTTGGCTTCTGGGTCTGTGCTCAAGCTGAGCACTGACAGGTCTTCACAGTCACACCTTTTATTTTAATGTACCTTCATTGAGTTCAGATCAGAGAACAGCAGTAGCTTTGACTAAAACAGCATGAACCAGGAATCACTTTTGAGCTGTTCCACCTTTAGGGCCAGTTTTTCTTTTCTGTATGTGTGCAGCATGTCACAGATTATCCATAGCATCTAAACTTTAGAAAGAAAATACAGAATTCCGATCCTGGGTGCCTGTCTGAAGTTTTATACATTTTTCCTTTTTAATCATAACCTTTCATTTGAGCGATATCTGTTGCATCATAGATTTTGTTGGCAGGGGATCCAGACATGTTCACGCTGGGGAGAGCTGAGTCAGTGTGGAGCTTTTTTTTTTTTTTTTTTTTTATTGCCTCAGGCCAGTTTTGTCTCTACAGCTAAGCCTTCCATATATTCAGGGGGGAAAAGTTCAGTTTCTAACAGAGAGGCAACCTTCGTTCAGTAGGACACATAGCTAATTTATTTTTCATAATAACTGGATTATATTCAAGGTGTTATACTGTCTCACAGAGTACTCAGTGGCATGAAAAGTTCCTAAATGAACAGAACTAAACTTGTGAAAAGATGTCTTAGTTTGTAATCTAGTCTACCTGTCTTAAATGACAATACAATGGAAAGCCATGGAAACCGACGTAATCAAGGATTCCAAAAACACCCCAGCAAGCACATCGTCAGTTTTCCCCCTATCTGTCTCTGAACTGATAAGGAGGTGACAGATTTATGACTGGAATAATCTCCAAAGTATCAGGTATCCACAGCTTTGGACACATTTTAGCATAAATCTTTAGCTTTTGGTTGTCGTGTACTTGGTATGGTTAATTTGTAATCGACACCACAATATCCCAAATATGCATTCACCAGTGCACAGCCATTACTGAATTATGAGCACTGCTGCTGAAATTTCATGGTTCATCAATATCCACAATGGAAGGTAATCAACACAAATTGTAGTTTCTACATTGCAAGCAGCTAACTGGGATCAGTATGAAACAAAGAGGACCAGATAGCCACAAACAATTGCATGTATAATTTAACCACTGCTTACCATAGATGGCTCATCAAGTGTTACACAGACAGCTGGAGTCAAAAGTTCATGGAGAATTTTTATTCCCAGATACAAAATTGGACCTAGACTAGTGCAACAGTGTCCTGCACAAAGTGTATTCACTACAGAGCTCCATCAAGTCTCAAACTCCACAAGGCAGACATAAATCATCCTAAAGATTCAAATTTTGTTTTAAGCTACTCCTCAGCTAGTGTGTGTGTGTGTGTGTGTGTGTGTGTGTGTGTGTGTGTGTGTGTGTGTGTGTGTGTGTTGGTCCAGTCTTGCACTTTAATGGTCATCGGATCAATAGCTTCACTACTTAAAAGAAATATAAAAAAAAGTCTGCTCCTAAATATATTTCTGGAAGTCATTTTCTTTTGGCATAAACACAATCATCCATTGAATTGTGATTATTTCTTAGAGACAGAGGCCCATACAGAGGTACTGTCACAGAATGCATGCAGTTTAAAATGAGAAACTCTGAGGACCACTGCTGCAGTCATGCCTCTGAAACGCAGACTTCTACTCTACATCAAGATAGTGACTTTCTACCTGCTTACTCTAAATAGATCCTCCAAGATACCCAGTTATGTTTAAATAAAAAAAATGTAAAAAGCTAAATGATACCAAATGCCACAAGACAGAGTTGTGAATCCCTCATTAAGTGCTGTTTTCAAGCAGCTCAAATTCACAAGGTCAAAAACTTGTTGTCTGGCATCCCTGAGAACTGTCTGCCTGAATGACGACAGTTGCCTGTGTACCATTGGTGCACCATGGCTGCCTTGGGGCAACAGGGATGTTTCATTTCATCTTAGTAGCTGCTTGTCTTTCACTGCTCCAGAATAAGATCAGGCATGTCTCCTGACTCTGAATATTTGTATCTGTCAAAACCTCAGATGTCAAAAAAGTGATAAAAGATAGCTGAGGACTGGTTTATCAGGATATAGGGGAAATATATTTGTTACTGTGATTCTTTGATGTACCTGGGTATTAAAAGTCTGAGTAAAAAAAAAAAAAAAAAATATATCTATATATATATATATATATATATATATATATATATATATATGTATTAAGTCAAAATATATTAATATATATTAAATGTAATCAAAAATAGTTTGAGTATTTGGGATTTTTTATTTTTTTTTGTACACCAACACGTTAAATTTTAAATCAGACAGACAATCGAGGTGTGACTGAAGTGAAGTCTTTCGTCTCTAATTCAACTGTTTAACAAAGGCAATGTGAGAACTGACACTTTGTGTCAAAGTGAAGTGACGGGGTGACAGACATCAAATCAAAGGCGCAAAATAAGCTGTTCTTGCATTTCCTGCCTGTCTTGTTTGACTTTATTATAAAACTCTGCTTTTTGGCAATCAATTGTCAGTTTTTATCATTATAAAAACACTGCATGTTGCCAAATCCATGCACACCTAGATCAATATTCCAAGTCCTTTCAAAGTAGCAATCTGCTGACTCCTCGTCTGATCAGATACTACTACTAATTGTGTATCAGACACACTGAAATACCAGCCTTTTATTTCGTTGGAACACCTTTTACTTCCCAAACTAATTCATCCAAATAGTGAAGGCCCTTGTTCCAAACTATTAAGGTGATGAGCTTAAATTATTGATATGACTAAACATTTTAGTGGGCGAATTCATCTCTTGAAGTTGATATAAATTGAAATGCTGGAGAGAAGACGTCTCACTCTCTTGGTTGTACAATAGTCTTAGAGTAGAGCATCTCAGACACCAGCTTGCAATGTTACAATAATTTGACAAGACAAACTTAATTACATAAGAAGATTTTAAAATAATTACCTGAAGCATCTATAACTTTATTTTTCCCTTTCAAAGGGAACACTGACAGAAATCGGTGCACACAAAGCAATACTGCAAATGACAAAGAGTCAAGGTGGACAATGCGGTACAGTACAAAATGTGTCATTTTAGGCTGTTGAACTCCCTGTCCTTGTTGTGATACATAAACAATGAGATGTTTAGATATGTGAAGCAAGGAAAGCAGTAAAAGTATACTTCCTAAGCAGCTTCTATCAAAACCCCTGCAAAGTATCTTTGTAGTGATGACTTTCTGGTTTTGTCGATGTAGCACTTTAACAAACATCAAAGCACATTCATCACAGAAATAGTCTTGGCAACAAGCATAGTTGCCATTTGTCACTATTAAAAGAATGTGTTTTCGGCTACTGTCTAGTAGTTGTAATAAACTCAAAGGATTGAGTTCTTCTTCAACAGTCCAATTTAACAGTTTAGTTTAAAAATGCATACTGGCATTTAACAGTGGTATCACCTCTTTTAAATCAATGGGGTTATTTGCTGCTGAATCTATTTGTTGGCAAGGTAGTTTTTTGAATGCTTTTACAGTTGTTGATACCCAAATAAGACACATATTGAGGGTGCATGCAAACTGGAGAAACACTTCCCGACAAGACTAAAGTGTAAGTGCCAAACTTTTGTGAAAACTTTTCAATACGTTTTATGATTGGAAGCAAAATATGTACGCAACCTTTTTGAAGGACTCAAACTTTGATGGATGTGGACATGAATTTATTGCAGACAGAATGCCACGGGCTACCTATGGGAAAATAAAATTCATCATATTCCTGTTATGCCCACAGTATTTCATATCGACTTCGTGCTGCTTGTACATTTGTGTTATAGACCTTACATGCTGACGCCCTCCAAAGTGAAGAATGTTTCCATTTCCAACATTAGCTGTGTTATTTTACACATGAATAAAGGACTGTATTTTCAGACAAGCCAACTGCATGGTAAATAAGTACATTTATCTGAGTAACTAACTGAGCCCTTTTGTTCACTATTCATTACTTAGGTTGTGCTATAACCTACGCATGAGGTGTTCCTCGATAATTTACCTTGACTGGCCAGCTGTGTTGTTACTCCCATTTTCATTACATTGCTTCCACCTACACCTCTCTCCTCCCACTCTTTCCCTCAAGGGTTTCAATGATATTACTGTCTTCTTCTGCCTTAGCTCTACAAAAAAATTCTTCCAGTTATTTCCCTGACACTTTTTTCCCCTCACATGTCCTCAGCTTTAGTGCACATATTTCCTCCTCAGTCAGAGCTGTACTTGACATGAGGTTTCTGCCTCGAACACTGTAGTGATAGAACTGTGACAAGTCCTTTCCTATTAAAACTTGGAAACAAAACTCCTTGTATGTTACAGATTCTTTAATGCAGTGGTCCCCATCCCCCGGGCCTCGGACCGGTACCGGTCCGTGAGTCGTTTGGTACCGGGCCGCGAGAGTTGAGGCTCAGGTGTGAAATGTGTGGTTTTCAGGGTTTTTAATCGGTTTTCAGCGTTATTTTGTTATCGTTTTTATCGTTAACTTGGTTTTCCTGGGTCTTTTCACGTGTGTTATGAATAACTCGTCTATTTTTCAGTACCGGTACTAGTTTTATTTTGTTGTATTTTTCCGCGACACCTTAAAGGCCGGTCCGTGAAAATATTGTCGGGCATAAACCGGTCCGTGGCACAAAAAAGGTTGGGGGACCACTGCTTTAATACAGATACACATATAGATCCTAATACCATTATATCTTTTAATATCACCAGCTGATAGTTTGTCAAATATAAGCACAGACAGAGGGAGACTAATCCTTATCTAGATGTACATGTAGGTGCTCTCAGGGAATTGAGTGAAAAGCCTAACAATAATGCAGAAGTGAGTGAGTCAGCACTATGTGGAAACACCTATATTCAAAGGACAAATTATCCCTCATGAAACAGCATTTAAAAAGGTTATTCTTGGTACACACTGAGGAATTAAAAGACCTAAGGAATGTGAATCAGGTTCATAAAAAATGTCAGTATAACATTCTCAAACAATATATGAATAAGTAAAACAAACTGACAGCAAATTACTTGAATATAACTCTTGAGATTATTAGAACAGCCATGTCTGGTCTAAAAGGAAGACCAGACATGGCATTCAACATAAAATCTAAATATTGTCCAATGTCCAGTATTTACAAAAGGATTTTCAGTTCTGTTTAGAAAGTTACCCTTAACACAACAGTTAAATAGGGGAAAAATGTTTACTTGTTTTAGTTTGCTTGAGTCCCCACAAGAGAAATCTTTGGTGAAAGCCTCGGAGCTTTGCAGAGCTACAGGAAGCCAGTCTAGAATATGTTGAGACCAGAGTTCGATAAGCTTTCTGAGATGCCCTGCACCCCCGTTGCCAAGAATGATTCATTACTCCTATGCACAGAATTCAATTTGTAAAGTATAAATTGTAGCACTAGGGATAAGGACCCAGGTCATTCCTGGACTGGCAGAACATGTGTCCATCACAGTCTGTGACCTCCTATCCATAAACTCAAAATCACTCTTTTAAATGCAAAAGTCATTATGAAGATTTACGAAAAAAGAAGCCATACGACAATAAATTATGTATTACATTCTTGCATTGTTCTGCTTAGGCTGCACTACTTGATGCTTCTGTCTACAGTGAAATGTGCATGCTGTTGCTCTATAATCAATGGAATATTTATTCATCTCTGTATAAGTCGATAACCTCGTGTAGATGATCATCAACATTTACACAAGGTTAGTGAAATCTCATTCGGTAGTTGTACATTCAGGAAATCTAAATGCTGCTGTTAGGGTTGGACAAGATGGTAAAACCTCTCACACAGGTACGTCTGAGGAAAATAACAGCATGCAGTACTAAACTATAAAAACGTAAAATTATAATATTGTAGTATTACTTGTTATTTGCAGAGTCACATGGAGAATACTGTGCCTGACAAAAAAAGATATTAATAGAGAAAATAACAATGTAGAGTGTAAGAAAAGATGTGCTTTGTGCAAATGCTTTGTAGCAATTGTGTTACTGGTTAAGCCTTCCTCTTTCATAAGGTGACCTTGTGTGCTACCTGTGTGTATCGTACACAGGTAGCACTCTATTTAAAATATGAAATCAAGATCAATTCTGTTGTATATCAAACGTAGCTAAATCCCTAACCTTATTATTCCAAGTACAAATTTTCTGCTGGCCGCCACTGCAAGATGCTGCAGTTTTTAAAGAAGGACGAAAACAAACATCTCTGCCCACTTGTCTACCAAGACATTAATGTGTTTGCAAAACAACAACTTGATCCAGATGACTCATTTCTCCCCCCTTTTCCAAAAGTCAATGCCTACTTATTCGTTTGTCATGTTTATAGCAGCCTTGACGACTAATAACTTTCTGTGGGAGTTTCTTGTGGGTGGTAATCTGCACCAGCAGATCGGCCAGCCATATGTTGTTTGATTATTGAAGGTGATGTGCGAGAACACTGTCAGCCTACTGCGTTGTGTTATCTGAAGTAGACACCTGGGTCAAGGCTCACAACCGAAGCCAGACATATGCTAATTAACTTATCTCATAAAATATGCATCAAGCCCTCCCAGGACCGTACAGTGGCAGAGGATCGTGATTTTCCAGGAATTATGGGAACAGTCATTTTCCATTATGTCGATGCTAAATGAGGAGTGACCTGCGGGAGAGGCATGTCTGACCCATGTCAAGACAGTTCCTGCCAATTTTGCACAGAGAACTTTGCAGATCAGTTTTGACTTTTAAGATACTGTCGTGACAGAGAGAATAAATGGATCCAGTTGCACCGCATAACCTTGTTGAAGTAATCTTCTTCTGAAGCCGATGTTCCAAGTCAGTATAATTAATCAAAGACAATGATGTCAATGAGGGCTCCAGTTATGAAATTAGATTCACGCTGTCTTCCATTACTGTACAGCTTATAAGTGCATTAGGAGGGAAAGAGGAATAATAAACCAGGTGTGGAAACCATTAGCTCCATTCTTCATTCCCACCATTTGTGGTTGCCTTCTCTTGTTTTCAGCACAATTAAGTGTCTTGAAACAAGGCCAGAGTTGAATGCGTGAGTGTTGATATGGTAGTCAAGATTGTAAACAAGGTGTGAACAGCAACACTCGGTACAACAGTCATTTGCTCAATAATGAATGAGCTTAACAAATTAGGCTCCTTGTGTAATATTTCATTCTCTTCTGTGCAATGGACTAATGAGTGATTGTTCAATTACAATACCATTTCAGTCCTTTTATTAATAATAATTTTAAAAAAAAAAGACTCACCTGACATCCATAATTGCAAGTAAATTAGTTTGAAACTGTATATTTTTTATGTCTGTCTAAACGCAGACAAAAATGGGGTTTCTAAATTATGTACTTTAGCAATCCTGTTTCTCTCTATAATCTCTAGACACACACAAACGGTCATGTTTTTGTGTTCCATTCTCATTTGTTTATTTAAGACTGGTGGATATGTGTGTTAGATCAACACTAAAGTATACCACAGGGGCTGAGCGGTCAGAAAAACTATTAAAAATGCGCTGTGGAGTCGTTTCAATATTATCTAAAATCTGCATGCCATATTTCTGCAAATACTGCAGGGCCATTATTTACCTGAACTGCAACAAGAAAGGTTTCATTTGAAGCTGGCTTGAATTAGAGGCAGGCTTTTATTTCTAGTTTCCTCTGTTTAATCAATACAAGTGTCCATGTATCAGCATTAAGTCTCGTTACGCACCAGTTTGCCCCGTTAAAGTCACCAACACGTGGTAACTTACTTTTGGGAGAGAGAGAGGGTGTGTGATCAGCGAGGTACTTTATATTAATGATTTCACATACATGTAAAATAATTCTCCAATGCACCAATGTACAGGTCAAAACAATTTGTAATACTTCAAGATGTTTACTGTACTGGAAAAAAGTCTAAGACTTCTCTAAGAAAGGCAGGCAAAATAAGGTGCTTTTTCATTAACATAATTTATGAACATAAATATTTAAGCAACTTAAATCCTTATGTTTACCAAGCAGTTTAGGTTTGTTCATACTTTACATCTGGCGCTATAGCACAAGTAAGACCACAACACAACCATTATTGTTTTAACCGTTTTTACATTTTTCCTTCACTCATTGATGCAAAATCAGATCAAATGAACTTCTAATGAGTTTTATGCAAACAAAACCTCTTGGATATACTGTAAGTTCTAATGAAATCTAACATTATATGTCTTTGAGTGGTAATATGTATAATGAATATCTTCTGCATGAGGTGCCACTTTTGTACAATACATGTCTGTCAAATGACACGCTACAGCAATAGGTTCAATCTCCTGTGGCCACTAGTTGTCAAAATGCACTCCACATAAGAGCGATGTCTGAAAGAAAGCAACGTATCCTAAAGAAATCACTGAGAGCATGTTGACATTTTACACAATACGCATGTCAATTTGATATATGAACTGCCAATGTATCACGTTTTATTTTCAGATGGCTGCGTGCAACGTTTGTCAGGTTTTTTGTTTTTTTTTCAGTAGAGTTCAACTTTCAAGTTTCATTGGGTTTCATACTAAGACAAGGTTTGTGAGGCAAAACATAAAGCTAATCAGCAACCTCTCATTAAAGCGTCACTAAATAATACATAACTTTGAACTTCTGTGGGAAATCATGGCAGTGACAGGTCCACAGCACAGTGGCACACAGTGGTTTGACAGCAAGAATAAAGTCTCAGTTTTCACTAAAGAGATGAGTAGTCTAGATAATTAGTGCATGCGTCAATAAGAACCGTCTGGTGTAGAGGTAATCTATCACCAGGCAAATAATTACAACAATTATTTTTATGCTTGAGAATCAAAGTAGTCTCATTTATCACTGTGCAGTTAAAAAGTAAAGCATGGAGGTTGGGGGAAGAATAAAGGCTATGCTGTACTATCGATTCACTGACATTTATGAATAGCAGGATAACAGCACTTCATATCAACCTGTGATAATCACAAGTGCTGTAAGACATTCCTGGACTGTCTCTAATCAGAATTAGCTGTATTATTACAGTTTGGTGCAGGTGTGGAGGATAAGGACGTCTTTTCGACTAAACATTTGTTTTCTTTCCTTCAGGTGATGAGCTCCACAACTCTCTAAGAGGGATCCTGACAGACCGGGGAGAGCTGCAGAGTCTCACAACTCACCCATTTTCCATACACGCCATCGCAGATTGTTTCACTGTGGCTCAGTTCTCGTCACTGGACTTTAACTTGGGGACCTGAACCGCACAGATCGCCAATGCTAACAAGGAACTGCCTGCTGCTGTTCCTGTGGATTCTTGTCGACGAGGGTTCGGTCTCTTATTTACGTCCACCTTTACCACCATTGGGACGGAGCAGGACGGGAAGGGAGCACACCAGGAGCTTGGTGGGCCCAATGAGGAATGGGGCAGCTGGATTTCAGCGGGTCAAAAGGGGCTGGGTGTGGAACCAGTTCTTTGTACTGGAGGAGTACATGGGGTCAGATCCGCAGTACGTGGGCAAGGTAAAAAACTTTTTTTTTTTTTCCCCACTGTTATTTATGGTGCAGCAGAAGTCATAAATCACATAGTAAGGAGCCTAGGAGAAATTGAATTGGGAGTAAATGGAGGGAGCGATAGAACATGAGGAAGATAAAATGGGAGGAAGGGAACAGAAAAAAAACCTTCTAGTTTAGAGTAACTATAAAACTACCCTAAAACTACCAGTATTTTAGATGGGAAATATTTTATTCCTTGAGGTTATAATTAATTATTGACTATTTTAATACCATGTACTTATACAAGTAACAGCAAATACTAGAAGTTGCCTATTTTCATTCATCCCCAAGAACTATACCTCTTTAATCTAATAATGCTCCTAAGGCTTGTAAATCTGCTCCTATTTCTTAGTGTTTTATGATGTGACCAGCATCACGCAAGAAAAAAATCCAGACCTAATAATGGAGCTGTGCCACAAGATTTCCACGTTAGACCAGCCACACATGACATTGAAGTGGTGAAAGGTTTGATGGTGTGGTAGAAATAAATTTAAATTACAGTCCTTGTAAAGGTGTCAGAACATCATAGTTATGAGCCACGGAAGATGCTGACAGCAATAAAAAGACAGCAGAGACCCAACAGCCTGATCTGAAACCAGACGGAGATATATACACATACATCCCATCAAACTCACATCTTTTTGTGTCACCTCAAACCTTGGCCGTCCCCGCTTTTTAGCACAGGATTTCTTATTCACTGTTCTGGCTTAAGACATTCGTAAGCAAACTCTGTGGGGGTTTAAGGCTAAAGTTGTAATTTGGCACTCCAAGCTTACATAGGATAATAGTAAGACTGACTTATCTGCCTCAGTGCCACTGCAATCAGCCCTGACAAGCCACGCTGTTTGTGGAAGTCTCTGAGGCTAAAGCAGGGCCAGGGAAGCAGCTGTCTACTGCACTCCTAAATCACTTAATCCTGGGCGGCTGCTCTTCTTCAAAATAATTGACTGATTCTTCAACATATGAAAAGCATTTGGAGATCCTCGGACCTTTGTTGGGAAAATCTTAAGGGAGAGGATTTCCCTTTGAATCTTAACCTTTTTATTGTACACTGTTAAATGGCACGGGGAGCGCTGGAGTGGGTTACCATTTACACACACTTCTGTGATATCATATTGAACGGTAATGTGAGAAATGTTCAAACAGAGAGCATACTAAGAGATAAAGATGTAGGTGAAAGGGTTCAAGGACCTTAGGAAGCAGCTTTGTTTACAGGGCACATTAATGGACTATAATTGACCATAAGTCTGCAATGAATGCGTGTTCTATATTACATCAATATCTAATGTGGTAATGTTTTCACTTTAGAGTGTACTCATGATTTCCAGCCAGTGACCTGCAGTGAATTGGAGCTCAAGACACTTTTGTTTTATCCTCTGTGGCAGAAGTGTCCTTCTGGACCAATTGAAGTAGTAATTATCTGACAACAGAGAGGCAACTGAACCCAAGAGGAAAAAGTTTAGTGAAGCAGCTGAAGCAGTTTGGGGTATTTTTTTAACATACGCTAAGTAATATAGAAAGCACAAGTAGTGTACATGTGACTAGTTTATCCAAATGCACACCTATAGCTCAAAAAGGGTATTTTAATGAGACATGGTTTGTGAGTATGTTACCCGGCATTTATTTAGGTATATAACGTACACAGTGCTGTTATTATTCATTACTTTTTGTGTTTTTATTATTATTTTTATTGTTTTGCCTTTATTTGATAGCTGCAGCAGAGATCTATGGGAAATGTGGGGAAAGCAAAGAGGAGAATGAAACATGAAAAGGAACCAGGAGCTGAACTGAATTCTGAATACAGCAATCACTATACTTTAGTACGTGATTGTTAAAAATGCTGTCATAAGAGATTTATCAACAATGGACTAATAAGGGGGGGGGGGATTTTACATGCCACACTCCAATTTATCAAGGAGATGATTAATGCAGACAATTAATATTTCCTTTTAAAGTTTAAATGGCACGATCTGACTGTAGGAACAGCGCTCACAGAGGAAGCTCAGAAAAAGGTACTTCTGACAGCAGGAGGAGAACGACTTGCATCCATGCATGTGTGAGACGAATGACAAACATTAATAAATCCTGACCCTGTTAGCAATAATCAAAATCTATTTCGAGAGCATTAAATGCATCACTGCCAACTGTAATTTTGACAGCCAAATCACTACTAATTAGTGCTGGCCAATAAATAAAAAAAACAAAACAAAACACGAGTCACATTACAAACAAGGTGTATTTCTGCCAGTTGTTCTGACAGCACAGAATGCAGACACGTATCGGACGAGGAATGGGGACATTGCCAGTACTGGTGTTATGGATCAGTAAGTTTGCCTATTAACTAGTGCCTTTGCCTGAACACACCAGCTGTTTGTGGAGAAGGAAGATGTTAAAGCACAGCGGGATAACATTTAGTTGTGCTTACATCTGCCTTGCTGTACGTCAAATTGTCAGAACACGCTCACCTCAGTTTTAGACTTCACCAAAACAATATCCGCGCCAATGCAATCGGCACAAACATAACTGGATAACATGCAATTCTACCTGGTTTTACTGCTTGACTATTCCCACTAAAATAACTCATGTTTCAAAGCATCTGACAGACATAAATAACCAAATCATTTTGTGTATCTCAGAATATCCTGCTTCTTCTATTATATTGGTAAATGTATTTATTTTTCCTAGTTGCAAATCCATTTAATAATGATGCAACAAACCTAATTGGGCATTTCTGTACTTCTACCTGGGGCAGCATGTGCATGGTGATTAGTATCGTTACTTTACAGCAAGAAGGTCCTGACATCTGGCCTGGCCCTTTCTGTGTGGAGTTCAGATGTTTGCAAGGTTCTCTCTGAGTACTCTGGGTTCTGCCCGTAGTCCAGTTATTGGGTTTAGGTGGTTCTAAATATGCCATGGGTGTGTATGTGACTGTAAGTGTCTTCCTCCATGTGTTAGCTGTGACAGACTGGCGATCTGTGGTAGCTGGGATGGGCTCCACCCCCCCCTCCCTGTGACTCGGATAAGCAGAAGAAGATGGATGGATACAGTTACCTGATATAACGGATATAAAAAGATGATTCACTGGTCCAGCTTTAGTTTGCTTGATTTAATTTACCTTAGTCCTGTCTTAGTGGCTTACATAAGGTTTAGCTAGAGCAACTGAAGGTCTTTTAAACATGATATAATACTAAAAATAAATAACAAGGTTCTGGGTGACAGACTTATGTAAATTTGTGAGACTAGGTTGTCTGTAAAGGGCAGAAGAAAAACACATGAAAAAAAAAAACATCAAATGCTGCCTGATCTATTTTGGATTAATGAGTGCAAGCAAAGCAAGATTTCTTTTCTTCTGCACCACAAGCAGAAAGATATGCCATGTCTGCATTTTCACTTGTTCTGTTATTATCAGATGAGTACAAAATAAAGAAAATGAATCTACACTCCAGCTTATATACCGTTTAATATATGCCATCTAAATTAAAAATACAAACTGTGTAACTGTGTGTGACAAAAAAAAGAACCACAGAGCTACAATATTCACACCGTTTTTAAACACATCATATATCTTAATATTTAGATAGGATTTTATACACTCCAACACTAACAGCTACATGCTCGGGAACTTAAGGTAGGAGACACTAAACGTGAGAGGAATGTTAGAAACGCTACAGTCACAACTGCAGGTTCACCTTCACTACTTACTTAATTACCCCGATTTCTCCCAGAGGTGTAAGTAAGGTCACCGGATTCAGCAAGGTCTTTAGCACTACTACTACTAGTCCCAACTGCTTGTATTAACAAATGCTCTGAGTTCTTGCATTTTTTTTTACTTTTCTGCATACAATCACAATGCTTTATGGACTTTTTTCTATTAAAGATGCACTTAGAGTGAATCACATTTACATTTGAAAAAGCAAAAAAAGGGCATGTTAATACCAGATTTGATTTGTAGTGTAAATAAAGGAAACATAGTCTGCCAAGGATATTATAAAGGTTTTAAACCACATTAACATGTCATGCTCGTCGTTCACTTTTATGGTGAGGTTGTTCTCAGCAATGTGAAGAAACAAGCTTTAATGCCATAAACATAAAAGTAAAACAAATATATTTTCACCATCTTTCTCTGCTGTTTATAACGATAGCACATAAAGTATTGTGTCAGCGTTTGTGTGTACAGCATTGTTTCTTTGCTGTTCCATTAGTATTTTCACAGCACTTTTCATTCACTGAATGGTTAGGCACCTAAATTTAAATTAAGTTTTCCACAGTGTAATTGTCTACTAATGAGACTGCATCATCAATGTGGTTTCATTCCCTCAAATTTAAAGTAATACGCTGCACCGACAATACGTTTGCAGAGACAGTTACTGAAAGTTGCACCAGCAGGTAGAGCTTGTCACTAACAGAGGGACAGTTACAACACCAGCTGTGGTGGCCACGTCATCTTCTTGCTGACAACTTGATATAGCTGCTGTAGAATGTTTGGCACACATTGCAAATGTTTTCTTAAATCTGATGCGTTGGCTGTTTCGATGTTTCGAAACTCGTGTACATTCAGTATCAGTCCGGTGCAATTAAAACATGAGCTGGAGGGGAACTTCATGTGCTGGCCCAAATACTATGTAGCAAATAGTAAATTAATTGATTAATCTCTATCGCTAAACTATAACCAATAGAAAGGCATGATCATTAATAAATGCAACGCTAAATGTGCATTTGCATAGTGATAAATTTACTGCTAATGTCAATAAGCTGCACCCCTTTTAATACAACCATCAATAAAATCCTAACGACACCTAACCATGCACTTAACTCAAGAATATACGTGAAGAAAATTTTAAGACTCATGTTGACAGCATCATTATTGCAGTTTAGCAACGAAGCCCAGAGGGCTCGTGGGGGTTAATATAACAACCCTCTGTACCCTCAATAAGATAATGCTGAGGCCTTTCGTGTGCCAAGCAGTGATTATCTGACGTTAAAAAAAAAAAAAAAAAAACTATTAACAGCGTGGCTGCATATCAAGTCAAACTGCTTCCTCTCACTCTCGATTAAACTCTCCAATGAGTTCGGGAGCTATTTTCGAGATTTTTCCTCTGACATCATGTCACTTTCTGTTTAAAGTTGATGGCTATGGAGGATGGAAGCAATTCCCTAAGATTTTTAATAATATGGAAACTCAGAATACACTTAAACAGCACTTGTCTTCTGAATGACAACACTATCTTAATACTTAAGAGTAGAGATGTAATCAAAACCCAATGTATCTCTTATTTTTGCCAACCAGACTGCTGGGATTTTTCTAGCTTGATGCTCCAATTTTATATAAAGTCATGCATATTGTGAGTACTTTATATTGCATTGCATATGGATGCTCAAGACAATATGCTTATATACAGTTAGAGGAAGGTAAAGAGAGATTATTACACTGATACTAAACTAAAAACTTTGTTTTCAGTATTTTCAGTGCAACATTATCTAAGAATTGTAACTGAGTACTGGCCCCAGATAAGAAATGTTTTCATGTTATCAAATCCATCTGAACTGTACGCCTGAATTGGTTTTTTTGGGGGGGGTTTTTGCTGTTGTTGTTTTTTCTAAATCAAGCAGTGCACTGTAAAATGACAGTATAAAGCTTGTGACACTGGATGCTTTTGCAAACTTGATTCACATGCATGATATATTTTTTTTTACCATGTATTCATTCTAAGAGATAATTAACCAGTTGTACTGAAGATGAAAAAAATAGACATGATAGGGAATCCACTATTTTCTCTTTATGCAAGTCATGAGAAAATGACAACAATGGAATGTGCTGCCAATGACAGTCTCAAAAGATACTCAACAAATTATACACTTGGCAAGAAAAAGCAGACAGGGAATTGCTTTCATTAAAAAAAATAATAATAATTTAAAAAACGCAGCAACACGGTGGCACAAAGCAATTATTTAACCCGTAACGGCACTGAAGGTTAAAGAGAAAGCCAATCAATTTAAAGAGTCACATTTACAACCCATACAAGGAAAGAAAAAATATATGCAGTGTATGCAAAGACATGCAGGACATGCCCCAATGCCCTGCTTTTCACACTTGCAGACAAAAGGTCACTTATTTACATATAAGTCAATAAGACTCTTTTTCTAGAAAGGGCAGAGCTGTTTCTCCCACAACTTGTTTGTTTCCTGCCTGACAAGGAATGACCATCCTTCTTTTTATTGATGGCTCTTCCTCCCAGTACCACCCCACACCTGGCTGAGATTTATTACTGATGTGAAGCCTGCAATTTAATCTTTCAATGAGGACCTATAAGAAGGACATAAAAACCTTTTCAGCAAGACTTATGCACCAGGCTCAACAAAGAGAGCGATTCCATCAGCTGACCATATGAAATTTACAAGCCTTACTCTGCGATAGTATGTTCCACACTGTTAAATACAGTTTGTTTTAAATGCTATGGAATTAAGCTGTAAAGCTAAAACCTGAAGACGGCCATATAAAAGCAGCAAACCTGTTTACATCATTTGATGATGACAGCCACTGCTGTAAAATACTTGGGATAAAATACTTTGATTGACTACAAGGCAAGCGAGCGGATAATTAACTTCAACTCCAAAACTCTCAGCCTTCATAACACTGTTTTGCATGAAGCTATGAAGACTGGTAGCCAGTGATCAACAGCTAAGCTACAGAAAGCTACAATTTGAAGAGTCTTTCAAGAATCCTGTTGAATTGTGCATGACTTCTATGCAGTATGTCCAACTTGTACATATGCTCCCTACCGGTCTCTGAATTCACCTCTGAATTCAAGTTTGCCACCTTTTTAATTCACTGTCACATTCTGCATAATTTGAAAGGATTGCTCTCCTGAAGAGTATGCATGGAGTGTGTCGGTGAGTCAGCTGCTCGTTACAACATATTAAGAGGTTGAGAGCATTTACAATTGTAATGTACGTTAGTGATGAATGCTGCAGGATTTCTGAAAAGAACAGCTGAAATAAAAGCTAATGATGCCATTCATCTGTCCTGCCAAAGTAATATATATTTCACATATTTTGTCCTCATGGGTAATGGGCTTTTTCCCCTGAATTGCTTGGGCCATATATCCAAATGGTGCACTAATGCCCCAATCAGTATCACTTTATACCATAGTCCACTTTTTCTATGTTTACAATGACACTGATGGGCAGTATTGTTGGCACTGTAGGCAGAAAATCGCATTGTGCATGTCATATCACACATCAATATATCGTTTAATCATGTGTGATATGAGGAAATGGAATGCAGCCTTAACCCTGTTTTCTGGGATCAACAGAATCATATATATCAATGTTTTATTTAAAGAAAGAAGAAGAAAAAAATCAGTACTGCATAATGTTATTTGCAAAAGGTAGCCTTGTATACAACCAGTAATCTTAGCACGAGTTCCTCGGATTCTTGGCCTAGGAAACATTTACATCAAAAACAATTTACAATTGACCCATTTACAAATGGTAAATGCAGTTGTCTCAGTTCTGACTGCTGCTGTCGCACACCCACGACAATATCTGTCACTCTGTTACTGCCTCTTGCTTTCGCTCTCTCCCTTCCTCACACGTGTTTTCTGAGATTGCGTATCTACCAGTATAGCCTCCTGTATGAATATCTTTTTTTTTGTTAGCTTTTCATCCCCATTACCTGACTGAGGTATGACACAAACCAGACAGGGAGCTCCGAGTTGTCAGCAGCAAAGAAATAGCTCGGAGGCCAGTATCGATCAGCTATAATAAGCTTGCAGGATTTGGCATAGTATTTTCCTTCCATCAGCCGCTGCTCACCAAAATTACCTGCAAAAACTTACAATGCAACCAGGAGTCATCATGTGCCCTGACAATACACGAACTTCAAGCCACCTGCAACGTACCCCAATGCCAACAGACTGCCATACTGTCATCATACTCCTGAGTTGCTAGGACAGTGGTTGAATGGCTGAACTGAATGGTGGTTTCAGACCTTATCTAATGAATACAAGACAGCAATAGAACAGGGGCGCATAAGAGCAGTGGAATGTTTTACTCTCATTAACAGTGCACAGTATAAATTCTGACAGGTGACATATAGAATATGCCCTGGTCTTGCTCAAAGCATAATCCACAATTAAATATGGATTAGAATCAATTTATTTAATAAATATAAAGTATAATAAATATGCAAAGAAGAGCTTTGTGATACCAGTCAGGAAGCATGTTTCGCTTGTATACCACGAAATGTGAATAATCCACAGAGACATTTAACTGCATTTAAAGACAAGAAGAGCAAGTACGTTCTAACTCTTTTTCGACTTGTTTACAGTTTTGTAAATGCACTCAGTGGTGCGGGATTGCTGGACCATTCAGGGAACAATGTTGGCTCGCAATCAGCAAAGGGTTGTGGCTGTGATATGCATTCCTTAGAGGAGCTCCACATAATCCTGGTTGCAGAAATCCAATTACAGCATTTTCTACAGAGGTTGGTTACGTTCTCTGAAATCACTCAAATTAATCAATATGCAGGGTTTACTGCATTGCCAATGAGGAACCATGCACTGCAAATCCTAAAAGGAACAGGGATCACCGACCTCTTGCACATTCAAGAATTTACTGCAAGGCAAATTCCAAATATGTGACTATTTTACAGCCGGTAAGATGAGCTACCATTTCCCATCATTTCTGCTAGTAGTTGAGTAGTCTGAGTCAATATTAGTATTTTGCCCTGATGATTAATAGATGAGTAGTTGCCTTAGCCATATTTGTTTTCAAAGCATTGCTGGCGCATTGGCTGCTCATCATTTCTTCAATACTGTGGAAATTAAAGGTTTAACCCTAAATCTAATCTTTTTTTTCCCCTTTAAAAGCTATGCCAACAAAATCTGAACTGCTTCGTGATCACTGAAACATTTGTCTGACAGTCTGTGAACACTAAAGGACATTAAAGAAAAAAAAAAAAAGAAATGTAAACAAATGAAATGTAAGTGCAGTGACAGTGTGAGCTTGGATGGCAACAGGAATCTCATTTCAGCTCCACACACGAGCAGTTTCTTTTTATAGCTGCCATGTCACCTGATACCTTGAGCAGAGAGTTTTACTAATTGTGCTTAACATGAAAAATGGAGAGGAAGGATATCATCACAAGCCAGCTCTTATTCACTCATTCTCCACAAGTTAATTTACTTAATGTGTGCAAATGAAATAATGGCATTACTGAAAACTGTAACTGTTTTGTTCATGTGTTAGAAATTGGAAGCAGTGCTACAACAATGGAAGGAATTTCCCCGTCTCTATTTTTAAAAAGCCGTATTGTTAAAAAGGTTATGGATACGATCATGTCTCTTGTCTTGTGGGTGTTTTATAGCTTAAACAAAGCATTTGTCTCCCTTCTTATTAATGGACTTTCTTTACATAATTGATTACCATTGTTAGTGCAATGGAATTTTTAATTAATATCAGTCAAGTTTCACTTATAATTAATGGGGCAATGAGCCTGTTCATTTTCCATTTGCATTTCTTTTTCATCTCCAATTCTGCAGCTCTGAATCAATGTGCAGGTTCCTCTCTTGGGTACTTGTATTGAATAAACTACAAATGTGAAAAATATTCTTTTTATGCCAATACCCAGAAGAGGCTTGTTTTTCCCCACTCTCTTCTTAGTTAAATGACAATTAAATATAAACTCTCATAAATACAATGTGATTATTTGCTCAATAGTACACAAAAATATGAATGCGCCCACAGTAGTACTGTGTTGACTGATGATAGGGCAGCCTATTGAGTCATTAGTATATTGATTAAACACCATCACATCACAAAGTAGAGTACATGGAAGCTATCACAAACAACTAAACAACCTTAAGCAATCTGAAACAGTGCACTGTAAGAGACAGTGGTGTGAAGATGTTGGCTCAGCACTACTGACTACAGACTTCAAGTGCTCCCTGTTTTGTTCACTGGAACTGTGGCAGATAAAGTTATGTAACTGCAATCACATTGTGCGATTCATGTGTGATCAAAACAATTATTTTAAAATTCATTATCATATTTACATTGCTTGTTGCAGAACCTGTATTAGACGATGATGACTGAACACAGGTGTTTGTGCTGAGTGCGACCCTGTATGTTTCTTGTCAGCAGAGGTGGCAAAAGTACAGACATTCTATACTTAGAGGTACAAGAAGAAGTGCAGATACTAGTGCTAAAAACCACTCCAGTAAACGTCCAAGTACTGATTCAATTTCTTTACTCAAAAGTAAAAATGTACAAGCTCTCAAATGTAATCAAAGTAAGAAAGTAAAAAGTTGCTCTTTGGGGGACATATCTATTTTTGTGCAAAGCTAACTGAACCTTGTGCTGTATTAACATAATGACAAAATAATATCAGGAGATGGGAATGGAAAAACTTAAGTCCAAAAAAATTAGCTGTAGGGGCTCAGCGTGGGGAAAAGGATCTCACAGTAATTTCTACTGAGAGCTCCAGTAGATTTTCTTAATGTACAGGTTGTGATCAGCTGGCCTGCTTCTCTCTGTGGATGCACACAACTGAATTCAGCAAGATGTCAGCGGATGTTTCATGAGTTGTCTTGGCCGATTTCCATCCTCACTGACAGTACACTGTTTATGCTGTATTTTTTCTAGACAGTATAAGTTGGTATGACGGTGGAATTCAGTCAGTGAATCTAAGCATCATCTGCTAAAATTCATATGAATCTCTGCAACACTCGTTGTAACTCTGACCATGAAACCACAGCCGCTGTGCACCACACGCTGTTCTTTACTTTAAATCCATCACAGTACAGCAAACTAACCTGTTTAACCTTCACTATGCACAGGATTTTCATGCAACCTTTAAATAGCAATGTTCCACAATATTAAAAAAAATCAAAACATACTGTCACATGTACAGACCCAATATCCGATTTAAAAACATGAGGACTTACATGTAAGCTTTAATTTTCCAGTTTATCAGATACCACAGAGCAGTTCTTACCTTTAAATGTATATCTTCTTCCGCTCCTGTCCTGTTTTTCTTATCTTTCTCCATCTCTGAGTGAAGTTAGCGCTCCTTCTTTTCTCTCCCTGTGAAATACAGCGGCTTTAGCTAGCAACACAATGTGCGACAAACCGCACATGAACAGTTTGTCTTTGCTGACGTTTGTTGAGCTGACAGAAACATTGCGTTTGAAATTACCTGACACTTAAAAAAAGGTCACTCCTTTTATGCTCGCTCCTCTTCAGTAGGGCTAGTCATTCCAGTGTTGTGGCAAAAAATAAATAAATAAATAAAAACACCAACCCACTTTTAGCCCCTTAATTTGGCACATCTCATCTCTTTTTATGCGATGTCCTCTGGCGATTAATACACGAACAGGATTTCTTATCATATGTTACTGTTTAGGCTCAAATCGGTTTGAAGACCAGCAGTGACATAAAATAACTCCTCTCAAGTGCATTAAAGCAAAAGTTACGAACCTGTTTTGAAAATGTAAAGAGTAGGAAGTAGTCTTGTGAGATACCACGGATTTCCTTTCCGAACCGATACCAAGTCAAATTCACGGCGCTATCAACGATACTGATCCGATACTTTGTACAAAAACTTAATGTGTTATTGTATTTCAGATTATAGCTTTATAATGATTACAGGACATCAGACTACTTGTTCTTATTGTTCAATTATGAAGAATTATCATAAAGAAATGTAAAAAGAACTAAAGTTGTGTGTTAATTGATGCTATTTGAACAGGTATCTTGTCATTTAACATGTATACTTGCCTGGACATTTCAGCAAAAACATTCAACATTCACACTTTCCCTCATTCACAGCAGTGCTGTGCCACACTACAAGTTTTGGTATCAATCCAATGCCAAGTAAATACAGGGCCAGGATTGCCGATATCAGTACAAATTATTTTAAGTTATTCAGGCAGCTAATTGTGGGAGAGTAGGTGCCATGACTTATGAGATAAATTCTCAGTTTGCAAATTCTGCACAGTTTTAATCACCACTATATCACTGTGATTGTTACTTTCCACAATAATTAGTTAACACAACAAAACACACCTTTCAGTTTTTCACGTGTTCTGAGACTGGGTTTTTGTTGACCTGGGATGTAAATATTTCTGTCTCTAAAGCACACAAAAACGTTCAGACATTTTTTTATAGTGCATGTTTGCGGTTCATTTTTTGCAAAGAAATAATTAACACAGTTCAGTGGGCTACATACTGAACTTAATGGATAAAAGCAAAGTATCAATCCAATCGTGCTAGTACCGATCCGATACCAATACTAGAGTTGGTATTGATATTTGGATTGATAAGCCCACCGCTAGTAGGAAGTACAGATATTCACTAGGTATTCACTAGGGGTGGGTTTAAAAAATCAAATCGATTTTAGTTTGAATTATGCCATATCGATTCATTAAAACCTGAATTGATTTTTAAATATAAATGTATTTTTCAGTAACACCACAATCCTGAAAACCGAAATCTCACAGATTCTGAAGCTGCAGGTTTCGTCAGTCTCCAAACAAAACTCACTGAACCAGCAGCAAAAGAAGATCAACACTACGCTTCACATTTGAAAAACTTTGCTATGAATTCCTTCTTAATTTTGCTTTTACTTCCTGCACAGCTCTCTGTCAGTGTACTTAGAGACCAGTTTACCATCAAAAATCTCTATTTTCTGCATTATTCTCTTGCTTATTGTGCTTTCGTGCTGATTATGCGCCAGTCTACCGTTGTGTACCATGCCTTCGGGAGCTGTTTTTTTTTCCCCAAAAATGACCTCCAACAAGAAAGCCTAATTTCTGCTGTTGAATACCAAGGAAATGTAAACTTTAACAAATTATGTCAAATTGCAAAACGCTTAGCTGTGTCTCCAACAAAATATTTGTAACTTTGCCCTGCTTCACTTCAGCAGCATCAGGTAATGTTCATATGTTGATTCATGGTTTTCTTCTGTTTTTGATTTCCTGTGGAACATGTTTAAGTTGGTTATCTGCCATAAAAAGCCAGGCCAGCAAAATTTTCTTCATGGTTTTCCGTATTTGATCCTCAGTTGCTTTAACACAAAGGCATCTGCTGTGATGCTAACACCTCTGATGAAGTCTCACAAGTGTCAACTTTGTTTTTATACATGGATATAAAAATCTGAATATGTCTGATCATTCATACACTAATGAATGATCAGTATTATGATATTTCTGACTGTCTGAGTCAAAATTGAATCGAATTGGGATCTTGTGAATCTGAATCGGATCAGTTATAGAAATCAGTGACGATACCCAGCCCTAGCATTCACTCGTACGTCAGATCATTGCATTCAGGTGTTCCAGTCACCTTAATGGGCACAGGTAATATAAAGGACTTAGGCATGCAGAGAGCTTCTAAAAACCTTTTCGAAAGAATGGATCACTCTCAGGAGCTCAGTGAATTCCACTGTGGTATTGTAATAGGATGACACCTGTATAGCAAGTCCAGCCCTAAAATTTCATCACTGCTAAATATTTCACAGTCAACTGTTATTGGTGTTATTATAAAGTTGAAGCGATTGGGAACAGTCGTGAATGTACGTCACATGCATCACCAACACTAACAAAAAAGTGTCAGATACAGTGGTGTAAAGCATGATGCCACTTGACTCTAGAGCAGCATTCTCTGATATACCATATCACTGGCAATCTGATGTCAGTGGTCTCGGTTTGGCGATGCCAGGAAAATAGTGCGTGTCTGACTCCAATGTGCCAAGTATACTTTTGGTAAAGGGGAGATTATTGTGTGGGGTTGTTTTTGCAGGAGTTGGGCTCGACCCCTTAGTTCCAGTGAAAGGAACTGTTAATGCTGCAGCTTAACAAGACAGTTTGGATAATTTCATGCTCCCAGCAGTTTGGTGATGGCCTCTTCCTGTTCCTAAGCAGTCCTAAAACAAGTTTCAGACTAGCTGCCTGAGATTATACCCTTGGTTTGAACTTATAATGGTGAAATGAGTTGCGCGATTTCTAATATACACAGGGCTGATGTGGTGATAGTTATAGGAAAACTGAAAGAATGCAGAATGCCATGGAGACATGGCCATGGAATAATATAAAACTTCCAAAGCAAATATAAACAGAGCAGATGTTACAGCAATCATGTAGTTTAAGGAAAAGCACAATCAAAACACAATCTCTACCAAGGATAGGGCAATAAAATCTTTAGTTAAGCTCACAGTGTATACGAAAACCCTCTTGCGGAAAACATTTAAGTGAAGAATTCCCTCCGCAATTTTGAAATATGTATTTCAAGCCCTCGCTGTTCACTATTAATTTAATTTCATCTTCCCACAGTTGGAAATCTACTGTAGTACAAGTGATTTCATAAACCGTTTGAATAGATTTTGAATGTTTACAAGATTGCAAAACAGGACACAAGGTGAAAGATGCATGAACCATAGTTACACAAAACCCTTATTCATCTTGTACTCTTCTTGATGCTCTGATACTGTCCAACTAAAACACCAGGTACTAGAATACACAGTGTTTTATTAAAGACCAGCAAACTCTGAAGCACAAATTCCTGGGGAGCACTGGAGGGCAACAACACTTAAACCATACTGCTGTCAGTCAAAAGATCCACAAGAAATGGCTGCCTTTCATTTGGCTCAACAAAATACAATTCTCCACATAAGAGTGCGTATATCCACAAAGGACTGTGTTTATACCCCAGGCCCTAGGGTATCTGAATGTAGTTTAACCCGCAGACATGGTACTGTGTTACATATAGCATCAGAAAATGATAAATAACTGTAATCATTACTGCTCCAAAAAGTGCTGCCCAGATTTTGTGATGAAGACAGTTTAATTAGAGAGGGAGCTCTCTGCCCAGCTGATTTTACAAGAGCCTGATGCATCCTACAACAGCGGAGACAAGAAGCAGGGAACTGCAGCCAGCAACATCATGGCAGGTTTACTAAATGATGAAATGCACAGCCAAGCACAATGGCCAAAGTAAGAGCACAATGGCTTAAACCAAAGTAGAATATAAACAAAGGAAAATAAAACAGCCCAATTATACTTTATAAAGACAGAAAACATATCAGGAAGCCTATTGCATCTAGGTGCATAGGTGCATCTGCACCTATTGCCTTTGCATCCTTAAGCAAAGCCATCACAGAATTTCCCACATGGATTCTATGTTTTACAAATCAATAATCCGAACAGAGAAAAAGTAAACCACATCTTTTTTCATAGCCACTGAAACCAAAACCCTTCTGTCTTTTCTTGATTTTTATAATTACTGATTCACATTTTACATTTTTGAGACATGGCATGACTCAAAATGATGGGGGAAAAAAAAAGAATCATAACAACTCAAACTATTTCATCAACTTCTCTGCTGCAATAAATAAATGTCAATTGGATATCTGAAAAAGCTGAACAGATGGGCCAAAACCATGACGCACATGCTGCACAAGCCTGCACACATGCTAGCAGGAAACAAACAAAATTCAAGTGTACATGAAACAAATCTCACAGAAGCTATAAGCAGGACATCAGCCAGGCATAATGGCACAGCAGCCTATAGCCCAACATCACAGCAAAAAGTAAAATAGATGATTATAGATAATAAATAAGAATGTTCCTCTTAAATGTTTTAGGTCAGACGCAAAAAGAAAGGAAGCAAGAAATCAGACAAAAAAACAGTAATGATTTAAATTAATTAATTAATTTTGGACTTGAGAAACCTGGTGAAATAATTGACATACACTGGCAGTCAATACGTCGTTATATATTATGCATCACCCAGCCCTTGCACTCATACACATACACAGGCAAAAGTAAAACTGCAGCGAGCCTGAGATTGACAAATGGCACAGAGGCACAATGGCACCCAGAAATGGAGAAAATGACAAATGGAGTCACTGAATCATATGCTATATTTTGTAATCACAGTGTTTTCTTTAATGTGGTATTTAATACGATATTTTCATCAAACCCAGAACTCCTCGGGTCTTTGCAGTCCTCATGAGCTCATGTTACTCCATTTAGCAGCAAAGCATTGTAACATTAAGCAAAACTATTCCTGGTTTCTGATGGCATAGGTGTGTGTGTAAGTGTGTGAGTGTGCTTTTCTTTTTAAGCTGCTAATTACTTGGCATTTTGCACATTAAGTTCTATTGACTTCATCCACAACATCTTCCAGTTACCGTCTATCATTCCATCCATCCAACCATCCTGTTAACCAGTTCAAGATCGCTGGGGACTGGACGCTTTCCCAGGTAGGGAACACCCAGGACAGGTCACCAGTCTGTTGCCTGGCCAGTTCAAAATTTATTTTTTAATTTTTTAATTCTGTGTGGTTGCTTTGTCTGTCCCTGTAGTTCCCAAAGCGAGGCTCCTTCCTTATCAACATATCTTCCAAACTAGAAGTTTCCACCCTCAACCCCGTGTCATTGCCCATTGGGTTGAGTGCAGGCACTCATCCTCACATGAAATGAAGATGCATTGTTAAAGTTTTAAAAATGAGTTTTTCTGTACACTTACAGTGCTGCCCTGTAGGCGGATAGCAACAAAAGAAATACCCCAAAGCCTTTTACAATGTTAATTTGAGACACATGAAAAATCACAATTAATTATCATTAAAATTAAGAGACCCTCTGGGATAAATGAAACTGCTCAACCATTCAAGCATGATTGGAAAGAAGTTTTCAGTTGCAAATACTGACACTATTGTTTCATTGTAAGCACTTGCAACAAGTTTTCATTTTATTCTGTTTAGTTTTAATACTTTATGACAGGCACGTTACGACATCCCTTTCTTTCAAGGACTGAATTCTCTTCATGTGGAGACACTTGATCCACTGGTTTCTCTTCATTATAAGACCAACATGTCCCTCGGCAAGAGGGCCTTCAGCCAATAAATGTTACCATCTTTTGCTTTAACTCACATGTCAGTTAGTGGTTAAATCGACATAAGATGGTAGTTTTAAATTAACAGTAGTACATAAGGGTATAATATAAGCACAGCACATCTGCATATAGGAAACCAAGTAAAAAGGTACTTTTTAATTATTTAACGTTGGTTGTGGCCCACATTCTGCTACATCATGATATATACTGTTACGATGTTACAGTACATGCCAATCATAAGTTAGAATCACCTTATATTACTAACTAAGGATAAATGCAAACACATTTTAATGTTACAATATCTAGTTTGTGCCTGAGGATCATACTTTTATCATTATTACTTTATGTATATTAGACAATAATAATACTTTTTGCATTTTTTTTGGTCATTGCAGAAAATATTATGTGGTTTTGCTGCCATCCAATAGGGGTCATGTACTAACTCTAATTTTCATTCATTTCTGTAGAAATAAATAATGCACCACGGGTGATAACATTATAATGCCAGGCTATGCTTGCGTGAGCTTGGGAATTTGCTCTGAATCTCAAATTACTTCTAGTGTGTTTGTGCACATGTCTGTGTGTCTTGGGTTGTTTTGAACCATAATCTACAAAGAATTCATGGCCTCATCCCACATTTACTCTTGGCTCTATGCCGGGCATTGCCATGAAAATTCACTGGAATTATCTATGTGCAAAAAGGTTAATATTTACAGGCTGAAGAAAGGCTAATTTAATCGAGAGAAATGTGAGTGTTAGAGTGTGGATCTATCCACGTGTTAGGTAGTGCCATTGTAAGAGGGTGATTACAGGAATCAGTTCACAGGTTTAAAAACAACCAGAAATGTAGCAACCTCTACTCAGATCCCTTTTTTGATAGAATAAAAATGAAAAAGATGTTTTGCCCCAAGCCACAAGTAGTTAGCTGGCTATGGAAATTCCATACCTTAGCAAGCAAAAATCCATAATCATATATGGTGATGATCACATTGCATTACAGCCTTTAAATATTTAAAAGGCTTTGAATTGTATGAATGAGCGCTGCAGTGAGGAAAACATAACTGTGTCAATAGGCTTTCGAACACCAGCCCAGAACTTGTTTGTCTTGTACAAAGAGAGCTGCCACTGTCCTGGGTTTATATACAAAGAGGTTCTCTTGCTGGAGCTGTGATACTGTGAAACTGTGCTGACTCCTCTGGTTACAAGACTTTTAAGGTGAAGGTTGAAAACGAGTATTTACTTCAAGGATTTATAGTTTGAACTTTGCTACTTGGAAGAAAAAACAGAAAAAGAAAAAGAAACCCTCACATCTCCTGTTTTATATAAGAGAAAATTTTTTCGTCATTCATGATTAGGAATTGATCCACGATGTTGAAGAGTTATCACTGCAGCGTAATTGCACAGAGAGAATACATTATTTATGAGCGACTTAGCCTCATTAATCTGTGAAATGTTCTGAAAGCACGATCATTTTATTTTTCTCATGACTTAGTGTTTTGCAGATCTGTGCAGAGAAATGAATTTGCTCTTTGATGCGCAGTCAGTTTCCTTGGCTGTCTTTGTGAAATAGTCTTCCTTGACAGCCCTTCCCCGGCGCATTCAATGAATCATTATATGTGCCAATGTTTGCACTCAACCTGTCGTTTTTTTCTGCTTTGTCTTGCAGCTACACACTGACCTCGATAAGGGGGACAGTGCAGTGAAGTACACTCTCTCAGGAGAAGGGGCTGGCTCCATTTTCACAATTGACCAAACAACGGGGGACATCCATGCCTTAAGAAGTCTTGATAGGGAGGAGAAGCCTTACTACACCCTGCGCGCCCAGGCTGTTGACATCAACACCAATAGGCCCCTGGAACCTGAATCAGAATTTGTAATCAAGGTCCAAGATATCAACGACAATGAGCCCAAGTTCCTGGAAGGACCATATACAGCCAGTGTTCCCGAGATGTCACCAGTAGGTAAGTAATCATTCAGAGTTACTTTTAAATACTTGGATCAGTATCATCATCGGCACACCGCAATTCTCAGCATTGAAAACTTTATTTTTTCCACTTTGGAAACACATAAAGTTCTCTTTCAGGCGCATCTTTACAACCACAGGGTAAGACTGCTCCCCCCAACAGATTTTGACATTTCAGAGGACCATTTATTCTTGGTGTGCCCCGAGTGAATTGCACTGCTTTGTCTTTCAACGTTATCCCCAGGGAGAACAGATCAAGGTAATTCACGGGGAAAAAGGCTCCTCTTGATGTGAACTGCAATAAAACCCTCAAAACTCCAAAATCAGCACTCTTTGGAGAATTGGTAGGAAAAACAGGAACAACGCAGCATAACCCCAGTGAACACTCCCAAATCACAGGCTGCATGGTAACTGTTTATTGTAGAATAAGAAAGCGACTTTTAAGTTTATCAAAAGAAAAACATCTGTTGTGACCATGGAAACAGTGTACAGATATGAAATTTAAACATCACCCACACACTGGATTAATGGCGTTGCTTACAAATAGCTAGTTGTTGGGCTTCTGAGGTCCAAAGAAAAGAAAGTCAAACAAGCACTGATGATTTATACTGTGACTTTCATTCTAAAGCATTAGCGAAAACTTCACTTTCCATCAAGCGACTGGATAGTACAGTTCATTTGTGAATTTAATCAGTGATTACATCTGCAACAACCCCACCCCCCACCCTGTTTGTAACACTAGCTTCCTGCTATAAGTGGAAAGTCTTAAGCGGAAACACCCCTGATGATATCATATGCAAAATGATTGGTGAAGCACCCCTGATGGTATCATCATAGTCATTTTTTCAGCCTTTGCAGAGCTCCCTCAAGATCCATAGAACACATACTCCAACTGTTTTTACAGCTTGAGTAATACTCCCTATGGTGTTATGACTAAAATGACCTTCGTGCCCATTTATTGGACTGCCCATTTAACTGATATTGGCAATGTGAATAAGCTTAACCAATATGTGACTGATTACTGTTTTAGGAGAAGGCAATATCTAAATGTATAATATTCTGTGTAAAAATAGTAAGAGTAACCTATTTCTACATTGAAGAATATGTATATGTATATTTTTTAAATAATATCTAGTCTGTATAAAGGTTTAGTTGTGTGTTGGGTGATAGAACTGTTATTCCAGGTCCCATTAAAAAGTAATGGTGAAACCAAGTTGGTACCAATTTATACAGAGGGACATTACTACCAGAAATGTCTTTGTTGAGAATTCAACTGTGTGAATTCAGCCGCAGCGGCCAGTGTAAACAACAACCCACAAGGATGCCTATACTGAGCTGCAACCATTGGATTAGCATTAAACCAAATGAAGTCATTATCAATATTTATAGCAGCAAGACTTGGGTGATCAATGGGCTCATTAACTGCTACATCTCTCTTGTTGTCTTTGTTAGCAGGGCAAAATAAAAGCTAAAAGATGCTGAGCATAAACACTGGCAGATAGAGTCAAGTAATCTATTTGCCCTCGTGGTAATAATCCTTTGTTAGCTATTAGCTTATCCATGAAGTTTTTAGAAAAAGTTAATGTGCTGAAACGACTGTACCTTACTGTGCAAAAGTCTCCTCTAATTTCTTTATATTTTACTCCCAAGGAGCCAGACCAAAGCACCTAGCCCAAGGGATGAATCACCTTTGTATCTACATACAGTATATATGAAAATGTAGCAAAGAACCAATTTTAAATTGTATCTTTAGCCAATATGTTACTTGCAGCCTGTCTCAAAAACTCATAATTTGTTCCAGCTTCATTAGTTCAATTTCTGAAAAATCCCAATTACACCAACAAGATGATTTTTAAAGAGCTAAAAACTAGGCATATCTGGGCATTGTGTGCAGTGTGTCCTTAAAAAATCTGAAGAAACTAGACAAGAGGAGAACAAAATTGTTATACCTAAAAAAAATAAATCTGTGTACTGAACAGTATCTGAAAGTCACGCCCTTAAGAAGGTCAAAATCCAGCAAAGACCTGATGAAAGACCTGAGAGATATATCTGACCCTTAAGCTGATGCATCTGCAAAGCCTCTTCAGAAAAAGTCTCAGTGGATTAAATGCTGTTGAGGTAAATGAGGAGGCTGAGGTATGCCAAATCACTGACGAAGTGGACAAAAATGGACCGTAGTGTCAATAGGTCTAATGGAGTGATGAATCTGAAATTGTTGGTTCCAGTTGTTATCCATATGTACAGAGTCAGGTACAAGAGTGTGTGTCTGCAGCCATTTGCAGGCACTTCAGCTAGCAGTATTGGGAACCTGGTCAAAATTGATTAAGTTACAAACATATAAAACTACTATCAGATTTTGATCCACCATTCAATATCATCTGGAAAGTCTCTGACTGGAAATAGCTTTATTTTTTCAGCATGGCCATGCTTACAAAAGCATTGTAAATGCAGTGAAAGCATATCTGTATAGAAGACACAGTGCTTACCAGAGCTCAGACCTCAACATTATTGAACTTTAACTTAACAGAGGACATAACAAAAGGCAGTCAACATACAAAGAAGAGCTGTCTGTGTTTCTTTGAAGACACTTGTCAGGCTTGAATGTCCTTCAAGAAGCCTGGAGAACTATTCCTGAAGACTACTTAAAGAAAGGACAAGAAAGTTTGCCTGAGAGAGTTCAGGCTGTGTTGAAGATTAAAGGTGGCGATACCAACCATTGACTTTCAAGCTCGTTAAAATCCGTTCTTGCCTTATATACTGTTTTTCCATGCACCAGAGTTCTTGACTGATGCTCACTGTATTCATTCTCTTCTTTTTTACTTCATATTTCATTTCAGTGTCATTTGACTTCCTCTACACTCTACTGAAACACATCATCGTCATTTTTTTGAATACTGACTGAAACGAATTGAATATTTAAAGTTAGATAAATACAATATATTTCCTTTTTGCAAAATGTTACCAGCAGTGACCTTTGAAGTCACTTCTTTCATCGTATTCCTACTTATGCATTTGAATTTCCATAATAATAATAATATGAGTAGAATTTATTTGACTTGTTTATAGCCCTACACCTAGGTTGGTGCCTGCTGCGTAGGCGTATGATGTGCTTAAAGTCTCTCAAACTCTCTCTGCATCTGAGCTCTTACTGAAGCGGATTTCCTCTCCTTGGATGAACAGAAAAGGTGTTAAGTGTATTATCTCATCTATTGTATACCGTGTTGTAACATGATGCAGTCCTTCTCAGGTATGTCTAATCAGGCACATGTGGAGGACTGAAACACTAATCCCTCACACCATGTTTAATTCCATTGTTACCATCTCCTCAGACTGAAAAGCCTATTTAGTATACATCAAGTTCTTTATAGAGAGCTAAAATCTTAGCAGAATTCCAAGCAACTATGTAAATACAGTCCCCGTGGTCAGCCTCTCTTGATCATACTAAGTATCCCATAAATGCTTCAGCTATATTGTGCACAGCTATCCAGACGTAGGCATGCGGTTGAGACGTGGACGTATGTGCACTGCGAGTGAAGCATCAATGTCAACCTGTCTGCAAGTCCTCCTAAACAATTGGTCCATCTGCACGAGAACCCCCAGAAATGAGTTGTGGAGTTGTCAAACAGTCATGCTGTCAAGGCATCACTTATTGTTTCCTCACACTAGAAACTTTTTATTAAATCTGTTTAATTCCAATGCATTTAATCAGGATTGTGTTAGTGAAATAGTGTTTTCACTGCCAGCTAGTTAAAAGGGATGAGCAAAACATCCAACAAGTAATTATTCTGTCCCTGTTACTGAAGGAGTTTGGAAGACTGCCATCTTAATACTATTCTTGCCATGCCCCTTTGTTTTCTTAATGGTTACACTGTATAATGAATAGTCACATAAGAGTTTTAAGAGTTTTTGATAACCAAAAACATAAAACTGCTGCTCTATTGTTAAAGAACAGCTACTTTTTAGCGATGCACAAATCAACACACACAACAAGAAAATTGAACAACTTCCCAGCACATTATTTCTCCTCTGCACTCCTCCTCATTGCTCATTGCACTCCATCAGGGGCTCTGAATGTTGCGCATTAGCTGAGGCTTTCTCGGCAGAGATTCACCATTCATTAGTGTCAGGTGAGATTGTTTAGCAAACTGATGAGGTTCAAAGAGTTTGGATCTCGGTCTAATGAAGAAAGCGATTAGATCGAGTCAATATGTCTTCTGACTCCTGTCTGCAGGGACATATGTGACGCAAGTAACAGCCACAGATGCAGATGACCCTACCTATGGAAACAGTGCCAGAGTGGTGTATAGCATCCTCCACGGGCAACCCTATTTCTCTGTTGATCCCAAAACAGGTAAAGTACTTGTGTTTTTTTTTTGTGTGTGCTGTGAACAGATTTAGAATTTAAACAAAACAATAATGCAATGTTTTGCAAATCTCAGAAACCTATATTTTATTCACAACAGAACATATAAAGCATATCAAATGTTAAACTGAAACATTTTATCATTTCATTAAAAAATATTGTCTCATTTTGAATTTAATGGCAGTAACATGACTAAAAAACTGGCTGAAAAACTAAGTGGTACTAAAAAGTTTCTATTAATTGGCAACAGGTCAGTAACATGACGGGGTATAAACGAGCTTCTAGAGAAGCAGAGTGTCTAAGAATTTAAGATCAGCAGATGTTCACCAATTTGTAAAAAAACTGCATCTACAACTTGTTGAACATTTGTAGCATAGATATAGCATTAAAAATAGTCATGATTGTGTTATGAAAATCACTTAATTATCTCATGAACACTTCCAGAAATAACTGGCTGTTATCCACGATATCCAAAAATGCAGCTTAAAGCTCTAGCACGCAAAGAAGAAGCCTTAAGTGAAGATAATCAGGAAACACTACCCAATTCTCTTGGCCAAAGTTTGTTTTAAATGCACTAAGTCAGGACGCTACCTGACCCCATTTTTTTCAGATATGTTGCTGCAATCAAATTCAAAATGAACAAATATTTTAATGAAACGGTAAAATGTCCAGTTTAAACATTTATGTTTTCTGTCTTCCACTGTGAATAAAATATGGCTTTATGTGATTTGCATTGTCCCAAGAGAATTTGGTTTTTATCAAACGTGTGAGCATGTGTGAGAATTTAACACTCGGGAAAAACAGGCCTCAGAATTAACCTTGGGGCAATAAGACCTGAGAATCTGAATTATTTATTTGAAGGTTTAAAATTGGATTATAGGATGTGCTACACTAAAACCAAACTGCTCTAACATCACACATTCACCTTGAATATGGTGAATGTCATTACTTTGTTACTGAATCTCAGGCATATAGATGCTGGCTAGCCAGTGTTGTGTGCATATAGAGGTAGGTAATTTTAACCAGTATCTATCTGTCTCTGGTGGTGAGACATTAAGAGTGTTGGTTATTTCCATCTTATTTATATGTGTGCTTTGGTCTCATGTAAAGGAAATGGCACTAAAAAGGTTGTGGAGTGGCAGCAGGGGGAGCATGGCAGATGATGGCTCTGAATCTAAAAAAAAAATCGAAATAAAAAAATAAAGAATACTGTACTTTCATACTGCCAGTACTTGCTGGTAGTAGCCCGCTGTTGGCTTGCTTTCTGGAACTGTTCAAAGCATATGAAAATAGGTTCATACATATCACACAGCCAGATATGGTGGAATCTGTTGCTGATTATGCTGCTCATCCCAGAGCTTTACAGAGCACCTACTGTGACTGTATTTCAAACTGAAGCTGGAAAAAAATCAAACTGTTAAAGCAAATGTTTGCCCTGCTGGGTCTGCAGCTATCTACAAACGCACATAAACAAGGGGAACAAACACTAGGAGGTAAAAGGTGAGCAAAGGCAGGAGGACAACAATATACATAAATCACCATGCATGTCACAGGGAGAGACACTCTCCTTCTTCCCAAAAGAAAAAGATGACAGAAGTTTAAAAAAAAATAACTATAGTCTTTGATTTGGATTCTTACATGTTAGATGTTTGCGGATCAAATGGGACATCCTCACCAGATTGAGTAGAATGAGAAAAGGAGAAAGTGTGGACCCACCTATGCTGGTTGCCTCTTTTTAGCCTGCCAACCTCCCACTGACCTAGCTATTAATCTGCAGTACAAACGCTCTCTGATCTCAGGGTCTCTGATCCTCAAGTGAATCATTATATGGCTTCACCAGAGCTCCCTATTGAATGTCAAGTGTTTCCAGTTTGTAAGATGACCTCTATTTCAGCCTTGGTCTGAGCACATATGCAGCTTCTTACACGGGAGTCAGCTGCTTAGGTGGAAATATATTGTGCTTTTTGTAGTAAATTGTGGATCTGGCATCAACTGTTTTTTTCTGAGAATTTTATGTTCACTACTCTTTTTCCCTTTGTCTCTCTATCTCTCCATCTCTGTCTCTCACTATCTGCTCTTCCTTCTCCGCTATATCTCTTCTTTATTATCTGTATTTCTCATCAATCTTGCTGTACACCAGGGGTTATAAAGACAGCCTTGCCCAATATGGACAGAGAGGTGAAGGAACAGTACCAGGTATTAATCCAGGCCAAGGACATGGGGGGCCAGCTGGGGGGACTGGCTGGGACCACCACCATCAACATCACCCTCAGCGATGTCAACGACAACCCACCCAGGTTCTCTAAAAGTGAGTGCACTTTGCAGAAAACAACGTCTTGGCTGTTATGTAGAGCAATGATGATGGAGATGACCTTATACAGGTTCACACATTTTTTTGATAATGAAATAAACACTGTGCAATTACAACGGGGCAGGAGGTATTCATCATATCTACTCTTTGTAATTGCTTTTCATTATTTGTCATTACTGCCTTACTGTCGTAAGCAGTCGTAAGCAATGGCCTGTTTGTTTTGCATGATTGCATCTACTGCTACTACTCCTGGCAAATAAACCGGGGTTGGTTTTATTTCGCTCATGGGGCATCCTTCTATATTTGGATCAGATTTGAGCATGTCGCTGATGCATCAGGGATTGAGCCAGTGTATTTAAACTCAGTATTTTACTCAGTATTTTATATAAGCTGCTAAACAGATTAATTCAATTGTAGCGTTCACCAGGTCATGTAAGAAGCCATGCAGGGGAAAAAAATCCACAATTCTGTAAAATCATTGATCTGTGAAAGCTTCTCTGCATATACTGAGCATAAATATTAAACTCTCTGCACAATGTTTTCTATTCCAAGCCAGCAACTGTATGACAGGAAAGCACAAATACTGCTCTGTATTGATGCAGACTTTTTCGGTATTTCAGGTGACACTGAATGGCCTCCTCTGAATGTAAATAGATGCAGTCAGACGGTCAAGCTCCTTTGGCTGCAAGGAAAAGCTAATATTTCCATAATGCTGTCACAGCACAGAGGTTTGGGCCAAGTATGGTGGCTCCTCTGCCCTGTCCTAAATCCTGCCTTTGTCTTCTTCTTTTTTCCATTTATATGGGGCTTGCAGGTTTAAATAATGTGCAGTGGTCATGAGTAGAAGCACTCTTTCTGTCTGATTCAGTAATATATTGCCGTATGAACCCACCACACATCTGTCTTTCCGTTGCTTGTTATTATAGATTATGTGTTTGGGAACTGTCAATCCCCTAAACCTCTGTGATGGAAAGCCAGCAGATGCCATTACTAATAGCGGTGTATAGTACCTGCATCTGGCTTAGCTGAATTAAATCATAGAAGTTTGTTAACCCAATGACAGTGCCACATAACAGCTGTTTGTTACCATCTAATAATTTATAACTTGATTTTTTTTTTCACTCTGGGGTTTACAAAAAGTTCTTGTTCTATCCTTGAAAGGACACAAACCTGAAAAGACTTTGAAATGACAGGATGTTCTTGAGAGTATTTGATTATTTATTGATTATATTTAATCACAGCTCCTGGATTCACACATATGCTGCAGCTTTCCTCTTTCAATCCTTGGATCAATATGAAGGAAAAAGCTATGATCCACAGTAAAATTGAGGAATAACAAATGAGTCCTAAGATAGTACGCTATTATTTTCTTGTGGTATTGGACAGTTGGTGGTTTGTTTTAGCATATTTATTTTTGAGAACCAAAGTAGGAATCCACTGTTATCAGAAGCACAATCACACAATTTCTTCTGCACATTTTGTTCTCTTTATTGATCCTTTCTAATCCTCAAGTTCAAGCAAGATTTTATTTGTCAAATAAAGGCTAAGCAAATAAAAAACGTGTAACTGGTCTTTGCTGCTTTTTTTTTTTTAAGTATTGATTCAGTATGATTGGAATTTGCTTATTAAAATGGCAAAGCAGTGAAGCTGGTGCAGCGGTCAGGTTCAGCTGCTGGACTCTGATTAGACGTGCTTGCTAATCCAGTCATCATGAATAATATTGCAGTGCCTTCTGACATTGCATCATTCTGAGATTTCTTAAACTTATATAGATTGCAAGGACAAAATCAGTGGTGTAATTACCCTTAGACGTTCCAGGTCCACTTTCAGTGTTCTACTGAATCGCCCACACCACCTCCTTGAAGTCACTAGGTGTAGGCACTTGATTTTTAATGCAACAGTAAAGTTTTAATTTCTCTGGCAGCAGCAGAAACTGATAGTTCAAACTGATATCCTTCTGAAATTTAGAATGAAAAAAAAAAGAGATGAATTTCTATCCACCGCCTGGTGTAAGTGATAATCAATCAACCTGCTGCTTGTTTGCTTATGGATTTCTTCCCAAATCCTCGGCAGAAATGTCTGCTGTTGGTAGTATCAAAGCCCCTGGACTCTTGTGTATGTTGGTCTTACAGGTTGAGCCAACCAATTTCAAGGAGCCGAGCAGCCTTGATGTCCAAACACGTCAAAATTGAATAATATCATGCCTATAGCTACAGGCCTGACTTCAGACAGAGAATATCAGTTGCTTTGCCTGTGGGTGGATAAGACATCCTTGGCTCGGTGAGAGAATACTTAAAGCACAGAGGATGTAAGGAGCTCTACATTTCCATTTGATGACAACAGATGATAACAAATGAGTCCTGTCTGATTTATATAAACACATTTTTGTGTTGTTGTTGTTGGCAGGTTTCTTTCACTTGAGAGTGCCTGAATCGTCTACAGTGGGCTCTGCTGTTGGGAGAATCAAAGCCCATGACCTGGACATCGGAAAAAATGCAGAAGTGGAGTACACAATTGTGCCGGGCGATGGAGGAGCCATGTTTGATATCACTACCAATGAACACAACCAGGAGGGGATCATCATTCTCAGAAAGGTAGCTTCTCAGAATTGCTAATTGATTCAAATAATGGTTGCGTGTTTTATTAATGACATTAACACACGCATTTGCTGGAAGCGTTGAGTTACCAGAAATGGGAAAAGACCGGACTGTGTCAATCTCTACGGGTCAGGCTGTTGCAGTAACCTGAGCATATTTAGTTACCAGTGTTGGTCAAGTTACTTGAAAAAAGTAATCAGTAACTAATTACTGATTACCTCTCCAAAAAAGTAATCCAGTTACTTTACTGATTACTTATTTTCAAAAGTAATTAATTACTTAGTTACTTTTTAAAAACACAATTTACAACCTGAAGAGGTGATAAAGCGATAGATCTTTCAGCCCAATTCTACTTTTTCTGCATAATCCATCATACAAAATGTAATCAAATGGAAAAGTATCTTTTTTTTACTTGTTTTATCAGTTTTAATCTTTTAACTCACAGTACAATAATATTGAATGGGTTGCATTGTTGTATTTTGTCATGTTTCTCAGGTCTTTGTCTGAATTTCTACGAACATTATTGCTAAGGATTGTCTTATTGCATTGGAGTCACACTGGGTTAAATATGTACACTTGGGTTTTAAGGGGTATTTATTATTTTCTTCTTTTTTTTGGGTTGTATGGAAGCCCCAAACGCAATTTCATTGTTCTTGACAATGACAATAAATAAATAAATACTAAAAAATACTAAAACTTTATGCATCAAGCAAAAAATTTAATTATATGCACCATTCTCTGACTTGAATAAATTAGTTTAACATTTAAACCTATTTTCTGCACATTCCAGCACATAAAATAAAATATTTATTGTGTTTACACTCAGTCTTTCAAATAGAAGCAAGTAAAACACAGCAGAAAATAAATAAAGTCAAAGACTCAGCGGTCCTTTTGCTCTATTTTCACCTGTAAAGCAGGAGTGGGGAGGCGGAGGTTTCCCCTGGTGCAGGTGTGCCGCAGCGGTGAGTGGAAGAATCCGCGAGTGAATTTCCCATTATATCCTTGTGCACTCAGTGCTTGTTTAGGGCTTTTTTTTCGCTGTAAAAAGAAGTTTTCTTCCCACGCACAACGGACGCTAATGTTTTTGTCACTTTTTATGGAATCAAACTCAAAGTAAGGTCAGTACTTCCACGCTTTAAACGCTGCACGCTCATACTCTCTCCGCACTCGATATATTATCCATTGTTGATCTGCACACAGCTGTTGTCACTAACGGCGCACTCGCTTACGTCACTGTCATGAGACATTCTCGCAAAAAAATCACGGTTTTAGTAACGCAGTAACGCAGCATTCCTATGGGAAAGTAACGGTAATCTAATTACCGTTTTTGCAATAGTAATCCCTTACTTTACTCGTTACTTGAAAAAAGTAATCAGATTACAGTAACGCGTTACAAATAACGCGTTACTGCCATCATGCATTGTTTTTTGTTATCTTTACACCCAGGATGTCCACATGGATAATATTTTTAGTAGTGTGATTATGAGTTTTGAGCACTGCAAAAGGTTTTTGTAGCATTTTTAGGCCATAGCAACAATATTCAAATAAGTGAAAATGTTCAGGTAGTCCCTCTTTATGTTATGTTGTATAATGCTGGACTAGGCAGATGCAAGGGCCACACCTGTGATCTCTCAGTTGTGAGATGTTGCTCTCTGCTTGAGTCCTTGCTGTCCATGCCTTAAAGCACAGCACGGAGACATGGCATAACTCTCTCTGAGCGCCTGTGCTATATAAAGCATTCACTCAGCACGTCAAGGCTCATTTAGTATGCCATATGTTCTTTCTGGTAAATGGATTAATACATCGAGAGCATTGTGACCCACAGCGAAAGGTCTTGGTTGCTGGCTGTTTTGAACCACAGAGCAAAAGTATCTCATTTAATACCAACTTCTTTCACCACACACAGCATTAGAGTGGCCATGATATGACTTCACAAAATGGTAAGTGGCACATAGTGATATTAGTGAAATGTATTACTCCTAGGATAAACCCACTGAGATCTGTCATCACATTTTCGAGGGGGGCCTGTAACTGCAAGAGGTGAAAAAAGGCCATTACAGCCACAGACTAAAATTAGAGAGAGAAATAGAATGGTCCAGCCAGCGCAATCACTTCTAATCTGCTAAAATGAAGCTATATTAAGACTGATTATGCAATCCATTATTACATTTAAATATGTATAGACAGTGCTGTGCAAAAGTCTTCAGCCACCTACGGGGAATGGAAATGGGGAATAAGTTCAGTGATTTATTGAAATGTGCATACATGGAGACACACTATGTTAGGGGAAAACAGAGTTTGTACAAGTCTGATTAGCTTGAAAGTACAAAGGAGTGTTAGGGCCACATTAAGAACAAAATGCAAAATGCCTTGGCACTGTCGTGCTGTGTGATACAACATACATTCTCTTTATTGCAGAAGAGTGTAACCATTGTTTCCTTGCATTTATCCATTGCCAGCCATTTTGCTTTGTACAAATCTGGCCAACTCAGAGTTTGTGTGCTTTTTTTGTTCTGAGCAGATGCAGATTTCTGCACCGTTTTTTCAACGTCCTTATAATTATCACCACATAGTATTTATGTGCTAAAAGAGGGATAATTTCCTTGTAACTGTAAGTGTAATTGATTTCACTACAGAGGGCACTTTGTATAGAGCATAACAGCTGCAGGTTTTTTTCTTAAAACCACAACAGGAATCTTCACATTTCAACTTTTTTCCTGAAATAGAATTTTGACTTTATTCTCAAAATGATTAATAATGTATATATTTTTTTCTTAATGTGGTCCTGATACTCTGTGGTATGAAAGTCAGTATTTCCCATGACCAGCTTTGAATCAGAATCAGAATACTTTCTTAATCCCTAATGAAGGAAATTATGTAATTTTGCTTTTTGCTTTTTAAGATAGTCTGAACCTGAAGTTTTCTTGTCATGGACTAGTAACTAGTTTTTGAAGGACATTCAAAGCTTTTCTTTGGATGTTGGTCATGATGATCTCACATTGCTACATTAATGTTGAGATACAGGCTCTGTGTTGGCCAATCCATGACCAAAAGCTTACCATTGTGGGGTTTTCTGTGCAGGTATAGTTCGACTGAATTGGCAGTGTGTTTAGAATCATTGCCATGCTGAAAAATCAAGGTGTTGCCAACCAGATGCTTTCCACATTGCATTACATGGTAAATTAAAACCTATGTTTGTAGTTCCATTCATTTTTCCTAGATCCATAACACCACTGGCTGAAATGCAAAACTATGACAGAATGTATCATAAATCCAACAAAACATGAGAACAAATGATGTGTTTTTGTAACAGGGAGCAAGTTACAAATTTGGCATGATTTAATTTAAGTCTTTACAAAGTTGCTTGTTATGTATAGAGACAACACTGGTTTATCCAATGAGGTGCCTCTTTTATACTTGAATATAAGTGGTAAGTGGCTTAAGAAACCAAAATAAACATTCCTCTGTAAACAGTCAGGTAGAAGTACTGAAAGCAAATGAAGAAGCAGCCAATGTCCAAAGGGAAACTTTGAAAGACCATCAGAAGTATTGCTCAAGACCACCAAAATAAAATGTGACCTGTGCTGCTACTCCAATATCCATTGCAATTTTTTGGATTTGAATAACACAAAATTAGTATACATCAATTGTCCAGTGTCTGATTTTAAAACCCTTTGAAAAAATAAGCAGAACTGTGCAGAAACATTTTTGTGTTTTTTTTTTTTTGTCATTTTTAAACAGGTTGAAAAGTTACATTTGAAATTACTTAAAACAATTTACCTCCTTTACTCTCATTTACTTTCATTCCACTTCTGTGGTGTTAGCTAGATGCTGTATAGTGATCGAGTGTATTTACATCTGCACCTTAAATACATCACAAAGATGAGAAGAAAAAAAGAGTGTGACCAGGTCTTTTCATTATTTTCTCATTGCTGAATAAGTGTCTTCGTGCCATTACTGAAAGCAACAGCCAGCTACAGGACACAGGCTGCAGGACACAAAAATGAACTCATTCAGCAATAATATGCATTAACCTGTCTATCAGATTTAAATGTTCATTAATTCAAGGTGCAGGAACGCTGTACCGGATTCTGCTGGTCCACTTTAACGCCTGAGTACACCTCATGATTCAACAGCTTGTAGAACCACCTTTAGCGGCAATAACTTGAAGTAATCATTTTTTTCTATGACTTTATCAGTCTCGTCACATCTTTGTGGAGGAATTTTGGTTCCAGCAAGGAACCAAAAGCAAGGTCCCAGCAAAGTGTTTCAATCAGGCTGAGTTCTGGACTTTGTCTTGGTCATTCCAGCACCTTGATTCTTTGCTTTTTCAGCCATTCTGTGTTATCTGTAGAGAGAAAAATCCAATTTTAGATTTAGACAAAGAGCTGTGACACAAAAAAGCAAACCTCTAAATTTCTTCAAGTCAGAATATCCTCATTAAAATCATTTATGCTCTGTTCTGTTGTGACCCTTTCTTTGTGATAAATCTGGTTAACAACGTATGTTAACACACATAAATAGACATACTGTCACTCTTACACCCACAGCAAAAGGATGATATTTCTCTTTGGACATTGAAAGCATTCAAGTCAATTGCCGTGGGTGGGTGAGTGCTGCATGGGCAGAGAAGAGTCACATTGCAGTCTCATTAAGGTTTCACCGGCCATCTCTTAAAAGGTACAGCTTTTAGAATGATGGCATGCATCACAAAAAAGTGCATTAATAGAATTTTATATAACTTTAATTACCACTGGATTGATTTTTTGCCTTCATCGGGCCATATTAATCAAAATCAAAGTCAAAGTGCCTATGTACACAGAAACACGAGCTTCCTGATGTTGATTTGTTTGCCTCTCCACTCTGTTTTGTTTTATGAAAGCATCAAGCATTACAGGCCTAACTAATACTGTGCAATATGTTGTTTTCAGCAGTGCACAAACTCATACCTTTCATTGCCATTTGGAGCCATAACACCATAAATAATAAACAGAAATGCTCACGCTTCCACAATTCTGCCATCATGCCAGTATCACTGGAACAGCTGGCAAATGTTTGGCTCACTATCTCAGAAAGTGTCATGTAACAATAGAGAACAAATAATGTGAAGGTGTAAAAGTTAAAATTACCCACACAAGAAACTACACAGATGCACTCATATGAAGTTTTTCATGCATTCTCGCTTTCTCTCTAACGCATGGACAAAGAAACATGCAGAAATATCAGCTCTCAATCACTTAGCAGCTGACACAAGTCTATTGTTACACTGATACCTTCGTATTCTTTTGCGTATTTCACTTTAGCAGGATGCAGCAGACCCCTGTGGTGAGTTTAAATGGCATTTTCTATCAGTGGTATTGAGATTCAAGAGAAAAGGGGGGAAAAAAGTGCAAAGGAAAGCTACATTTGCATGATGAAAAAGCCAGAAAATGTCAGCATTGTGGAAAAGAAGACAATATAAATGTCAGTGACTAAAGATTATGCTTAGCATGCTTTTATAGAAAACATTTAAATGTGTTGGAACATATGTAATCGATAAGCCACAACTTTTTCTGTTTTTTTGTTTCTTTTTAAATACTTATTTAACAGCAACATTTAATTTTAATTTCATTTGATGTCATTAAATTTTTCTTGTCTCGTAGTTATTTTTGGTTGTGTGTAATTGTGTATAAAAAGAGTCTTCCTTCACATGAAAAATCACTTGTAGAAGTTAAAGAAGTGGGTTTCACATTAAAACTTGCTTTCTTCACTAAAAAAAAATCACTGCTAAGGAGTTACAACAGATCCGTTTTTGTCTCTCATTTTATTCAGGGACGGAGCATTTATTTCATCTGATTGCAGAAGTATTTGAAAAAAAGGTGCAGCCAATTCTGTCTGTATTTTGTGCCTTTCAGGCTTTTTCTGATGTAAGTGTCTAAAATTTTCTTTGGGGGAATGCGAATCTGCATTTGTTTTTCTGATCTATCAGACTGAGGTATTCGTTAACTGGTACATTTTTAGTACATGCCCCAGCACACGACTACACAAAGGTGTGTGATCCTTTGATCCTCCAAAAATATGCAGCTGAGTGAGTAATTGATTCACTGCTTAGTGTAAGAGCTCCCTCAGTATGCTCTATACGTGTGTGCATGAACATGTGCAAACCAGTGTGTGTAGATCATAGGCACGCGTCTGTACACTGAAAGCGAATAGTGGATATAGTCATAGCTGTAGATCATTATATCGTGACCTTCTCATTGACAGTAATGGAAAAACAGAATGAAACAGGAGGCAATTATAATGTAAATGAAGACAGTTATTTGTTTACATCAGGCATAGCCTCGATGGATGGCAGGGATGCATCTTTCCTGCTATTGTTTTACTTCCCATGTTTGATATGCTGCCATAACAACAATGCAGCATTGTGATGTATCCCCTACAGTAGCATGGTTCTGTACAAAGCCAGCATTGAAGGGAGGCATTCTGAGCCCCTCTAACTGACCAGACCCCCCACAGGGTAATTTGCCAAACAACACGTGCTCCGTCCCATCTGGTATTACGATATTAGCAGGAGTGAGAAAGAGAAAAGAGGAAGAATGAGCATTGCCTTGGAAAGGCGTGGGAAGCAGGTAGCCAGAGATGAAGCCTTTAAGAGTTGTTCACTGTGTTCCCCAGAATACTGACCTGCCTACGGACTTGTCTTTTTTCAGGTTGATAGACTATCCCTAGAGACAGGTGTGCAAATGTGCACAGATCACCCCTCACTCTACCGTTTCCCCTCCCTCTCTGTCTTTCTTGTCGTTTTTTTTTTACTTCCCTTCCTCTCACACACATTAAAAACAGTGGGGTAGAGACAAGAGCCACATTGTGCACAGAGCAGAGTTTGGCAGACCTCAAATTAAAGACTCAGGAAGGTTGGCTATGATAAGAGGATCAGGCTGAGTGTTGGGTTCAAAGGATGATCATCTGTTTCCCAGTCTACCAATACAGGGAGAGAGGTAAAAAAGAGGCACAGAGGCATAGGGGGAATTTGTACATCCCATCTGCAAAGCATAAGATTATGGGAGACAATAGGTAAATCCACCAATGAATTCCCAAAGAGACGTACTGACAAATGTGTGCATACAGAGGGACATACTGTACATGGAAAAGCATGCAGTGGCACACAGTGTGTTCAAATATCACTATAGGTATATGGAGAAGACTCGCACACCCACACATTGAGAGATCTTGCATGATAACCTTGGGTTACGACGCTAGAATAGTTTTCAGTCAGATTGAATGCTGTTTGTCCATTTGCCTGTTTATTTGCCTTCTCCTGGGAGGGAAAAAAAGATGGCAGATATGTGTAATTGAAATGTGCGAGGCCTAAAGGAACAGCATTGTTTAATGACAGCTTGTGTGGCTCAATATTTGCTGGCTCACATTCAGGGAATCTATTTTAATACAGGACTATCTCCTCCCTGTAAAAACTGAATGCCCCCAGCGGCCACAGTGCATTGAATAAAGAGCATTTGCTGCAAACCTCTGGCACCACTTCCAAATCCATTACCACAGAGAGCGACAGTGGTCCATAAACCACTGTAGAGAAGTACAGACGACTTCAGTTGCAAGCTGCTGTATCTATAGCTTAACCATGAGTATATATAGACAACTGGGGTTGGTAAAATAATATATCTAGAACATATGTATGCAATATGCTAGGGAAAATCTGGACAGCTCAGCCAGATTTCCTGTAACCTCAGATGATAACAGCATTTCCATGCCAGTCCATCTTGCCTTACACCTACATGTATCTGGGCATCCTACTGGCAAATCTCCTTTTTTAAATAAATTTGAATTGAAATATTTTTATTTAAAAGGGGCAGTCTATATTATTGAACATATCAATGTAAATATGCCAGAGTTAGCCAAATGGCTATGTTTCATCTCCAGTGCCTGGCAGTTCAGACAAAATAAAATAAAATAAATAAATTTAACACATCATTAGATAAAACAAATATGATATGGTTCTTTGGATATTACAGTGTTTTGAGCTGCTGTTGGATATTTTGTTACAATGGTGTCATGTCTGGCATCGTTTTTGATTGGTTGTCAAGGTTTTCTATAGTTTATGTTCATGGTCTGGCTATTCCTTAGCAAGAGTGGAGTAAGTTTATTAATCAGTGGTTTGATGCTACAAGATGTTGAACTCCAATTATTCTCTGTGGCAAGCCTAACACCTTTGCGCTGAAGCTCTACAAACATGAGGGTGAAAATGGATTAACGAAATACATATTGTATAGAGATTTGTCCTCAGCTTTAATGGTCCAGTCTATTAAAAATCGGTTGCCATGGATTTTGAAGTCATCAGTTAGGATTGTTAGATTATTGTTAGTATATTTAAGTTGGTTGTCAAGGCAGTGTTGGAAGATCATTGCATAAAAAATGCACAGAAAAAGTGAAAACTTATAAACAGCACAAAGCGTAAACTAGACACTCTTTAGACAAGCTTCATCTTAAGAATACCAACTTTCAAACAAACCAAATACACAGAAAATGTGTCCACGCTGTAGGCATTTGTGCTTAAATTCTGTGCTGCATTGTGCCACATTTATAGAAACATACATGCAACAATAGCAAAAGTACACTTTACATAGAAATAAGTTTAGTGCTTACTATAAAAGAAACAATTAGTTTTACAGAGTCCGTGAACATAGGTGTCATTTGTCACTCTGTCCTTGGTGCTGAAACATCTGACAAAGAAAAAAATGGCTTGAAGGTTTCAAACTTAGCATATACTCACCAGCCACTGTGTTACCAACCACATCGCCACAATTCAGTAAATTTAGCCATGTAGACAAAGTCAATATGACCTGCTGAGGTTCAAACTGAGAAACAGGGATATAGGGATAGGGAATAAAGGGGAATGTGCTGTGGTTTTTGGTATCAGACAGGCATTTCCCATTCAAAAATCGTTCAGTTTACAGAGAATCTGAAAGACTGTGAAAAAACATTGAGTGGGTGGGAGTTCTCAGGGTAATAATCATTTTCTAATTCCAGAGGTCAGTGGAGACTGGACAAACTGCCTGGAGCTAATAATCAAATAACCACTTGTTACAACCGAGATTTGCAGAACAGCATCTTTAAAACACAAAGCAGATTGAATGGAACAGCTGAAGCCTACACCAGGTACAACTCCTGTCAGCTAATTACAGGAAACTGAGCCTTCAATTTGCCACAACTCACCAAAACTGGATGGTACGGAGGACTGAAAAAATGTCTTCTCTGACAGTCAAATTTAGGGTCAAAATTTGGTGCAAAAAACATGAAAATAGGGATCCATATTGCCAACAACAGGCTGCTGGTGGTGTTGATGCAATATTTGCACACTTTGAACACTTTTAGTACAAATTCAGCATGATTTAAACACTACACCACAGCTTCCCTGGTTGTTGTTGTTGACTGTGTCTGTCCCTTTATGGCCACATTGTAAGTAAGCTCAAATGATCTCAGACTGGTTTCTTGAAATTGAAAAGTAAGTTCACTGGCGTCCAAACTTACCAAATCAAAGAGCACTTTTCTGGGGCTGACAAATCTGCATCAATGCTTGATGCTGTCACAAGCAAATTTCAGACCATATCTGAAAAGTTTTAACTGAGATAATACTTCATACAAGAAGTCTATAAGATTCAAGACTCCATCACTCTTGCTTATAGATGCTATGTTAGCGTACAAGCTGGATTATTTAATGTATTTAAATGTAAATAGAAAGAATGTCTTTCAAGATTTTGAGTTAATAAAGCAGCAGTCAAAGTCAGCCAATGAGTCATCCAGCTTGCATAAGGTGACATGTTTTTTCTGCTCCCAAAGAACAGCATGTTCAAGTGATTAATGTTATAGTGTTGCATGGCATTTAAGAAAAGAGTGTGCCACCAATAGGGAGCAAAACAAATTCGACTGATTGCTTGGTTTGCCTTTGCTCAAAATGTCCATATTTAGACTTCCCCATAGTCAATTGACTGTACTGAGAGAAGAAGCCTTTTTTTTCAGCCTTCCTGCCATCAATTAAGGACTTAATTTTACTGAAGCCATAAAGTGACTGCAGTCTAATTTCTTCATCAGACATGTCATTACTGTGCTGTTTGAACAGTAATCATTTCAGAGCATGAATGCTGTTAGCGCCTTTCAATCTCCCTGAGATACTAGCTTAAAAAAAAGGTCAAACGACAAACACAATGAACAAGCTGCTTGAAGGACCAAAAACTGTGAAGAATATTGGTTGAATGCAAAAGAACAAAGAAGACTGATTAGACAAAGGCACATTCATTCAAATGTCTTGAAATAACATGTCATTGTATTGTAAAACCATCTGAAACATATAATGCTCATAACCTATATATTTGTATAGGATAATTACAGTACCCCCCCAACAAACAAACAAACAAACAAACAAATAAAAAACAAAAACAGACAAACATACACGCCAAAAAGAATCCCCCAAAAAACAGAGACCACGGAGTGGCATGATACTACCTAGTCCTGCTCAAAGACAAGAGTTGAAACTCATCTATTGATTAACGTGCCGAATGTTCCAGTAGGAGGTGAAATGAGTTATTTTAGGCCTGGTGTAAAAGGAGTCCAGAGATGGGGGGAAGCAGGAAACAATATGTCAGCACAGCGGGAGATTCAGGTGTCCAACACACGAATAACACCTTGCCGAGACGCCAAGCAGGGAGCAATGTGTGTGCACGTCTGTGTTTGCATGTGCCGTCTGTGAGCAAATACGTACAACAAGAGAAAAAGAGGAGAGAGAGTGACAAAGAGGTGGCTGAGGTGGTGCTAGGAGTCGATGAAGTGCCTTCTCTCTCCGGTGGCCTGGGGAGGCGTGGGTGTTATAGATTAAACTAGTGTCTCGGGGCTCATCTCATGGCTAACCCTGTCCTATTAAGAGTGGCAGCGCGAGTCTTTCACAGTCACTCTACTCAACTGCAGTGTGGACAGAGCTGCTGGCAAGGCTCTCACATGGCACTCCACTGTTGTGAACACTGGGGGGATGGAGATGCTTCGAGGCAGCCAAGGACACAAACCGATGTGACTGATGGCAGCACAATAAAGTGAGCAGCTCTTCTCCGCAGTGTTAGGACCCCCTGGTATTCACAGGGACATGAAATGGCTCTCTGGGGCATGTAAGCTTTTCTCTACTGATGATAAGCTCTTTGTGCTCTGTGGTCAGTTGACTGCTGATAGCACAATTGTGGCCCCAGGGCTTAAGTATTCTTCTGCATGGCCGAATTTCGCCGAACTGTCAGTCAATGATTGCAGTGACTTCATGAAGGTGTCATTCATTTTAGACAGCCCTACTAAACCGGCGACAAACCATGCCTCATAACTGCTCATCTCACAATCTCAGTGGAATCTGAAGCGACTTTGTATCCAACAAATAATGTGTTTAGCTTATTGGACTGGCTGTCATGTAGGCTCGGAAGGTATTGATCTCACAAGAAATAAGCATCCAGACAACACGCACTTTTGCTATTCAGAGAAATATGTTGGCTCACGCGGCTGCTATTAGAAATGTGTAATATTCTGGGCATGTTTGGCTTAACTTTGATTTGCTCTCGAGGGGGTTGGAGGGGTTGGTGATTCATAAGCAGTATTGTAAATATATAATACTGTGGTTAAACGGATTTAAAGCCGCTCTGCACATCACAGATTAACCAACACTGTTGGATTTTTCACCCATTTAATCTTCGGCCCTCTTCAGGTAACACAGGCATTCAGCACAAACAAATAAAATCAGCCCTCTAATGGCTTGCTGTGCTGTGATAATGATTCGTCAGTGGGAAAGACTAGATACAGTCCCGGCTTTTGGCAGAAAACTATCCCCCCCCATTAGCAGGTGAGCATAGCTGAAGTTGAAGAAGAGTATTGAACTCTGCTATTGTTACAGTATACTGAAGTGAATGCACAAACAAACGGTGAACTTATTAAATATGCATATCATCCTGCCTCTCACATCCCTAAAATAACCACCAAGGTAAAAAAAAAACAAGACAAAACAAAAAAACAACAACAGCTGCAGCTAACACTTTATGCTGTTAAGAGAGAAAGCTGCGAAGGCGCGAGTAGAAACAGAAATGAGTGCCAAGTGAGACATAAATTACTTTTTTTTTTGGACTTGCCCTTATAATATCTCAGTATAAATCGTCAACGAGCTCATCCATTGTTCTGTATTCACACATGGGAATCTGTCGATGTAAGGACTTTTTAACGTGTGTGAAGGATAATACTGTACCTGTGAGACTATGATGCTGTGATTAGTCCCCAGCTCTGAATTAACAAATTCCCTTGGAACATAACAGGTTCAATTGGCAAGGAAAAAATAAATAAAGTTCCTTCATTCAGTATCACTGCCAGTGCAATGAAGGTGCACATTTACATATCAAAGGGCGCTGCGCCATGTCTAGAATTTCAAGTATGTTCTGTTGTGATGTTGAAGAGCAGTAGCACTGACATGAGAGGAACTTGGTTTGTCCTCCTTACAAATTCCGCCGTTGATACGCTTCCTTGTTGCGTCTGCAGTCACCCATAAAAAGGTGCATAACAACTGAAGCAATAATGAGACACTTTAAACATGTAATTGAATGGTATGCAACTTGTTTATGGACAATATACATGTGTGGATATGGGTAATACTTAGCAATACAGAGCTGGCTTCATAAGTAGGTCATCTTCGAAGGAGAGGGAGAAAAAAAACCTAAAATGATACATGCAGGCACAGAATGAATGGCTGTTTTTTTTTTCCTTCTTGGGAAATTTCCCCTATGGCCTGCAGGTCTGATTTGATTCTCCCCAAGTCAAGCGTTGACACATTAGTACGTCTTCTCATTAACTCAGAGTTTCTCATTACCCCCTCCTGGTCCCATTTTATTCCAATTTAACCACAGCTATCCCAGACATACTTGGACCATCATTGGAACATTACTGTTTGTACTGTGGAATTTGCTCGATGGTTTGTCCATGCATTGTCTAATCTCCCGCTTCCATTTGTGAAGTAAATGAACTGCACTTTGCCCCCGTGTTGTCATCTCTTTTCATTTAATAGGAGACTCGATATCAAAACCTTTCAATCGTCTGCCATAGTACTCCATAAAAAGAAAAAATAATAAAGCCATAATAAAGCACTAATACGTGCTCTATCATGCCGGGGTGTTTGTTGTGTGTTTTTAGTTTTCAAATGCTAGTGTAGAATTTGAGAGCTCTGCTCTTTATTTTGATACTGTAGAAGAAAATATCCTGGGGGGGGGGGGGGTGTCTTTGTGCAATCAAATATTATTGGCAGTGTTTGGTAAGCTTAAAACAATATGATGGGGAGGGTATTAAAAGGTTTGGATTTTTTATATTATTTTTCTGGTCTCCTGTGCACTATATTTTAGTCTTCCACTCTGTTGAATTGTTACACACTGAATAAACATGTCAAATGAACTTAATTAAGTTTCATAATGAGCAAAATGTTATAAATGTGATAAATGTTGCATAAAATGATTCAGGGCAGGAATATTTTTATGACATTTAAAACACTTTCTAGTTGCCACGTTGGCTGTTTCAGCTAACAAAGGTGAGTGTTTCATAATTATGAAAAGACACACATCTTTCAAAGAAATGCACCATACTATTAATTTCTTGGCATAAAACCTGGGACATCTTAATAAGTAGGAATTTTTGTCAAACAAAGCTGTTGTGAATGGGAGGGTGAATGTGAATGCACAGATTTGAGAGCACCTTGTAGTTAGTGGCTTGTGAGAAATGTTAAAACATTTGCAAATATGCAAATGCAGAGAGTATAACTGCAGAAGCAAAGAAGTTGAGAAAAAAAGAAACAAGAATATGTGAATCATAACTCATATGTGATAAATATGTAGTAATAACGAATAAACCAACCAGCAGTTTTAAGATATAGCAAGGTAACTTTTTGAGTCTGACAAAATTGGCTAAGCGTTGCTGCAGTTTAAGAGTGCCTTATTAAAACAGTCACATTTAAAATGCCTGAATCCACATGCAATTAAATAGCATTGCTCATGCTCAACTGTTTTCAGGCATTATTTATGCAAAGTCATTTGTCAGCTGGAGCTCCAAGACACCAGCTGCGCTTGCTAGGAGATTTGTGTCAAAACTGTGGCAAAGTCGGTGTGTGAAAGGAGCATTTCCTCATCGCATCCCGCAAGACTGTCCTCAGCTAGCTGCGGATTACAAGAAAATTAGACAGTTATAAAGGGTGAGATTTTGGGCCTGTATCCTAATTGTGGTGATGCAGCATGTTGAGATGGAAAGCAGAGCTTCTCCCTATCCCCAGTGAGATTCTGGCTAATGAGGCCGGGCGTACACCTCCTGCTGTCCACAGGCCCACCACCGCCTTCCCTCCTCCTTCTCCACCTGTGCAAGTATTACTGTTGAACTATGCACGGCTGCCTACAGATGCCGGTCCAGGCACAGTATGATGTACTATGCCAGAGGGCCTATTATTAGTATGTTATTCATTTTGCTTTGTTTATGCGGGGTTTGAATCGTATAAATTCAGGTAATGAGAACTGTTTTAAATATCTTATTGGTGCAGTTATTTCAGTTCTCTCAAACATACTTTTTAAGAAACAAAAGCACAGAGATTTCCTTTTGATGCTGGTTTCCAGGAATTCACAGCAGGAAGCTCAGTAAACACTGACTGTTGTACATTTCAGACTACTTTGCAGGTGTCGGTGTAACTTTGGGGAAACTTCTCGCTTGATTGCGGCGATCAGAATTTGACTGACACCCACAATTAATTCAGTTTTTACACCAGACTGTTGCTTCAGGGAGCTCTGTCTTCCCTTGATGTTGTCACCTCTTGAGAGTGATTGAAAGGGACAGAGTGTATTTCCTGTTAAAGAATCTTATAGCTGTGCCTAGCCAGTTGCATCTGGTGCACTGTAATCAAACCAATCATGGTGGTTGATGGTCAATGATTGCTTTCAGATTGGCTTGCCTTCACATAGTGCTCTCGCTCTCTTTTTTCTTTTTTTTTTCTTTTTATGGACACCTGCTGCAAGTGCAAGACTGTGAAGCCGTGGAGATGGAAGAGAGACAGAGGGCTTGAGAAGCATCTGTTATCACTGTGAAATCATGACTGCACAGCCTCTGATTATTTCTAGTGGTTGGACTCTAATTACATTGCTAATTCATGTGCATTTAATTTGGACAGATGATTTAGTCATATTCATTTTGCATGGCAAAAAAAAAAAAATCCTCAATTTTAGGCATCCTCCAGCTTACCCACTCTCCCACAGCCTCTGTCTCTTCACATAAGAACATTTTGCAGCCCTATTACCAGCTGTTTTCACTTGGTGTCTTCTGAAACAGCAGGCCAGAGAAGCCAAAGACCTGAGGCAGGGAGATAGCATTGCTGCCATAGTGGTTACATGTTAGTCAATTTGAAATACACAGAAAGGAATGTCTCTCATGTGACTCCCGGCCAGTAGAGCGTGACCAACTGCAAGCTTGCCAAGTACGGTTGGTCACACATGAGAGGGCAGGAGACAGGCAGAAGCACGAACACGGGTGTCATTGCTGTCGGATGTGTACACCTCATTCGCAGACATGCCGAGGCCGCTCATTCCACCCCTCGCTTTTCACTAATTGACCCTGAGCTGATATGTCAGACGCTCAAGTAGGAAGAACATATGAACTCTGAAGCTATTGTTTGAGAACTCTTGTATGTGGGGTGAAGTCCTGCTGAACCAAATAAGTGCTGCTTGACTTAATCACCCTGAGGGGGGGGAAACGTTGACCTGGTCAGGACCTGCAATATGTGTCTCATGAACTTGGTGCTACTGTACTATTAACTGCCAATTGACCTGTCATGTAAACAACAAGCATACACACAATCATTATCCTTCCTATCATATCAGTTGTTGCTTTTTTCACATGCATTTACTCTTTTTTTCGCAGGCAGGTGTGAACAATGCCGCTTGAATGTGTTTTGCCAAACTGAATAAATACAGGAAATAACACGTAATGCTGTTTTTTATTGAATGTGAAGACTGATGTTGACATTTGATAGCAGTTACTCATGCTTGAAAATGATAATATAACAAAAATGAAGTGAGAGGAAACTGCTGTCAACAGCGATGCTGATATCGAGTTGCAGCATTTTCCTCAAGAGCTCTTAGCACGTACATGATGAACACTACACCAAAAGTGCATTAGATCAGAAGTGCAAACACATGACACAATTATGATTTGCAAACAAGTTGGAGGTAAAAATTACTTCTTTTTTCCCCTCACTCAGCCTCTGGACTATGAAACAAAGAAGGCATATACCTTTAAGGTAGATGCTTCCAACGCTCACCTGGATCCAAGATTTCAGAGCTCTGGGGCCTTCAAAGACACAGCAACAGTGAAGATTAACGTTTTGGATGTGGATGAGCCTCCGGTGTTCAATAAGCCCTCCTATGTGATGGATGTGTATGAGGACACACCTGCGGGGACCATCATCGGAGCAGTGACTGCACAGGATTTGGATGCCAGCAGCAGCCCAGTCAGGTAAAGTTAAACTCTTCAGGATTAAAAAGTAGATCCTGTAGACATATATTTCTGCACATGGTGTTTAATCACAGTTCAGTTTTATCAGTTTTGTTATATCTCAGTGGTGGGAAAAGTGATCTGATTTATCAAAGGGTAAGCCAGTCTCAGGTTTCTTTCAAGTTAAACTGCCACAAATATTTTGCACACAGTGGAAACTGTCTGGAAAACCTTTGTTTTTAATGCCCCAGGAAGTGGTTGTATTTAAATCACAAACATATGTCTCCACAGTACTACACAAATGTCTTGAGTAACCTCTCATTTCTTTATATTCTGCAGAAAAATGGGAAATATGTGCACTGAGTTATTAAAACACGAGTATAATTCAAAGGTTAATATTTGGTGTAACCAGATAGTATAAGTAACTCCAGTACAGCCTGAACTCTCTTAAGCAAGGTTTCTTGTTATTTCTGTAAGCAGTTTTCAGGCATAGTTCTCCAGTCTTGTTAAAGGGCATACAATACAATTCTCTGGATGTTGTCTGCCATGATGAGGTCTGGACTTTGAAGAGGCACATTTTTCGAGCAGGATACACTTTTGTTGCATTAATAACATGTAAGGCATCACTTTTGTGCTGGAAAAATGACGCTGTTGCCAGTTAGATGCTTTCCAGATGGTATTGCATGATCCACTAAAATCTGGCTGGACTTTTCTGCATTCATAATTCTATCAATTTTAATCACATGCCCACTACCATTGGGTAAAATATAGCCTGGAATTTTGGAATTTTCTGTATAGTCAACTAAACTGTTGTAACAAGGTACCAAAAGATACAATTTAAAATAGTTTCTATGTTAAGTTGTGTGAAGACATGAATTAGGTGTGTTTTTATACTTATTCACAGTTTAATAAACTATAAGAAGCATATCTGTGAGGCTTCTCAGTCATCCAGGTCATCGTAGTGTAAGGAGCTTGGAAAGAAGAGCATCTGGAGTTGTACACCTGCATCTAAAGAACAAAGGCCATTTTTTTGAGAATGCCAATGTCCACTTCTTGGACAGAGAAGACAGAGGGTTTGAAAGAGGAGTGAAAAAGCCATCTATGTCCACTGTGAACAACCATCTTCAAACAGAGGCGGTGGCTTACGACACCAACTGTCTGCCATCTATAATCCAGTTTTGAGATCCCTTCCCAGACACTTTAATGCCCACTCACATCTTAGGTCATTTGTTCTCAGTAAGTCACATGATAGGGTGGGGCAAGGTCTCACAACAGGTTCACCCAAAACTTTGGCTGATTGTGACCCACACCTGTTTTCACACCTTTGCTTGTGTGATTAGGAAGAGGAACAACAGGGGGTCCAGGATCCTCTTAGGGACACTCCCAACAGGACTTAAAAATCTGGGACTCTCCACCAGTTGCTCTTAGAACTGAAGAAACTTCTCAGATGAGAGGTTGAGAGGTGAAATATCTTCAAGAAATTTTAAAGAAGTCCAGACACTTTTAAAATATAAGAACAAAAGAAATAAAAAATGTGCCTGAAGAATGTTGCACAGCACTGTATATAATTCGAAATATTTCTCTTTTGTAGGAATGTTCAGAGACAAACTGCACTTGAAAATCAGTTTTTCATGCAATCAGTTATGCCACTGACCGAATATGATGCTGAATGAACAACACTTACTTCTTTTCTTAATTACTAAGATTAACAGACTTGTCAAGATGCTATGCATTTTGTGCCAACTTAATTATACTAAATTTGCATCGTCATGATGGTTTTATGTAGAACCTTGACAACACAGCTACATTACAGTGTTTCCCGTGATTCAGAAATCCCTGCCATTAAAAGAAACACATTGGTTGACATTATTCAGACTATAATTTGTACTAAATACTTGAGTAAAGTATGGTAGGATCTAAACGCGCATCCATCTTCAAGAGCTCAGGCTATTGAGCCAAATTGCCCTTGGTATTCTCTTGAGAATAAAAGTGTTAAATAGGGAAGTACTGTCATTCTGCAGCCGGTGATTGAAGGTTTTAGATCTCTATTCATCGGTGTTTCCAGTCTTCATTCATCAGTGTCATCATAGCTTTAATCTTGAGAGTTTTGTCAGGTTTACTCATCAGTCTAAAGCCCAATCAGTCTATGTAGAACATTTGACACTGCCATCTAAAATCCTGCTAGGATGATCTGTTAGCAGGTCTACACTTGCCGGTAATGTTACACAACATAAGCAGCCTATTTGAACTTTGTAAGAGTTGTCATTAAGTATATTTAAATATTCTGTGTACTTTCAAAACAAAAATTAGTGACTTTAGTTTTTAATAGTTTATAATGACTCATTAAACTAAACTGAATGTATTGATCCCTGCCTCTCAAGCTGAACATTAGAGATACCTGTTGTTATGTTTAATTTGTTTTGCAGATAACAAATAGGGATAAAGCAGCAGGAACCTATGTAATTATGCCAACAAAGGCAGACAATTTGTTGGCACAACATCATTGAAAGAACACTACAAAGCTGGACATTGAGAGGCGATAGCACACTGGGAACAATAGTGAGCAGTATGGACATAATAAGCCAGCCCTGACAGAAGAAAGCAATGACCAATGCATCTACTGAGCTGAGGTTAAAGATTATGGCCAAACACAAGGTATCAACCCAACTGAAAACGATCCGGAGCTGAAACGGAACAATTTTGAAGAATATGTGGGAAAAAGAGTTGTCACACAACACAAACTCCAAGTGGCTATTGGACCTAAGAGCACACCTCCCAGAACAAGAACCAGTCAACTTCACAAAGACAGACATCCACTTTCTGGAATGAAGAACTGGACAGTACCGGGACCCGGCACAAGCCCAGCCTATGAAAAAGCTATCTCCTCCTGAGATCCAGCCTGTTCATTTATGGCCCCTGTAGTCGACATACAAATCACAAAAAAAGTTAAATTGGAAGATATTTTTGCCCTTTGTTCTCAAGAGGATTTGGCGATCCATGATTGCCTGGCAGCACGAATAAGGGGCTGCTAATAGCAGGTATTCATCCAGACAAGGCAGAACAATCCTGATCATGAAGGATCCCCTAAAGGCAGGTAACAGCCAATTACCTGCCTCTCCACAGAACACAAATTCCTATCAGGCATTATAGCAACCAAGCCGATTAGGTATATAAGTCAACACGTGACCATGACCGTTTTCCAATGCTCAGAAGAGCATTGGAAAACCCACCAGACTGCCAAAGCATCAGCTTGTGGTTGATAGAGCAGACAGTAGGAACACATGTGAAAGGTAAAGTCCAAAGTGATCCCAGTGGTATTAGTTACATCAGAAGCTGTAACCCCCCAAACTGGGAGAGAGACTCCACCAGATTCTAAGCACAACATCAGAGGTCTCTGTCCAGAAGATTGCAGTTCTAGCAACAACTAAGACACTGGACTTGTTACTGGACACCTTTCATACTGTTTAAGTCCAGTTAAGAAGAAACAGGACGAACATTTTCACCAATCACTTTTAAAACTGTAGGTGACAAAGAGTGGACCTTAAAAATCTGCATAATTTACAAAATTGATTTTACAAAACAGATTTCATACCTTGTTTTGTTTGTTTTTTTCTTTTTCTTTTTCTTTATTTTTGTCAGGTGCAGGTTGTTTTCCCATAGACTTCTATATAAACATTTAAGATTGCATGCATCATTTTTTTTTAACAGTGAAGGAAATACTTACTGTATCATGCAATCAAAACCCAGATTGTACAGTGAATTACGTTTTACCTTCTCAAATCTAATCCCTTTTGTTGTATCAGTTTAGTATTGCTGATAAAGTATTTTCAAGACATTCTGAACAAAACATGTTTTCAATAAATCAAGGTTTACATACATGGCTGTGGATTCTACATAAATGCATACAGTATCATCACTTCACAGTGTTGTAGCTTGTAGTAAGTCTGCTTTGGACAATGCAGATGACATGTTTGCATTAAATACTGCTCAGAAGTAATAGATCTAAGAATGTGTTAGATGAAAGAAAAGTGTAAACCATAGCATAATATATCCATGTAACCTTACAAGGGTACTAAAAACAAATGGAAATTCATTCCCTTTGCTAATTTATATTATTAGAATTAATTACTCAGGTTTTAATTTCCTCTTTAATAGTTTTTTGTTGAACGCTGAAATCAACCACCTAGTTTATGAAAGCTGAAGGGTCCTTTATAAGGCGCTGCTGCTCTCTCCTGGGTAATTATCAGGTGAGACATTTTAACATTACAGCTCAGTTTTATAGATCTGACATGCCTCACTCATCTTCTGATTTATAATCAAGGCAAGACGCTCCTTTTCTTTCTCAATCTCTCTGCCTCGATATGCACCCGCCACTGCACGCACACACATACATAGAACGCACACTTACTCATGCTGCCCCATTTTCTACCATTAAACCTCAGTGGTGGATAACAATAGACTGTCCTTTGCAAAGACAAAAGAGTGCATTCTTAAAAATGTATGAGAACCCTTTCGCTTTTTAAAACATATTAGCTGCTCTTATTCAGGTGGATTGCTTTATAGTAATGGATTTCAGAGATGAATTACCAGAGTGTTACGCAAAAAATGGGAAAAAAAAAACATGTTGCATGGACAGTAGTTGTTTTATTATGAATATTTCATCCCAGGGAAAACAAAAGAAGAGAAGAAGCAAAGATTTGTACAACAAAAAACGAATGCCCTCTACTCTGTGGATCTCCACTTTGTCTCCAACATTTTAAATATTCATCAATACCACAGCTGACATTGTTCATTTGTGTGCCTTTAGAGAGCCATACATTCTTCACTTCAAAACAACGGACCCAGTGACCCATCATGCATAAGGAATAATGCTTTTAGACATTTAGACTCGACCAGTAACACTATTTAGCAGTATAGTGTCAAGCTATCTCTAGCTGCAGGGACAAAAAGGGCATCATGAATAGTGCATTGTTGGCTGATTCTATAGAGCTTCCTACAGCTTGTGTTAGTTTTCAGAACTTAAAGATGGAAAGGCCTCTGCCTAAAAAAGGCAGTAACACAGATCACAAGACTTTGAAGAGGCACATTGGTCATGGACTTTAAAATGCTACCACAGTAAAACCATAAACTCTAAAAACCAACGACTGTAGAAAATAAACTGAAACATGCCTTCCTTTTTTCCCTTAAATCACCTTGTGTACTGTGTGCAATGTGCACTGAAGTGAATTAACATCATCGCAATTCAAAGAAGGAGATAACGCCATAATTAATTTTCATATCTACAGCTGTCTGCACTGAGTTGATCTTAAATAGACTCTTTATATCTGTGATTTCTTATTCCTAGCTGTTGATGAGCTCTATTCTATTTAAAGATAACTCAGAGATTAGGACAATTACAAGTAAAACTATTTTACATGCTTTTTGTCCCACATGAATACAGAATTAATGTTTTTTTCATCTTTGTAATGCACTTTTAGAAACTGTGACTGATGTGTTGATACGTATTGTGTCGTTGAACTGAATACCAGCGCTGTTTGTTAATGAACATGCGATATCTTGTAATACCAACTGCATGGGCCACGGTGAAAGCAACACATGTGCTTGACTAGCAGGTTGACAACAATGATACCCTCTCCCCACAAAAAGCATAAAAATAAAATGTTTTACCCTGAGGAAAAATTACACCTATTGATTTTTTTGAACTTTTGATGGGAGTTTGGCTGTAATATTTATCAAAGAGACTCACACTAAACTATTTTGACACGATCATGTTCGCTTCAAGGCCGCATGCAATGCAGAGTTAAAGAGAAAATGGCGACTGACCCAAAACTAAACTGAAAATTTAATGGAACCCAAGCTCATAGAAAATATTACTCAAGTGGTGTTGTTATCAACCTGATTACAGTAAAAGACTTGAGGGTGTAAATGTAAGCCAGGCTTTTTTCTCTTAATGACTGAGTCAAGTCCAGTTTGAGGCTCTGTAGTGTGGAAAACAAGCATTATAAATATTCATGAGAAATAGCTTTTTAAGATCAAATACTTTGGCATGGAACAAAATGGTTTTTTTTTTACCAGGATAGTGGCAAAGACAGCCTTTTCTGTATGTAGTGAATGCGGACTCACTCCCATGAAAAATTAACTATCAGCCCTGTACAAATGACCATGAGTAAGGCACCAGATTCCCATTACATCTCAACTGACCTAATTGTGAATGAGAATGAAAAAAGACAATCTATTTATTCCTGCTGGAACGCCATTGACGATCACAAAATTATTAATGAAAAATAGCCTTTTAAGATCAAATAGCATGGAGTGATGAATGGCGCTGTCACTGCCATGCGGTCTGCTCTCAGATCTCTTTTGTGTTTCATAGTTTGCATTCAGAGCAACTCAGTAAGACCAAAGATGCATTTCACAGAGAGGACATCATGCCTTCTGTTCTCAGACATCGAACCAACACTTTATGCCTTTGTTGTTCATTGAGCATGAGAGATTGATACGGTTTCAACTGTGCCCAAAATTCATTTATGTTCCCAAGAAAACCGTTAGCTCAGCATGGCCAAAGTATGTGTGCCCCATTACTAGATTGGAATGTATATGCGATCCTCAGCACATTTCCTGGAAATGACCATTCAGAATGAGTAATGAAGGCTACGCCAACATTACATTACACCTAACTCATATACATGAAGCTAGAAGGAAAATCGCTGTGGTTTAATTTGCTGGTTTGTGCTGCAAATGGATGTCTTTAAACTAACGTTTTCTTTCAGATATTCCATTGACTGGAAGACCGACTTGGACAGCTACTTTGACATTGATCCAGTGGAGGGAACGATTTCTACAAACGAACTTCTTGACAGAGAAAACATCGCCCAACACAATATCTCCATCGTAGCGACAAAACTCAGTAAGTATGACAATGAGATCAGTTATGATTCACGCAGGTGTCATTGTCCTTCCCCCACCTTAATCTGCGTGAAAGATTTAATGCACTTTTACTCAAGTCAATACTCAATCCCATTTTGCTGGAAAGGTTTATAGGTATCTATAAACTATGATAGCTCTCCCAGAGGGATGTGTCTTCAGGACATTGTCTCCTCTAGCATACTTGCCTTAACTCTGTTTTCATTTTTAACTGCCTCTTTTAGCACGTTTGATGTCACTGGCATTGGAAGAGAGCTTGTCTTGCCAGAGTCAACTTTTACTTACGCCGCAATAAAACGTGAACCTTCCACAGTTTAACAGTCCGCCGACGCAGCAGCATCGCAGCATGTTGTGAGCCAAGCTCGGAAAAGGATGGAACTAATGTGAAGCTGTGGCTTTAAGACATGTCATCAAGCTAATTATGTTTTTATGAAGGAAGTGGAGCAAATTTCTGGATAAATAAGCAAATCCATCGTCATCAAGTCATCAAATCTGCTAAGAACCGTCAAAGTCATTATCCCAGAGGCAGGCTGGTGCTCAATCAAAATTACACATGCTGTATATTCATTAGGACAGACTGTGAAATATGGGCTGTTAAAACTTGAGTCATTGTCGCCTTGGAAACTGATATTAGTCACTTCCCCTCAAGGTCATGGAAGTGACATGCTAATTTTGTTTTCAATGTGTGTGCGCCTTTCTTTGTGTGGCTTTTGTGCATAAGTGCCAAGAAATTGCAGGATGAGGTAGACTGAGAGGAAACAGCACAGATGAAGAGGAAGAGAAGCGAGATGGAAGTTTTAATAGGCAGTTACATGTTCAGTGTGTCATACTAGATGCAGGAATCAGGGGGAAGTTCTGCTCATTTTATCCTCACCCACCTGCGCTTCACTCCTTTCTTATCACCTCGCTACAAGTCGGGCTCTGATCCAGACCTCTGCCCACCCCTCTCAGAGGATCAATGTTCATCTACAGACAATGTTACTCACTGACAATAACAAAAAAAGAAATAAACAAAACTTCCAGAGCCAGTGTTTAAAAATAATAGTTGGACTGGTGCAGCAAGAACAGAGATAAAACCAGCACCCCAGAGTTTGTGTCCCAGCTTGAGTTCAAATCTGTGTTTGACCTTGAGTTAGATTTGGCAGTACTTTGTGTTCTGGGTATTGGATGGCTGTTATGGCTCCACTCTTCTGGATACTATTGTCATCGTTGGCATGTTTGCTGTCTGTTATTCAGGTCTTAAACCATGGATAACAACAATAAATACTAAAGCAAGGATGCCTTCAGTGCCCATACAAAAAAATCCAGTTGTTGAGGAGAGGTCACGCACACACAGAGAAAAAAAATAATTGTTCTAACTTATCTACAGTCTGTAGCAGCCCAATTTAGTATTGCACAGCAGTTTTCAATAAACAGTAAATTATTGCAGACCTCTGTATTTGACCTGCCTCGGTATCTACCGAGTGTTCTTGCCGCTAATGCTTTTTAACATTTATCCGCCCACACCTTTTATTCCCGTTACACTTGGTGGAAAGCATCCAGCAGTATCGACAGAGTTGCTGGATGGCATTTATGCTTTTGTTCGTCGGCGATAAACACCTGGTCACAACACCTGAGCTGGAGACACTTTAGTTCGGAGACCTTGGCGATCCGTCTGGTCGTCTGTAGACACTGCAGTCATGCAGCAAAATGAGAGCAGTGCGTGCTGTTCCCCTGAGACACTGGGCTGAACAGAAGGCGTGCTAAATAAGAGCCAGGGCTAGATTAACTGGTTGTGTTTTGGCATTTAAACTCATTGGTAATTTTAAGGCAAGGGAGAGATATATTCAATGCTGTAATAACCATGACATGGGGCAATTAGGAAGCACACTTACTATCTTTCTTCTTTTTTTTTTCTTTTTTTTCAAAAAAAATGACAGTCAACACAATTTGTTTTTTTGTTACTTATGTTATCTGCAGTTACACTTTTAGCAGACAGATACTCAGAATGATTTCTTTTTATTAGTGTTCTGCAGTGCATTTTATAGATCCGTGGTTGATTGCTTGCAATAATAAAGTATTTTTTTTTAATTAAAATGAGAAATATAAAATGCAAAATGTGCATTAGAAAAACAGTATAAGCTGGTAACTTCAGGGCAAATCACTCAAGCATTGTACAACTATACAGGACTCAGTAAATCAATAGAGCATATGTTTGGGCTAAATTGCTGCTCGAAGTCAGATTCAAATATAACCACTGTGCCATTGCTCCATCTAGTGGGCTGAATGATATATCACTCATAATAACAACAGTTATGGAGATGAGTTTTTAAAATTAGATGAGAGGGAAAACTGTAAACTTAACTAGCTCAAACCACTGAGACTATATAGAAATATAGAATTTATTGATATGGAAATATTTTAAGTTGTCCCCACTTTTATAAATAGAGTTCTCGATCACAAGCGAGCGATAGTGCCTTTTTGCCAACTGAGCATCCGTGTTAGTAGTTCAGTCAGTGCAAAGCAGCAAATCCCATGATCAGTGTCATTTTTACCTTGGTGGGAAGATTGCTTTTTCCATCAAGGTCAGAGACAGGTTGCTAACTTCTCCAATCCCCCCGCCCTTGCATTTTTTTTTCTCAACCACCCAGCAACGCACAAACCTACCAACCTATGCACTGGCACTCACACAAACGAGAACACGCTAAGCCTCCCAATGTGCACCAAAGCCTATTCCCACATCAAATCCATAAAGTTTACCTTAACTGGGCTCTCACACAAAGAGAACATTTCCCCATTGTATCCCCTCTGTGAGGAAACACTAACAAACAACTGTGGATTCAAGCTATTCCCACTCGAAGGGGCTTTCACACACTAATTAGAATGGGATGCACATCTTATGGTTCAAACCCATAACAGAACCTTTAAAAAAAGGCTTGTAATAAAAAATGTCCTCTCGAAAGGGCCGTATACAATAATATGAGGTGTGCTTTAGAAGCAACACATGGGATGAATTTAGTGCATGTATTTATTTTATTTTCCTTCTCAGCGTCAGTCAAAAGCATCATAAAACAGCATTTATGCATCACTGTGTTCCACACACATAAGACGTTTTCCAGAATTTGAACACTTGCAGTGGCTAAGCAGCTATAACATCTGTTCAAGGAGACTCAAGCATGAAAGCCTCTTTAACCACTTGACCATGCTACTGCAACAGTGATAAACCTTCGAGCTCTGGCTTGTCATAAGATGGTAGTACTTAATTTATCCATATGATGTCAGTGCTGTGAACAAAACACCCAAAATGTCTCTGTTTCTGTATTCATGTAATTGTTTGTTGCTTCTCTCTGCAGACAGTCCAGTTCTGACCAGTCGAGTAGCCATCACTGTCCAAGTGCTGGACATCAACGAGTTCCCCCCTGAGCTCGCCAGTCCTTATGAGACCTTTGTGTGTGAAAATGCTAAAGCAGGACAGGTATGTTTACAGCTGCTGCTTTTGTCTGACAGATGCTGAAGGAATTAGGCAGAACTCATTAAATTGTGTTAATTTATAGCGAGATAACATCTGCTTGTTGGAATATGTGTTCCCCCATAGAGGGGGGTATGGTTTTACAGCATTTACTGACAGTTATCTAAAGATGTCAAATTGAATATGAAGGATACTTCTTTATGAATAGTGACAAAGTGTCCCTGTTTCAACTTTGGCAGAAATAATTTCAGACTTTTTAGAGGAAGTTTTTGCTTTTTGGAATGCTACACATTTCGCTCTCACATTGATATCTAACCAGCTACTGCATCTTACTCAAGGTCACTTGAATAAAAGCTTTTATTTCAGGGGATTTTTCCGAGAACACTTACAGAGTAGTACAGAGTATGAATCAAAATCTCGAACTGACTGAGTCATGGAGTTGGATTCAGTTCATAAAGCAAAGCGGCGCTTTGCATATCAGCAACCTCGAGCACATTTCGGATAATATATTTGAGATGCAATGGAGAATTTGCCTGTGTGGATTGTAAACCACCTGTGCCTGTAAATTAGCCCATTAACTAGCATCTATATGCAGTTAGCGTTGTGAGGGAACAGCGTCTTTGGCAGTCTATCAAATCACCGTAGACACCTCATCACATTAAGGATGTTTTGCTGGTCGTCAGGTCTGTTGCAATCAAAACGCCCATGCCCTTCATTTGAAGACATCAGTGTCTTCCTTGGCATGTGAATTTGTCATGTTTCTTGCTTGCCAGACTGAATTAAAACACAAAATTGTCATTTTTCTCCTAAATTTAACGTGAATGGTTTCTCATTTGAAGTTAACCTTCACTCAAAAGTGTGTTTTGCTCATGGCTTCACTGTGCAGGATGATGAACAGTATTTGATAGTGGAAGGATGTTTTATCATTTATCTCCTCATGGAAAATGTTTGTCTTGAAGTTTTTGTCTTTAGAGTTTAAAGCATGTACCTGTGAGCATGTAATTCATCTAATCACACCTAATCGGAAGGCAGTTCTGGACCAATATGCAATTTACACTTCACAGCATAATGTGAGCACAGTAGTACAGATACACTGATGTTCAATGATGTGCAAGGCTTTGTGCGGGCAGCAAACTTTTTTTTTTTCAATCTAAAAAGATTGAAAAAAAAAACTATCTATATATATATATATATTTCGATCCACATTCTAAAGAAATGAGGTGTACAATGCGTCCTTTAAAAGGTTTTCAGGCTAGCGGCTGTGGACTTGCGGGTGGCTTATGGGAGGTTTAAGGAGAGTGTATAAATGTGCAGATATGAGTGGCTATCTGGTGCCCTGAGCATAGTTTCTCTTTCCTGAGGTTGTGCCCCTAGCTTTAAGGATTAGGAGGTCATTATGTTCAATTATATGACTGCTTTGATTCTGCTTCAGATGAACCGATAGAATCAGCTTTTTATTTTGCTCGGTCTGTTGTTTTGGGGTTTTTTTGTTTTGAAATTCCTTTATTTAACAAGATTAAGATTAAGATTTTTATTTATTTATTATTTTTCTATATAGACCTGTTATACATGTGCAAATGTATTAGGGAGGTAAAGAAAGTAAACAAGTTGAAATAATATCAAGGCATTCATATATTCAGGTGAACTGGTCACATCATGCAAGAAGTGTCCTGTATATAAAACACAACATCGCATCTCCGTGGGTGGCATGGTATCGTGGTGTATAGTATTACTGCTTCACTGAGTTTGAATCCACCTCGGAGCCTTTCTGTGTGGACTTTGCATGTTCTCGCTATGTTTGGATGGGTTCCCTCTGTGTACTCTAACTTCCCGACACAGTCCAAACACATGCATGTTAGGTTAATTTGTGATTTTAATTCGAACATAGTTCCGAATGGTTATCCTTGTCTCTCTGTTAGCCCTGTGATAGATTGGCGACCTGTCCGGGGCATACCTCGCCTCTCGCCCTATGACAGCTGGGAAAGGCTCCAGTGACCCTGAATTGGCACTTCTATTTCTCTGGAGCTTCTTTTTCCTCAAATCCGGAGCATGCTTTTTCTTCCACAGCATGATCCTTCCAGGTGTTTTGCACAGCACAGCTGGAAGATTTAACAAAAAAGAACCGCAGAGCCTCTCTTGTAAAATCCATCATATGTTCCCCTTGTCTGCACTCACACGGCTAAAAACATGTAAAAACAGCTTGTTTCAGAGTGTCTCGTGCTGCTGCACAACATCCAATTCAAAATGACTGGTAACTTGGATGAAACCAAGCAAGCAGGAAAAGCAACTGATTGTTTTTATGTAAGTGTGTGGAGAAAGTAGGGAGGAGAGTGGCCTGAAACCTTCAACTGAGTTTTGCATATAAAGAAGATCAGGGTTGTGGCAAAGTTAGACAGCAGGTCGTTTCCACATCCCATAATTTACTGTACTCAGAGTCAACTGGTCAAGTGTGAAATGAGAAAAGCAACCATAAAGGGAATATAAAACAAATGACTTCCTACATATTAGCGCAGCTGGCGCTACAGTGTGTTCCTTCTGTTATATTTACTTTGTTTTTGATAATGCTATATTAAAACAGTGACCTAATGAATCACACTGATTCGCTGGAACAATTACATTTGCATTTACAGCATTTAGTTGACACCCTCATCTTGCTGTATGCAAAAGTGCAGAAGCAGGATACACTTAAAAACCATTAAAATATATATAATAGAGCCCGGTATATTCTACACATGTTTGTATGGGATATTGTATTTGTTTTAAATGTTATATACCTATGTGGTATGTGACTTTTGTTGCCATGATGCCAGGTCTCTCTTGGAAATGAGATTTTTAATCTCAATGAGATTTTTTACCTGGATAAATAAAGGATTAATAATAAGCGGTTACTGCAGCAACAGCTCTACTTGTGATCAAGAGGAGAGGTGAAGCATTTTTGAGAGCAAGGTAAGGTGGATTTACACTTGACAGATTATAATTAATTTTCTGTTTGTGAAAAATATAATAAATGCTGTTTTAAATAGGTGATACGAGGTTCTGATGTTTCAGCAGTGAAGCTAATTGTCAGTTAATACTGCGTGACATGGATTTACAGTAGTAGTAGATACTGTGGTCCTTGATAGGTAAAGAAGAGGGATAGTGGTGCACTAAAACACATTTTAAATAAGAGCGAGATTTTGTGTAGCCAAAGCTGATGGAGGCATACTTGCCAACATTTAATACAGGCTATTTTACTAAGGTTTTATGCATTTTAAAATTCAATTGATGCTAAAAGACCGTAACCTCTTTCATCCTTTACTTGGGGATAAGTATCCACAAGGGAGGTCTCCTGGGAACGACATACCTTCCTAGCCTCCCCCCCTATTTGCTCTTGCATCTCTAATAGTGAAATCTGGAATGATGTAATACCTGGCCAATGGTTGGTAATGCAAAGTCACCTTTTACTTTTGATATTTTCTTGTAATCCTGTTTCAACTTCTTAATTTTCTCTCTACATGTACCACATTACTGTGCTTTGTGTTGGATGCCCAGCAGCAGGTCAAGTGGAGCTACTTGTGAAGATTTTTTATATTTCCTCTGTCGCATATAGGTTTAGATTTTCCCTGTTTTTCCACCTGACCTCTCTGCAGAGAGTAGGGAGCCAGAAGTGTGCGTGTATATGTATATGGTTTTGTTGAGTTTGCGTTCTCAGTTTGCTTTTGTTTTTCGCTCTTGCATAATTGAACTTTTTGCACATCAGCATTTTTAGGTTTTCGTTCATATTGTGTTCATGCTCTAGTTAATGTTTCTGTTGTCTTCTATTTGTGCTCATTTTCCTTAATGTTGCTTTTGTTCAGTGTAGCAGTTATCTGTGGATTTAGTTCTTGTTTTACTTTGGCTGTGCTTAGTTTTACTTCCTCCCCTGTCTCATTTTCTTGATTGTCTACACCTGTGTCGATTGCCCCAGCTGTCTTCACTTCCATGACCATGACTTTCATGGCTTCCCTTCACTCTTTCTTGCAGTGTCTGTTTAAACTTACACTGTGTTCTCTGCCTACTTTGGATTCAGTTTTACATTTTTCTGGTGGACTTTGAATCAGCCACAATAAAAGGCCCGTCTTTTGTTATGTAGTCTGTTTTGGAGTTTCCATTTGGGTTCTCTTCTTGCAATTCATTAGACAACCTGCCCATATTTCTGGACCAATCACAGTACACCTACATAATTCAAAGTTGAAGGTTTTATGTGATATAGTTTAAGTCATTTTCCTTTGGAATACACTGCAAAACACGATTTCCCAGTCTTTTGATGGCCATTAGACAAAATTGCCTATATTTATTGAAAAAAGATGGGTCTGTTTGTAGCTTCATTTATTCATAAAAAAGCTAATTTGGTTGCAGGGGTTCAATAGTGCAAACTGTACATCTGCAGCGAGGACCTCAGCAGAGTGCTCATCACACCTAGTGTCAAGTTTACTCCCCTGGAGGGAATTTCATTTAGATACTGAGAAGGGAAAACCTCAGACACAACGCAGCCAGGGTAGCAGGGCAGTGGGGCCGAGTTGTGGCTCCTGCAGGTGGGGGAGCCAGCACCAGGGCACTGGGTCTCCCGCAGGTTAAATCCAGTAAGTGAAGAGCAGCTTGATTGCACAGCTGGATTGGCAGCAAGGCCATTTCCAGACATATCTCTGAAATGTTTGGGGAACAAAAGAAAGTAGAAAGCAGTCAGCCGCCTGGCACAGAGGTGGCTAAATCAGCAGTCTATGTCTAACAGGAAAGTGCAGAGGGGATAGTGGCTGTCATGGTGTTCTATTAGTAAACTCCATTTCACATGTAAGTGATCCAGTTTGCTGAGGTGCAGTAGTACGTAACAGTCGGTGTCGGACTGATCAAACTGTGTCTTTTTCCTGCATTTGTCTATGCCTAAAGCAGATGCACTATAAAAGAAATGCAATTTAAAATAGCTGGCCTCTTTCCATGACCATTGCACAAGCTCCAGCAGTTTTGAATGAAGTTAATCCATCACTTCATGTGATGAGGTGATCTAGCAATTTCAACAAGTTTTCAATCAAGTGCTAAAAACGTCCGGCAAAACAATTCAGTGGCAGGTCTGACACACAGGCAGTTTAAAACGACTAGACGTTGTTCAATGATGGATAATTTTCACCTCCAAACTGTGCAAATTCAGTCAATTTTCTGCATGTGCGGTTTGCCAGTCTTCCACTAACCAACAGGCAGGAGAAGAGCAAGCCTCTTAAAATCCCCCAACGTTTAATACACATAAATGGCAAAGGAAAAAAGTTGATTTGAATAGTTTTATTGTCAACCTGTGGCATTCATTTATTTATTTTTTTTGCAGGTGATACAATCTTTCAGAGCAAAAGACCAGGACTTACCAAGCGCTGGACAACAGTTCTCCTTCAGATCACCAAAAGAAGATCTGAAAAACAGGAATTTTACCATCCGAGACTTTGGAAGTACGTATTCTCTGTTTTGACATACCTGACCAATGAGTACAGTTTGAAACATGTCTCCTGCTTTAACAGTTTATGAAATACTGACAAACAGGTCATAATCTTAGAAAGCAGATGACCTTTTTCAGAGATAAATTGAAATTGCACTTGAAACACTTTAAAGTGACAGTGAAAGTAATGATGATACTGAAATATACTGGGGTAGTGACATAAAAATCACCTTGGGTTGTACATTCAAGTGAGATATTACTCTTCAGTCGCTGCCTGCAAAAAACCTGTCTCCAAACAAAACCCAAAAGCACAGAGACTTCAGATCATCTTTTCATTGAAAGGTTTGAGTGGCATGTCTCAGTGCTAAAAATAACCCAAACACATGCAGTCAGACACTGTATTGTGATAAGGCCACATATCACATGTGAAGCTCTGCAGTCTGCACCGGTTGAGGCCTTTGAAGTCTAACCAGAAAGACGGGTAATGAAAAGTGAAAAGTGGGACATGGCAGGATGAGGCCAGGGAAACGAATGCATTCACCATCCTTGACAAGCACTGGTCCGAACCTCTGATCCAGTTTTACCTTTTGGACACAGTGTCTTGCAGCATCCTGACTGTATCTGGAGAGTGTGCTTCTGAGGCTTCTGGCAAAGTGAGATCTGATAGGTAGGGACAGGAAATGCAAACACCACAGGCTCTGCGGACAGGTTGGGTAAGACAGGGGGAGAGAGTGCACAAACAAAATCGTGCTTGTGCGCAACATGCAAGGTGTGCTAAAACGCCTGACCTCCTGTCAAGAGAAAGTGCTAGGCTTCGTCACTGGAACAAACCTGGCTTGACAGGGGTCAGACAGTCTAGCTGTAGCAGACAGAAGCAGGCAGGTTTAACCTGACATGTTCCCTCTCCCTCGTATACACTGTCGACCTCTATTCAAGTTGAATTTCTTACACCTTTGGCTGTCATCCCAAGTTGTTCCCTTTGTGTGTTTTTAGGAGTGTAATCAACAAAGCAGCAGTAACCCCACTGGAATTATTCAGATTATTTTATCCAATCTTCTTTTTATTTCTTTATTTATCCATGCTGCAAAAGGTTCATGAAGTCAGAACCATAAAAACAAACATTTCACGACAGGCTCCCTGTTGCCAAGAATATTCATACCACAAAACTTTAGGTGCCGCACACGGAGGTGCCACTATCAAAATGAAGTTTACAATTTTGCACATAGCTCAAAAACAGCTTGGCTTGCAGTGGTTTCTTTTCATAGTTTCATTCTCGGAGTCTTTGTTCTAATAGTTTTCAGCCCCAAAGTAATTTCCAAAAAATGGTTACAAAGTCAACTGATACATCAGATTTGACATTACAAAGTAAATCAATATTTATTGATTTAAATAGATAAAAAATAAAAGGAATTTCCCAGTTGTCTGAGAAAATACATTTCTTAATGCACACTCACTAATGCGTACTTAACTTTTCTCCAAGTGTACTCATTCATAAATAATAGTAACAATTTTTAAATCATTAGACGTCTCCATTTAAATGCTGCCAACACTGTTACAGATGATTTAAAGAAAGCGATCACATTTCAGTAGTAATCGGACACGTCGATGGTGAGACTTGTCTGAACTGCTACTGTATAGTCAGCCTGTATATTATAGACTTAGAGTATTTGATAATACATGCAAAGCTAGCAGAACAATATTTTAAATCATAATTTAATCTATTTTGCTTTAAGTTTAGTTTGACAAAAACATGTACATCTGAGTTATTGCCTCAGCTGTACACATGTGATGTCATTACATCAAGATGTGAGAGAGTATACTGAAAACCATGTGTCTCCCCCCACTGGTGCAGCCAGCAAGTCAACTTCAGCGAACACGTAAAAGTTAATATTTAACATTCCTGGTTTCTCCCAAATCCTACTTGTGTTGACAGAGATCTGCAAATGCTTCCAGTCAGCCTGGACCCAAATTATTTATAATAGAAAATTATCTACTACCTGTAAAACAAGATAACATCATAAATAAAACATGCATACATAATTACAAACTCTCTGCAGTTAGATAGAAAACCCTTTGTGGTGTTTCAAGGAATACTGTCTCGGGTGTGGCTCGAAGCAAATTATTGAAGTTTCTCATCTCACTCAGAGAAACAAACTGAGAGGATTTGATATCACACATAAAGAGTTATCAGACATGGCAAAATTTCGTCTCTCAAACTTGGACATTGAGAGTTGTAATTCAGCTCAGAGGATTGTCTGACTGATGTGAGGTTATACTTGGAGGAATATTTCAGAACTTTCAAGCCTGCACAGATCAAGGAATAAGCAGTTGCTGCACTACTTCAGGCCTTTCCATAAAAAAAAAAAAAAAGATCTCCCTGAAGACCAACACAGAGAGACTGAGGAGGAGCTTCTTCCCGCAGGCGATACGGTCTCTCAATCACACCACCACACAGTACTGACCCACACATACAGTTCTTACACACACACTGGACTTTCTGGACTTTGGTTTTGCACAACACTGGTCACTATATTCTTCATTTCCGGTTAATACTTGTACAGCTGCTGTTATTGTGTATATATTTATTTATATTTAGATTTCTTCATACATTCTTATATAGTTCTATATTGTGTATTGTGTATTTTGTTGTACAGTTATTTTATTTTCAACTTTAATTTATATATTTATCTTTATCTTATTCTTCCCAGTTAAATTTACCCTTCATTCTAATTTGTGTTGTACAGTTATTTCATTTTTAACCTTAATTTATATTCTATTCCTTCCTAGTTAAATTTACCCTTTTTAATTTTTCATATTTATTTCCTATCTTATTCATAGCCTTTTCCTTTTTTGTTTTCTTTAGGTCACGAGCAGTTGTCCAAGCATTTCACTACATATCGTACCGTGTATGACTGTGTACGTGACAAATAAAATTTGAATTTGAATTTGAATTTAAATCCAAGACTACATATGTTGTCAAAGAATCAATGACTGTGTTTGAAGCTCTTTTGTTTATTTGATGACATTTTAAAAAAGCTCTTGTCTTTTTTAGATAACACAGCTGGAATCGTGACAAAGCGGAGCGGCTTTCGAAGACGTTTACAGGAGAGCTACTTCCTCCCTGTGGTTATTGAAGATAATGGCTACCCACCCAAAAGCAGCACGGGCACATTGACCATCCGTGTATGCGGCTGTGAATCGGACGGTTCACTGTTAACTTGCAGTGCAGAGGCCATCTTTCTTCCTGTGGGTCTAAGCACAGGAGCGCTGATTGCTATACTTCTATGTATCATCATCCTGCTCGGTGAGATTCGGATTTTATTCTCAAACTTTTGAAAACTCCAAACTGTGTGAAATATGACTATATTTATGGCAGTTATAGTTAGTAGTCATTTTCTTTGTGGAAAATATTTCATGGGATTTCAGGAGGATAAGTCCTAGTCTGCTCTATATTTATCCTTTGTACTATAAACTCTATTAAAATGTGAACTAGTTTGACATTTTGGGAAATATAACATCATTTTTCATAACAGCTGGAGGCAGTCCAGCAAAACTGCTCCGTCCAAAGGTCTGATGGCTTCTTATCACTGTAGAGGCTCAAGGGCACACAGTGTGCATATGTTTAAGTTGTATGAAAAACCATTGCGTCCAATTTTCCTGGCTTGGACTCTTTCTTGGCTGGGTTCAGCGACAGTCTGGAGTCTTCATTGTTTGCCTGGCGATCTCATAATGAGGCCAGGACTTGGAGAAATATTGATCTTCTCTAACTTCTGAGGGGAGAAAAAAAAAAAAAGCAGGGGTTGACATTTTATGAAATATCAAACTATTGACATTTCCACTCTACAACTATTCCTTTAGTGCAGGCTCTGAAAAGTTGAGAATTTATTTTTTAATTCCTGCGATTTTAGTAGCCAAATTCTGATCTGAATGTAACCAAAGAAAACTGTAATGTTTTAGAAAACCCTGTGAGACTAGACGCATGTGCATCAAAGAATATTGATGCATGTGCTCCAGATATACTTCCCCTTGTGTCTGGCAATACCTGGTTCCAAACATGCTGAGCTGACCGTCAGAGTTGGGCTGGCATTTCTCCAGGAGTGTCTGCAGTTAATTATCAAACCCATGTGAATATTGTCATTCAATGAGATGTTAAAGACTAAAGGGAGGGTCGCTCGGCTCTATAAACTAAATCCAATCTTGCTGCCCTGTGGCTGTTTCAGAAGCTACAGCTTTTACATTTCCCACAAGGTCATGGTTGTAAAACTCCTTCCTAATTCTCTGCTATTAATGCCTGAGCTCATCTGCATAGCTGGGAGGAAGTAAATGTAGGTTTATGGCATCATTTTCTGAATTATAAGCGTGGGATGGTCGGTTGTTAAAGAAGACCTTGTTTTAAACTGGAAGTCCATGCCCTTTGAATTTAGCTGTATTTACTTTTCTCTATCTCCTTCTAATTTACGGTGCACGAAGAATCCACTGTTAAATTCCACCTATGCCTAATCATTAATCCTTTTTCATTACCCTCATGAATGTATTCATGTGAAATATCAGCCCAACTTCCACTGTTTTATATGTGATTGAACATAAAAGCACATTGTGGCACTGTGCTGTAGAGCTGTGTCGGTGTGTTCACTTCATTTGAGAAGAATGTCTTCAAAGCTCCAAGTCGACCCACCCCCAAGGCTAAGGCTGATGCCAAACTGTCATGCTGTCCCTGAGAAGGGAAGAGGCAGAGAAAATCAGCACTCCCACTGAGAACATTTCCATAGAGCCACTTAGTTTCTGTGCAGCATTTGTAAGGATGACCCAGTTGTCCTGTGAGGGGAAAAAAACCGAGGAGTCGAAATTAAACAAGCCAGGCGTTCATCTGCATTGCTATGTCTCCCAAACCGATGTGGATCGGCTGCATCTAATGACAAAGCCTGTAATAACCGTCTGTTGTGAAAGTCTACAAATGAGCCACTGGGGGGAGCTGGAACACCACTTAAAGGAAGATAAAAATAACTTGAGAGTAAAAGAAAGGAGAGAGAAAGTGAGCTACAGAGAGGTTGAAAAGAGGCGACCTAGTCAGGGCTTTTTTCAGTCTGAATGTATTTATTGGAATATTTCATTTGAATGATTTCACTTTTTCCTGCCCATTGCTCTTACTCCTAGATGCAGCTGTATATTAAAAGCCCAGAGGAGAAAAAAACCCCCACATTTTACTGCAGTTTTCAATGACTAGGCTGAGAAGGGGACACAGACACAGAGAGACAGATTGCACTGACAGGAGTGAAGAGAGAGTAGGAAATATACCGTGCTGAAAATAACACAGCGGTACTATGGTGTCTAAAATATGCAGCACCTCGAGCAATCTCTGATGGTTTGTGTGAAAAAACAATAAAATGTTGCTTTGGGTATATTGTCAGCGGTACAATTTCACTTCCAACAATGTTTACAGCTCTGTGCTATTTTTTTCTAAGCATGTTTTGCAGTGAGTACATCTTATTCTTTGAGATGCCAAGGCAAAAGAAAGCATTGATTTGCAGGTCAGATGTCTAGACAAAAAATGACAACGATAACAGGGATCGTGGGTTTCTTTTTTACCCCTTATAACTGTTGTTCCTGTGCTCTATATTACCACTTGCTTTTGATCGTGGGTATGACACAGCATGGCAAAACGTATGGCTTATGTTGGAATGAGATTAAACATCTAGAGTCATACTACCTGCACTTTGCCGAGCACATTTCTACACTAATCCTCTTTGCTGGCATACTCATCATCTTTGTTTCATGTGTACGCATGTTAATAGCATTTTATATATATTTTTTTAAAACACAATACTCAAAAAAAGAACACTCTGGGCCACACTGTGTATAAATCTTGATCCTATTAAACATTTTCAGTAGGATTAAGCATAAAACCAGCTGGACTCAGTGAAGGAGGGAGACTCAGGTGATACCCTTCTGTCCATCCAGTCGAGTAAATTTTATATAGGGTTTAATATTTAAGTTGCCACAGTTTCTCTGCATGCTACTCTGCCATACAGCCAATCTCAGCTGCAGTATCTGTTCTCATGTAGAGCCAAGTAAAAATTAAGACATGCCAAAATCATCTTTTTTTGACTATAGGGGTCCTGTTTAAAATGACATTTACTGTTGTGTAATCCAAATTCATACCTCTGATCAACACATATTTTGAGCTGTAAATGGTTAAAACTATACCTCTAAGAGGCTCTACTTTTCTCACAAATAACCTGATATTTTTGGGAAATCTAACATGGAAACATTTCGATTTGTTCTCCTAGTTATTGTAGTTCTCTACGTGGGATTGAGACGGCAGAAGAAGAAGGAAACCCTTATGTCATCCAAAGAGGACATCCGGGATAATGTGATTCACTACGATGATGAAGGAGGAGGAGAAGAGGACACGCACGCGTTTGACATGGGGACACTTCGCAATCCCAAGGTTGTCAAAGACAACCTGTACCGCAGGGATGTCAAGCCTGAGATGAAAAGAGGTACCAGGCCGCCTGTCTCTCAGGACAGCGCAGACATCCGAGACTTCATCAACCAGCGTCTGAAAGAGCATGACACGGACAACTCAGCCCCGCCGTACGACTCCTTAGCGACATACGCTTACGAAGGAGATGGCTCTGTAGCTGAGTCGCTAAGCTCCATTGAGTCCCTCGCAATAGACCTCGAGGAGGACTATGATTACCTCACTGACTGGGGGCCCCGCTTTAAGACACTGGCAGGGATTTTCGGGGAACAGTCAGAAACTCAGTCGAACTCAGCAACCACAGAGAACGCACATTGATGTTGTTCACAGACTCAAAAAGCAAATATGTAACAATATTCTTTTTGTTGGCTCAAATGTTTCATCATTACTTTCTTCCCATGTTATCCATTTTTAATGTTTTGGGGATTTTTTTTTCAGCTCACTGTTTTCTATTTCATTGGTGCTTCACCATGCTCAGTCCCCAAATTGTCTCAAAAAATAAAATAAAAAAATAGAAAGAAAGAACATATGATAACATAAGTACATGAGCTAAGCAGTCATTCAATTTCCTTTCGGCTGAATATTGTTTCTTGTCTTACATTTTATTTCCTCTCGGGGATTACGCATAGACACGGAAATGTTGCCGTTTCCAACAACATCCTTTAAAGTGCCTCAATATAATTGTTCTTTCACTTGCTATTTCATGCCACATGTCCAGTGATGTTCTTTTGAGCCCCATAGATAAATTCAGTCAGCACTGCGCTCTGTCTGGCAGAAGCATCTACCAACACCAATGTAACTCTGTGGGGACAATGAGGTGGCCCAAGTTTGGCCAAAGATGTTTTGAATGTTATTTATTGTTATATTTATTTATTGGCTGATTGAGTTTGATTAGATTTTTGTGTATTTATCTATTTATCTCTCAGTCATCAATCTGTATTTTTATTTTTGGAGACACTTGAGGATTTTGTAATTAATCGAGGCCCACTTGAAAATGTATGTTTCTATTAGGTGGGTCCTGTGAATAGACTTGTACTAGAGTTGTAAAAAAAAAAGAGAGAGAGAGAAATTAGGGCTAAATACTGCAGTTGAGTCATGTAAGCACTGTTTTGTTAAATAAACCACACTTGGATAGAATCCCTCTCCATCTATTTATTACTTATGAAAGTTCACTTACCACTGATTAAAATAATACTGTCTGATTTATGGTGAACTTAGAAGTTGTATGAATGGACCTGAGCACTCTTGGTAGGTACATTAGGTGTAATTGTGAAGCTGTATATATTATACATGTGTAAATAGTAAGTTCTAGCTATCAGTGGGTGATGTTACAGTACTACGCACCGGCAAATTCATAATGTGAGTTGCTAACTAACTTAGCCATCAAATGTCATTATGTTTAAATAGCATACATACAGCCATGGTGAAAAAGAAAGTGCACCCTATTTCAATTCAAAGAGTTTATGTTTCAGGACATAAAATCATCTACTCCTTACCAGGGCTAAAATGAGTTAAATACAATATTGTTTCATTGTTTTTTTTAAGAAAAGATAAGACAAAATGCAGAAACAGTGTGTGGTAAAACTAAGAAAAGCCACGTGCTGCTAATCAAATGTACTTGTTTGATTAATCATCATCAACTGTGAGCACCTCTATAAAAGCAGAGGTTTTGGCAATTTGCTGGTTTGGAGCATTCGGTTGTACAAGCAATTGTTGATGGCCATCAGTCTTGGAAGGGTTGTAAAGCTGTTTCCAAACCATTTCAAGTCCATCCTTTCACAGTGAAAAAGATTATAACCAAGTGACCAAAGTATTATAGAGACAAATGTGAGACCGTCTGTGTGACAGATAAGCTTGGCTGAAATTGGGTCATGCAACAGCACAATGATCCTGAGCACAGCAGCAAATCTGCAATAGAATGGCTGGGAAAGAAAAGAACAAATGTGCTGCAATGGCCCAGTAAAAGTCCAGACCTCAACCGGATTTAGAAAGAGATGTATGGATAAACAAATGCCAATAAAGATTAATGAACCAAAGCAATGTTATAAATACAAGTGGGCTTGCACAACAATGTGAAACTTGTTGGTGAAACGGCAAACAATTGGAGTTATTTCTACTAAAGGTGATTCTATAAGTTACTGAATCAAGCGGTGCACTATTTTTGTTTCACGCTGCTTCAGTATGTCAGCTTAGTTTCTGTTAAATAAATAATGACACTGTGTGGTAAGTCATGGGTTGATGTTAATCTGAGGTTGTATATCACTAATTCTAAGACCTTTTAAGGACCAGACCATTTTAATATGTCCCAACATTTAAAACCTTAGAGCTGAAAGACTTTCTTTTTGCCACAACTTCATGTCTCTTTACCAGGTCTCACCACCAAAGTAACACAACCTTCCTGCACCTGAGAAATTACTTTCTGATCATTTGATTGAAATAAAGGTTTTTAAGAGAGTGTTTCTGGATTTGGCCATACTGAACAAAGGTAATCAAGGTGCAAGCATTTCAAGTAACACAGAGACTTCAGTAGGGTATTAGAATGGTTTATTCCTCCAGTAACTGAATGAGGTGGCTTGGTTTTTTTCTTGGCATGCTCTGGTGACAACATAATGGAAGGTCTGGATGAAAGCCAAAGCAGTGACATACAAGGTAGATCTTTTACTGATGGATGTAAGTGATTCCACTTTCTGTCTCTCTTTGTCACATCCAACAGGTATACCAAGGTAGAGCTTCAGTAAATGTGTAGCGATGTGTTTAAATGGACATTAGGTAATCTATGATCCTTGCAGGCAGCAGCAATTGCAACGACAGTGATATAAGTTAACTCCTACACCCTCTCTGTCCTTTTTACGGATAGTGGTCCACAACTGACAGTGATGACAATAATGCTGCTTTGTGCTTGTCATTTTGCAATTTGTCAATTATAGAACTGAGCTTTCCTCACAGCTTAGCTGCACCACTGAAGTTTACTCCAACTATGCCTATGATGCAATATGTTAATTTTGTGCTCTTGTCATATAACAAGTTTTTGAACCATTAAAACCTGTGAATTTTTTCATTTGCAAAATTGCAAGTGCAATGCAAAAATATTCTGCAAATTATAGGCTTAGTAGACAGAAACTGCAGACTCTGGCATTACAATTAATAATTCTCATCTAGCTCACATTATTGCTACTACCATAACAGCCTCAGGTTTTTAGCCATGGATCTACCAAATGGATTGGCACCTAATTTGGTACAAACTATTTGGTATTCATTACATTACATTAGATTAGCTTCAGAAGCACTGTGCTTTGTGCTAACTGGAAATGTAAAATATATGAATTCTACATGGTGAACAGTTATGAGCATATATGCATAATGATTAAATACAGCCTCAGAGGCTCAAGGCTGTGCACTTTTGTTGTACTGTATTAACTGATGGTGTAATGCAAGAATTATTGCAATTGTGGCTCATTTTTGAAAAAGAAAATGAAAAGAAATCTTAGCTGCATTCTTATGCCAGGGGTCAATTTGGTGGCAGCAGTTCAAATACTATGGTGGTGGTGGACTACTTAGAACTGTTGTCTCACAGGAAGAGCCAGCTGGGGTATTTCTGTGTGGAGTTTGCATGTTCACTACATTTACAATCTCAAGGTAGTCTGGCTCTCACCCACAGTTAAAGTGCATTCTTCTTGTTGTAGTTTAGCTGGCGATTTTAAATTTGTAATATGTGTGAATTCTTGTCTGTCTCTATGTGTTAGCCTTGTGACAGACGAATGACCAGTCTGGGATGTATCCTGCCTGTCATCCAGTGACAGCTGGGAGAAGCTCCACCTCCACCGCAAACCTGAATCAGAAAAGTAAAAGGAAATGAATGGATAATGAATGGATAACTGAAAAAAAAAAACCAGTAATGAAAACAAATCTTTGCTACAACCCCAGTTTGGTGACACAGTATTTGAGCGGATACAGTAACCAACTGTGATCAATAAACACCCCATTCCCCTGTGTGGCTGTTCTCAAAGGACGGCATTTCCAACACTGCTTGTGACTCACTCTGTCTTGTGGCACAGTCTGTGTACCAAACCAAACAGAGAAATCAGGACTAACAGGGGGTTGTGGTGGGTGTGGGAATGAGGGGGATGCCATCCCCTGCATAAACATGAGAGAACTGGCACAATCTATGCTATAGCTCAGGGGAAAGCGGCCATTACTACCGCCAACAAAAAAAAGTGATGGCATTGATACTGTTTATGTTGGACTGGGTTCAGCCTTCTGTGCCCCGGTGAAGAACACTGTCCAGTCCCATTGTTCTTGCTCCTCTTTTCTTTTTACTGCCAGTACTCCACAATGAGTTAAGTAACTCCATAAAATGAAAATGTCCCCTTGGTTGCAAGTTACTTGTCAACAGTGTTGGGACTAACGCGTTATTAAGTAACGCGTTACAGTAACTACGTTATTATTGTGGTAACGAGCACGGTAACTAGTTATTATGCCAAAATCAGGAACGCGTTAGTCGTTACTGGGATTTAGATAGGGTCGTTACTCGTTACTTCGTGTGGTGGCTATCGCGGAGCTTCCACAGATTCAATAACATTAGCAAGTGGTGGAGGCAGCAGGTGGATGAAGGAAAAGGGAGGCAGAAGGAAAAGAGACCCGAGGCGGCCGCCGGTCCAAGTGTGAACTGAACTTCAGGTAAGAAGTTATGACCTGCAGTCTCTCTGGGTCAGATATGAACCAAGTTTAGGTGGAGTTTATTTTCGTTATTCTGACTTTTTCCGTACTGCGTGCTAGCTAGCATGACGGAGTTTCTATACAGCTGGGTGGTGCTATGATGTTAACGATGTTAAACTTTATTTTGTTCATAAGTTATTAGAGTTGCCAACCGTCCCGTCTGGTATTCAGAGAAAATATTACGCGTTTCTTATTGAGGTGAAAAGGAACAGTTTGTCCCGGACTTCAGCTACAATGAAAAAGGCACAAAGCTGGAGTTATTCTGTGTTTACGCTGCACAGCTGCCTCTTCTTCTTTCATTCTCCCCCCTCCCTCTCCTGTTTCTACTTCAATCATGAAACTGATCAATGATCAGCTGATCGGCTCTCTTGTTTGTTTATCGCTCACTTTGCGCCAGAAACAGGAAACCAGCGGATGTCGCGCTAAACAACAGTAGCACGTTTAAGCTTGATCAGCTGTTGTTAGAATTTATTTAATATTAATTTCTAGTATCAGCTGATGTTTGCTGGAGCCACAGCTGTAAAGCTGCTGGTCATGATATCGGTTTGGTTATCTGGTGAGAGGGAAACATGAAGATGAAACCAGGAGATGTCCTTACTGGATCATCAGAGCTGAACAGGTGATGGAGAAACAGGTTTACCTTTTAGGTGACATGAATGAGTTGAAGGGAAGTTATGAACTGTTTCTGAGAGACAAATAATAACAGGATCCTTTTCTAAGTAGCTAACAGCTGGTAACTGTGCAGGTGCGGATCTAGCAAAGTGTTGCCAGGGGGGCATGTAGGGCATTAACGGGGAAAGGGGGGCACAAAGAAATACTTTTCTTTCTTATTCTCATTTAAAATGTCTAGCTTTTAAAAAATAATTATCTGAATCTTACAAAAAACAATTGATAGATTGATGCATATATACCATCAAAACAGTGCACATCACTGTCACAACAGTGTTTATTTTCATTCAAAGGCTTTATGATTTTTCCTATAATGGTGGGCCGGTCTCTAGTAAAAATGTCCGGGCCAATTTTCTGTCCCAGTCCAGCCCTGTATGCAGCTCATCTGCAGTCTGGTGTTACCTACATCTTCCTATTCAGAAGGCAGAATTTCCGAGTTCTGAGTACAATCAAAGCACCACGACTGCAGTTTTTGTGTTGGATGTAAAAGGCGCAAATGACGCTGTGACGTAGGCTAGAATCATGGCAGCAGTCAATGACGGTCCAGGCGTGGGATTTCTCTCGTGGAAATATGCACATTATCTTTTCCTTTCTATTGGTAGGTGGCACAGTGCACTTGTGGCAAGTAAGCAAGCTAGAAGACTGGCAAAGTTATGGAAGAAACACATTAACAAGAGAATTCTGAGTAAAACCAAAGTTACTTTCCCTAGTAACTAGTTACTTTGAAAGTAACGAGTAACTTGAAGTAACTGAGTTACTTTTGAGAGAAGTAACTAGTAATGTAACTAAGTTACTATTTTAAAGTAACTTACCCAACACTGCTTGTCAATACTTCAATAACAAAACTGTAACTCTGGAACATAGAGAAATATCACAATATACGGGACATTCATGCTCTGGGACCATTGTTTGGCTCTGAACTAAGATGTTTGTGCAGCATTCACTTTCTGAGTCATATTAGCCTGTGAGAGCATAGCTGTCATGATTCAACAATCATGAGTTGTCAAGACACCTTTTAAATCAACTCCCCTATTGTTGTAGGCACTAAACTATTTGCTTAGACGAAATAAATGAATACACATCACCAAGAGTACTGTTATTACTTTGGAGTTGGCTATGGAAATATGCCTCGGTTACTAAAGAACCCCTCAGGGATTATAAGGCTCAAAGATGCACGTGCGCTAATTAATACCAGTCACTTTGTATTATTCTGCATGTAGGATGCTTTTAGAAAGTGGATTTCATATGTACATGGCAAAAAAAGCCTGTCACTACTGCCACTGAGTTCTCACTAAGCTGACAGGTTTGCTTTACAGGAATTTGCTGATCTTAGTGTGCAAAGCTGCGCGTCTTTGGCCACTTACTTTTGTTAACCCTATTAATTATGCAGTGACAGCTGCTGCTAACCTTGAGACAGAGGAATATAGGTAAACACAGCAGTCATTATTGCACTCTAAGAACATTTTTAGCTTTTGTTATGGAATAATTAAGACATAATGATGAAACAGAAATAACTTTTTAAATAGGCAGTTTACACCCAGATGTACCAGATATATGGCACAACTAAGAAAGTGAAGCTGATCGCAGCCAAATAGAAAATGATTATTGACATGATGTTGGAGAATTGCTGTCTAAAGGTTCAGACCTTATGCTTAATTGTATTGTACTGCATGGGTATCAAATCCCATTTACTTCAAAAGGGTGAAAAACGGCTCTTATTTTTATCCCGAATCATGACAGACTGCACCATAAATGACACTATAAATTCTAGGCATATGTACAGATCATCTACTTGGAATTAACATAGGGATGTGTTTGAGGCTTCCTATCTTTAGTATTACACCAGACACCAGGGTTGAAAAGAACTGGGTGAAAAAGTCAGCCAGTGAATAGAAACAAAGACCACAGTAATTTTTTCCTTTGATGGTTTTATAAAACTAAGCCACAAAGTAACTTTTTGAACCCATCCACAAATTTCAAAACCATGTGTAAAATAACCTGAATTCTTTTGTTGTATGGAGTATCTTTATTTTCCAGCTTGTCACTGTTCTCCACCTGTGGTGTGATTCATAAGAAGTCGAACTAAATCGTCTCTCTCTGTGTGTTACATGTTCTACTCTGTGAAAATGGCAGCGTGACTGCACCAAAGCCAAGAAAATTAAAAACCTAAATAAAAAAAATCAGGATTAATTCTGTGGCGACTTTGATCGAAAAAATTTCTGATAATTCAATTTCTAACCCGGGGAGCTAAATATGGCACGATTGCATGTATTTATGGAGTAGTATACAGTCCCTTCTACTAAACTTTGTCTTGTCCCTGTAATCCCACTGCTGCTTACTTAGTGTGAAATGAAAATGAATAGATTGAGTCTAAGATAAACAGACATCCAATACGATAAAATAAGCACAGAGCCAAATTGAAGTGCTATGCAGAGGCTACAAAGTACATTAGAACAATGGCAAGGGAAATAAAAACAATTAAAGGAGAATCAAATTGAATAAAATGAGAAAGCACTCTCACATCTCCCGTATAAAAACAAATATATTACATCGAAAGCTGTTTTCAGTGATTTTCTGTAATCTGACAACCAGCATATCAAAGTTTGTTCCATTTCTATTTTTGATCTTCAGCTCAATCTTCAATGACTACTCTTGATTTCTGAAGGTCCTGGATATTACTGCTCTCGGCGATAAACAAGAATGGAAACAAATGCATTAAACATTAAATGCCACCATGACTCAGCACACAGCTAGTACTTTACTCCAGCCCTGACTCATTCTTTCAAGGCAGTGACACTATATATAAATAGAAAAAAAGGCCGTGTATCTCTAATGCAGGTCAATATGGTACAACGCAACCTAAAAAGGTCAACTTTTAGGCCAGTAACACATACCTTTTACCTCTTCTTGCAAATGGTTGTCTTTCTTGTCCATCTTTTGACAAGCAGAAAATACTGTTTGACATTACCTCACAAATGACAGAAACACAATAAAAAGCATAAAAAAAGACAATCCAAAAACAATAAGAAATACAAAGTTAAATAGGCTTGGATTTAAAAGGGAAAGTTATTGTGTCAGTGTTTTAATACGTTCTCATATAATTGAGGCACAGAATGTAATTGTTACAACCAGGAATCCCTAAATAGCAATATTTCAGTCCCCATTGTCTTTGCTACTTCATTAACTAAGGAGAAGCACCTTCTCATTTCACCACTGAATGACTTAAGGGCCATATACTCTGTGCTCTGTTCAGTCTTAGAACGTAGAGTACACATTGCTTGAACTCATATTCATTTAGTCGGCTCCTTGTGTGCGTTACTAACACTAACAGACACAGACCATTTTCTACATGGTATCTGCCCCAAGGGAGTGGAGTGCTTGCTATTTTTAAAGCCAATACAAAACAGGTTAGGCTGGTGAGAGCCAAATGTGCATGTTATTACCAAGCCAGCTACTACAAAGCTGTCCCCATGTAATGTGTATCAAATAAAACAACATTGCCCACAGATTTGTGTCTACTGTCATCCTTTTCTTAGAATGTTTGCATAATGTTGAAAAAAATAAATACATTTTCATTTGTGTCTTTTGCAAGAGGGAGGGACTGAAGTTGGTTCCCTGTGCAAAAACCTGACATTGCTTGATAAAGTACAGGATTATGGTAGGGATGCGCGCATTTTGCATGCTCGAAGGAGTTTATTCCAACTTTGTAGACATGTCTCCTCTATACTGTTCCAAGTCGTGGAGCTTCCAAAGAACTGGGCCAAGATGCTTTAAAAATGCACTTCTCACTTCTTCTTCAACCACAGAGGTGCTTGTGGTATTTAAGTACAAATAATCTGCATTTAACCTTTTTACCATGACACTCAGTTTGGATGTGGGTCTGCTGACAGTGAGAGCTCCAAAAGTATTGAATTTTGCAGAGCATCCTGCCTGAAGCCTTCCTTCTATGCACCGCTGATATAGTAAATGTGTGGAAGACTCAGACTCCTTGAAGAGATTTGACCAGAGATCTGTGAAATTAAACAGATTACTGATTAATACCAGAGAGCACTCCAAGAGCACATGACTGTGTCAAGGCTGTGCAAACCTCTAAGTTTTTTTTTTTTAATAAAACATTCTATTGGGATTATATATATATATATATATATATATATATATATATATATATATATGTGTGTGTGTGTGTGTGTGTAGATGAACCTCTCATTTCAAATGCAATTTAATTAAAAACACACAGAAACAAACAATAATGATATCATACCTGTAATTCCCAGAAGCAACTATCATGCCCTCATTAAAATTATACACATTCCTATTGGTTTAAAAATGTTATTTAGCATTTATGAATCCATTGCCTCTAGTTTAATAAAGTCTGTAGATGAAGAAGGACTACTAATGCCATCTCTGCAAGACTTTTTTGATTTCCTGGTGGTGGAACAAGTCATCAGCCTCTGTAGAGTCATAAGAGTCTCTCCTCACAAATTGCTTGAAGACTTACTGTACCTCTTGTGAGACAGTTTTCTCATACTCTCTGGTTACAGCTCTGCCAAAAAAAATACCATTGGCTATGCACTTATGTGTTACCGTGCACCTAAAGCCTTGTGGCACTGGAATAAAGTGGAATAGAGTGTTGAGACACTTATTTTCAATGGTCTCTCCTCAGTCTTCTGTGGATTGTGTCAGATTTGGTTGTTGCTTAGGAGAGAATTGTTCATTTTAGTGCTCTAATTGTCTAGTAACACTTTATTCTGTTTGTATTTCAAAACTACAGCACTGCCATTGCATCATCAGTATGTGTTGTGATATTATCCAGATTCTTATAAGATAGACATTTTATTTCCCACGTTTGACAGTTTTCTTCATGTTGATAAGCATAGATCTTGTCTGACAGTTCCTATCTGATGTTGATTTAAATTAAAAAACTCTGACAGATTGAAAACAAAAAAAAAAAAGAAGTGTGAAATAACACTTTATTTACATCTACTGTAGGTATAGCAGGCTCACAGCGGATAGAGAAAATGAAATGGAGACAGATTGAATCAATGTTAAAGATATGGCGCATATGATGTAGAAGAATGAAGGAAGACTGAGCTTGAATTATTATAGTGATGACCCTTGCTTTATATATTTTGAGTGGTCTGCTGATTTCCCACAACACCCACTGAGGTCAGTGCACAAAATTCGAAAACACGGCGGTCTAATGAAAAACAACCAAATGATTATATCAGCCACATAATATACACTGGATTACACAATCTCTGTGATTACCCCTGTGCTCAATGAAATTCCCCCGGCTACATCTGTTTAACACATGAGATGCTACTGGTCAGTAAAGCTTCAAGCTAATGTAGTTTGGGAATGTAAACAAGTTTAGATGGCAGTGGGTTTTGTTCAGCTCTTTGAGGATACTACGACAAAGCAAAACATTTATTTATCCTTATTATTACATTTATTATTAATTTATATCTAAAGTGTATAAGTTTCTAGATAAAGTATTTCCAGCTTCAGTGTTGTGTTATATTATTTGATTTATGTCCCACATAAATCAAAGTCCTGTTCCTAGACTACAGTTCAGCATTCAACACAATAATTCCCTCAAAGCTTTTCACCAAGTTGAAGGACCTAGGACTCAGCTCATCACTGTGTCAGTGGATCCTGAACTTCCTCACAGGCAGACCCCAATCAATAAGGGTGGGAAGACATGTCTCCCTCCTGATCTCACTCAGTACTGGAGCACCTCAGGGCTGTGTTTTAAGCCCCCTGCTGTACTCACTGTACACTTATGACTGTGTAGCCACATCACATACCACCTCCACTGTCAAGTTTGACAACATCGAGAAGGCCTACCTGGAGGAGATTATGAACCTGGAGAACTGGTGCCAGGAGAACAACCTCCTCCTAAACGTCAGCAAGACTAAGGAGCTGATTGTGAACTTCAGTACAAAGCAGGCGAGGAATTATGAGCCCCTAAACATCAGTGGCATGCCAGTGGAGAGAGTGGACAGCTTCCGGTACCTGGATGTCCACATTACCCAGGACCTGTCATGCGCCTGTCACAATAACACCCTGGTCGAGAAAGCCTGTCAGCATCTCTTCTTCCTCAGAAGACTTCAAGACTTCTACCTGTCGCATTTACTCCTGCACCACTGAGAGCATCCTGATGGGAAACATCTGCACCTGGTGTGGGAACAGCACCAAGCAAGACAGATGAGCTCTTGAAAGAGTGGTGCGCTCGGGCGAACGCATCATTTGCATCAGTCTGTCTAAACTAAGCGGTGCAAGACCAAAACCAGGAACATTATGAAGGATCTCTCCCATCCCAACAACGGATTATTCTCACTGTTAAAGTCTGGGAAGCGCTTCCGCTCCCGTATGGCCAAAACAGAGAAAATGAGGAGGAGCTTCTTCCCTCAGGCTACTTGGTCTCTGAACCAGGTGTAGGACATACATCACACCACTGCACATGCACTCTAATAACAATAATGTAGTTTATTACTATACCTCAGTAACTTGTTATTTTACTGTAAACTATTACTTTGCACACCGTATATTTTAAAAAAAATCTTCAAGTTGCTTATTTGAACATTTTTTTAAAATGTAACTTTAATTCTTAGTTCAGACTTTACTTCTTGGGTTCAATTCCTAATTTATTCTTTAAATCTTGTTATGTAACTCTTATTTCTTTTTTCTGTAAATTTTTACCGTATGGTCGGGCATTCCACAGCAACAAGCATTTCACTGCATGTCATACCGTGTATGATTGTGTATGTGGCGAATAAAATCTGAATTTGAATTTAAAAAATACATAAAATGTGATCAGATTACAAAAAGGACATTTAAAGTCCAAAACAAAAATCACAAAGTCAGTAAAGTCCATAATCAAAGCAACACAAGTCTTGCAGGAGCAAATAGTAGGAAACACATTGGCAAGGAAAAACTGAGGAGGACTGGACTATTTATACACATGTAGTAATCAGAGAAGTGGAAGCAGGAAGGATTACTAAATTAAATCTAAACAAGGAGACAGAGGCCAAGAGTACCAAGTAAAACATGACTGCGTGACAACCAAACCAAAACCCAGAAACATGAACGACCTTAAGAAAGTGAATCTATAAGAGGATGACACTGAAGGAAAAACTAAGGGGACTAATTAAACTCAACAAATACAAAGAGCAAATAGAACTAAAAATACTCCAAGACTTAAATGCTTAACACAAACCTAAACAAACCTAAACTAAACAGATCTAAGACCCAAGTAGAAATCACAAAAAACAAATAATAAAAAAAGTAATCCTAAATCCAACAATATCAAAACCCTGGGACCACTTAGAGATCATGACCAGTTCAGGAGCAAAATAACATTTCTGATGAAGAACTGTGAATAAAGTAATTCATTTGTAAGCTTATTATTTCCACATTATGTAACATCGCTGAAGAGTAGCATTCAGGGTATTTGCAGTAAAACTCTATGCAACAAAGTGCAACAGAGAAACTAATCCTTGGTTTCATATCCTTCTGGACAACTTGTTATACTTTGGCATGACTCAGTCTTTTTATCTTGTCTTTGAATGTTTCAGAATTCTGCAAAACAAGTTTTGAAAAGCTCAAAAGAGAGTCTGTCAGTTCCTCTTATCGCTTCAGGCCAAATAATTTAATTTAAAATTCTTACATCACAAATGCCTGTTTGGATATATTAGCTTCAAAGGCCTTTGCTCTTCTAACCAAAGTCCTGGTTCCTACATCGAGGATTAAATAAATGTTATGGGGAAAACCTTAACAATAGGTGCATCAAATTTACTAATTATCTTCCTCTGCCACTGTGCATGTTTTTAGAATCTATTGAGCTTGTTATTCACCTAAAATTCAGTTTTCCCCATTGTGTCTCATCAAAGAAATGTGTTTAATCACTTCCATAGCATTTTTAGATGTTGTGTTTCTGTGAATTGTGAAACAATGTGTTTGCATTCATTTTATTTGATTATTTTCACCACATTTCTCTCCTTGTGTTTATTTTACTATCTCTCTGAATGTGCTGCAAGAAACTAGGAATCTTTTGAACATTGCTTGTGAGAGAAATTTTACGATAATTATTGAAATATCTGATAATAAAAGCTATGTAAAGAAACTAAGTGATGTTAATTTACATTGTTTCATTATTTTGCTAATAGCTGCCTTTCCCAGCTACCGCACAAAGACATGGCGTGTTTGCTTTTCTGCAGTTGCTGCTGGGAAAAATGACATTCACTGTCAATGCTTTTCAGACAGCTTGATAATAATAATTATGTTTTCATCGTTGAATACATGTATCTTTTTGTCACACTTTGACAATTTAATATTTCATATTTTAGTAAAAAAGATCATTTAGTTTAGTTAATTTATGGACAACAAAATGCAAGAATTTATATACCCTCTCTGAGCACTTTGTTAGGCAAACTCGTTCAAGCTGTTCAACTGCTCGTTTACACAAATATCTAATCAGCCAATCGCATGCAAAATTTAGGGATGTAGAGATAATCAAGACATAATTCAAATCAAACATTGGAATGGGGAAGAAAGGTGATTTGAGTGACTTTGAAGATGTCATAGCTTTCAGGTTATCCAGTGAGCAGCAGTTCTAAAAAAAACAAAATCAGAGGAAAATGCCTAGACTACCTCAAGCTAATAGGAAGGCAACATCCTCTTGTCTTTCCACTTTTTAGATTAATGTATACTGAAGAACATGATACCACTGACCTTGAAGAAGATGGCCTACAGCAGCGTAGGACCACACTGGGTGTTGCTTCTCTCAGCTAAGAACAGGAACTGAGACTGTATTTCACACAGGCTTGTCAAAGTTTGACAGCAGATGATAGGAACGTGCTGCCTGGTCTTATGAGTCTTGATTTCTGCTGCAACATTCAGATGGTAGACTCTGAATTTGACATGAACAACATTAAAGCAAGTTCCATCCTGCTCCATATCAAAGGTTCAAGCTGACCATGGTGGTAAAAACGGTGTGTGTGTGTGTGTGTGTGTGTGTGGGGGGGGGATTTTCGCGACACCCACTGGGAAGCTTTATATGAGATAATCAATGTTTAAACATCACCGCTTACTTGAGTAATCTTGCTGACCACAATGTACCCATCTTCTGATGGCTGTTTCCAGGAGGATAACACACCCTGTCATAAGGCTTAACCTGGTTTCTTGAACATGACAATGAGCTCACTCGCTGTCATGTTCACTTTGTGATGCCATTGTATCAATATGGAGCAAAATCTCTACGCATGTTTCCAGCACCAAGAACTAAGGCATTTATGAAGGAAATAAGGACTGATAACAGAAGGAGTATATAATAAAGTGTCTCAGATGACATGACGACTATTGTGATGTCTAGTGTGTCATCTATTTTGTATTTTATTTATTTAATTAACTATTGTTTGTGTTTTTCTTTCTTTTCCTTTTTGAATTGTGTCAGTTTTTAGTACCAGGAATCATCTGTAATGTTTCTAAGAAGTTATCTTGTATTCATGTGAGGTAACTTAAAAATCTGTACATAGATATGGAAGATAACTTAAACATTTATTCTCATTCAAGTGTGTCTGCTTCTAAAAGTTAAGATAGTTTTGAGGTGAACATGTTGCAGATTTTGATCTATATGATTCCACGTTAAAACGCTCAAGGTGTAATATCTATTTGACCTTGATCGTTGGAGATGGACAGCGTGGTGTGGTTAGATTTGAGCTTTAGGTTCTTGACCTGGCATCAAACATACTCCCAGAAAGTCTTTCTATACAGGCTACTTCTGTTTATTAATTAATTTAATCTCTCTAGCAGCAGTATGCATCATACATAATCATAGTCATAATCATTTATATGAGATTTTGTCAGCAATTGCAGGTACTACCTTTTAGGAGGAAGCTGTCCTGTGTGTGCAGCATACCAATACTGATTGGTCCTATTAGGAATAAAATGAAAATAAGACCACATAAAACACCCCAAGCCTCGTGTTAAGTATAGAAACAAAGCATTTATCAGGGTTTATGAGTCATTACTACGGGTATTCTATATTTCTATTTAGGTTGGGATAATTGAAAATTAGTTTGGCTCAATTGTTTGGAGACAATGATACAGAGAGCACAAAGAGACATGACTTCGACTTTGCCAAAAGCACCTTCGTTGCTGAAATAGATACTCGCCAAGGGGGAATGAGGAAACTCATTACCCATGTCAGTTTTGTTCACTGATGAGATGCACACTACTACTACCAACTAACTGCCAGGGGGAGAAAGAGGGAATGGAAGACTAGAGTAACCTCGAAACCGGCCACCTCGTTCAGGTATAAGTGCAGATGTTTGCAGTGTAACTCTGTTCTGCATGATGAGACTCTCATTACCAGTTCAAGAAGAAAAAAAAAAAGGATGAAACTAATTTTTATTGCTTTACAAAGAATGTAATCAAACTCAACAAACCGTGTATCCTATGCAAACTGCCTCACTCTATAATGAATGAAAAAGCCAATGTTTATGCAAGGTTTGCACTGTAATTACAGAGTTCATTTAAGTCTTTTAAGTCAAGTACAAGGTAAACAATTTTAAGGTGTGCCCCCCCCCAAAAAAAAACGAAGAAAAATTAAAAAACAAACAAACCTGAAATTATTGTGGTTGGCAGCATTTTGTTAAGCAGTCCCTGTCTCACTGATATTTGCTGTTTGAAAGAGATGTGGTTTGTGTCAGGGTTCAGACAGAGTGAAATGCTGCTCTGCAAAATGCCAGTTTATCTCTTTTTCTGTCAAATGGGGGTGTAATAAGCAGGTGATTTACTCGGATGTTGTGGTTGCAACCATGTGTCTAAAGAGGTCTTGCATATAAATAACACCTCTGTCTAATTTTGAAAAAAAAAAAAAAGATTTATGCAGCATTTCATATATAACATTAGTTTTACCTTGTGAGTCATTCTGAAGTATATTTACTGTATAAATACTAATAACACAGAAGCTCAGTTGTTACCATTGTCTAAAATGAACATTTGTTTGATGATTTTGACATTTAAGTGTGACATAGCTGACAAATGTACAGAAAACTAAGAAATAAAGGGAACATACATGTTTGTTTGTTTTTTTCATTTTTATTTTTATTAATAGTCCAACTGCACATTTCCATCAAGTTTCAGATGTGATGGAACTAAACTGAACATTTCAAGGATACGGTCATGTAAATGTTCTGAGATGGTAGGATGAGCATTTATAGACTTTCAACAATTAATTAGGTGCAAAGAAGAATGTGATGAGGACAGAAGATTTTATTTAAGTTTCATTCAAAACATTAAATCACAACTATTTTTCAGAGAGCCTGAATGTTATACTTGTGTTTACATTTAAATGTGTTAATATCAGCGAACTAATTTTCCCTCTTCAGTAAATGAAAGGAATAAAAAGGGAGGAAATATGCATTGAACACCTTTCTAAAATGAGAAAGAACAACAGGGTGCCTTTCAAAGCAAACCAGGCATAAATTTGTTGTGCACAGTTGGTCGACCCTGAATATCAACTTCAAAGAGGAAAACGGGAGTTTAGTTATGGCTCGAATCTCATGCATCCCACAGGCAGCATAAATAAAGCAGTTCTCTTAATGGTGAAGTGGAATCTGCAGATTAAAGTGGTAACAAACAAGGTTAAATCTCCAATTCAATGATAGAGAACTAGCCAGTAAATTATGGAGAAGAATAGAGGTAAACATATCAAACACTGGTGTTGGAAAAAAGATGTTTTACAAATTTTGCTTAGGACTGAATTGTAGCATTTGTCTAAATGTCTGAAGGACTTTTATCAAAAGCTGTTATTGCAAAGATTTTAAGCAGCTATTGGTGCTCGGTTATGATTAGTTCCCCAGTCTCTTTTCAATTTGTCATTCTTCAAACACATAGACACCTCAAATTTCTTAAACATAGTAAGTGCATATACAGAAAATCTAAAGCACTCTGTGAAGAAACAACAGCAAAAAACCAGCAAACAAACCAAAAGAAAAGAAAAAAGAAGGCTGAGTGAAACTTGATTTGATCGGGACAAAGGAAACAAGAGTGACAGCATATCATCACAGTGCCATACTTAGTAAAAACGTATAAACCACTCTCAGAAAACAAAAAAAAAAGAAAACACTGTATGGAGACAGATCCTCTGTCCTTGAATGCTGGCTGTGCTGTAATAAAAGAACCCGTCTCACTATCAAAAACAAAAGATAAAAATAAAGCTTTAGGTTGTTTCACACGCCTGCACCCTTGAGATGCACTTTTGGCAACTGTAAAATGTGACACTGTTCGGCCTGTTTTTCAGAATTTATAGATGCTAAATATTATATGAGCTATACCGTACCATAAAAACACAATACTTATGGTTGGATGTGGACTGTAATAACAAAACTAATGGTATAACATGGAATAACACAGGGGATGAAGCATGAGAAGAAAATCACATGATTTGTTCACACCCTTGAATTTTAAGAACATGTTTGGCTTTGTATTTATGGATGCACAGTGTGAGCTACTAGACCACCTGTGTTGAATAGCGATTAAGATAATGGTGCAAGTATTCTCTCAGACTGATGAAACATGTGGATGAATCACTCTGAGTAAACGTGCCAAAAAGATCGAGCTTTGAGCACTCTTTCCTTGGTCAGTGCCTCTAGAAATAACTGGTCATTTTGATGTTTATTCAGCCTTTTAAACTGAAAAGAAAAATGGTGATAAAACTGGGTTTCCAAAATTAGACAGTTATTTCACAGTGATATCAAATAACTCGATTCTCCATGGTCTTAATGCATCGGTTGAGTATGAAATTCAATCAGATTTGACAAATACAGAACTCTGCCTGCCTTCTATCACTAGAACATCCAAAGCATCAGAAGACTTTTTTTGGATAATTCATCAATAGAAATTGATAAACAACTATAGCAGTCGGTTGTGGCATAATGACTTTTGCCAGTTGAGTTTGTGGGCCAGTTTTAAGTTTACAAACTCCTACAAGACATGCTTAGTGCTTTCCGTGGATTCGACTGACTATTTCAGCATGTATTATTGTTATGGCCTAGAAATTATTCATTTCACTGGATTTAGACCAGAGTTACTTTAGACAAACATCTAACTTTGGGCAAAAGCAGATGAATATCAAAACAGGGCCATGGTGCTAGGTTTATGGTTTAGTTTTTCTTTCACCCCTCTGCTTTTTACCGTTTCCCTCCTTGTGTCTGTGTGACCCTCCATGGAATTGTGTATTGTTTGCGTATCCATGATATGATCCTCATCAAAAATGAACTCAAAAGATTGTCTGTCTATGTCAATGTGGTATCATTTAAAACAACTATTGATCTTTTCCCATATTGATAACAAAACTGCTTTCTAACCAGGCCGTTTTGTTATCCTGGTCGAGCCATATTTGGAAACGTGAATAAAAACTGAGACAAAGTGAACCTTAATAGTAGAAAAGAATTGCACTCCACTTACCTAGCCAACAATCAAGGCCTCCTACCTGCTAATACAGACTTTCTCCATCACCAACAGTGGATACACTCAGAGATAAACATTTCAAAAACTCTTGTATAGGTGACATTGAAACCCTAGGAACGAATGAATGGTATGATGGTTTAGTCATGAGAACCTGCTGGTGTAGTTCTGCCATGATCATAGCTGTTTGTCATCCTGTCTTCTTATTTGCCTGTTATCATTCCCAGTGTTTTCCTTATGTTCATTGGCCTGCTTATTTTGAATTTTGTGCAGAATCTATTTCATGAGTTGATTAAACACACATTTATAACAGTAGCACAAACAGTCCTTTTAATATAAAGTGCTCACACATGACAATGATCTCCAGAGAACTGCCAAGACAGGAACAAGCACTTGATGTACCTCAAAACACTGAATATATAAATATATGCCATCATGTCCATAATAACCAATTTAAGTATTCCTGGATATACCGGAATATTGGATTTAAATTGCTGCTGATATTGGAAGCCATTGCCTTTGTGCTGTATATATGGTGCTATGCATTTTTTAAGTTAGCTAATGTTCTCTTAAGTATCTGTCACCTCACTACTAAAGCCTGTTAACCTCATCCACTGCAGAGATGCCTGTATCAGGATCAGGTTGTATTTAATATACAGACATGACTGGCTTTTTTTTATGAAGGTTTTCTAAGCATGAGAAATTTACCAAAGAGGCCCTTTGGTACTGTTGTGACTAAAAGAAATGTAGGATTTGCTGTGCATGAATTTGGTAGAGTTGCCCTGGAGAAATCTCTAGAACAGGTTCAATAAGACCACTGACACTCAGGCATTATGAAGCTGTCATTCACTCTCAACTTCACAGTTTTGATCATAAAATAAGTATTTTTCCCCATTGTCACTGTAGACCGGTGAAGGATGAGGGGACTTATTGTTTTTCCAAAAGTCTCTCGATTGTCTCTTACCAACAAAGCCCAAGGTTGCATTTCTTTTTTCCCCTTACCATTTTGAAGCTATACCGCAGTTATGAAAAAAATGACTCAATCTTGAGATCTAACTAATTTTTCAAGCACCTGAATCTTGTTTACTTGCATAACAAGTTACATCAACAAACAATTCTGGTTGGATTTCTGTCAGCTCGTGCTAAACCCTTTTATAAAACAAGAAATAAATAAAGTATAATCAGGTTGTTCAGTTTTCTCTTCTCCAAGGCTTCATGCAAATCATGTCATTGTGTCATGATCCAAGCAGCCAGGAACACACAGGCACAAATGTAATCTTCAAAAAATGGGTTTTATTATACCCCCAAAAAGGACAAGATGATTACAAAAATTCAAGATATCAAAAATAATGTTTTTAAGAACCAAGTGGGCCCGTAAAAGAGGTTAACATAACATAACATAACATAACATAACATAACATAACATAACATAACATAACATAACATAACATAACATAACATAACATAACATAACATAACATAACATAACATAACATAACATAACGCTACTCAAAAGTCACTTAACAAAAACATAACTCAACAAACTGACCTGCTCAAATGAGAAACAGCTCCAGTTATATAGCAAATGAATAAACCATTATATACACCAAAGGTGAAAACTAAAGAGATAACAGCCAACCATCATTCAAGAAGAACCCCATTCCCCCTGCATGATCACAATAGATGGTTCAGTCCACTTTATTGGCTTCTGCATTTAAACCAGCTCCACCCTCAGCCTCCTCTTTCAGCCAAACCAGGAAGGACTGGAGCGGAGGTCAGGTAACTCAGAAAGAGCAGAAATATAATCAATATAACATATACCTATATAAAATAACAAACAATGCAAAGCAAAGTCTATGCCACCATTTGGGCTATAGCTAGTGCTGTCATGCATTACAGGTAACTCAAAATATCAAATTAGTTAACTTATGATCACAGAAGCTTTAGAGCATAACGTAAACATAATACAAAAGACCACATGAATATTACCTAAGTATCTCAGTTGTGTGGTTGCATGCATCCATCACACATTGTAAGAACACAAGTAATTCCAGCTTTATCTGTGTCTATCCCTCATGTGTTCAACTTGCCACCTGGGTGTTTTAGTTGTGAATCAACACAGGAACATGAGCTTTGCTGGCGTAACTCAAGCTTTGTGTGTCTATAAGCCTTGTGTTTTTAGAGCATGGGAGTAAATGGTGGATTATGCATGAAGCCCCTTGCACCAGAGCAGTCAGACAAGGTGACCCCAGAGAACAAGGCTGTGTTTGGAAGATATGGAGATCAGTGTGGTCATCCATGACTGCCAGTCTCCAACTTTTTACACCTCCTTTTTTAACAATTGCAGTCTAACTGCTACATTTTGTATGGTTTGCTTTGCATTCCCCACAAAGTCTTGTCTTGTTTTTTTTTTCTAAGACGCTGTGTTCATAAGCAGATGGTTATTTGCTTAATGAAGTGAGACTCATTCCAGATTATAAACATGGTTTAAATTCCACTGAGAATGAATTATCTACTGTACCAAAAAACACATTAAGACCTGTTTGCTCTACATTTATAACAAGTTTGTATTAGTCATATTGCAGTTGGAGTTTTGTGAGTCAGAAATGTCTGATGGCCAAAAATGTGAGTCAGAAAAGTCTGATGGTAAAAAAATGCTCAAGACTGCAGAGCTTTGCTGTGCTGTGCGCTTGCTATATTTGACTAAAAAGGTCAATCTGGTGCATATGGCATGATGAAACAGGCTGAATTCAGTAATAGTATTCTAGTTATTGCCACAGATACAGTGGGTGCATGAGTGATTGTTACTTTTTCTTTCCATTCTTCAAAGAAAGAACTTGCTACAACCTACTCTTATGACTTAGTTGTCACATGATTTCGTGGTCAGGACCCATCAGCCTAACATTGTAATGCACTGAGTACCCCTTTGGTGTAATTTTTCAGAGTGTAGTAGTCAGACACAGTTCAATAGGAGACCGCAACGTCTGAAATAGACACGATGAATCTGTGTTGATGCTCCCAATGGAAATGTCAGTGAGGTCTGTTTGTAGATGGGAAAGGCTTGCCATTTAAAGCGTGTTTATTGTACTGAAAAGGAGTATTTTTACCCAACCCATGGGTTTTGTTACCTAAACCTAAGCAGAGATTTTAGTGACTAAACAGCAAGAGAGAGGAGAAAGTAAACGAAAAGTGCAAAAGACAGATGATGCTTGACAGATGTTCTTCCGTATGTATATATATATATATATATATATATATATATATATATATATATATATATATATATATATATATATATATATATAAAAATAATGTTCTTCCTCTACCCCCCCCCATTTTTGCACATGTCGAGGAGCGTGTCAGGTTACATTTCACTGTGTGTTATACTTGTATAATTATGCATGTGACAAATAAAGAACCTCGAAAAGTGCAAAAGACAGATGATGCTTGAACTCTCACATTCTCGATGAAAGTCATATGATTACCTTATTATGCAATCTGTTGAGAGTGACATATTGGCTGCTATGTTTTGTTCTTGTAATATTGGGCATGGATGTTAACACCATTGGCTCACAGCAAGAAGGTCCTGAGTTTGTGTTTCTTTGAAATTATTTTTAATTCCCCGAGATATGCAGATTTTGTGAATGGTGACAATGAAGAGAGCAGAATGAGAGATTGCAAGATGCAAAAATCAAGCCTGTTCAGAAGTGCAGATTATGGCATCTTATTTTGTTGAAGGAGAAGAAAAAAAAAAGATGAATCAACATGTGTCTACAAAACTTTAGTATTCCAAATACTGTATGTCTGGGACGTATGAATCTGGGAAAATGCTAGCTGCTATCTTCCACAGTTCCCCATCAATATATTTCTCTGTGGAGATGGGATCTAGTTTCTCTCTGTAATGACGATCATGTTATGTTTATGCTTGTGGGCAGGTTTGTATATCTCAGTTAGCCACTGACAACGTTCAGCTGTTGTGCAGCTGAAAATAGTTATACACTGGCTTCAGAGCAATAAACTTTCAACAGTCCTCAACTTTTTTGTCTTTGTTCCGACACCTTTGAGAGATAATTTCTTATATTTCTGTTCCCTTAAGATGCCTCCTGAAATCATGTCAGAGTGTTCAAAGCATCTCAGGCTGATGCTGCCCTATTTTAGTGACAAGACAGGCAAGGGAGCAGTATTCTTCTCAAAAACAATGATCCGCTGTGGAGATACTCTCAGTACTGTCTTTTTGTTAGTTGTGAGTGTGCTAAAGTAGATTCACTTACCACACTACAAGATTGAGCCTCAATAAAGTTTAGACGTCAAGAAGGGATCCTTTCACTCAACCGACAATCTCTGAAAGCTAGGCTCCTTTCCTTCTCTGTCGGTGGCTATTTAAACTGCGCTATTATTTTAAGTCAGACTTCCTAACATCCAGACTTGGTGAGGGATACAAATAAAAGTTTTGGAACTAATTGAAAGCAAATACAGCTGACTTAGCCTGTACTGTAAAGCCCTTTTTTGATGTGTCATCACTGTCCTCTCCTAAACCTTCACCCTGCCCAACCCCATATTAGTCTTAGTCTGAAAATCACCTCATTGCAGTGAATTACACCACAGGGTACCCACTGACATGCTTCTCATGCAGAAGGAAATTAACAACAGACCACAGCTTTCCAAAAGTAAGCTTTAAAGCCGAGTAATTATTGATGGAGGTGTGAGCCAAGGGCAGCAGCCTCTCTGTGTGAAGGCTGCAGAGGCTGGAGCATGGTGACCCGAGTGGGTTCTTCTTATGCAACACTTGAATGGTAAGAAAAAAATAAAGGAAAGCAAAGTGTTTCAGTGGTTTTGGCGAAACAGCTGAAAACAAGTCGATTGTGTTTGCTGTTTGATGAATGTTGTAAATATAAAGTCTTTTTTCCAATTATATCACCATGTGAAATATGCTGTTATCCATGTAACATGTGTTACAAGTTTTCACAATGTTATGTCTTTGGTTTTTTAACAGAGAGATGTTTGTAAAAAAAAGATATAGAGAGGCACACTATCCCTCTTAGGACACAAAAAAAGGTGACACAGTCACTGCTTCTTGTAGTTACTGCAAAATCCTAAGGTAGTACTTCTTAATTGTGCTTCTCATAGTAATAATAAGTTAGGATGAAGTTATTTTATATGGGCTGACTGAAAGTGTTGGATTTCAGGTCAGGAACAAAGTTCTCAAAATAGAAAAGGCCTCAGGTTACTCAACAAATATTTTTCCTTTCTTTTTTCCACTTTCCTTGGCTAAAAACTTTTTAGGTGTTGCAAGTTTTATTATTTATAATTTATGTATTATGACTACCGACTACACTCTCAGAGTGAAGATGCAATAATTAGATGTAAAAAAAAAAAAAAGTCCTCCAACTACACAAGCATCTTGGGCTTTTGTTCATACTGTTTGAAAAGATGTATGTAATCACCTACAGTAAGCAGATCTGAAAGTGTCCGTGAAAATCTTTGCCCAATCCTAAAACTCAAAGATTTCAGCATTATTAATCACAAACAAAGACAGTGTTCATAAGTCTTGTAATGATCGCTCATGTATTTTTATTTTCTTGTGCTGTCCTATATTTGATTTGTGCATGAGGTTTTTTTTTGCCTTTGCAATGATGTAGTGTTGTTGTTATATTTGGATGCTTCTGGGTTTTCTTTTGTGTTTGCTTTCCCCCATGTCATTGGATTATATTTAAGTCTCTTCCTTGAGTTTGTGTATTATTTTTAAATCTTACAAGTACTTTCCATATTACCACTATAGTAGCTCTATATTCCTTTGTTTTTTGCTGTGTTATCGTGTCTACTCCTGCATGCTTCTGCCTTCGATTAATTCCTATTTATTGCCTAGTGTTCCTGGATTTACCTCATGCTTTGGATTTCATTTGAAATTTTGTGTGACCTTTGTTATTTTGGATTTCCAACAACCACAATGAAGGAGTAGGGTGCATCCTCTACTCAACACACTCAACTCGTGTACCAGCCTGTGTCCAAAGAAAGTCCACTTATTTATACATATTCTAAATGTTTTTAGTTGCTTTCAGTGCACTGTTGTCATTAAATAATAATAATAATAATATTATTATTATTATTATTATTATTATTATTATTATTATTATTATTATTATTATTATTATTATTATTATTATTATTATTATTATTCCTGAATAAAAAACAAAAAAACCTCAAACAAAACAAAACAAAAAAAAATTGCAATTTAATTAAATCAAATTAATCCTCTTAATTATTATAGCAGCAATTTATATGAATAAATTTTTTTTTATTTAAAAAAAAAAAGACTGACTGGGGTTTGGCAATGGTGTAAGCATCTCTTTTATTCTTTATTCCTTTTTATTCTTTTCATAGATGTTGGGTGGTTAAAGGTCATCAATGAGAAAGAGGAAGACTCAAAAATTCAGGACCCCAACACTGAAACTGAGTTTAGAGATTTTACCAACAAAACTCAGGAGTTGCAAAGTTCCTTAAAGGCTATGTTGGAGCACAAGGAGAATCACAACTAAGTTGTTGTTCAGATAAGTGAAGTTTAAGCTGAGTTTGGACCAAAAAGGTGAGGTGGTCAACCTATAAACAAAAACACTGCAATTTATGTGACCTCTCAACCCGCAAAATGTCAAAAGACAATGACAGTAAATTAATAATATATGATATACTAGATACGTTTTCAGCTACTTTTGAAGTGAATTGATGAAAAAGAAAATTGGTCATATCTATAAAATCTATTGTGTATCAGCAAAATAATAACAAAATACACCACAGCCCCCACATCAATCATTAGGTATTACTTTATTGCTCAACCTTGCTGTACTGAGCGTTTTACACAAAATAAAAAGCAACCATGCTATTGCAATACACTTTCTTTCAATACTTGCTCAGCTCATTTAAGCTCTATGATCTTCCTCGCTGGACATACTAAAGAACTTTATTGCAAACACTGAATAATTAAAATGGAAGTATCTGCCATTTCATTGTAATGCCAACATGCAGTGCTGTAGCTAATGAGATTTTGGTGATGGGCCGAATTTCCCCCCACAGGTGCTTTAACACCCGTGTCTCGAACCATTTTGGTGGAGCCAGGAAATTGCCTTGCTGCAAGCTCCCTGCCCTATTGAGCTATAAATTCCTCCAAGGGAACAGAGCACCTTTATGATCTCCAGTCTTCTGCACAATTGTTGCTTGTTGTGAAGACTTGTCACTTGTTTTGTGCGTTGACAGGTATGGCTTGTTTGGTGTCTGAATATTGATAACAGAAAAGCATTTTTGGATTTATTTAAACTGAAAGTGGTGTTTCATGTCATGTTATACTTGAAGGAGTGTCGGCTATAAATCTCACATAAAAGAGATGCCACGCATATTTTGTGTGTGATCTCTCAATTGCTATTTACACCGATTTCTCTGAAATACATGACACCTCAGGTGAAGTTACTTTTTAGATAGCCTAAACATCAAGTCTGCTGTCTTTGGTTTCATTGACATCTAATTTTATGACAGCATTATTATTTATTTATTTATTTATTTTTTGCATGACAAATGTTCATTAGCTTTATATTTCCCCGCCTATTTTCAAGACCAATTCACATGGCTGGTTTATATGAAGCTCATGTGTAAGAGTAGTAAGGAAGATCTCATCTGCCGGCCTTCCTGGGAGTTTGAGTGCTTTTCTGTTCTTTACATGAATACCACTTTCCCCTTAATCTCAATACTGACTTCATTACTCTACTCCAGTCCTCTTCATACATGCCTTCTTTGAGCCAATCAGCCTGTGCTTCACATGGTTAAATCTGTGCTCTCTGTCATTCCCACTTTCAAACTTCTTTCATGCAATCCACCTTCACCCCATTTCAACCTTTAGACACCTCAGACAGAGCTCTATTCAAGCCTCAGCCTTCATCTTCACCACCACCTGTTTCTAGATTCTGGGGGGTCCTGTCCTAAATCTAGTCACTGCCGGGACTCTTCTGGTTCATCGGAGTGTAATCGACAAATACATTATTTTCTCTACCTCAATAAATCATGTTCAGTTCTTCCAAGTAATCTCTCCTTATTTAAATATATCTATATTAAAACAAAACAAAACAAAAGACAAACTTCTACAAATATTGAAACTCTGACATAATCTGGTAACACTAAAAATGTCTAGAAGTTGTGAGCAGATACACCCGGTGCTCATAAGCCTTACAATCTGGAAAATCTTTCATTAATATGTAAACCACATAAACCTGCTGGTATCCCGCTACGCTGCATAAATCACAAAATAAATCTGAAATCTTCCCTTTACAATTTAGGTCCCTTGTTTCCTGAATCCTTCCTTTTCTTTGAGAGGTGTGAAGTATCTAATTGAACAGTGGAAATCTCTCTGGTGCTGTTTTGCAAAGCAAACTAAATTAAAATTCGCCTCACTATGGACAATAATCATTCACTGAGGGGCTTTTTCAGAATGCCAGCCACCGCATATCGGCATGAATTCAAGTCCAGATGAAACACTAGAATAAAACCAGTCTCCCGTGCTTATGTAAATATGTCTAAGAACATTTGTAAGATATATGGAAGAGGATTCGACCACAAGGTGGAAAACAGGCTTAACATTTAGCACATACAGCAGCATTACAATAACAAGCAGGTTTTAGATTTTATTGAGACTGTGTCAGAAAAATGTGATGAGATTTTTGTGGCCATAGCTTATAGCATTGCTTGGGATTGCATTTTATTGCAAGCTTTTTCCTGTTATTTTGGCCATCCACTGTAGGTGGACTGCAGATTGGAAAAATAAGCATACAGCCTTGGACCTTGTCACAGAAGAGGTTAGCTTCCAACAACCTCTTCTCAGATGTGTAAAGATGCTTAATTATCATTCAGACAGGATAGACTGTACTAGAGCATATGGGTTCTGCAGAAAAGAGTGCAGAAGGTGCCAGAATATGGGCACTTCTTGAACCAGATGAAGAGTAAATCTCAAAGAAACATGTGAAATGTCATTGGCACACAAATGGACAGCTCTAAGGTTAATCAACGTGGGTTGATTCATATACTGAGATTTTCATTAGGAAGAGTAGACACTATTGTTTTGGTCCATGTGACTAAATGTTATTGTAATGTAAAAAGGTCATAAATAGGCTGTTGACCCAGTAATCTAATAAAAAACAGATTAGAAAGGGGAAAAATATGTTAATAACACCTACATTTAAAGGGTAACAGGATGCTTGATTTTACTCTGAAAAACAGTAAAGTAAAATAAAAAGTCATGCAGTGCATTGGGTTGCATGTATTTTAAGACAGAAAGTGAAAATATAACCCTTTTATGCATGCATGCTTTAAACCTGTCTGATGTCTGTGGATTTGCTACACCAAATTCACCTTACATGAAACTTATTATGACATTCAAGGCATAACAACATGTGTGGGATTATTTTGTTGAGGTGTCACACTATAGTCCAAGAAGTGCATTTTTTTTCAGACACATATTTAACATATTGAAAGACTGTTCAAGTGTCATTCTTTACATTTCAGTTGGATAGACTGTGATGTAACCAGGTCACAGGTTCAGAGCTTAGCATTCAGTTTTCTGACAGTGAACAATCTACAAGATGAGATGAGAAAGAGAGTCAAGTTCATTTTGTTGTTATATAATTATTTAGACAATGTGCAGTCGTAAACTGCTTATTTTTTAGTATAAATAATTTCACAAGCCATGTGTTTATGTCTGCTCAGTTGATGAAGAAAGCATTGAGATACTGATATCAGACTACAACTAAGATATTACCTTCAGTGCAAAAAACTGAGATATTACCTGCATTGCCTCAAGGTTTGGAACTCCACAAGACTCCCAGAGACTCTATGTGCTCACACATCAACACTTACACCACATGGGCTTATGCATTCTTTTGAACCCATATGTTGGTCATCATAATTACAACTTTTTAATTGGATCGGCAGTATGGTGCAGCAGGGCTCCTTGAGGTTCAGCAGCAGCTGCAAATTAACTCCATAAATCTCTCTTTTCCCAGGAAATGCATGTTGAATGTTGGTTACTTGTATGGTCATTAGACAGAGTAACACAGGTTGAAAACATCTATAGAGTCATGTGAAAAAGTTTCTGTAGGACTCTGTGCTGTCCTGTGAAAACTTAAGTATGCCCAATGATGCAGTAGTTTGCAAAACTAAAACATTTTATGGACAGCTTTATCAATCTCGGTCATTGTTGTGTACAAATGTTGGTCCCTTCTTCTTTATGATGTTGTTCATCAAGGTTTGTAGGCATTTGTTTATACGAAACATTTCAGTTGGGTCGGGCTTTGGCTGGTCCATTGGAACTGCCTGATTCTTCCTCTTTTTTTCAGCCAACCAATTGTAGATTTGTTCACGTCCTTGGGGGTCATTGTCAAATTGCATGGCCAGTTAGCGTGACAGTTTATGTTTGTTTGTTTTTTCTCTATCCAGGTACTTTGAGTAAATTGGCATTATGTTTGGGATCATCATGGTGACATTAGTAATTAAACACTTTAAAGATGGAATCTGACAGTACTTCTGTGTTCATCAATTTTTGACAAAATCCCCAACACCACAGAGTGAAAATCAGCCCCAACCAGACATATCATCCACTGTGTTTTGCAGATATCTGTAGGCACTCAAATTTGTAGCACTCTCCTGACCTCCTCCAGGCATACTGATGAAAATGTATTTGCATTAATCACTAAATAAGACCTTTCTTGTTTGTTTTTTTAAGTCATTTTTTAAATAAACATTTGTAATACCTATCCATGTTCTCCCTGTTTTCCTTCCCTAAGAATTACTTCTTGACATCTACCCTTGTCAGGGGCTGGGTCGGTGACTCAGTGTTTTTGAGTTTATCTTGTATGGTCGTTTTCCTATATTAAAATTAATGTTAAATTCAGGTGTTATTCTTAAGTTAAGGGTGTAATTGAGTTATTTTGTATTACTTGAGATATGTTAAGTTCTAGTATTGTTATTAGTTTGTCTTGGTTGAGTTTTAAATCTGGTTTACATTTCTTCTATGCCTCTTTGTCTATGTAGGTTCTCCTTGTGTTCCATGTTTTTCCAATATGTCATGTGTCTATGTCTTTGTGTTCTGTGTTGTCATGTCTACATCGATGTTCCCTCTAATTTTTCATGTGTCTGAGTGAACACACAAACTCCCTGAGCGGTCCCTTGGACCACTTTGAGCAACAGTAGACGTGTGCACTGTGGTCACGCCAGCATCGAATCCATCAAAGTTACATGGTTTATTAAAATAATCAAATTACAGCATTTACATTTATGTTAGACTACTTTTAAATAACTGCTTTAGCCCACTTTCAATGAAAATTGAAAAAAAAATCTTGTTCATGACCTGTGTAGTATGTTAACACTATTGGAAGTAAAAATAACATGAACTCCAATTTTGAAAATTTGCTAGCTGAAATGCTAAGGACGCTGTCATAGCCTGTCAACGACGTTGATTAGCTGCGTATATACAAATGTGAATCGCATCATTGGCTGGACTATGGGATAAGGTGGAATCGTTCTACGGGATCAGCCAGTCACTTACTGACTAACACTGCAAAACAGAATTGTTAAAGTATTAATTTTAATTTCAATTCAGGTTAGATTTCTTTTTTTTGTGCGCAACGCAGATTTTCTGTGCGCAGAGACCGTGCCAGCAGTGCGCATTTGTGCACACGTGCAGCTTAGAGGGAACATTGGTCTACATCCCATTATCTTTCCTGCTTTATTTTGAAGAGTCTCATGTTCCATGTTCAGTATGTTTTGTTTTGCTTCCCCTGTGGTGTTCAGGTTCATTTGTGTCAGCTGTGTTTCCTCCAGGTGTTTCTACTTCCCTTCTCTGTATTTAAGTCCTCTGTCTCTCTCTGTTTATTACTGGATTGTCTCAGGATCATTTTCATGCTTCTGTTCAGGTCCATGTCCATGTTGATGTCAATGTTTCTGGTTATAGTTTTTGCATGTGCCTGTTCAGATTCACGTCACGTTCCATATCATAGTTTTCATGTTGCGTTTAGGTTATTTGAGTTTAGGTTTTGGTTTCGTTTTTCCCCCCAACTTGCCTTGTTTTCTGTTTTGGATATCAATCTCAATAAAAGGGTTGACTTTTGCTATACCTTATTCCCTCTCCTGTGTCTGCTTTTGGGTCCACACCACAAACACACAAGCCGTGACAATCCTCCCATTAAGGCCATTCTTGATGAGGCTTTGGCAAACAGTAGATAGATCATCGGAATGACCCGATGCGTCTCTTAGGCCCTGGGACAGGTCTTTGCTGGATTTTTTTCTACTTTTTAATAACTCAACTGTTCATAGATTCAACCAAAAAAAGATGTTTTATGTCTTTGTGACAGGTTGCTAAAACGATGCTAAAAGTCCAGCAAGATAAGCCTGTATTTGTAATGCTTCTAGCATCAGTTCCACCCCCATTGAATCTATCTGCAATTTGTCCGCCCATTGCTAATTTCCCAAAGACATAATAGTGCATTGGAAGGTCTGCTTTATGTTATGGCTTTAGTTCAGTCTAAGTTGTGATTCCAAATTGATGGAATAAATAAAGATATTTAAAACTTTATGTTTCCATGTCTAGGATATGGGTCATTGGTTGTTTCTTAGTAAATCAAATTTACTCTTGAGTAGGAAATGTTCATTTGGACTGTAAAATTAAGTCCATAATAAGTCAATTTTAAAACAAGGTTGAATTATATTTCAAAACGCATCTTACAGACAAAAAAGTATAAAGGCATTATCCGTGTCTTGTTTGAGCTTGTTTTCAAATGTCATGACAAAATGCCCTAGAGCAGATTTGATTTTCTTTAGTATTTTTAAGATTAGACCATGACATGACTTAATATGTTCCTCACTTAAACTTGGTAATTCTTTTTTTAATTTTTTTTTTTTCAAATAGCAACCCTAGAGATCCTGAATAATGAAGGACCTCTCACTATTTCAAAGGACCTTTTCACGGTTAATTTGGCTGAGCTACGTCTGTCAAAAGGCGGCACTATGTCAAAGACCTGCATTTTTAATGAACTTTCATTAAGTTGATTGAATAATTCAGCAATCGCTTTGATGAAAGCGACATCATTCTCATTGCTCTCATGGTTGTCGCTTTTTACACTTTGTCTAAACATGATTACCCAAGTGCATTATGCAACCCATATGTGCTAGATGTGACAAATCAGGTTTTTCATCAGGTCTTTCTTGTTTTGTACTTTTTAGTTGTAAGAACTATAAATAAACAGTAGTTGTTAAAAGTCAATATTTGATATGTCCATCAAATTTAGACACAACTCCATAAGAAGCATAAGAAGTTGAAAAGATTTTGATAGGTTGAGTATGGAGAGAAACTAGCTCTTCACTCTATAGCTGAGCTTATATTACAGGTGTTTTAATATTTTCAGGTGTTGAGCTGGTCATTAATATTGCATAAAGCCTTCTTATGCACTTGATCTGCAATGATTCATTTCTCATGACTGAGATCTTAGCACAGCTTTTTTTCCCCTGTTTCCCCAATGTGATTTAAAGAATTATTAATTTAATTTATTTTCAGCTCCTCATTAATATTGTATCCCATCATTTTTGTTATGATGGCCTGATTGTAAATTCTTATCATTAAAAATCTGGTTATAAAACATAATTACCACTGTCAACTATGCTTGGAAAACAAAGCTTTTGATTTTCTGTGTGAAGGTGACACGGGCTGCTCTGCATGTGCTGTAACAAGCAAACTACAAGCTGAAGAAATCCAGCCTTGATTTAAAGTTTTCACCTGCTTTTTGAGTCACATTGGCATTGGCAGACTGTGTACAGTACTGCAGATTGCATTGTAATAATTGAGAACTTGCCCTGTCCAGTCCAATACCAAACCAAAGAAGAATCCTTTGCAAGTGTTTCCCAGAAACTTTTCCAAAACTTGCAGCCAATCCAAATAGAGCCTCATGCCCCACAAAGCCCACCTATTCAGTGGTCTCTAACTTGATTTTCTCCAGACCTCTTGAAATGAGCCGGTGTTGTGGCTACATCAGTTTACTGCTGGTTTGATAGATGGCTGAGCTGCTGATTGAACTGATTCAAAAGTGCATTTTGAAGGGGACAAATGTTTGTGTCTAGACCATGGGACAAAGTACAACCAGCTTCTTTCATCCAAAGCATTTTACGGAATACACATGAAATACTCCTCCGCATTTCGACTGTTATTTGAATTATTTGTGCACAAAATAACAATATTTCTGCAACAATGCAAAGTCACTTTTACCTACATTCTACAGACAGATTAAAATGCAAATTTTAAATAAATATAATTAGGACGTAATTAAAATTTGCAGTAACAAACAGTTTAAAATATGTGCAGCAATGTGATTATACAAAAGTAATTATATTTCAAAAGTAATTTAGTTTGCAGGCTTTACATTTTTAATATAAACTAGTAAATTGTCACAGATTTCAGCTTCTCTTTCAGTCTGACTTAATGAAAAAGGGGTAGGCTGAGAAATGAAATGCACCTTTAATTATTTAGCAAACTGCTGAATGAAGCTTGTTCTCTACATCAAACAGAGTGATGCACGGCACACGGAGAGCGAGGATCCACTGCAGTCAGTCACGAGCCGACACTCTACTCTCCGAGCTGTCTACTTAACGAACTGCTTTTCTGGTCCCTGGAAAATTGCAGGAAATCCGTCTATTTTAATGGATGTTTAACTCATAGTCATAGCACAGCCCATAACCTCCAATCCCCAGCGCATATTACAGCTTGGCAGAGTATTTGTTTTGTTTGAATAGCAATGTCAAATACTTTGTAGAAGAATTGCATTTTTGATGAAGTTTATTAATCTTTTTTTTTTTTCTCTGTCCGGTAGCAAAATTGTTGTCTGAAGGCCAAAAAGATTTACTTTCACAAGTGGCGCATTACAGCATTTGATATAATGGTCCACTTGATAGTCATATTTTATTAGGACTTCATTAGGATTTGTTATTTTTAGTTATTAAACCCACACTGGACAAGACTGGGGGACGTGAAAGAAAAAGAAGAAAGAAAGTGAAGAGTTGGGAGAAAGTTAACAGCAGGAGAGATAGAGTGGGGGTGGGGGACTGGGAATCTGATTCAACACCTGCTGAGAAAACCACAGCAGCAACCAACATATGCATGAACAGTGACAATGTTACTGAACAGCACACAGTACTAATAATACACGATATTTTTAGAGGCAGCAGCCGAATAAGATAGTGTGTGTCTGTAAGTACGTGTGTGTGTGTGAGCACTCGTGTTCATAAGGCTTCTCCATGTTAGTGTCTAATAGAAGGTGTGGGGAGCCACAACCATGCCCCAGCCACACCCAAGTACCCAGCCCTGGACACTGAGAACTACCAATGCACCAGGCACGTGGGGGAACCAGCCAGTGTGGTGGGGAGAAATAGGCCCCGTACATGGGGAAGCCTGAGATGTTCTAACAGAGAGAATGAGTCTAAGACTTGACCTAACACATAGACATAGACAAACAAGCATTTCCACCCTCATACACACATACACCACACACGGAGACACACGTCGTGCACACACTCACTCTCCACATACAGACTTTATACTCCCAAGTGTAGGCACCAATACTCCCAGATGGGCAATGGGGCCCCAGACACAGGAGATGGTCCCCTTCACTCTAGAGAAGGTAGAGACATGAGGCCGAAGAGAAGCCCACCAGCCCAGACCCCTCCCAGATAGCCAGCTTCTCCAGAGAACAGTTGTGTGAAAATATAGTTTGTGAATCTTTAAAGGAAGAATTAACAAGCAGCCACTAACTTTATTTATATTTTTAATCATCTACTTATGGCCACAAGGAAAATTACAATGTTCAGACAGTAAATTAGATTAATATGGAGATTTTGTAAAAAGGACTTATGAAACACAAAATTTGAAACACAAAAAAGCCGCCAGCCAAAGAAACAGTGCACAGTGAAAGTGCAGAGCAGGGCACGTTGACACATTTTGCAAACTAAATAGAAAATTGTCTGGCACCGACTTTCCAAATAATCAACGTGTTCACATGGGGAGACATGCAAAAGGTATCCTTTGGTTCGGATGTCTAGGCACATTGATTGTGAAGATGTTACATTACGAAGGATGATGTGTGTGTGGTTTTTTTTAAATAGTTTGCATTAGGGCAAGAGATGGTGGTGGCCTTTTGTAACTTTGTGCATTACATGTCTTTTCCCCCTTATTTTATTTTTTTCTTTTACTGGCTGGTTAGCTGAGGTGGGAAGTAACAAAATGCACTTTGTTACTGTACTTAAGTAGAATTTTCAGGTTTTTGTAATTATTTCGGTATGTCATTTTCTGTCAACTTTTTACTTTTGCTCCCTACATTTTTTCCCACTTTTACACAAATACACTGTGTTGCCAAAAGTATTTCCTCGTCTGCCTTCACATGTATGTGAACTTGAGTGATTTGTCATTCTTAATCCATAGATTATAATATGATGTTAGAATTCAGTGAGATCTGGACAGCAACCCATTCTTTCACAAATGTTTGCAGAAGCAGGCTGAATGCCTTTGTGCTTGATTTTATACACCTGTGGCCATGGCAGTGATTGGAACACCTGAATTAAATCATTAGGATAGGTGAGTGAATACTTTTGGCAATATAGTGTATCTGTATTTCGTACTCCTTACATTTTTTAAACAGGCTTGTTACTTTAGTTTTAACAAAGTTGAAGCTGAGATGAATTATTATTTCATATCCCTGCACACCCTGCACATAATAAAGACAGTCCCTACGGCATCTCCATCACAGATGCTTATTGCACATGAAAAGGGGAAATGGGCAAAATATATATATAATCTATGCATCATTTATTGCATTATACCCAAAAATTAACGTGGGCCAAAGTGACCGAGAACAGCAGATTTTGATGCAGTTGTAAATACACTGTGGTTGCCGTACTTCAGCATGGTAAGCACTACTGAATATGAGAGAACATCAAGGGAGTAACACTTAAATTGGCAGATAATTTGAAATGCAACATTTCTAACAGCTCAACAAATATCAGCAAACACACAAACCTGTCATAAAACATGACAAAAGCAGATGTGAAAAATCAGACAAATTTGCAGATGAACAAAAGACAGATCTTTATTCCAGCAATGAAATGTCCAAAAATCCACTGAGAAAATAAACAGAGCACTACACCAACTGGGAAGAGTTAGAAAGGAAAAAGAAAACGGACACTGAGACAAAGACTAAAAGGATGAGGGTAATTAAGAGAAGTGAGCCACGAGGGGAAGTGAAACTAAACATAACACTAGAGACAAGTAACTATCAAAATAAAGGAGTGAGAACTGTAACTTAATGGGGATGCACAGACATATAAAAGAACTTAGCCTGGAGGAACTGACAATGACGATAGGACAGGAAACATTGAGGGAACAAATTAAACTCTAAATCTAAGATTAAATTTTAACAGGAACTAAAAAGTCTAAAATTTTTAATTCAGTTTTTTTTCTCCTTACGTTCCACATAACAGATCTTAAAACTGGGTGAATTCATTAGAATTTAAGTTGAAATACAGCTTTTATTCCCTTGTATATAATATTATTTTATTATATTACATGTGACAAGTGGAGTTAAAAAGAACCATAAAAGATTTACGTTTAATTATCATTCTTTGAGTATATTTCACAGCGTGCCGTTTTTCACTTTTACTTAAAGGTACAGTGAGTAATTGTTTGAGGTTATTTAAAACTGATTAGTTTGTAATTATGTCTTCCAACAACTGGATGACTGTCATAAACGTAAAATTCATTAAACATACTAAAATGCTTGCAATTACTTCAGCTTAAGCATCCTAAAAAGGCTCAAGTGTCCCTAAAAATCACAATATTAAACATTCTCATATGGAACTCAGAATCAGAATCAGAATACTTTATTCATCCCGAGGGAAATTAGGGGTTACAGCAGGCAGCACGCTAATGGCGCATGCGCACTCACAAAGGAACCTTCTGACCAACTTTACACAAACATCACATTGGGCAGACTCAGTGAGGATGTGGCAAACTACACTACAGGGGTTCAGATGCTGCTGTTCTGCATAGGTCTGAATGGCATCAGTGAGATCCCTGGCAAGACTCGCTACGGATACCGATTACAGAATGGAAGAATTGTCAGCCACCTGCTTTGCATGGATAACACCAAGCTGTAAGCCAGGAGTGGTGAACGAGACATCAGGAAATGAGTGAAAAAGTAGCCAATTTCCAAAGAAAAACTTTTAAAAAGCTTTAGAAAGCCTGGAGAAGTATTGCTCAAGACTACTTAAAAGCTATTTGAAAGCAAAATATAAAGAAATAAGGGATGCCTCCAGACTTATATATTGCTTTATGCACTGTTGTTACCCCAGTAACAACTGTCTTTCCTTAATGAGTTATTGTCAATGAATACTGTGTGCTTGAGGTCTCTAAGTCCACTTCATTTTTATTACTAGGGTGTCCAACACTGTTGTTTTGTCAGAATCTCCTGGTGTCACACAGATAGACATTAGGTGTTCACTGAAATACTGTCACCAGGAGCTCACATGCTATTTCAAAGCAGTGACAAAGTCTTCATTAGGAGGAAGGAAGAGGTGGTGGTGGCTTAAATCACAGCTTTTTCAGACAGAAGATCACATTCCTTGTTCTGTTTGGTAATGTTGTGTTTTGCTTTTTGTTTCACTTTTGTTTTTTTCTTTTGGTTGATTTGTTGAGTTTTTTGGTAGGTTAAAATATCCTCCTTTCACAAGGAGACTCTGATTCTCCTTGTGAAAGGAGACTGATTCTCTCTTCTGTCAACGTATATCCTCAGTTGCGGTCAGCAGTTCACCTCATTTGCTTCATTGTCTACAGGTTTGACAAAGCCTCCGTGACGTAGGCCAACAGTCTTTTCTCACCTTTTCTTATGTGACTATTAAGGGTACAGGACTTGTCCTTCTTGCCTACCTTCTCTATTATAAAAAAATGTGATTTGATATACTTTCCCCTCAAAAGTAAAAAAAAAAGAAAAGTGTTATTAACAGGAAGGAGGGATTTGTGTTTTTGACTTGTATATGTACTCAGTGATCGAGCCAGGCTTGATTCTAGTGGCTTTAGTTTAGGCTTCTTCACACCTGACAACCAGCATGATTAAATCTACATAGACACAATTGTGTTTTTTTTCCATGTAGGACATCATTCCTTGTTGGTTTTGTTAAGGCTGCAGGCACTTTCTCTGTCCTCTCCTTGCACATTAAGACAGTGAGGCAAAGGTCACATACAAACCCTACATGGGACCTGCGGCAGTAGCATGCATTGTGCAATACAGTGATGAAGCACGAAGGAATGAGAGGTATCGGAAAGGATGGTGGCAAGAGGGAGGAAGGGGGTTGCTGGGGTGATCTTTTCTGTCCCTGTAAAGCTGCAGTTTACTTGTGTAATCCCCTACAGGGCAGCTAAAGGAGGATATCTTCCCATGATGCTTCTCTTGGGGAAATAAAGGTGCCAGCTGAAATGATCAATTTGTGGTCTGTGGTCCACAGTAAATTGGTGCTCAAACAGTCATAGCCAATTTGTATAATTTGGACAGAAAATTGCCAAATCGCTAACCTTCAATGTTGAAATCATTAATTAATCATTGTAGCAGAAAGTACTTGATAAACGGCAAAATAAACTCAACTTGGGCTAAAAAAAAAAAAATAAATACACACTTGCTTAGCATTAAGAGCAAGGCAATACTGGTAATTGTATTTCGATCTGGGCTGCATGTGTGTGTGTATGTTATTATTCTTGTTAAGTGGCACCTTAACACTGAAGCGCAAGCTAATGAAAATCTCCTCAAGCTTGCCTGTAGCTAAAGATGCCCAGCCAAGTCTCTCTTTAGCTCTACGCCACATGTTGGCCTGTTGATATTCTGCTGTTTTAATAATATGAGAGATTATCAACTTTATAATTGCTGAGAATCAGCACTTCTTTGGATTTGTGTTTCAGATCTGCTTGTGCTTGCTCCCAAATTCAAGAAGTATTGCAACCTAAATGCCCTCATGAAATTGGAATTCTCCAGAGTTGAGTCTCCGCTTTAATCACTGTCATCCTTGAAATGAACGATAACAAGGTTTTGTTGGCAATCTCTTCTACATTTGTAGTCATATTTCCACTCCCCTATTCTTGTTGACCTGGCAAGGGATGCAGCAAACAATTTTGCAGACAACTGCAGGGAAGGTGGTGGAGTTCAGCAACATCAAGGTGCTGCAATGAGATATCAGAAAACTCAGCGAGGTTGATATGCTGTAGTCGGGAGTTATAAGATAAATCTCAGGGAGCAGATCAGATAGGTCTCAAGCTGCATAACCCCAAGAATCAGCTTAAAGAAAGAAAGAATGTCAGAGCTGGCAACTTGACATCAAAGTAGAATCTCCCCCTCAGATGTTTTTCTTGCTTTACCTGAAAGGCCACAAGATGTTCCTTCTCTTGCAGTGAAAAGAAAGTTGGCTAAAGCTTGCTCCAACTATTGAAACAATTGTTTTGAAATAAATAAATAAATGCACATAGTGAAATTAAACTCAAGCACTTCCCATTAGATTAGATATTGATTTCTCTTCCAAATTACTGTAAAGAGATCTCTCTCTAGATGATTAGGTGTTTGTACATGTACTCTTACTTTCTTTCCTACTGTGTCAAGCATGGGTTGCAGAGGTTATGGACTCAAAATCTACACTGATAATTAACAATAAAACAAATGTAAAATTTGTCCGTTCATCATAAACTTTTAAAAATATGTCGTTTAGGTCAATTTAGCTAGAAACCAATTTTTTGTCTGTCCTCCTTTCTACTTGGTCCTTTGTAATTGTGATCATGTTTTTTGTGATCCTTCTGTTTTAATCTAATTTCTCTAATCTAATAAACGTAGACTTACTCTGAACAAAATGGTAACAACCAGGTATCAAACCAGACCAGTGTTGTCACAATTATTATTCAGTGTCATAGCTGGATGCTCAACCTGACTATATCTTCAATAGTTTATATATTTCTAACAAAAACAAAACATTTTCAGTTGTACTATTCAAAATCTAGACTGCTGGTAGCTGGAGAGCATAGCAACTTGTGATCAGTAGTTTAAGGAGTAATCTAAGGAGTAAGTAGTCTAAGGAGGGTTCCCCGGCTGTAGATGAATGGGTGGCAAAGATGAGAAGAGAGAACAAAAAAAAAACCCTTTTCTTTTCCCTGATCTTCTTTTAGGATTGTCTTTAAGGTCTGCATCCCATACACTGATAAAAACCAATGCACAGTACACAGGGAGGGCACTGCAGACAGACTGTGGGATAGACCTGTATAGCAGTGACTCTCACAAATATTTTTTTTAAAGCTTTTGCTAACTACGGGATTAGTTTGAATAAGTGACCAGGTAACTGATATATATATATATATATATATATATATATATATACATATATATATATATATATATATATGATAAATCATGATATTTGTGTCTTCAATTTTGGTCATGTAGGAGACCAAAAGAAAGTACATAATGAATGACCATGAAAGCCTAAAGCAGACAAACAAGGAAGTCAGGATCCAGATGTTTGCTTCACAATGAGTACAAAATACATACTTAGTCTGCAGTCACAGGCTGTTACAAAAGCAGTAAAACTGTTATTTGCAAGTCTGCCTGCAAATTACTGCAATCTGGACTCCACAAAATATTAACAGGGGCTGAAGTTGTGTTTATTGTCGGAGTTATGCATTTACAAAGACAGGTTAGGTAGTAACAGTAAATCTCAAAATTTATTTCTCCAGATATCACATGGGAAGCTGTCAAAGTCAGAGTCACCATTTATCTACATTTAAGCACACAACCCTCCCCCTTCAGTTCCTTTGTCAGAACATTTTTATTTTACTGTTGGTAAAAGTCCCCACAAATAGGGATAGGTTAATTGGATAATCCAAATTGCCACTAGGTGTGAATGTGCGAGTGAATGTGAGTGTGAATGGTTGTTTGTCCTTGTGTGTTAGCCCTGCGACAGACTGGCGACCTGTCCAGGGTGTACCCTGCCTCTCGCCCTATGACAGCTGGGATTGGCTCCAGCACCCCCCGCGACCCTGAAAAGGATAAGCGGTAGCGAATTGATGGATGGATGGTAAAAGTCTGATCTGTTTACTAACCTCAAGAATGAACTCAGAAATCAGTGATTATTGTTTGCACAGCAGTACGACAGAAGCACACGAACATATTGATGAATAGTGGATAAGAAATACGAGTGAACCACATATTGAGAGTTTGTTCAGGACAGAACACCAAGACACTGATAGCTTCACGTGCAGCTCGTGATTGATTGAGTGACTGATTGACTAATACTTGTTTTCTAGTTTTATTTTAGCTAGTATATGCTAAGGAGCACCTCAATACGAATATACCTACCCTTCAGCTGTTTGCATATTATGAGTCATGAAACATTTTGGCAGGTAATTCTAAGAGACCTAAGGTCCATACATTTTTCATATGATTCATTTTTCCTGCAGCAGCATGTTGTCTAAATAAAACAAATTACTCTCTTTCAAAGGGAACTTTTTATACACCTCAGTTTGTGAAGCTAAAGCTGCTTCTATTCTGGTTTCCTGCTTCTACTTAATAAAAAGTGCAATTAATAACAAAAACAGACATTTAATTGGTCGGTGGTATTAAGTTTTAGAGTTGCACAGCACTGACCAGAAACAACCAGTCTTCCATTTAGTGAAAAAAATCAATCAATGATATTTTAGCATGTGAACAGGTGTGTGAAATGTCGAAATAAAAACAAACAACGACAATAATAAGGTATTAAGGTGTGTGTTCAAAACCACTGACTTGAGGGTGGATCAAACTGAAACTACCTGTAAAACATGTAAGGTTTACGTAATCCGGTATAAGCTTTTAAGGGAAGAACCTGCCATGAAGTGCTTTACAAAGGTATTAAAACCATGGTCAAATAAACACACCTCCATCAAGCAAAACACCACAAAACCCACAACCATTCCCCAAAAGCCTGTCTGAATAGATTTGTTTCAGGTGTTTTGTAAAGGAATTTTATGAGTGTGAATTTACATTGGAAGCTTCCTTGATAACAGTGACAACCAGAAACGGACCTTTAACAGTTAATCCATACAGTGATTGTCAGGATCTGAAGTAGGACTTACTTTAAAAAGTGCAAGAACAAAGTGCTTTCTGTTGCATGACTTCAGAGTGTTAAACGCTCGCCCTTGTCAGGCTATATCCTGTGTGTCACTTTATTCTACTAAAAGGAAAGTGGCAACAGTGTTATCAGCTTTCAGACTAACATGACCTCATTTCACAGTCAGTACTATACCAACACTCTATGCTTGCATCTAGAATTGTCAGGAAAGTAAAAAATGTAGATTTTGCATATGTCTAACATTATATATAGCTCTTTACCTCAGCTATGTCAGGAATTGTATCCTCTCACCAACTGGAACAAACTGTACACCTCGGTATTATTTTTAAACTTAAAAAAATTCTTAATTATTATTATTTTTTAAAGATGCTGATGAAAAAATAAAAACTGGTCACACTTTCTATTACAGCTTAGTAATAAGGTGATAGTAGTGGGGTAAGAAAGTGTGAACAAGAAGATCAGAACATGGAGAAAAAATATTATGATGTAATTACTAAAGACCAAGTGGTTATAACCAATTAACTGAAATGTAGGTACTTGGGTAATAACAGACCGAAAAGTAGGGATAATGACGTGAATACGAAGGTATATCTAAGATGCAAAAACAATTTTTACTATTAGGATAATATATAAATAAGAATATGATGACCACTTCCAATAAAATGTGACTATCTGGCCATTAGAATTGTTATGTACTGACTTTAAAGTGGTGGTAACCTGATAATAATAATCTAATACTGGAAGATCCTCATACTAGTGTACTATTACCATGTTTTTTAATCAGAAAAACTGTTTTTTTAAATATCTTGCTGCATTTTGTATAAGTTCATACTCAAGTTTAAAACAACAACTACACTAAAGCTATTCTGTTATACCTGTATGCAAAAAAAAAATAAATTTCATAGTTCAGCAATACTGATCAATCTAATAAACTTAAACCTACACCATCCTCCCTATTCTGGTATTTTAAAGAGTATTTGGCGTAAATATTAAGCAACCTAACTAATAGGGTTCCAACTCCCAGCAACAACAAAAATAAATAAATAAAAAATAGGGAACCACCCCTCACGCTCCACCTCATGATGCTTAATCGACATAATCAACCTTAATTTGATGCGGTGTGAAATAAAATGCACAGAAATCAATTATTTTTCAATATATTAAAATATTAAATAGATTCAACATCTTTCTTCAACAAAATTGTAGACTGCACAGATGGTACCTTCCCAAAGGAAAATGTACTATAGCTTACTAGGGTATATTAGACTTAACAGTTACTATATACAGTAATGGACTTCTATACATTTTACATCAGATTAAAACTTTGGGTGTAAGATTAGGATAATTATTTAATAACAGCCAGACATTTTAAATGAGAATAAGAAAGAAAAGTATGTCTTTGTGCTCCCCTTTTCCCTGTTCATGCCCTATCGGCCCCCCTGGCTAAACTTTGCTAGATCCACCCCTGCACAGTTACAGCCTTCAACTGCGTAGAAAAGGATCCTGGTGTAGAAAGTAATATTAAATAAATTCTAACAACAGCTTATCAAGCTTAAACGTGCTGCTGTTGTTCAGCTGCCGGTTTCCTCTTTCTGGTGCAAAGTGGGCCAAAAACAAAGAAGAGAGACAGAGTCGCGACAGAAAAGCCGATCAGCTGATCATTAAGCAGTTTCATGATTGAAGTAGCAGCAAGAAGAGGCAGTCGCTTGTTAAGCTTAACGCAGGAATGCTTTACAAACATTCAGAGATGGACTTACACACTTGCTTTACTTCTCTCGGGGATAACTTTGTCGGAGATGAAATGCCGGGTTGCTAGCGAAGCTCCACATGCTATCCAGACCACCACAGGTCCCGCATGCCACAGCCGCTCTATCACGTGATGCATACTGCTCCGACGTGCTAACGTTCTGAGGCGAGTTACGGCGTGTTTCAAGTTTTGTGAGGTGCTTTCGTGATATTTAATGGATCGGATTACATTTTTTATTTTTCTCCGATATCCGATCCAGTAATTTAGGTCAGTATCGGACCGATACCGATACATAATATCGGATTGGTCCATCTCTAGTTCATAATGAAGTTCACAAAAGATTTAGCCATGACAAACAAAAAAACAAACAAACAACAAACACAATGGTGTTAGCTAATAAAGTACCAATTTGAATTTCAACAATTTAATGAAAGATACTGTGTTTGAAAATCTTAAAATCTGAGGTGAATTATGTAATTTTCTATATTTATTCATGGAAAATGAGATTTAGGTGAGGCAAGCCTGGGGCCAAAGAAAAAGCATTAATCCAAAATGGATTGTAATATCTTTAAAAGGAAATCATCCCAAAAGAGTGTATATACAGTGGGGCAAAAAAGTATTTAGTCAGCCACCGATTGTGCAAGTTCCCCCACCTAAAATGATGACAGAGGTCAGTAATTTGCACCAGAGGTACACTTCAACTGTGAGAGACAGAATGTGAAAAAAAAATCCATGAATTCACATGGTAGGATTTGTAAAGAATTTATTCGTAAATCAGGGTGGAAAATAAGTATTTGGTCAATAACAGAAATACAACTCAATACTTTGTAACATAACCTTTGTTGGCAATAACAGAGGTCAAACGTTTACTATAGGTCTTTACCAGGGGTCCGTTCTTCGTACCTCGCTTACTACATCCAAGATCAAATCATCGCGCTAACTTTGAGCTCGCTATCCGGGTTCTCCGAACACACCTGTTGTTGACGATTAGTATAGCTGGATGAAGTAATGTGAGATCACCGGGTGGCTTAACAGGGGCTATGCATCGATAGTAGAAACATTGATCGGCAACCCTTTGATTGGTCGGCGAAAATGTCGAAGGAGCGCGCTCAGTATTTTTCGGCAGCAGAGCAAGAACTCTTGATTGAGGGATTTCAGGAGTTTCAGAGTTTAATTAAAACGCAAGGGAACACTGCAAAGGCTGCAAAAGCAAGGAGAGAGGGCTGGCAGAAAGTTGCTGACAAATTAAACTAGTAAGTAATTTAATAATAATAATAATAATAATAATGGATTGGATTTATATAGCGTTTTTCAAGGCACCCAAAGCGCTTTACAATGCCACTATTCATTCACTCTCACATTCACACACTGGTGGAGGCAGCTACAGTTGTAGCCACAGCTGCCCTGGGGCAGACTGGCAGAAGCGAGGCTGCCATATCGCACGATCAGCCCCTCTGGCCATCACCAGTAGGCGGTAGGGTAAATTTATTATATTATATTACATTATATCATATGTAATATAATGACATCCACATGGTAGGATTTGTAAAGAACTTATTCGGAAAATAGGGTGGAAAATAAGTATTTGGTCACCTCAAACAAGGAAAATCTCTGGCTCTCGCAGACCTGTAACGTCTTCTGTAAGAAGCTTTTCTGTCCCCCACTCGTTACCTGTATGAATGGCACCTGTTTGAACTCATCATCTGTATAAAAGACACCTGTCCACAGCCTCAAACAGTCAGACTCCAAACTCCGCCATGGCCAAGACCAAAGAGCTTTCGAAGGACACCAGGAAAAGTATTGTAGACCTGCACCAGACTACAATAGGCAAGCAGCTTGGTGGCCCCCGGTCTGGATGGGCCTGGGCCCCCTTTCCCTGGCGGGTCGCGGAGTATTGGGGTGCCTACTGGGGTCAGCGGGGGAGCTGGCCCCAGGGAGGGGTCACTTGCCCCTCCCTTCCTTCCCTCCCCATCTCCAGCTGCCTCCCTCTTCCCGCTCCACCACAACCACCCACACACGCAGGATTTAAGTTAAAAACAGGCGATTCACAAAAATTGCGGAAAAATCTTCACCTGTAAACTGTAAATTGCGAATTCTAGAGTAGGGGTATGTCACCAGGGTGCAGAGGAGACTACCCCCCGTCCCCTTCTGGCTGCCTCTGCCTCAATTTTATCCCACAACTTAGACATTCACATTACTCACACTCTCATTACACATACATATAGGATCTTGGGGGTGGGCACGATACACGGAATCCAAAGTACCATCAGGGTGTACACCTCACCCCTGGCGTCGTTGCCCACCTCTCAAGGTTAAATACACGTAGACATTGAGGGCTAGCAGGAGGGACCATGCGCTTACCTGCTGCTCTCTGGCAGGTAGCTCCATGCCCTCCTGGGTTTTAAATGCACCTTAGAACACACATGCATCAACACTACAATGAGCGGGTGGAGGGAGGTTTGGAGTCTTCTCTCACCCCCATTCTCTGCGACCTGCTGGAGCGGGGGGGCTAGGAGGAGGAGTTGGCCGTCCGACTGCGGTCTGGAGTGTGGGGCCTCCCTGCTGCTGCGGAGTCGGGGCGGTCTGCCTCCCCCCACCGCAGGGAAAAGGGTAACACCACCTGGGTCTGGGTGCAGTTCCCCCTCCAGGGGCAAGGGTACCTAGACCCGGTTTGTAGAGTAAGCTTGGGGAGTGTGATTGTGTGTACAGCGTCTCTTTATGTCTGTCTCCACGTTGGTTGAGTGTGGAGTAAGTGCATATGAGAGCATGAGGGGGGGAATGGATGTTTGTATCTGTGTGTGCCTGTATTTCTGTGTCTATATGTCAGGTTGGGTGTCAGGCGCCACCTCTCTGGGGACATCTTAGGCCCTCCAAGGTTTGGAGGCCTATCTCCCCCTACCACCACTTCCCCTGCCAGTGGCGGACTCCCTCAGACATCGGTGCGTTGGTGGTTCTTTGTGTCCGGGGATGGGCGTCCGGGTACACACCGGCTCACTCCTTGGCGGCGGCTTATCGGGGCCTGGAGCCTGGGGCTCGCTCGGGCCACTTCGGAGGTGGGGTGCCCCCGGCCTCTCGGCCTGGGGCTCGGTCACTCAGGCACGGCTGGCTGCCGGCGGAGCTCACGGGCGCGTCACTGCAACTCCCCCTGGCTTCTGCTCCGCGGCTGCTGAGTGAGCCCTCATCTGGGACTCTCCTCAGCTCTTACTGGGACAGTGGCGCGGCTGCCCCTCTGTTGGTCTTCCTTGGTCTGTTGTGTTCTGGGGGCCTCTGGATGTCTGGAGTTTTGATCTCCTCCATACCTGCTTCATGCCCTGGAGGACGGGGCTGTGGCCCCCCCACACCCTCTAGCAGATCATTACATGAAGGAACCTTTTAAAAAACAAAAAACAAGCGCGTCCATGCTCACAGGTGTACACACGGGCGATCACACCCACAAACTACACCCTTTTTGGCTCCTACCTCAAAGCACACTGTGTTCTGTTGATCTTATGTGCTGCACAATAATGTTTAATATTTAGTATTTACTGTCATATTCCCATATATCATTGTGATGCTGTTTATTCTATTACTCTTGTTCTCTTTTGCTTGTTTTCTTTTTTCTTTCTCAGCAGGTGATCCAGGTGATTGATATATGGATTTTTTCTTTCTTTTTTTTTTTTCTGCTCATTCTGTTGGTTTTTGTTTTTTGACCTTCTCCCCCATCCCTCTTCTCAGCTGTTTCTCTTTCCCTCTTTCTTTCTCCCCTTCTTTCACCCAGTCAAGTCTAACCCGTATTCAGTAAATGAAAATAAAATAAACAATAAAAGGTGAATCAAACGGACCATTACGGCAAGGCTGGGATGGTCAATTTGGTAAAGCAAATCCGTTGGGCATCTTTCTTTGCCTTTAGACAACAATTCTGATGGCAAAGGAGCCAAACGGGACAGGCAAAAAAAAAAAAAAAAAAAAATACAATAGGCAAGCAGCTTGGTGTGAAAAAAATCAACTGTGGGAGCAATCATCAGAAAATGGAAGACATACAAGACCACTGATAATCTCCCTCGATCTGGGGCTCCACGCAAGATCTCATCCCGTGGGGTCAAAATGATCATGAGAACGGTGAGCAAAGATCCCAGAACCACACGGGGGGACCTGGTGAATGACCTGCAGAGAGCTGGGACCAAAGTAACAAAGGTCACCATCAGTAACACACTACAACGGCAGGGAATCAAATCCCGCAGTGCCAGACGTGTTCCGCTGCTGAAGCCAGTGCATGTCCAGGCCCGTCTGAAGTTTGCCAGAGAGCACATGGATGATACAGCAGAGGATTGGGAGAATGTCATGTGGTCAGATGAAACCAAAGTAGGAATTTTTGGTATAAACTCAACTCGTCGTGTTTGGAGGAAGAAGAATACTGAGTTGCATCCCAAGAACACCATACCTACTGTGAAGCATGGGGGTGGAAACATCATGCTATGGGGCTGTTTTTCTGCCAAGGGGACAGGACGGCTGATCCGTGTTAAGGACAGAATGAATGGGGCCATGTATCGTGAGATTTTGAGCCAAAACCTCCTTCCATCAGTGAGAACTTTGAAGATGAAACGAGGCTGGGTCTTCCAACATGACAATGATCCAAAACACACCGCCCGGGCAACAAAGGAGTGGCTCCGTAAGAAGCATTTGAAAGTCCTGGAGTGGCCTAGCCAGTCTCCAGACCTCAACCCCATAGAAAATCTGTGGCGGGAGTTGAAAGTCCGTGTTGCTCGGCGACAGCCCCAAAACATCACAACAAACCTGCTCGGGAGCAGGCTTACTTTATGTAAACAGGATTAGATCGCGGCCACTCAGGTATGTCCGCTTCATTTATACGAAAGCAACAGCAATATTTTACCACTGTTTTACCATAAATAAATATTATCAATGTAACTAAAGATAATGCAGTATTTGATTCTTTTATTGATTCCATACAGATACATACAGGTCATTTCCTAAAAAAAGGGAAATGTACTATTAATCACTCTATTTCATGTATTTGATTATTTCAGATGTAATTCATATTTTAGAGTAGTAATTGTAAATTACTTCATGTAATCAAGATGAGAGACCACGGCTATAAAAGCGAAGGTGGATTTGGGAAGTCTGTCGCAGCCATGTCCTGTCCGTATACGCGAGCAACCCATTGCGGAAGGTGCGAGATTGACAAGGAGAGTTTTCAGAATTCCGCGTATATTGCGGGATAGACAGGATCCTTTAGCTCAGCGCGACAGTGTGCTCATAGAGAGATATCGATTTTCCCGTGAGGGTATTATTTACTTAACCAACTTGTTGACGAAGGGGTGCAGGACCACCACCTGTCTTTTTTTGCTCTGCCCTTTTCTTGGTTGCTATTATAAACAAACAAACAGATTATTTCAGGGTCTCTTTTCAAGAGACTAAAAGCAATATAAGTGATAAATATTACCATTCTGTAGCATATTCTTATATTTCACTTTTACTTGTTCCCATGTTCTAGTGGGTCCTGTCGTGGCTCTAATGTGAAAGAGGATAAAATGTAATATAATATAATAAATTTACCCTACCGCCTACTGGTGTTGGCCAGAGGGGCCGATGGCGCGATATGGCAGCCTCGCTTCTGCCAGTCTGCCCCAGGGCAGCTGTGGCTACAACCGTAGCTGCCTCCACCAGTGTGTGAATGTGAGAGTGAATGAATAGTGGAATTGTAAAGCGCTTTGGGTGCCTTGAAAAGTGCTATATAAATCCAATCCATTATTATTATTATTAAATTACTTACTAGTTTAATTTGTCAGCAACTTTCTGCCAGCCCTCTCTCCTTGCTTTTGCAGCCTTTGCAGTGTTCCCTTGCGTTTTAATTAAACTCTGAAACTCCTGAAATCCCTCAATCAAGAGTTCTTGCTCTGCTGCCGAAAAATACTGAGCGCGCTCCTTCGACATTTTCGCCGACCAATCAAAGGGTTGCCGATCAATGTTTCTACTATCGATGCGTAGCCCCTGTTAAGCCACCCGGTGATCTCACATTACTTCATCCAGCTATACTAATCGTCAACAACAGGTGTGTTCGGAGAACCCGGATAGCGAGCTCAAAGTTAGCACGATGATTTGATCTTGGATGTAGTAAGCGAGGTACGAAGAACGGACCCCTGGTAAAGACCTATAGTAAACGTTTGACCTCTGTTGTTGCCAACAAAGGTTATGTTACAAAGTATTGAGTTGTATTTCTGTTATTGACCAAATACTTATTTTCCACCCTGATTTACGAATAAATTCTTTACAAATCCTACCATGTGGATTCATGGATTTTTTTTTCACATTCTGTCTCTCACAGTTGAAGTGTACCTCTGGTGCAAATTACTGACCTCTGTCATCATTTTAGGTGGGGGAACTTGCACAATCGGTGGCTGACTAAATACTTTTTTGCCCCACTGTATCCATGGCTGCATGTCATTAATAAGCAATTTCTTTGAAAATGCTGCAGGTCTGGGGAGAAAAATAAATACAAAAATGAATAAATAAAAAATGGAAAGATGCTCTTGTGGCTCGGCTACCAAGTGAGAGGTCAAGGTCATTTTAGAGAAAGGTAAAAGCAAGACTACACCTACTTTGACACCTGACCATTTGCCACTGATGGGGAAGCTTACCGTTAAAGCCTATTATCCTCACATACTCATATCACGGTGTTGTTGTGTACCATATATCCTCCTAGATTCCTGAAATTCTCATTAAAAAAATATTTAGACTTGTTAGTTTCCACCAGATGAGAAATCCCACGCTGGAATAGAATTTGAGACAGAGAATAGATATTTACGAGATACCAATGATGAATAAACACAGAATAGGGACTCCTTCGTGTGGGTGCATCATTCACTTTGGGGGGTTATCTTATACAGCGGATCATCAGTGCTGAGCATGGAATCTGCAGTGTGACTTAGGTGCTTCAGAGGACATCCCATGTTACACAGTAATCAAAAAAGAGATCGCAGGGAATATCATCCAAGCAGAATGTGGAGTTGAGGGGATGGAATTGGGAAATATATTCGTGATTTTCCACCTGCATCCAGTACCTGTCTCAGTGAATAAATATGAACTGAGTGTCCATCCTGCACTTTTCACTGACAGACAGTTGCTTGCAAAATGCAATCTTGCAATATATGAAATCATATTCACACTCTACTTGTTCATATGTAAATCACACATAAAGGTGTTGTAACATCCCTTACAATACGGACAAACCAGTGAAGTGGCTAAGTACCCAAGCCAAACCCAATTGTCATCTGCACCTGGTGTAAATATTTTATTGGATTCTTGATCGAACCATAATTTGCACATTAAATCTAAAGTTGTATTCAGTAAGACCATGAATTCATTAGGAAGGTGTTTACTGAAATTAACAAATTATCAGTAAACAGCAGAGTCCTTTTCCTGAAGACTTCCGTGCATTATTTGCAACCAGAGGAGTCCTGCTGTGCTGACAATTAGAAAGACACGTTTTCTTCAGCCAGTGTAACTATAAGATAATTGATTATTGTCTGTGAACCTCTTTAAGCACAAAAGGAAAGATTCCATGAGTCCGAAAGAACATTTCTTTTTTAAGAAAATGGGGACAATCTAAAGTTGCACCATTCTTTCTTATTCATGAGGCTTAATTGTGCTTGTGATTTGACACTTCAGCTGTATATAATAGGTGAATAGTCATTATGTTGACACAGAATGGTGTAAATACTGTAAAATAAATCACACACAAAATTATTCCAGTAAATTATGCTTCAAAATATTCAAAAATAAGGTCACATTGGCCCATAGTGAAAACTGCTGATGGAATATGTGCCTTTCTAAGTGCAGAGTTGCGAACAGGAAGTTTTGTTATGTGTTAAGATACTTTAATGAGTGTAAAAACCAACTATTCCATTTGTACCTGTTGTAAAGACCTACAGTACATGAAATTGGCTCAAGCATAGTAGTGTTTGTACACAGAAATGCATTAAACCAGAAACAGTAAGGGAAACCTTTGACCCTATTTTTATGTATTTATATAGGTTCAGAAAATGTATTCCTCTGTATTCTTTTATTTCTGCTCTATTTTTCAAAAAGAATACGCCAGTCAGTGTAATACAGTCGGAGATAGAAAGGCCTATGTTCAGGACAGATCAAAAGCCTGATATCTAATATAGCACACCAATAACAACTGGGTACAATCTAGCCAGCTAACTTCCTTTGTTCTTTCAAAAAGCATTATACATAATTGTAAAACATTGTTTGGAAATATGTCACTAGTTATGCTAGTCTACAGACTACAACAGACTGGCACTTCGTCAATGTTTTTGGAAAATGCTGCAATACCAACTGCACCAACGTTTTAAAAAATTGAGTGTTAATCCATATTTTTGTCGAAACATTTCACTCTGGAACAAAATGTTACATTGACAACCCAATGGACTAATAAACTGACATTTCAATCCCTTGAGCCATGTGGCAGGGGTGGAAACAAGTCTTCAGAGTCCTCTACTAAAGTCATATTTAGGATTGTAACCTGGGGGATGATAAAACAAACAAACAAAAAAAAAAACAGTTGCTGAACAACAGCCAATATTGCATCAGGATACTGTAAGTTGCATACTCAAAAAGCCACAGTATGATGGCATGGCTTGTTCTCTGTCAATTCTTTGGCATACAAACACAGACCCCTTTTGTGTCTAAATGTGCATTACAAACATATACTACAAAGTGATTTACAGAATAAATCATAGGAGTTGGAGAATCATCCATCTATCCATTTTGTTCTGCTCATCCAAACATCCAAACAGGACAAAAGAATGCCATTCGTCAAGAGACTGCATGTAGCTAGGAAGTAGAAGTCTGCTACAGAAAATTTGTTATAAGCACATCCAGAAGAGGATGGATGGATGGATAAATAGATGGATGGATGTTTTTGAGCTGCATGCTGATATCAAGGCTACCTCATCTCATTTTTAAAGCAAAGATTTAATGTGTGAGCAACAGACTATATGCGGTATTAAGTAATGTGACACATTTATTTGCTGTTACCTAGCTAGCAAAGTTTGGTAATTAGTTTGTTTTGTTTTTTTTCCCCAATGAGAAATGCTTTTTTTTTAAATGAATGTATTCCGTTAATATCCACCTATTTTAATAGACTTTTACTCAACTGCCGTGTCCTAAAGAGTCGGTTGTGACAAATTGACCCACATTTTTGTAGAGACTGTAATGTCTAGTCTGGAAAAAAGAGGTGGTAAGATTCAGATGAAACCGAATAAAATTCCCCATCTGGTAAATAAATAAGTAAGCATCTATATAAGCACCAAGCAACCATGGATTGCTTTGAAGTCAACAGTGGCTGGAGGTTTAGATCAGGGGTGCCCAATCCCAGTCCTCGAGAGCTACCGTCCTGCAGCTTTTAGACGCATCCTTCTTCTGACACACCTGAATCAACTGAATGCCTTGTTATCAGGCCTTTGCCAAACTTGATGGCATGCTGAAGAGGTAATCACACCATTTGATTCAGCTGTGTTGGAGTAGGGATGCATCTAAAAGCTGCAGGATAGTAGATCTCGAGGACTGGGATTGGGCACCCCTGGTTTAGATGAATGACTTGTTACTTGCCCATGGCTACAACACGCAGTGGACCAGCCAGCCATTAGGGTCCTGTACCACCTGGCCAATGATCTTCTTTTGGAAATGCCCTGCTGCCTCCACCTGCCTGCTAAGATAATCTGCAACGTATAATAAATGACATGGCCCACATGCACTAAAGTAACGGCATGCACTTAGTCATTTTTTTTTATCTGGCTGACAAGGCTACGATTCCTCAGGAAGTTGTAAATAGCTGGAAAGTTCAAATGAATAAAAATGAAAACCTGAATTACTCTCTCAAACATTGGGTTAATTCTTTTGTATTTCATTTATGATACAATACAGTTGTGGTAACCAAATCTTTGGTTTCCTTAACTCAATTGCTAAATTCAGCAGGAAATTTTTCAGTACTACAAGAGTTAAGAGAAGTTTTAGAGGGAAAGGAGTAGACTGGAAAACAAGAGATATAAGGTTAGAGGTTCCGCATGTTTGGCTTGCAGTTGCTGCTTTTGTGTAACTGTCGAAAAAAATAAGCACTATGTCAAAAGACCTGCCAAACTAGAGCTGTAGGGAAATCATCTTCATAAGAGAATAGCATTAGAATTATTATGCACAACCACTTCATGTTAAGTTTTGGAAGCAAAACATATTTGCCTTAAGTACAACTTCTATACACCAGTAAGTCACGGTATTTATCACTAAAGATGGCTAAGAATTATTGTTTTAATAAAATGTATTTTTGTCAAGTTTTATTAAGTTTGTTAATCTTAAGATTAAATTCTACTGCATTCATTTTGTTGATACTGTTGTCCCTTTAAAAAAAAACATAAAACATAATGTTTTTCAACAGAAAATGTTAGTTTTGATGAATTATTAACTTTTACTTTGTAAGGTAATTGCACTGAGTCAGTACCTAACTTGGTGTTATAATTTCATGCTTCTCTTATGTTTTTCATTTGCACAGTACCATATGAAAATACATGTAAAATGAAGCAAAACAGAAGCTATAAGCCTGTTTTAAAATGCAGGTCAGGTTTTCATATCTGGCTGATAAGAAGATCCAACAATTAAATGGCGAGCCTTCCAGTTTGGTTTCCAAAAATCCAGATCTCCAGATCTCCATTGCCCTCTAACAGACGGCTCAACTGTCTGCCTTGTGGTTGGAGTGTGGCAGTCACTTGGATTACAACCAACTTGAAAACATACAAATAAGGACTGCACCCTGATCCTACCAACACTGATGGGTCTCATATGCATTCTAATTTACCACCTTAACATGTCAGAACCCCAGTTTAGTTATCTTTTTAAGTGCTCAAATATGCTTTCAATGTAACAAATTACCAGTATTTTCTATTTTGTTACTGTTTTATATTGGAATATGTGCACCCAGCTTTTGTTTTCCAGGTAAGACAAACAACAGTAGCAAATATCTTTCTTATGTTCACAATGCATTCCTTCCGCTAAGAGCTGATGTCCTGCTCTTGTAATATCTAGTAAACAAAGCTATAAGTTTTCTTCTTTAAAATGATTTTGTTACTATACGATCATAAGCTACTGTGATATGTCAGTGGTTGCTTATACATGTATTTTTCATGCATTTAGATTGGGATTGTTATGGATGGAGGTTAGAGAGGGAGTCTGTCTGATCACATTTGTTCTGGATGCACTCTTCTGTGAAATCATGAATTGGAGAAAATGTCTCCAGGGAGCCATCAAAACCAGACACCCACTGTTGATCTTTATGACCACAGGATTTTTTCTGCTATGGGACATCAACTGTGTACGAAATGTCTCAAGCTCAGGGGCCTGTTCTTCGTACCGCGCTAAGTGAGTTAGCTGGATGAGATTGTTGACGATTTCGCGTGATCCTGGATCGTTCGGTTCCCCGAAGCCCATCCGGGACTTGCTGTCATAGCAACAGAGCCGTAAGCGTAAACCTGCTGGGGAGCAGGTTTACTTTATGTAAACAGGATTAGATCGCGGCCACGCAGGTATGCCCGCGTCATTCATACGAAAGCAACAGCGATATTCCACCACTGTTTCACCATAAATAAATAACATCAATGTAACTAAAGACAATGCAGCACCTGATCCATTTATTGATTTCACACAGATAGATACAGGTCATTTCCTTAAAAAGGGAAATGTACTATTAACATTCTATTACATGTATGTGATTATTACAGATGTAATTCATATTTCAGAGTAGCAATTGCAAATTACTTTGTGTAATCAAGATGAGAGACCACGGCTATAAAAGCGAAGGTGGATTTGGGAAGTCTGTCGCAGCCATGTCCTGTCCGTATACGCGAGCCACCCATTGCGGAAGGTGCAAGATTGATAAGGAGAGTTTTCAGAATTCAGCGTATATTGCGGGACAGACAGGATCCTTTAGCTCAGCGCGACAGTGTGCTCATAGAGAGATATCGATTTTCCCGTGAGGATATTATTTACTTAACCAACTTGTTGACGAGGGGGTGCAGGACCACCACCTGTCTTTTTTTTTGCTCTGCCCTTTTCTTGGTTGCTGTTATAAACAAACAGATTATTTCAGGGTCTCTTTCCAAGAGACGAAAAGCAATATAAGTGATAAATATTACCATTCTGTAGAATATTCTTATATTTCACTTTTACCTGTTCCCATGTTCTAGTGGGTCCTGTTGTGGCTCTAATGTGAAAGGGGATATAATATAACATATTATAATATAATATAATGTAATATAATATTGGATAATATAGTGTGATATGATAAATCTACCCTACCGCCTACTGGTGTTGGCCAGAGGGGCCGATGGCGCAATATGGCAGCCTGGCTTCTGTCAGTCTGCCCCAGGGCAGCTGTGGCTACAACTGTAGCTGCTTCCACCAGTGTGTGAATGTGAGAGTGACTGAATAGTGGCATTGTAAAGCGCTTTGGGTGCCTTGAAAAGCGCTATATAAACCCACTCCATTATTATTGTTATTATTAAATTACTTACGAGTTTAATTTGTCAGCAACTTTCTGCCAGCCCTCTCTCCTTGCTTTTGCAGCCTTTGCAGTGTTCCCTTGCGTTCTGATTAAACTCTGAAACTCCTGAAATCCCTCACTCAAGAGTTCTTGCTCTGCTGCCGAAAAATACCGAGCCGAGCGCGCTCCGTCGACATTTTCGCCGACCAATCAGAGGGTTGCCGATCAATGTTTCCACTATCGATGCGTAGCCCCTTTTACGACACCCAGTGATGTCACATTACTGCGTCCAGCTGTACTAATCGTCAACAGCAGGTGTGTTCGGGGAACCGGATTAGCGCGCTCACGGTTAGCGCGATGGTTTGGTCTTGGATGTTTCATTTGATCTTGGATGTAGTAAGCGACGTACGAAGCACAGGGCCCTGATCAGGAAAAGAAATCACCAACAAACAACAATATATACTCTACAAAACCAACATATGTCCGTTGGGTTTTCAAAACACTTTAATCCTACACTAGTTTAGGTTAAGCAGCCCAACACAAAGAGAAATCCATTATTTTCATTTACTATTTAATCAACACATGACACGCTCACATAGCTTAATTAACAAAGGCTTCACAATAGAAGGGGCATAATGAAGTAGGAGCATAACATTTTAAAGTCATGCAGTATATAGTTGCTGTATCCTTTTCTGGAAGTGAAAGAGAAGCTTGTGGCCTTTTCTGCAGAGTGATAAAGGACAGACATCAGCTGCAGAACTTGCTTGAGCTCAAATATTTAGAGGTCGTTAGATTTGTCTTTACTAGCACATCTAAAAGGGGCTCAGTCCTGGCTTGGAGTAATGCTGGTGCCATTATATATATTTTTTTTTAATATTCTCTCTCATAATGAAGTTGAGTTTTGTTGAAACATGTAAAAGCCATATCTGAAAACTCATCATGCCTGTTGGATTTTGCTTTTAGTAAAATCTCCCCGAGTTCCTGCCAGTAGTTTGAGAAGGGCCGTGTTAAATGTTAATCGTATTTAAATATCATAAAAAAAAATTAAATGTCCTGTGTTCTCTACAGACATTCAACAGGTTTATGTTTATTTGATGACCCCGATGAACTGAAATAAGAGCGGGCACTTAAGCCAAGTTGGATATTGATGATCACATGATACAATATTGTGGAAACAAAGCTGACAGCAGCCTTATCAATTGATTAAAAAGCCATATCACATAAATGGTTATGCATTTTATGGTATTAAGAGATTGAAGGCTGAAGTATCTAAATGTTTAATGAATGCACATCTAGAGAATGATTCTCAAAACAACAATGACGATGCAAAAATATAAAGATGGAGAGGGGAAAAAAGAACAATATCTTCTATATTTTTAAGGCTTTTTCATAGTGTGAATTTCTTCTGGCTTTAATGTTTTTACCAATATGTAGTAAGACTTCAAAGTTGCATTTATACCTTTTGTTTAATTATGAATATGTTTTAAATGATATGGGACAACCAAAGTGTCAGATGTAGCCTGTGGGTCATACAATACCCAGGTCTGCCAGTAGGAATCTTTGGATTTCGTACACTGGCTCCTGAAATTGCAGAGTTATGAGAAATTTCTGTTGAGCTTTGGGAATAGTCATGACACTATTATGAGACATGTGCATAATTCTATGATGGAAGTTTCATGGAGGGGTTTCCTTAGCCCTGAAGAAAACGTGTCAAAAGGGATTTCAACATGGAATAGAAAGGGATAGTCTATTGAAATAATGTCAAAGGATGTGAGGGTATATGTCAATCAATTTAAGGTAATATAATGCTTCTATTGGACTTCATCCATATTATTGAGACCATGGTTAAGAAATATACTAAACTAGTTACAATACGAGACTGATGACAGTATATGACCTGTATATTTAAGAATTCTTTTTTAGTTGAAATGAGAGAGAGAGAAGGACATAATCATATTTAAAGTTTTATCCAGTTAATTAAAAACACAGAGTCACAAGATTTGGAAGACTTAAGGAGTATCAAAGAGTGGACCACTCATTTAGCCCTACTGTCCTTTATTTGCTCTCATCTAAGTATTGATTTAAGTAGGCCTTTCTCATTTACTTATTATTGTTATGCAGAATAATCTTTTGAGATATGTCTTATTTAGACATCACTGTTTTCGATATATTGTATTCTTGTTGACAATCAAGGCCAACTCTGAACATGGTCATGATTAGGTGTGGGGTTTGGTGTTGAAGTGAAACAAGAATATAAAAACGTACAAACTGTTATTCTGGAAAAAAAAAAAGGGAAAGAAAGTGTGAATATCTTTCAAAGAATAAAACTCTCCTATGCTTTGCCCCTCTGTTAAACCCTTTTGGCAGTTGTGTGTCTTTCATAAGTTGCTCCAAAAACGAAAAAGTACAATGTTTTTATACCTGGGGACAGAGAAACAGGAACACTGTTGGGACTAGAAAGACCCCCCCCCCCTAAAAAAAAAAAAAAAAAAAAAAAAAGAAAAGGAAGAGAGACAGAGAGAGGTGCTGGAAATTAGTGCAACCATTCTTCAACTGGATGGCCCAGATTCGAGTGCCCATGACAGCAAAGCCACCTACTGGATTGTCCTTGAGCAGTACACTAAATCCCTAAGAGGAGATATCAATGTCTTTGGTTCTGAAGGGTCTCAACTCTCTGTGGAAAAGAACAACAAGAACCCAACAAAGTTCACAAGGTTCAAAAATAATGCAAATCATATGTTTGCTATTGTGCTGCACACTTCCAGATGAAACTTGAATAATACAGAAGAGCAGTACAATATAATTTCAAGCTATCTGAAACAGTCTAGTACAATCTAAACCAAAGTTTCGTTTTCAAAATCTTGACAAAAGAACATTTTAGAAAAGATTTTATTGTAACAGATTACAATAACAGAAAATGTTTGTGTTTCTCTTCTCTATTCCCTATAGAGAAAAAAAAAGACCAATTTTTGTACTCATGCTTTGTTGACTTATGATATTAAAAATCAGACCTGTATTGTAATGACAGGGGATATATTACATGGCAATTACAATGACATTTTGTCATTCAATTGGGGAAAAAAGGAAAGAAAAACAAGTTCCAACTCAAAAGATGACCCGCTGTCATCTCTGTTTCACACAGTTAGTCTGTGTCCACCATGAGCAGTTTCAAACAGAGTTACAGAGCTTTTATTGGGAATTTGAAAGGAAACATTCTTTGCAAATGTGGCCGAATTGTACAAAGCATTCGAAATGTGAAAATTAGGATATTCTCAACAAGAAAAAATAATACTTTCCAGAATGCATTGGCCTATTGTTAATATTTCAACAACACAGTCTTATTTACATTTGAACTTATTTCCATTGGAGTGCCGGCTTCACGTCAGACATTCACAGATGGTATTTACAGCCTCCCTGCATTACAGCGGTCCAACTTGGAAAAATCAGGAGAAAAACATGGATGCCCTTGATTCCCCCCTCAACTCCTGCCACCCAAGCCAAACATAATACAATCATTCCAGTAGTGGCAAATATTCATGCAGTTTCTCCACCCTTCCAAAACTACATTCAAAAAGGTAAACAAGTCATAAGCATTCATACTGTTCACAGCTACTCCTGTTTTTCACTGTCCCGTTGAGTTTTGTTATTTATTCCAAGAGTAAATATCTAGGATCATTTTTTTTAAAAGGAAAAAGTCACATAAAATATCCCAAATATTATTTTACACAGTTAAAAAAACAAATAAAAGCTATAACCAAATCTTTATAGTTTTCTAGACCCTCCCATATAAGCTGCAGTAATACACAGACCACCTCATTGAACATAAATATAGCCTCCACAGATGGCTCCCATTAACTGTTAAATCAAATTCTATTAGGAACAAAATGGTCTTATAAATTTTGTTTTAGGCAAAAGTAAAATACTATAATTGCTTCATAAATCAAGAATGAATAACAGCGTACACCCTGTTAATTTACAGACGAAGGTGACAATTGTGATTTTCTTTCTCATATAATACATTTATTGAAAGAATCTCACCCAGTCGAGAGGAATTTTCGTGTGTGTGTGTGTGTGTGTGTATGTTTGTTTTAACAAATTGACATGCTTCACTTATTTGGTTTAGGTAGGACCACAAGTTAAAGCTATTTTAAGTATATCACTACATGCTGCTGAGATCCTACACAGACATATCACCGCATGCTCTTACTGTAAAAGATATTAAACGTTTAACCCTCATCATACATGGATGACTAGCTGGGGTCCAACAAAATATTACTAATACTAAACCATATTTCTTGTTAAACCATTATTAGTTGTAATGAATGCAACTATAAGAAGAAATAAAGAGTTTATTTTCATATTTTGTAAATAACCAATGTCTACTGCAATACAACTTCCAACTTTTATCTAAAGTACAATCTAAATATTATTTAGAAGATTACTTACCATCTCTTTATTTTGATAAACCTTTTCAATAATGTTAAGTAAAAAATTTTTGTGTTGTATGTATATGATGAAATCAATTGTGGACATTTTATCTCGAATATAAAATAAACACAATCAACACACAGCCAGCCCAGTGATGTAATCTCTCCAAGATGTCCTGGGTCTGTCCTGGGGCCTCCATTGCGTGCCCAAAACACCTCACCTTGGAGTCGCCCAGGAGGTATCCTGGTCTAAGGCCAAAGACATGGTGGCAGCTCTACTCTGAACTCCTTCCAACTGATCAAGTTCTTCACCCTATCTCTAAGGTTCAGCACAGACACTCTTCAATGTCAACAATTCTGTGTTTTTCTGTCAATATGGCGTGCTGTGTGTACATTAATGAGGAAAAAAATGAACTTAAATGATTTTGGTAAATGGCTGCAATATAACAAATAGTGTAAAAATTAACGGGGTCTGAATACTTTCCGTACCCACTGTAGATCAGCAGAAAGATCAACTGGTTTGCTTTTACACTCGGCTTTCTCTTCACCACAACAAATTGGTACAGTGTCTGCATCACTGCCAAGTCCACACTAATCTGCCTGTCAATCTCCTCCTCCACCATCCCCCCACTCATAAATGGTAAATGGTAAATGGCCTGTATTTATATAGCGCTTTACTAGTCCCTAAGGACCCCAAAGCGCTTTACATATCCAGTCATCCACCCATTCACACACACATTCACACACTGGTGATGGCAAGCTACATTGTAGCCACAGCCACCCTGGGGCGCACTGACAGAGGCGAGGCTGCCGGACAATGGCGCCACCGGGCCCTCTGACCACCACCAGTAGGCAACGGGTGAAGTGTCTTGCCCAAGGACACAACAACGAGACTGTCCAAGCCGGGGCTCGAACCGGCAACCTTCCGATTATAAACACCAAACACCAAAATACTTAAACTCTTCCACTTTGGGCAGCAACTTGTTCCAAACTACAGGTAGGATCTCTACCCTTTTCTGACTGAGAACCATCGCCTCAGACTTGAAGGTTTCAGATTTTCTCATCCCAGCCAGTTTAAACTGCAAACATGCCTCAGTTTGAGCTGGAGGTCATGATTGAATGAAGCCAACAAAACCACATCATCTGGAAAAACAAAGACAAGGCCCCACCGCCCACTGGCTGTGCCTAGAAATTCTGTCCAGAAATATTATGAGCAGAATCAGTGACAAATGGCTGCCCTGGCAAAGACCAACATCCACCAAGAACGAGTCTGACCTATTGCTGACAATGTGAAACAACTCTCACTACGGTTGTGCACGAACTGGAAACAGGTAAAAACTAAAGGACAACACACACTACAGGCAGTTATAACAAACAATTTGCCTCATGGTTTGCTCAGGGCATGCTGGGCAGAATATGAGGCAATGCCTCCTGGCATGTGACAGGAGGAGCAAACTTTCCTATCTGTGGTTCGGGAGCAAAGGTAACACTTTTTTCAAGAGGATTGTCCATTGAAGCGTTGCACAGTCACATCAGCAGGGGGAGTTTTCCTCACTCCCAAGAGAGTCATTGCTGCTCAGACTGGGGCTTACATTATAGCAGCATCAGCTCTCTTTTCATGTCTGGCATGACCAGGGTGTCTGTCTGTTTCAGGTAGATCCACTGACTTCTCCAACATTCTGATAACTGGGTACTGTCTGGGTACTTCCACATCTAGATGACAAATGTAGTGATGGCATCTCAGTTTTTCTTCTTTAAATGACAGAGTAACCCTAGCCTGCTTAATGTGATACTTTAATTTTTGATCCATGGCAAACATTAACTGAATAAATCATTCTATTTTTAAATTAAAAAAGCACCAATCTATATATAAATTGACTGACATTACTATTTGAATATCTCCAATTCATAAAACCATTAAACACAAAGGTAAGTATTGCCCCATGTTCCCATGTACTGGCTGGAAACAAGACTCAAGACTCTTTAATCTTTTTCTTTGGCTGTTTGTACAGAAATATTTAATTAATGTCCTTCAGAAAATGAGGTTGGACAGGAATATGTGTCTTCATATTCTGGGTCAACTGGGTCACTGTGGCACAAAAAAACCTCCAAAAAACTAAACTAAAACAAATTAACAAAAAAATCATCTGAACTGCTGAACTACGCTATGCTGTTTACTTGCGTTATCTTTGTCTGATAATTAAATTGATGAAATATTTAAATGTTTGACGATGTAAAACATTTATTTGGGACAAACATACAAAAAATAGGAAATAAGGACGTGGGCAATAAACCTTTTACATCAAACCATTAAGATATCAATAAAAGTCTAGACCTTCATGTTTAGGGATCAATGTCTATTTTCTATTATCCTACATTTTTGAGACTAAAATAGTTTGACAGCCATATCAGACCTGGTCCTGTCAAAGATTGAAGACCCAAATTCAAACTCTTTATTCAAACTAACCCCCCCCCCCCCCCCCCACACACACACACACACACACGCCTACCTTTAAAAACAACAACAACAACAACAAAAAAAAAAAAAAAAAACCCAAAGCAAAACACCTTTAATATTACAGATGGAAAGAACTAGCAACTCATATAAAAATAAGCCACAGACAAATTTCAGACAGAGATGATACAGACACAGAGAATACATTATGGACAATGTGACAAGAGGTAAACAGAAAGGCAGTAATGGATGGAGAACAGAGATAAAGACACAACAAGGACAGTGCAGGGGCTAGACTACTGAACTTGCATTTTTCTGGGCTGGAGAACCATTATTCATTTTGAACTATTTTGTGGTGTAAAACAGTCTAATATTAAAATCAGTATGTTTTTTTTCTTTTAAATAAGAGTAGAGGGTAGAGGTCAGTATGGTGGATAGAAAGTGTCTAATCAACCACCTCTGATTTCAATTCAGATTACTTGTTATTCTCTGTCAGTAAAGTGAACAAAACGACACATGCTGGATGGAACAGAGTGACTGTTGGAAAGAAAAGGGTACATGCGATTCCTCATTTACTGAGGAGGAGTTGTTTTTAGACTCAATGAAGCTCATTAAAAAAATCCACATAGCAAAGACATGAATTAAGCACATAAAGCATTAAAGAACCATATTTTTTAATGGTTTGTTATTTTAAGTAGAAAAAAAAGAAAGAAAATTATTTGACATAATTTGTATTTGACAAAGATTGTAGTCAATTTAATTTATCTATGTATGAAACACATCTCAAAATCTGCTGATGTGCAAACCTCCTTTGGAAAATAAAAAAGAAAGATTTATGTTCAGTATAATCTAGCCAACTTTGCACAGTGTTAAATTAATTATCCTCTCTTGATATACAGTAAAGAGAAAATTGGAACAAGAATAAAGTGCAATATTATTCATCACCCAAACATCAATTTTTTCTGTGCTTAGGCTGATATATGTGCTATAGTGCTGCAGGACAAAATCCCTTTCAAATTTATTGATACATCAAACAGAAACTGTGCAGTGCTTGCACCACGGATGTGACAGTTAGGATACTGTAAATCATATGGGTTATATATTAAATGTCTCTTCTTACATTGTATGCACTAGGGTAAAACATGTGTTCTGCCAAGCAAACACTAAACTGCAGTGGGGGTCACCCTGCTATCTTTTGGCTTTGGAAACAAACAAAAACAACAAAGCATTTTAGTTTATGGTTTCCAATTTGTATTTCAGTGCTATTAAATCCCTCGACCCATTTTTTCTCTGACATTGTAATGCATTTATTCGGCGTCTACTATTTAAGCCCCGTTTTATTATCCATTATCTTTTCTCTTCATCTTTTGTTTCCTTTAAAACACTTCTTGACAAATCTTTTTTAAAGTGTTTTGAGAATGGATTTGACCCAATTTGACTTGACTTGTGAATATGTAGCTCTGCAGGATGCATTTAGCTCTCCAAACTAGACTGAAACATTTTATTGAAGGATAAGAGTGCATACGTGTAAACTCAATTGGGAAATTGCTCCTACTATTTCAATGAATTATCTTTTTTTTCTCTTCAGCTATGAAAATGAGCACATTCTCATGAAAAATGATGGACACAGATACCAAGCAAGTTCTTTTGTATTTCAACACAAAACATCCTCATGCAGAAAAAAAAAGAAAAACATGAAGTTAGGAAAATTTATTCAGCTGAAAGCCAGGTTATATTGTAAGTACAATGCTGCGTTGTACATAAATGACATGCAGCCTACAGCACCTACAAATAGTAGTAGAACTGAAAAAAAAAAGGGATGGTTTCAATCTACCAAACTGGAAACAGGGTTCTTTTGTCACTGGGCTAACTTGCAGTGTTAAAGGTGCACACACTGTATTCTTTGTACAGGGCAAGTTATAAACTGGTAGCTTTGTTAATGGAACTTACCAGTTTCCTATCTTCAATCGGTGCCAGTGATTAAAGACTGAAGATGACCTTCCTATTTTGATTGCATGTTATCACCCAAGTTAGGTATTCTGCTTTAATAAAGCACTCTATAAGATTTAAGTGCTCATGAGAAAATATTTCTACCAGTATTTAACATCAGGCTTTTAAAGTTCCTTGGTTTCTTTTGTTCTTTGTTCATTAAACCCTGTTTGACTGTATTTTAAGACTCCCATGGCACATGCTAATCGCAGCACAATCATTTCCTATGCTTATTTAATGGGGAAGCCTTGGAGGGAAAAATTCCACTCCTGTATAGTGTTTAAGAAAGCAGCATGAACACTGACTCTTCCCCCAGCTCTCCAATCAAATTTTGAGTATATGGGGCACCTGTAGCGTATTGCTTAATCTCCCCTTGCATTTGGCTCTCATCTTGGTTCTGCATGACAATGACGGGCACAGGTATGTGAAAATTTCAGTTATTAATGTGTTTAGATTAGCTGTTAGAGTACATTTGGTGCCTTCATTTCTGTTGTAGTTGTAATTTGATTGAATGGTGGTCTGAACTGTGGCTGTCTTGCGTAGGCTTGTTTGATTGTATTTTAGTTAAATTAAATATTAACTTATTAACCTCAAGTGGTTCTAGATTTTTAACTAAGTTGTCCTCTTTTTCCTTTCTTTTAATAGGCAGAGCTCTACTTAATTGGGAGGCTAGGCACTCTTGTTGAGCTCTCCTCTCCACACATGCCTATTATTGAAAGCACTGGGACACATGTAGAGTCCCGATCAAAAGTTTAAGACCACTTGAAAGATGGCAAAAAAAAATCATATTTTGCGTGGTTGGATCTTAACAAGGATTCAACATGCAACAATAAGAAATGGGAGTGAGACAAAACAGTTTTTTTGAGTATGCAATTTATTGAAAACAATGCTTGAACTGAAACAGCTGAACAGCTAATAGTTTCAGACTAAATGTTACGACCCGGCTCGAAATGATCGTAACAAGAGCGGGGTGTCCCGTGACTTCCCACGCCCAAACAGACACAGCCACAGCATCGGACTTTTAACAATAGTTTATTGACAACAATGGCACTCACAGTAGTGGGAGTGTATAATTTCGGGGTGAGCTAAGGCCAACACAACAAACAAAACTCAACCTAGGCTTCGGTTCCCCTCTGACCTGTTTACGGAAAAGAAAAGAAAGAAACAACACAGTCTGACCTCCCTGGTCTACAAACACAGGAGAAAAGAAGGCTTCCCAAAATAATCGGCAGCTCACCCCGCACTTCACACACATGCCCGACTTTTAACCAAACAGCTATTGCTACGGCTGCTCCGCCTGGACCTGAGGCAAGTGCATCAGGCCGCTCCTTAGGTCCACCAATCACAGCCGAGCCCCTGCACAGGTGAATTTGCATACACACATTGAGAAACAGATAACCCTCCAACACAGGCACGTAACACTAAACCTCCAAAAAAACCCATAGCCCCCCCCCCAAAAAAAAACAAAAACAAAAAAACCCCCAGAAATCTAAGTTCCAAACATGAACTCAGTAATAAGTAGCTCCACCAATCACTTCAAAAATTCATTGTGGCATGCTTGATGGAAGCGTTTCCATGAGGTGAGTGGGAACATTTCTCTAAGTGGTGAGGACGGCTGCATGAGGGGCATCTACTGTCTGGAATTGTTTTTTGTAAACTTCACTTGCCATTCATCCCCAAAGGTTCTCAATTGGATTTGGATCAGGGAAATACGCAGGATGGTCCAAAAATGTGATGCTATTCTTCTGGAAAAAGTCCCTTGTCCTGCAGGCATTGTGTACTGTAGTGTTGTCCTGTTGAAAAATCCAATCATTACCACACAGACGAGGGCCCTCAGTCATGAGGGATGCTCTCTGCAACATCTGGACATAGCCAGCAGCTGTTTGACGCCTCTGCATCTTCTAAAGCTCCATTGTTCCACTGAAGGAAAAAGCACCCTGGACCATTATGGCGCCCCCTCCACACCGTGGCGTGTAGAAAACATCTCAGATGAGATCTGCTTGTCGTGCCAGTAACATTGGAAACCATCACAACCATCAAAGTTACATTTTTTTCTCATCAGAGAATAAAACTTTCTTCCGCCTTTCAATGTCCCCTGTTTAGTGCTCTCTTGCAAAGTCCAAACGGTCAGTTCTGTGACGTTTAAAGAGACGAGGCCTTTGAAGACATCTTTTTGTTTTTGAAGCCCTTCAGTCTCAGATGCCGTCTCATGGTTATGGGGCTTCAGTCAGCACCAATTGCTGCCTTAATTTGGGTCGAGGATTATCCAGTGTCTTGACGTACAGCCAATTGGACCCTCTGACTCAGTGCTGGTGACATTTCTTTTTGTCGTCGACTGGACTGTTTTGTTCCATAACCTGCAGGATCATTTAAGAAATTCCAAATCACTGTCTTACTGCGTCCCACCTCAGCAGCGATGGCACACTGCGAAAGACCCTGCTTACAAATGAGACAGACTTGATTTAAAGAAACTAAAATGTTATAGAACTTAAATTTCCCCATATGTTCATACTCATTAGGTATTTAAAAGACTGTTTTGCAAAATACCATCATATTCATGAAGAAGGTGTGAGGAAGCAGTTTAAGAGTCTGAATGCTCGGAAAGCTCCCGGCCCAGACGGTGTGTCTCCTGCCACCCTCAGACACTGTGCAAACGAGCTGGCCCCAGTGTTTTCTGGCATCTTCAACTCCTCACTGCAGGCATGTTATGTGCCTGCCTGCTTCAAGTCCTCTACCATAATCCCTGTCCCCAAGAAACCTAGGATCACTGGACTAAATGACTACAGATCCGTGGCTCTGACATCTGTGGTCATGAAGTCATTTGAGCGCCTAGTTCTCTCCCATCTCAAGACCCTCACGGCCCCCCTCCTGGACCCCCTGCAGTTTGCATATAGAGCCAACAGGTCTGTAGACGACGCCATCAACATGGCCCTACACTTCATCCTGCAGCATCTGGACTCCCCAGGAACCTACGCCAGGATCCTGTTTGTGGACTTCAGCTCTGCCTTCAACACCATCCTTCCAGACCATCTCCGAGACAAGCTTTCCCAGATGAATGTGCCTGATCCCATCTGCCGGTGGATCACTGACTTCCTGACGGACAGGAAGCAGCACGTGAGGCTGGGAAAGAATGTCTCGGACTCCCGGACCATCAGCACCGGCTCCCCTCAGGGCTGTGTTCTTTCTCCTCTGCTCTTCTCCCTGTACACCAACTGCTGCACCTCCACCCACCAGTCTGTCAAGCTAATCAAGTTCGCAGATGACACCACCGTTATTGGGCTCATCTCGGACGGGGATGAGTCTGCCTACAGGAGGGAGGTTGAACGTCTGGTGTCTTGGTGCAGCCACAACAACCTGGTGCTGAATGCCCAGAAGACAGTGGAGATTATTGTGGACTTCAGGAAGCACACAGCCCCACTCCCCCCCATCATCCTGACTGACACCCCCATCACCTCTGTGGACTCATTCCGCTTCCTGGGTACCACCATCACCCAGGACCTGAAGTGGGAGCCCACCATCACCTCCGTCATCAAGAAAGCCCAGCAGAGGATGTACTTCCTGAGGCAGCTGAAGAAATTCAACCTGCCAACACGGACGATGATGCAATTCTACACTGCAATCATCGAGTCCATCCTCACCTCCTCCATCACCGTGTGGTACGCTGGAGCCACTATCAGGGACAAACAGAGACTGCAGCGTGTTGTGCGCTCTGCTGAGAAGGTGATTGGCTGCAGACTCCCATCTCTGCAGGACCTGTACACCTCCAGGACACTGCGGCGTGCAGCCCGGATCTCAGCTGACCCTTCTCACCCTGGACACAGCCTGTTTGACCTGCTCCCCTCAGGCAGGAGGCTCCGGTCCATTCGCACCAGAACCTCTCGCCACAAGAACAGTTTCTTCCCCTCTGCTGTTGGACACATGAACAATAACCACATGATTGTCCCCGCCACTAACATATGACCCTACGCTGTGTAACTGCATCATTTCATGTTTGGCACTGATCACCACCTGCACTCATGTATATATCTTTCTACGTAGCACTCATAATTCTTATTCTCATGTATATATCTCATGTATATCTCATGCACATATCTTTCTTTCTACATAGCACTTTAATTCTTATTGTCTGCACTGAAGCACCGCAGCAATTTCCTAATGTTGTAAACCTCAACATCTGGCAATAAACCCATTCTGATTTCTGATCAACACTGTAAAGTAAGACATTCTACTTACATAATAATAAAAATCCATAAGCGTCAAGGAGTGAACAAGTGAGTGAAAAGTATTGCACCATCTACTCATATTATTATAATTATTATTTTCTTTTTGTTCAACAACCTAAACCTTATTGGATTGATGGCTTGACACTGAACAGACTCTATGTAAGTGTGATACCCACTAATGTGTGATCACATTTATGTGAATTAATTTATGTTTAACTACTTTTACTTTCTATCTAGGTGATATTTTCATTGGGGAATGCCCTAAAATAACTACAGTAGTTTTAGCAGGAGACCTGGTAACTAGCCTGGGATATTTGCAGCTGACGCTCCATTTTTGTACCAGTAGGTGGCAGTGTGAGACAATGGTTTGGCCTGTTGTTAGCAGTCAGAAGCGCATGCTCTGTGCTGATCTGTCTGATCATTTCTTTCCAGTTTACAGGTTAGTATCGTGCCTGAAATGGAAAATAACAGCAGTCACATCCAATATATGGCATAGATTAACCATTACAGTCGGAAACTGAAAGCGCACAATGTTGTGTAGTACAGTAAATTAGACTTTTGTAAATATTTGTTTATGGCTTTAGCAGCATGCTATGGTTAGCATATTAGTTTGGGTCACACACCTCCAACGCTCTGTGATGTTATTGATCGGCTCCACCGTTATTGTGTATTATTTTGGTCCCTTGTTTTCTGCCATAAAGTGTTTCCGTGAATTCAGTGCACATGTCAAGATGGTGCTGATTACACCATTCTTTCAAACTATTTGAGATTTATGGATTTGCCTTTTTGGAATTCATTTTGAAGCAAGCCTTATAAGAAAATTGGTCATGTTTATGACATTGGAATATGTTAATTCCCTTTTGTCTCATTGATAACAGAACACGTGTGGAGAATGTGTGAGCTATGTTTGGGAACGAGTAAATACACAGTTGCAATACTGTAAAAGTAACAAAAGGAGTGCATAATTGTGTATTTGAATAAATAATGGTGGAGTATTCAGGAACGACAAGCCACGTCTCCCTGTCTGATCATTTCATTCCTGTTTACAGGACACATATATAGCTGTCTACGGGTGCTGCCACCCGGTACCTGTAACATAAGGAACTTTGAATTCAATACACTGTTTTCACTGACTGATCAGTTATAGTTGCTCACTGCTTAAAACCCAAAATGATCCACTCTGCACCACTCTGTCAGCATGGTCAACAGCAAACTCGCTCCTTGACTTTGAAATATGGCTCTCCCCTCTTACATCTGCCTAGCATAATCCAGTGTTCGAAATTTACAAGACTAAATGAACCACTTATAAAGCATACCTTACCACCAGTGTGTATACAACTGAATTGACATCTCTTCAATCTTTTATTCAGCTTCAACCCCCCAAAATCATTTTTCATAGGAAGGCACAATTGCTTTTCCCACAGATAAATGAACAGATCTAAATAGCGAGCAATCACATCAACTGGCAAACTATATGCATAAAGGTTTTTCCATGGCCTGCAACACAAAAATTCAAATTTAGTTAAAGGTAATGCACAGAATACACATCAACACTCAAAATGTCCATAATGGGGCTTTAGTAATACTACTCCTGCCAAAATGCATTATTTTATGCATTCTGGCTTTGTATTCCAGTAGAACAATTCTGGCCAGGGTTTGTGGGAGAACTGTCGAGGGGCCTCAGCATCCCACAGCCTCCCTCTGTTTTAGTTCAAGTTGACTTATTCTTATCGACAATACACAAATGCCTCTAAAACTACTATCTTAATAGAGATTCTCTTCCATTTATCCTTATCATGGTTGCACGTGGGGTTGGGGGGCTGGAGCCTATCCCATCTACCATAGGGCGAGAGGCATGGTACACCCAGGACAGCTTGCCAATCTGATGCAGGGATAAGACAGACAACCAGTTGCACTCACATCCACACTTATAAATAATGTAACTGGAGAGACAGAACAAAATTCCCCAAAAATCATTGGCTCCCCTTTATAAAACATGGTGGAAAATTTTAAGAAATGTAGTAGACTTCAACTTGATCTAATTATTTTAAAAGTGTCGATTTTTGTTCCACATGACCTTACTCCTCTTATCCTAACCAGCATGTAGTTAGAAAAGAATTATGATAAGCTAATGTAAATCACATGCTAAGTCTCCCAAGATAGTTACATGGGACTCCAATGTTTTATCTTTATTTTCATGACAATTCACAGTGTAGATTCTCACTGAAGGCATCAAAACTATGAATGGTTACATACAGAATTATGTAGTAATGAGATGAGCTTCGATGAGCTTCATGAGGTAGTCACCTGAAATAGTTTTTCAATGGTCTTAAAGGAGCTCCCAGAGATGTCGAGCACTCTTTGGCCCTTTTGCCTTCACCATCCATCTCATCCCAAACCATCCGACTGGGTTTATATCAGCCTGGAAGAGTGTTTGTGATCATTGTCCTGTTGAAAAATGAATGATGGCCCAACTGAAATCAAACAACATGGGATGGCATGTCACTGCAGGATACTTTGATAGCCATGCTGGTTCAGTGTGCCTTCAGTTTTGAATAAATCCCCAACAGTGTCACCAGCAAAGAACCCCTACGCCATCACACCTCCTCTTCTGTGCTTCATGATGGGAACCATGCTTGTAGAGACCATCTGTTCACCTTTTCTGCATCGTAAAAAGACACAGCAGGTGGAACCAAAGATCTCAAATTTGGACTCATCAGACCAAAGCACAGATATTCTTTCTTAGCAGCTATTTGACCATAAAGTCCTGATTCCTGAACAGTTAATGTAGAGATGTGTCTGCTATTGGAACTCTGTGTGCCATTTATCTGGGCTCTAATCTGAGGTTCTGTTAACTTGCAGTTTCTGAGGCTGGTAACTCGAAGGAATTTATCCTCAGCAGCAGAGGTGACTCTTCATCTTCCTTTTCTGGGGCGGTCTTGAAGTGAGACAGTTTCGTTGTAGTGCCTGTTGGTTTTTGCGACTGCACTTGGGGACACAGTCACAAGGTTTTAGCAATTTTTTGGACTGACTGACCTTTACTTCTTAAAGTAATGATTGACTGTAGTTTCTCTTAACTGATTAGTTCTTGCCATAATATGAATTTTAACAGCTGTCAATCAGCTAGGGACCAACCTAACTTCTGCACAGCACAACTGTGGTAGCAAATTTTGAAGCCATCCTGATAACCTTCTCCCACCAACAATGTGGAGATCCAGCGGTTCAGATCCACTTAAAATCAATGCACTCAAAAAGATCCTCTGGAAAAGAGCAGAATTTCCCACCCGTCCTCCAGCCAAACACAGCTGCATGGGTCAGGTAGCAGCCAAGGTCTTGGTCAAAGGCCAGTCCGGACTCTGACTACCCTTTGCTTTGGCTTATCACAATATGTCATAGTGATGTGTCGGTCGCAAACGAAACGGCTCTTAGAGCCGGATCTTTGAAGTGAACGATGCGAGCCGGCTCCTTATTGGGAGCCGTGTTTTTTTCTTCTTCTTTTTCTCACCCTCTCTCTCGCACTTTTTTTCCGCTTCGCTCCGCTCGCGAGCCTTGTGCTTTGCGCTGGAAAGAGGGGCGGTAGTTACACTCGCAGTAGCACAGGAACAGAGCGGGAGGGAGAGAGAGAGAAAGAGAGCCAGGGACAACAGTGTCACATAACAAAGGTATAGTAATCATCCACAACTATTTTCAGTTGTGGATGAAACAGGATTCAGAAAGTTTATTCATGCAGGCCCATATGACAGAGAATATGCATCTTATTTTTGTTTTCATATTTTCATTTATATTTAATTGTGTTGTGGTTTGTAGTGTTTTGTGCTGTTTCACTTTGAATTTGTTTAAAAGGAAAAAGCTGAAAATTTTAATAGTTAAAAGTTGAAATGTGAATAGTTGGTTTTTGAATTATATGATTTATATATTACATTTTATGTGGAGTGAATAAGTAAAAGTATATTTATGGTGGCCCCTTGAGACAAAGCACGTACAAACTCCAAAACACGTAAAAACTCCAAAGCACGTACAAAACACAACAGAAGTGCTCCCGGATGCTAGGGGCAGTGTTGAGCTTTTGTTACCTAGTGGCTACACAAGCCAGCAAGTACCAACGACCGGATTTGGTGTGTGGTAGTAACAGGTAAATGAACCTTTTTTCTTTTTTTCTTTTTTTTAATTATTTGAATATATATGAGTGCTTGTGTATAAATACACAAACAATACACATATGCTTTCAATTGTGTAATTTAAGTGATCTAGGTAGCTGTTTTTGAAGTTCAGTTTGTACATGCTTTTTGGAGTTTGTACATGCTTTGTCTCTAGGAGCCACCGCATATATTTATATATATAAACATAAATAAAACCACTTTTTTTTACATTAGTAATTCCTTTTGTGCATAATTTTATATTATTGTTAATATTACATTAATTAAAGCAACAAAACAACCTGAAGATCCGGTTCAGAGCCGAAAGAGCCGGTTCTCTAAAAAGAGCCGGGAATCCCATCACTAATAGGTCACAACCCTGTCAAACACTGAACATTAATCCTAATTATTAAATCTTACACCGTAAGTGACACAATCTTATAACTACATAGGTTACATGCTTAACATGGTGATTCTCATATATAAAAACACTTCAGCAAAGTATGTGTGTGTGTGTGTGTGTGTGTGTGTGTGTGTGTGTGTGTGTGTGTGTGATTATATTGCATGATATTTTATCTTGATGTGTTCAGAATCTCTGTTACAGTTTTACTGTTTTGGTTGTGCTGCAAGATGTTGAGTATATATTGGGGGAGGTTAGTTACCAGAGTTGGAGTGTGAGTTATTCAGGAGAACTCTCAGCAGCATTAACTGCCATGTTACTGTACCACCTTAATAAACCATGGTGAAGCAAAATGTCATGTGCTAAAGACGTTAAAGTTCCAGTATATATGTTCAGTGCGGATAGATATATAGTGTATATAGTTACATGGGTATACATGTCACACAAAAATCCACCATACAACTGATGGTCCCAATCCCATTAAGAAGGCAAGAAGTTCCACAAATGAACCCTTACTAGGCCACTTGTGAACTTTAAACCATTTCAGGTGACTACATCACGAAGGTCATTGAGAGAAAGCCAAGGGTTTGCAGTGTTGTAAACAAAACAAAGAGTGGCTACTTTGAGGAATTTAAAATAATAACATTTTAAATTTTAACATTTTAAATAAAAATTCCATTCATCTTCCTTCATTTATTTGATGTCTTTAGTATGTATCTGCAAAGTAGAAAGTCGTAAAAATAAAGAAAAATCATTAACCCTTTATGCCTGATGGGAGAGGGCACGCTCCGTTTTGCGTAACTATTTTAAAGCCCGGTAGATTTGCAACCACATAAACTAGCACAATAATTTTTTTATATAAAATCGGAGTAGTTGTACTTAGATCTTATGCATTCAGCTTGTCCTAGGTCACAGCTTCCTTCCACATATGGCTTTGCAAAAATGCGTAAAAGTTGTCAGGTATCAGATAAAAAAATAAAAAATAAAAAACTTATGAAGACACTCAAAGTACATGGTTGGAAACTATTTTGTGCAACTGTTTTGCATTTACAGTTTTGAGGGATATCCCTCTAAAATGTCTCTAACTAGAAATGTGTTATAAAAAAGGATTTTCCATTTTTTGTAGTTACTATGGACTTAGTGCATACTTATTATTAAAATGTGGAATATTACAGTTGTATTGATGTATAGAAACTTGAAATACTCCCAAAAATGGCACTACAACATAGAAAAATATAAAGGTAAGTTCTGGCGGACTTAGGTCTTAAAGGATTAAATGAGAAGGTGAGTCCAAACTTGACTGGTAGGGATTATGCTTGATCTTATTCCTGCGAATATTTTACTTAGCTAGCCAGCAAAGGGCTCACAAAAGACGGCAGAATAGATGATACAAAGATGATATACTAAGCCTCTGACCATGGCTCAAAGTCACTGAAAGATAACTAGATACATCATCCATCCATCCATCCATCCATCCATCCATTCGCGTCCGCTTATCCTTTTCAGGGTCGCGGGGGGCGCTGGAGCCTATCCCAGCTGTCATAGGGCGAGAGGCGGGGTACACCCTGGACAGGTCGCCAGTCTGTCGCAGGGCCAACACACAGGGACAGACAACCATTCGCACTCACATTCACTCGCACATTCACACCTATGGGCAATTTGGATTAACCAATTAACCTATCCCCACTAAGTACCCAAGTATGATGTATCTAATTAGTGGGGATTAGATACATCATACTTGGGTAAAATCTGGAAAACATGTTTTTGGCTTAAAATTATACTATAACCAGTATTTTAGCGTACCAAGACAGGGAGTCCTCACATCCTGCTTTGGTGGAGAAATATAAAATAAAATTAAATAAATAAATAATCAGGATCAGCACATCATGTAACAAAATGGTGATTAGATTATTGGTAAGGAGATTAAGGGGCAAGGTTGAATTAACCACAGTACAGTTCATATGCAAAGTCCCTCAGAGCCATTTTAGCTCTCTGTGCACAAAAAGGCAGAATAATAATGTATGATATTACCTCTATTTACCGGTACATAATTGAACACCTTTTGGCTATACTATACAATGCAGACAAGTAATGCAGTGTTGAAAATGAAATTCAATAAAACAGCTCCTCTGAATGCTAGAGATGAATGAAGAGAAGCTCATTAAATTTATCTAAACTACAGGACAAAATTCTGTCTTCTAATTAATGGTACCTGTGAGTAAGTGTTCCACCTTTCTGACATATTGGAATAAAGAAAAGCAAACGCTGCAACATGGAAATGCTTGAAAAAAAAAATTCATTATGTTAGTCTTTTTGAAAAATACATTTATGTCAAGCTGGAACCCTTAGATGGGTTTGCTTTGATAATAGCTCGTCACAGTTCCATGCAAAAGTTGTCCTGGGCCTAAGACTTTTGCAGGGCCCAGCACTTTTATGCATATTAATCGTGGAGAATTCATCTAAGCATGACATTTTGACAAAAATCTCCTGCACCAAATGCTATGTTTTATATATTGGTGCATTCCTCTTCTTGCTAGTGGTGAACACCGTGTACTGTGAAAACTTTTCTGAAAAAAGATATACACAGCCGCTGTCAGTCAGTTTGAAACTGTCTCTCCTTAAAACCTTGCAGTGCCTCTGTGGAACACATGGGTTTTTTTGTGGGCTTTTCAATTACAGTCATCTTCATCAAATCTGGTCTGGTCTGGTTGATTCTTCTGGTTCGATATGATGGTGCCTCAAGTGCTCATGTTAAAAGCACACCATCCTTCCCTCGTCCATTCAGTATGGACGATTGTTACGTAGAATTTTTTATATCCTAAAAATAATGAATTTTGAATCTCCAAAAGTTGATTCCGTTTATCTTGATGTAGAGTTTTCAGTGGGAGCAACGTTTCGTCATCTCTATTTCGTCACACATGTCATTTGCATATTGACTGAAACCAGCCCACTGAAGGAACAATGGGCTGGGAGGTCAGTTCCTTAATCATAATTATGCAAATTCTCATGACCATTGATCAACAACCAATGAACAAGGCCCACTGATCAATGGCCATGAGTACCATTCACAGAGAGTTGGGAAATGGCTGCAATCACAGCTTTGTATGATGGATGATTGAGCATGCATCAAGACTGCGCCAAAAATTGGTCCACCCCAAGGATCGGGTCCCCCGAGACAAACAGAGTAACATAGTGTACGCTGTTAAGTGCCAGGAGGATTGCCAGGATTTATACATCAGGGAAACCAAACAACCTCTGGCGAAGCAGATGGCACAACACAGAAGAGCTGCCTCGTCAGGCCAGGACTCTGCAGTCTATTTACACCTACAGGCCAGTGGACACTCTTTCAATGATGAGGATGTACACATCCTGGACAGGGAGGAACACTGGTTTGAGCGCGGAGTCAAGGAGGCCATTTACGTGCAATGGTAAAGACCATCTCTGAATTGAGGAGGGGGCCTAAGGGTACATCTTTCACCATCATACAATGCTGTGATTGCAGCCATTCCCCAACTCTCTGTGAATGGTACTCATGGCCATTGATCAGTGGGCCTTGTTCAGTGGTTGTTGATCAATGGCCATGAGAATTTGCTTAATTATGATTAAGGAACTGACCTCCCAGCCCATTCTTCCTTCAGTGGTTGGCAGACAGTACCAGGAGAGGATGCTTTACGTGTATGTGATTATGCATAGCAGATGTTAGATATATGTGCCTCTGCTGATTTGACTTTGCACACATTAAATATCACTTTGGCTTCATCTGCAATACTGACTGTAAAATGCTTCCACACAGCAACGCTCCTTTCTATTTGGTTGCCCAAATCCATGTGGGGAGTTTCAGCTAAGTTAATGAGTGACGGGAAGCAATGCTAAAGTTAATTAGTCTATAGCCTTCATCTTGCTGTCTGCAAAACTAACTTAAACGTACCATATAATTCCCACAAGTGCATAAAATTTGACACAACTACACAAGCATCGTTTTAACCTTTTAAACTGAACGTTAACGTTACTCTGTCAACAGCCTATTTGTAAATTACCGAGCTAACAGAGCTACGTAAATAAAACGAACATGAGAACACCCGACTGTAGTCCTCACTAATGCAGCGTAATGGAATAATCTCCCGATTTTCGTGAAAGTTATAAACTGCCTCCGAAACCCAGTTATGGTACAAAATAATCTATTCAACAAAAATAGTGATACAGTTCAGCCTTTTTTCGCTTAGCCAAGCCTTCTCTGTTGCTGTGTGCAGCAGCCCGTGTCAGTCACCTCTTTTACACATCACTCACTCATCCAGTCATGCACAGCGGCCTCATAAGGAAACTCAGCTTTTTGATATGAAGTTTTTCTTGTTTCCGAATACAAATATTTTTTAAAGTATTTATTCAAAATATTCGTAAAAAACACATTATTTGTGCCTTTCTTAATCTTTCTCCACCCCTAATCTATATGCTAATTAGCTAGTGCCAACCTGCACATTGTTTGTGTAATACCACTTTGTCCCTCTAGAGGGCATTCTTTTTATACAGATATGTTTTCACCTCTAGTGAATTCTTCTATTCTTGAAATAGACAAAATTTTATAAAAACATTTTCATATTAGTGCACACACATTCATAAAAGTGCTTATAATTTTGAATTACTACTGCTTCCCCTCACACACACACACACACACACTTTCTTACCGTTAATTTGTGGCATTATATGTGTTTAACCTCTTCTTTTTTTTTTATTATAGTTTTCTTCTGTCACGGCGGGGTGTGCCAGTGTGTTTTTTGAAACAGGACCCAAAAGCAGATGTGGACGAGGAGTTGCAGGTTTAAACAGAAAGTGATCCTTTATTTGGATGATAGCAGGAGTTAAACATGGAACCCTAAGCAAACTAAAAACACTAAGAAACAAACACTATGAAGTTCTATGACTAAGACTATGGTGGGGATAACAGATGACCTGACAATGACATTCAGAAAACAGAGGACTTAAATACACACGTGAGGTGATCAGGGGAAGTGGAGACACATGAGGAAACAGCTGACTTGGATATACAGGGAGTGCAGAATTATTAGGCAAATGAGTATTTTGTCCACATCATCCTCTTCATGCATGTTGTCTTACTCCAAGCTGTATAGGCTCGAAAGCCTACTACCAATTAAGCATATTAGGTGATGTGAATCTCTGTAATGAGACGGGGTGTGGTCTAATGACATCAACACCCTATATCAGGTGTGCATAATTATTAGGCAACGTCCTTTCCTTTGGCAAAATGGGTCAAAAGAAGGAGTTGACAGGCTCAGAAAAGTCAAAAATAGTGAGATATCTTGCAGAGGGATGCAGCAGTCTCAAAACTGCAAAGCTTCTGAAGTGTGATCATCGAACAATCAAGCGTTTCATTCAAAATAGTCAACAGGGTCGCAAGAAGCGTGTGGAAAAACCAGGGCGCAAAATAACTGCCCATGAACTGAGAAAAGTCAAGCGTACAGCTGCCAAGATGCCACTTGCTGCCAGTTTGGCCATATTTCAGAGCTGCAACATCACTGGAGTGCCCAAAAGCACAAGGTGTGCAATACTCAGAGACATGGCCAAGGTAAGAAAGGCTGAAAGACGACCACCACTGAACAAGACACACAAGCTGAAACGTCAAGACTGGGCCAAGAAATATCTCAACACTGGTTTTTCTAAGGTTTTATGGACTGATGAAATGAGAGTGAGTCTTGGTGGGCCAGATGGATGGGCCCGTGGCTGGATTGGTAAAGGGCAGAGAGCTCCAGTCCGACTCAGACGCCAGCAAGGTGGAGGTGGAGTACTGGTTTGGGCTGGTATCATCAAAGATGAGCTTGTGGGGCCTTTTCGGGTTGAGGATGGAGTCAAGCTCAACTCCCAGTCCTACTGCCAGTTTCTGGAAGACACCTTCTTCACGCAGTGGTACAGGAAGAAGTCTGCATCCTTCAAGAAAAACATGATTTCCATGCAGGACAATGCTCCATCACACGCGTCCAAGTACTCCACAGCGTGGCTGGCAAGAAAGGGTATAAAAGAAGAAAAACTAATGACATGGCCACCTTGTTCACCTGATCTGAACCCCATTGAGAACCTGTGGTCCATCATCAAATGTGAGATTTACAAGGAGGGAAAACAGTACACCTCTCTGAACAGTGTCTGGGAGGCTGTGGTTGCTGCTGCACGCAATGTTGATGGTGAACAGATCAAAACACTGACAGAATCCATGGATGGCAGGCTTTTGAGTGTCCTTGCAAAGAAAGGTGGCTATATTGGTCGCTGATTTGTTTTTGTTTTGTTTTTGAATGTCAGAAATGTATATTTGTGAATGTGGAGATGTTATATTGGTTTCACTGGTAAAAATAAATAATTGAAATGGGTATATATTTGTTTTTTGTTAAGTTGCCTAATAATTATGCACAGTAATAGTCACCTGCACACACAGATATCCCCCTAAAATAGCTAAAACGACTTCCAAAAACATTCAGCTTTGATATTAATGAGTTTTTTGGGTTCATTGAGAACATGGTTGTTGTTCAATAATAAAATTATTCCTCAAAAATACAACTTGCCTAATAATTCTGCACTCCCTGTACATAATGATGCAAAGGAAAGAGTAATCTAAATGCAGTGAACAAAGAACAGACTTTTACAAAATAAAACAGGAAACACAGAGACAGACATGAAACGAACTAGACAACAAGATCCACACAAACATGACACATAATGGGTAGGCGCACGAACCAGGGAGACCGAGTACAGGGGAAGATGACAGAAATGACAACATGAACTTGACAACATAAGACACACAGACATAAACACATGAAGGTCAAGGAGACTTAACACAAGGGTAATATAATAACAAATGAGCTAGAATAACTTAATGAACCTAAACAAACAATAAACATCAAAATAGACTAAAACTCAAAACACTGGGTCGCACGACCCAGGACCATGACATCTTCCTTTGTAAACTGTTCTGCTGGCAGTATACTTATGCTTATTTATGACTGGTTTGATTGACTTGGATTGGTTCCAGTTCTTTCTTGGTTAACTCAGTGGCTTGATAGGCGGCTTTATATGACCACCTAAATGGATTCCCAGTGTTAAATAGTACAGGCCCGTGATTGGTTAGGATGTTTTCAACTTAGGACCCCTTTCATTGCCTATGCTTCTTTGCACATAACTTTTGATGTCTGATTCTTTGGCCCTTAGCATCAGTGGCTTTACTCTACATGTCAGTTTCTGCAACAGGCAATGTGCCATAGAGGTTAAAGTTAAAAATAAACTAGCATTGCTTGTGCACTGAAGTGGCCAATCACTCAGGAACCCCTTCGAGAGCAATGTCATCTATATAATTCACTTTAAGGAATGAAAAACATGCCACCCTATATCATCATACAGTTGCAACTGGCCTCTAAAACAATACAAATAAACCATTTAAAGTATAAATGTAATTTGAGATGTAGAAATTAGCCAGAATAGTGGTTTAAATGCGAGATTACTGAGCATAAAATCATTTAGATACAAAATGCAGCACACGGTGAAAGCCTCTCACAGCTCGCTGAAGTGGCAGCTGTGCCCGAGGACCCATTTGTTCAGGTGCAACAGTTCAACTGAGTTGACAGTCCCAAGTACATACAAGTCAAAGCCCCAAGCGACCATGTTTAATTCTATGATCTATACATATTGCGTTTGAATTTTATTTTTTTAAGAATGCTCAAATAAAATACATGTGCAGCTCCAACATAACTTCAGATTGACAGGCATAGAGTTCTCTACCAAGCCAGTTTGGATGCAGCAAACATATTGCTATTTGGGGTGTTCTCCCCAAAATGTCACCTGTTATTGTTTTAAAAATATTGATGCACAGGAACAGTTAAGGAACGGTGAAGAATAATAAAAATTGAGATGTGCAGTAAGGGTGCATACCAAATTAAATGCTACACACATTTTTCCTTACTGCATTGATTCTCCAAGCATGCAATGGCACTACTAGTTGGCACTGAACTGAATAGGATGGTGTGGAATATAATAATATGGGCATAATTTGGTTTACTTTTACATCCTTAGTTTATTGCTGCAATAGGCCTAGGCTCTTGAAGGGCTTCTGTTTCTTCTTTAATCACTTTTTCCCTGAATATGTGCTTACATACCACTCTGTATTTAACTATATTATTAATCTCTATTAATCTCCGACTCATTCCTGAAGGCTCTGGACGTTGTAGGGCTGTCCTGACACGCCTCTGCAATGTTGCGTGGAGATCAGGGGCAGTACCTGTGGACTGGCAGACTGGGGTGGTGGTCCCCATCTTTAAGAAAGGGGACCGGAGGGTGTGTTCCAACTACAGGGGGATCACACTCCTCAGCCTCCCTGGGAAAGTCTATGCCAGGGTGCTGGAAAGGAGAGTTCGTCCGTTAGTCGAACCTCGGATACAGGAGGAACAATGCGGTTTTCGTCCTGGTCGCGGAACACTGGACCAGCTCTTTATCCTCTCCAGGATACTTGAGGGTGCATGGGAGTTTGCCCAACCAGTCTACATGTGTTTTGTGGACTTGGAGAAGGCATTCGACCGTGTCCCTCGGGGTGTCCTGTGGGAGGTGTTGCGGGAGTATGGGGTGTCTGGCCCATTGCTACGGGCCATTCGATCCCTATACAACCGTTGCAAGAGCTTGGTTCGCATTGCCGGCAATAAGTCGGACTCGTTCCTGGTGGGTGATGGGCTCCGCCAGGGCTGCCCTTTGTCTCCGGTTCTGTTCATAATTTTTATGGGCAGGATTTCTAGGCGCAGCCAAGTGGCGGAGGGCTTTCGCTTTGGTGGCCTCAGAATCTCATCTCTGATTTTTGCAGATGATGTGGTTCTGTTGGCTTCATCGGGTGAGGGCCTCCAGCTCGCACTGGAACGGTTCGCAGCCGAGTGTGAAGCAGCAGGAATGAGGATCAGCACCTCCAAATCTGAGGCCATGGTTCTCAGCCGGAAAAGGGTGGAGTGCCCACTCCGGGTCGGGGAGGAGTTCCTGCCCCAAGTGGAGGAGTTCAAGTATCTCGGGGTCTTGTTCGCGAGTGATGGGAGAAGGGAGCCGGAGATCGACAGACGGATTGGGGCTGCAGCTGCAGTAATGCGGACGCTGCACCGGTCCGTCGTAGTGAAGAGGGAGCTGAGTGTAAAAGCGAAGCTCTCAATTTACCGGTCGATCTACGTCCCTACCCTCACCTATGGCCACGAGCTGTGGGTAGTGACCGAAAGAACGAGATCGCGGATACAAGCGGCAGAAATGAGCTTCCTCCGAAGGGTGGCTGGCCTCTCCCTTAGAGATAGGGTGAGAAGTTCGGCCATCCGGGAGGGGCTCAGAGTAGAGCAGCTGCTGCTCCACATCGAAAGGAGCCAGCTGAGGTGGTTCGGGCATCTGACAAAGATGCCCCCTGGGCGCCTCCTGGGTGAGGTATTCCAGGCATGTCCCACCGGGAGGAGGCCCCGGGGCAGACCCAGGACACGCTGGAGAGATTATATCTCTCGGCTGGCCTGGGAACGCCTTGGTATTCCCCCGGATAAGCTGGAGGAGGTGGCTGGGGAGAGGGAGGTCTGGGCCTCTTTGCTTAGGCTGCTGCCCCCGCGACCCGGCCCCGGACAAAGCGGATGAAGATGGATGGATGGATGGATGGATGGATGGATGGATAATCTCCGACTCTTTTTTTCCCCTGTGGTCCTCTTATCACCCCCAACTGGTCACAGCAGATGTCTGCCTTTCCCTGGCCCTAGCTCTGCTGGAGGCTTTTTCCTGTTAAAAGAGAGATTTTCCTTCCCACTGTTGTCAAGTACATGCTCAAATGAGGTCGCTTTCTCTGTATTATTGTAGCCTCCAGGCTGTTTGATCAAATCCATCATTGACAGCAGTGGGTTTGCTTTATTTTATGACTAACTAATAGAATACTGAAATCTCTAGAGATCTACCTTTTGCGGCCCATACCCTGGGAGGGGTGATGGGCAGTAGTAGTCGTAGTATTAAAATAGACTACTCCACTTTTGTAAGTCATAGTAACTATTTTACTTTTTTTTGTTTTTGTTTTAGCAGCCATGGATTTTTGTGCTCTAAAAACAAACAAATAAAAAAATGAACAAGAAAAAAATCAAATTCATTTCCACTCCATTCACCTGAAATAACATGCAAAGTTGGCATCAGGCTATAAGTCAGTAGAACAACAAGTATATCCATGTATTTTACAGCCACTTTGGCTAATGGACAGTGAGAAATAAAAATGTTGTTCACAACCGACAAGCTGCTGAAGGAACTCAAGGGTCACAGGTGAAGCTGTTAATGTCTACAAGCTCACACCTTTCTGCCATTAGGACCTGATGACTCCCTGCAGGCTGAGAAGAGGCAGACAGCTAAAATATGGCTCTGACACTTCTGTGTGGTGAATAATACTTTTAGCTTCACTATTTCCTGTGCATAAGTGTGTCACCTACTTCAAAAGAGCAAATGTATGCATGTTGGAGCAAATTTTGTGTTTAATGTGTATGTAATTTTGATCAAGACAATTCTTGCAGTACAATAAGTAGTTATTACTGCAGTTTAATATCTACAGTAATAATAACGACTCTTTGTCTTCTGCTTGTGACCACATCTGCTGTAGTGTTTTTAATTGCTTATATTATGAAAAAAAAGGAAATATGATAAACAAAAATAAATGACAGCAAATGAAATTTCAAAACTTCCACATCACTTCTTCCTCTGGACTGAAGTACAGAAATACAAAACAACCTCTTTGAGAAAACATAACCAAACTCAGGGACCATGACAATGAGAACTGTAATTAATCCTACACAGCAACAATTTAGATTTTTGCCACAACTGTGTGAACCATAAACAGACTTTATATATTAACTTTCAACTCTAAAATCTTGCGTTTGCACCAAAATATAAATAAGTAGTAAACAAAAATAACAAATAGCTAGTGTATCTAATGGTATCAACTGTAAGCCATATATTTTCATGCTTTTCTATCTGTGTAAGGAAAATGTATATAGAGAAATATTTACAGGATTTCATATATTCATATGAATCTAGACTTGCACATGGTACATCCACTGCAGAAGCTGAATGTTTACTTATCTTGTTAAGTACTACTACAAACAAACAATGATAGATTAATATCTGGCTGGCTCATGCAGGAAGAGAAACAGACATAATTTCCTGACCTTCTGAAGCATGCATGCTGTTAACTTTGAGGCTGTACAGGATTGTGTTATGTTGACTTCTTGGATATGAATTATGGGATAAGCATAAAAAAAAAAATGGACATTCATTTGTATGAAAATGCCATGAAATTCAATTAACTAAAAAAGCTTAAAGTTCAGCCTTAGTGTGCCCAGGTTTTTCTTTTTTACATCTCATGTCATCTCTAATGTAAAAATAAATAAATAAATATATATCTATGTATATATATATACCTCCTCTTGGTAAAAGGGGCACATTCCTGCAAAGACTGACACATACACACATGCACACAAACACACACAGATAAAAGCCAAAATGTTTATGGATGATACAATCTCGGCATGATTGAGCCATAGGTAAGGAGGATTTAAAAAACTTCAATTAGGCGCGGGTGTATTGTGGGAGGATTCCGTGGGGAGAATTGCATTTCTGGAGGAAAGCTAATGCTTTTTACAGTTGGTCACAAATAGATGGGAGGTAGGGTCTGATGCCACTTATTGGCCTCAATCATCGAGGGTGATTGGGAGACAGGATGATGGAGAGCTTGCAGCAGAGAGTCCTGCTCCTTCTCCACTCATCGTTCCTCCAGATTCATTTGTATGTGTCAGGGACATTCAGCGTTCTGAGTAGGCTGAATGGATGTATAAATGCAGGTGTACAAAAAGCAATTTAGTTTGCATTTTGTAATATCACTGCAGTGTAGTCTAAGTGTCTTGTCAATACTGAGAAGAGTAACAAAGCTAAAATGACAAGAGAAAGTGAATTTACTGTGCATGGCAACCCCAGTAACCTGAATGCGCACCACATTTTAAACATTATGTTCTGTAATGATTGCCTAATTTTGTAGAACAAGGTGGTCGCATGCCTAATGGAATACAATCAGTGCACAAAATGTTGCTAACAGAACAGAACTAGCACAGACAGTGACCTTGGTACTTACCAGGGAGAGAGCTGCATCGAGCAGAATACACAACACACCCAGTCACTCCACAGCTAATGAGAGAGTGCGTTGCTCAGCCTTATCTTCCTAATTAATGATTGAGACATGTCTTGTCAGGTCCTCGTGTGGATTTATGCATGTCAACTCCCTGGGAATGGAAGAGTACCAGCTCAAACAGTAGTGGGATTGTAAGTTGGAAGCAAAAACAATTACCAGGTGAGAGTTTGTGATGTGTAAAAATATTTCCCCACTGAAGTGCAAATTTGTGAGTTCATTAATATTGTGTGAGCACAACATTTGCATCTTTGTATTTAGTTCATTAAGGTTTGCATATCCCAATCGCAGGAGAAGCAGCGCTTGTAAACAAACGTCACATGGACTGAACAAGGATCTTATTTATTAACAACTATTAATCTAGAATTAGGTCTGAACAACAGAGGATTCAGAGCAAATCTAGTTCTGGCTGCTGATTAAAGACGGTAAAATTCCTGCCATTAACTGGCCTTGTTTACAACAGCTATTTTGACACATAGCAGGCTAAACACATGTGTAATTGATCTAATTGATTATGGGCCCATTCATTTCATTCTGTCATTATCATTCCAGTGAATCATTGTGACTATACCACTTCCCTGGCTCATATAAATGGAGGGCTTTATTAATGTGAGTAATTATACCTGTGTTTAGCTTGCAATGACATATCAAAATAACAGCTATAAAAACACACTATTAACTTCTTGTTGGTTTCCTAACGAGAATAGAAAAGAGATTGTGAATTATTCTAAGACTTTGTTGTAAAAGTCATCTGGGTAGCCATTACAAACTAAGCTGAAGGTGTGAATGCTGAGTTCAAGTCGTCAAAATGACAAGACTAGGATGTCATAAATAAATAAACCATATGTGTTATCAAAGCTGCATTCTGATTCCATGAACCAACCACCAACCATGAACCATTAACAGCTCATAATAACTGGGTTGTACTTAAAGTAATAATTTATGTTAAAACCCATCATGTATAAAGGATATAAATGCTGCCATTAAACATGTTATATAGTAGCTTATTAAGCTTATTAAGCAAGACTACACATTTACAAATGACATACTAAAATAATGCTTTATAAAGGATGAATTAAGTATTAATTAATACCTTATTAATGCGTAATAGTGTTAAGTTATTAAAAATGTTACTGATAAACCATATGCGTTATGTAAGCTGGGTTCTTGAGTGCTCTCCATTCATGTGGTTGAGCCTTCTGGAAGGGTCATGACATGATCTTTGAATGTTTTTTCATGTCTTTTCCCAGGAGCTGGATTATTTATTTATTTCTATATTTGCCTTATTAGTTGCCTGATAGTACACAATGATAGTAGTATAGACCAATTTTACACATGCACTACTGCTGTCAAACATTCAGCGCTGCCCGCTGGCAGAGCTGTGTGTGAGAATGTAAATGTCCAATTCAGCTGGATCAGCCAGTAAATGGTCTTTACCTTGCCAGATCATGAGCACAAAGTCCTGTTGAATTCATGGGAGGAAAATGGCAGAACCTCATCTAGAAGATTCACAAACAAGACAGAGTGGTTCCAGTAATGATAAGGAGTCTACTCTAATGCTTGATTATTTTCTCTGCAGTTGCATACAGTGGGGCAAAAAAGTATTTAGTCAGCCACCGTTTGTGAAAGTTCCCCCACTTAAAATGATGACAGAGGTCAGTAATTTGCACCAGAGGTACACTTCAACTGTGAGAGACAGAATGTGAAAAAAAAAATCCATGAATTCACATGGTAGGATTTGTAAAGAATTTATTCATAAATTAGGGTGGAAAATAAGTATTTGGTCACCTCAAACAAGGAAAATCTCTGGCTCTCACAGACCTGTAACGTCCTCTGCAAGAAGCTTTTCTGTCCCCCACTCGTTACCTGTATGAATGGCACCTGTTTGAACTCATCATCTGTATAAAAGACACCTGTCCACAGCCTCAAACAGCCAGACTCCAAATTCCGCCATGGCCAAGACCAAAGAGCTTTCGAAGGACACCAGGAAAAGTATTGTAGACCTGCACCAGACTGGGAAGAGTGAATCTACAATAGGCAAGCAGCTTGGTGTGAAGAAATCAACTGTGGGAGCAATCATCAGAAAATGGAAGACATACAAGACCACTGATTATCTCCCTCGATCTGGGGCTCCACGCAAGATCTCATCCCGTGGGGTCAAAATGATCATGAGAACGGTGAGCAAAGATCCCAGAACCACACGGGGGGACCTGGTGAATGACCTGCAGAGAGCTGGGACCAAAGTAACAAAGGTCACCATCAGTAACACACTACAACGGCAGGGAATCAAATCCCGCAGTGCCAGACGTGTTCCGCTGCTGAAGCCAGTGCATGTCCAGGCCCGTCTGAAGTTTGCCAGAGAGCACATGGATGATACAGCAGAGGATTGGGAGAATGTCATGTGGTCAGATGAAACCAAAGTAGAACTTTTTGGTATAAACGCAACTCGTAGTGTTTGGCGGAAGAAGAATACTGAGTTGCATCCCAAGAACACCATACCTACTGTGAAGCATGGGGGTGGAAACATCATGCTATGGGGCTGTTTTTCTGCCAAGGGGACAGGACGACTGATCCGTGTTAAGGACAGAATGAATGGGGCCATGTATCGTGAGATTTTGAGCCAAAACCTCCTTCCATCAGTGAGAACTTTGAAGATGAAACGAGGCTGGGTCTTCCAACATGACAATGATCCAAAACACACCGCCCGGGCAACAAAGGAGTGGCTCCGTAAGAAGCATTTGAAAGTCCTGGAGTGGCCTAGCCAGTCTCCAGACCTCAACCCCATAGAAAATCTGTGGCGGGAGTTGAAAGTCCGTGTTGCTCGGCGACAGCCCCAAAACATCACTGCTCTTGAGAAGATCTGCATGGAGGAATGGGCCAAAATACCAGCTACTGTGTGTGCAAACCTGGTAAAGACCTATAGTAAACGTTTGACCTCTGTTATTGCCAACAAAGGTTATGTTACAAAGTATTGAGTTGTATTTTTGTTATTGACCAAATACTTATTTTCCACCCTAATTTACGAATAAATTCTTTACAAATCCTACCATGTGGATTCATGGATTTTTTTTTCACACTCTGTCTCTCACAGTTGAAGTGTACCTCTGGTGCAAATTACTGACCTCTGTCATCATTTTAGGTGGGGGAACATGCACAATCGGTGGCTGACTAAATACTTTTTTGCCCCACTGTATTTACACACGTAACTGGTCTGTCCCCAGATCATGTAAAGAATGATTATAAACAAGCACACCTGTTCGCTTGCTTGTATTTGCAAATATATATCAGCCAATGACATGGCAGATAATCACATTAGACATGGTCAAGGCAATCTGCTGAAGTTCCAACTGAGAATCACAGTGGGGAAGTAAGATAGTTTAAGTGACTTGATAGAGTTGTTTGTGGTTGGTCTGAGTATTTTAGAAACTGCTGATCTGCTGGGACTTTCTGGCATGACCATCTCTATGTTTATAGAAAATAGTTCAAAAAAAATAAAATAAAATATCAAAGGAGAATTTCCAGATTACTTCAAGTTGATAAGAAGGCAAGAGTAATTCAAGTGACCACTTGACACCTGGTGTCACTCTGGTCAGCAAAGAATGGATAACTAAGGCTAGAATTTGCATGATGTCTGTAAAATGGTGAAATTCGAATGATAGGGTCAGAATTTGGCATCAACAACATAATAGCATAGGTCCGACCTGCAATGTATCAATAATCCGGCTTGGTGGTCATAGTGTAGTGATGTAGGGAAATTTTTCTTGGCACACTTTGGGCCCCCTAATACTAACAGAGCGTTATTAAAACACCTCAGCCTACCTGAATATTTCTGCTGACCACGTCTATCTCTTTATGACCACAGCATACCCATCTTCTGGTACCATGTCACAAAGCTTAAAACATCTCAAATGGATTTTTTTACTTACTTTATTTTTTTTACTCAAATGGCCTCCACAGTCACCATATCTCAATTTAATAGAGCACCTTTGGGATGTGGTTTAACAGGTCACTCTCATTGTAGATGTGCAACTGATAAATCTACAGGAACTGTGTGCTGCTTCATGTCAACATGGAGTAAAATCTCTGAGCACCTTTTTGAATTTATGGCACAAAAAAATCAATGCAGTTCTGAAAGTATCAGTAGAAATGTGTTCGTAATGACTGACCAGTGTATGTAGTTATATATTAAAATATATATCAAATAGAGAATCATGATGCTTAGGAACTGTATTTGATGTCAGGTGCACACTGGTAAGGACTCATTGTTATGCTCTCAAGAACATCACATTCTACACTGTCTTATGACCTGTTGCTTTACAAGTAATACATAAAAAGCTGTGCAGACGCAGGCAAAACTGACTTTGCCACATATTCGAACCGCGCTTCTGTTTCAGCATTTCCTTAATTCAAAGGAGGCAACAGCGAGTTCAATGTCAGCAGGTCTGACTGTTCAATTTGTAAAGAAACTCTTACTTTTTCCTGTTCAGTGGTACAAATTAGCTCTGGGGGGATTTTCAGCATTTCACGCTAAACCATTCCAAAATTAATCCCTAACACATATCACAAAGCTGAGTAAATTTGCATGGTTTTTGAGTGTGAGTTTATAGTAATGCACACTCATATGTATCACCTACATAAAGCTTACAAAAAAAGGTCATTTGACAAGAGTGCTTTGGAGCCACAGTGCGAGCCTATGATTTTGCTGCTGTCAAATTTTAAAACTGTTCCTTTCTCTGCTGTTGTCAGCTGCCATTTCAGTTTCAGATTGATGCCAGACTGCCACCCTGTTCAACTCCAGTTTTCATCAAAAACTCTGCTCTCACTGATCTCATCAGTTGTGTTGCTCTACATCACATCCATCAGGGGCTGCTCTTTATTCCTTCTCCACCCCCAAGGCGTTGAATATCCCTGTACACCTCATCCCTTTAAAATGACTTCATAATGGGTTCTAATAATCAAAGACTCCTCATATATTTCTTTGGCTTACCCTATTGTTCAGACAGTCAGATAAACCTATTTGATTACTCTGTAAGACCCCCTGTTCGCTTCTCATCAAAATACAGCCAGGAAAACTTTTAAATTCAATTTCTGTTAGCAAAAAATATGAATGCACATTAATTTCAAAATGGTAGATATACCTATTTACTATGTAGCTTGTACTATATGATATTTGTTGTCCTGAACAAGACAGTGGATGATTAGCAGAAATCAAATAAAAGCAGATTGCCAGAGGTGGGACCAAGTCATTGTTTTGCAAGTCTCAAGTAAGTCTCAAGTCTTTATCCTCAAGTCTCAAGTCAAGTCTCAAGTAATGTCAGGCAAGTCAGAGTCGAGTCTCAAGTCACTGGTGTAAAAGTCCGAGTCAAGTCACAAGTCTGAAACTTTGAATTTCAAGTCCTTTCGAGTCTTTAAAAAAAAAAAAGAAAAAATAATGTTGCAGTTATGCTAAATGTAAATATTAGACCATGTAATTTTAAAATCTGTGTTTTTCTCAACACATGACAAAATAGTGAACTTAGAAAATATACACAAATTGTGAAATTGCACCTCTTTAAAATGCAGCTCAATTAAACTTAGCTCCAAGAATAATTTTCACCGACAGTTCTGAGATAAGCTGCATGTTATTCTTGGATGCGGTTGTAGGACCAGCTTTAAAATCGCATGACAAAAATATCATACACATTAAAAAAAACTGTATCACCAACGTAGCCTGGACAACATTTGCTAGTTAGATGAAGTCAGCTATCTCATCTTAGCATATTTATATGCATATTTATAATCATACGGTTCTTGGAGTGAGTGCATACACTCATGAAGTTTAGTAACTTCAGGTCACTGCAACAAGCCCAGGTACAGTTTACCGACGGATGGGTACAGGACCTTGAAATGCACCGTGTAGAACGAAAGACCATCGTACGTATCATAAGTTTACCAGTCTCACAAATTGTCGTCATAAATACACATTCCTTAACCGTTTATTAATAGGACCTTTGAGCTCAACGGTAATTAATTAGTAGTGGAAATAATTTCTGGTACCCATCACAGAAATGTAGCAGTGACAACAATATTGTATGCTGTAATCGTACTGGGCAATTAGTGATACAAAACAACTGTTTTATCCTGTGAATAAAAGTATATGTTTTTGTCAATGTACCATAATAACAGAAGCGAAACGCAATATTGTGTCAGGACAATTCACTATTTATGCACAATAAACAAAGGAGCATAGCGCGACAATTTCTGTTCAGCGCCAGACTTGCTTGTAACCTATATCACCAATTATGTTATGAAAATGACGTATTAACTACTAAAAAACACTGACCTTCGTGTAAATGCTTGGAGCAGACTAACCTGTGAGCTGGAGGGTTCTGGGACGTTATATTTGATCTTTGAATGGCTGCGATCCAGGCCATCCGTCGCCTCTTTGTTACTTCGGAAACATGGCTCGAACAATTTCTCTTCAACGACGTAATCCGATAACAACCGATCTCTTTACCCGTCAGCTTCTCGTGGCTGTCATGCGACCGGCTATTGCAGTTAATAATACAACGGCTTCTTGACATTTTTGTGTTTCTTTTTATCGCTGTATAACTGATTTTAATTGAAAGCCTGCGTGCGCTAGTACCGCTTGCCACGAGTTCCCAGAATCCTTTGCGGTTCTACCCGTGAATGACGTCACATTTTCAATCTCTATATAATATGCATGTTAAATTTTATATTTGGGGTAAAATATCAAGTCTTTTCAAGTAAACCGGTTCAAGTCCAATTCAAGTCCCAAGTCATTGGTGTAAAAGTCCAAGTCAAGTCACAAGTCTTAGAACATTTTTTCAAGTCAAGTCTAAAGTCATAAAATTAATGACTCGAGTCTGACTCGAGTCCAAGTCATGTGACTCGAGTCCACACCTCTGCAGATTGCTGTATAAACAGTTGCATTGCGGGGAAAGTAAGTGTTGAGTTACAGTCCTTAATTTTAGAGCACTGAGGCACCAAAACCCTGGGAAACCCAGTGAGTACTGTGATTAAGGCAAAGAGTCGGCACAGCCACTTGACTCTTGACTCAAGTATCGTCTTTCATCTTTACGTTGCTGCTGTGCTGAAAATTTCTTTTAGAACTTTTCTCTTCCCAACAGTGAATTTAAATATATCATTATGAGCCCTGCATATTTATTGGGATGGGTACAGATTAAAATCTGGAACTAAAAATGTATAATCTGAGAATTTATATTTGACTAACAGAGGAGGGCGGTATAAATTGTGGTTTGATGGCTATCAGCTGTCATATTGAGACGATGTCATAAAATAAAATAGAAATATTGCACATTAGTCGCATGTCAACAGAATTGAATCAAATTGAATAAATATCCCCTGCCCACCATCTATAGCTCACTTCACCCAACTGCAGTACATTCATGTTGCCATTATCACTTCCTAAAGTTGAGCAGCCTTTCTAAAAGCAAATGTGAGCCAGTTTATAACTTGTATTGATGGAGCAGCTTTTACTGTCAGGCAGGATTTCTTTATTTTGTTTTGAAGAGACAAGTCTGCACAAAGGAAAAATCTTTTTAAAACGAGTCTTGAGGATAAACTAATATTACATAATTATATTGTTTTGGATCGATGTTGAAAGGTGCTGGAGAGAATTAATTTATCAGATAAATGCTGTAGCTATAGATGCCAATTTATGATTCTTTCTTTATTTGTCTAATTTAAGAGGCCCTGTCCCCTTATGAATTACGTTTCTCACACAACTATCCTGCATTCTTGATTATGTTTTTCTCGCCAGACTTAAAAAGAGACAAAAGAAAAGACACAGGATGACTGGTTTTGTGAACTTTTCATACTGCCATCAGCCAGACATAATAATAATCCGCTGTTGCCCAACATTGCAAAATAATGTATTTCAGTCTGACCTACTTCTAAATGTTTAAACTATAAACGCTGGCCACTTTATACCTTTATCAGGTGTTGGACCTACTTTTGCAACCACTCTAATTCTTTGTGGTGTACATTCAACAAGGTGCTGTGGTCATGAAGGGATTAACATGGTTAATGGGTTGAGGTTGGTGGTGGTGTAATGGTGTGGGAGACATTTTCTTGGCACACTTCATTATCCTTACTACCACACAAGGCAGGATGGATAAATGCTTTTATTTTGTTAATGCCGAATTTTGACCGTACCATTGAATGATTAGTGGGAATTAGTGGACTTATTAGATCAAGAAGCTATCGTCCAATTTTCTATTGTCCATTTTAGGTGGTATTTTCTCACTTTCGGACCATTTTCTGTAAATCCCAGACGTGGTTGTGAAGTGATGTTTCAATAGATCAGCAGCTGCTAAAATAGATCATCCAGTCTGGCACCAACAACAATGTCAAGTTCAAAGTCAATTAAGTCACCCTTCATCCCCATTCTGATGCTATATTTGGGTCATCTCCACCATGTCTACATTCATAAATGCATTGAATTGCTGCCAAAAGGCTAATTAGATATTTGTGTTGGCAAGCAGCAGCAAAGTTGTACTAAAAGAAATAAGTGGACACTGAGTGTAGCTATATTTATAGGTAAATGAGCAACTTAAATAGAGTATTGTTAGCACTGCACTCGTTATATCAAATTACAGTAAATGTCACGTCCGGTGTGACAGACGTGTGGAATATATTAGGACCCAAAATGCAGCAGCTCAGGTGCAGGTGAGTATGTATTAAACAAAAGGAAATGCAAACAACAATGGCACTGGGAACATAAAACTAGAACCTAAACTGGGTAAAACTAACAAAACAAACCAGAAACGAAGATGCAGGGAGGGCCGGGGAAATACATACGGAGAGACGCTGGGAGACCGAGAGGAAACAACACAGACGAACTAGGAACGAGGACGAGGTAACCCACACTATAAATACACATGCCAGGAATCAGGGGATGTGAAACAGGAGGAGAACACACCTGGAATACATGAGAACTGACGAGGCAGGGGAAACGTAAATAGAACACACTGACATAAGACAGAGCCCTTCAAAGTAAAACAGGAAACACATACACGTAATGACACAGACTCAGAGACGTGGACTAAACACAGAGACCTACTACACTAAGGGAATGCACAAGCAGGGAAGACACCAACCAGAGGGAACACCACTAAGCCCTAGAAAATACAAAACTATCAAAAGTACATAACCAAAAACACTGGGTCACCGACCCAGGACCATGACAGTAAAGGACGTAAACAGCCATTCATGAAAGACTTAGGAAGTAAGAAATACGTGCCACTTTTAAATCCACGTGTAAGTGCAGTGTTAGAGCTGTAGTCCAGTCAGGCAACCTACCTGCTCAAAGTAGAAGAATGGGGAGAAAAAAATTATTTGCAGCCTGAAGTACTATCATATTCATCTCTTATGTCTCTGTTGTTTACACAAACACAACAACTGAATTGGCGGTTGGTAATTGCAGGCTATGTTTTGACCACCTTTCCAAAACCCCCTGTGGAAATTAATTTGGTTCCAAGGTGATCATTTCCCAGATGGACTGAATGATTGTTTCATCAACCTGACTACTGCATTATAAGTCAGCGTATCATTTGAGTAAGACCTTTGCTCTTTTTTTTTTCCCAGCGAGATAATATGCAGCGCTAAAATAGGTGCCCACATTATGCAAACAGGTAGAGAGAATGTCATCCATGTAAGTCTCTTTTGCTCAAATAACCTAAGGGGTTGTTTTACAAGGGGTGCAAAGAGAGAACACGTGCCTGTGTCTGTGATGTGTGTATCCCCGCTAGCTGCATATTATCCATTCTGCTGCCGGATTAATGGGGCAATTGATCAACAGCAGACTTGTGCAGAACAGCTGATCACTCACCTACAGCAGGGCAGCGCTGCAACAGCCAGACTGATTACAGATGCATGGCTGGGCCGAGTAGCAGAGGAGCCATCACCGACTCCCTTCTACTCTGACAGCCTGACACTGATAGGGGAAGGCGCTGCAGTTGGAAATCCAGCAGAAGCTGGGGATAGGTTCAACAAGGCAGAAACCTAACAGGGATGAAAACCCAGTTGTAAAGCTCAATCACAGAGCCGAGGGCATGCTCCAAGGGAGATAAATGCTTCTCAGTGGCGTCAATGTAATGACATACACCTACAAAGACATTTCAGCTGATTGTATAGATAGAGTTACAGATAAAAGGATTGTATCAGTGGCTTCTGCTGAAATGGAGAATGACTGTTTCCACTAATTGGTATTTAATTGGCACACATGTCCAGCTCTCTTAAACTACAAACTGTAATCAGCTTAACCCTTTAAGACCTACCATAGAACCAAGTCCGCCAGAGCTTATATTATATTTTTACATGCTGTGGAGCCATTTTTGGGAGCATTTCAAGTTGCTATACATCAATACAACCATTATAGCCCAAACTTTAATAATATGTCTGCATTAGGTGCATAGTAATTACATAAATTGCAAAAAAGTGCAATAAACTACAAAAAAATTGAAAATCGTTTTTGTTTTTTTAACATATATTTCTAGTTAGAGAAATTTAAGAGGCTCAAAAAAGTTGCACAAACTAGTTTCCCACCACAGGAAATTTATTTTGAGTGTCTTCATAGTTTTATTTTTGAAATACACCAATTTTTATACACTGCAGGAAAAACGAAAATAAATATTATAGTGCAAATTTGCAAAATAACAGCATATGCATCAAAATAAACTATTTCCAGCAGTGCAATATGAGTCCTAAGCATCCCAGAAACGACACAGAAAGTCATAAACTCAAACATAACTTTTTAAAACACAAGTATAGGCTCATAAGGCCCCGATCGTAAAAAAACTACATTTCCGCAAAATGACATCACTTCCGGTTTCGGGCAGGTCATGCGGTCATGTGATAGTTCGCGCTGATGGACGTAGGAAGTGTTACAAACAGCTGATCGGATCGGCGAAGCGTGTTTCTGGAATATCATGTTTTTGTTGCTGCAAGTGATTTTTATGCAGTTTTTGCAAAGCTATATGTGGAAGGAAACTGTGACCTAGGACAAGCTGATGGCATAAGATGTAAGTACAACTCCTCCGGTTTCATATGCAAAAAAAATTATTGCGCTAGCTTACGTGGTTGCAGAGCTACCGGGATTTAAAAATAGTTACGCAAAATGGAGCGTGCCCGCTCCGATCGGCTGTAAAGGGTTAATGACCTGCCTCTCCCTGGGAATAACAGAAAACAGATTTACAGCTTAGCAAATGTAACTGTTTGTAAATGTAATGTTTCTTTCTTATATGACTGTTACACAGAGAGGTGTGGTGAGGGAAACATCAGACTTCACTCTGTCTTAACTGAAGTAATTGCTTTATTGTCTCTTGCCAATATCATGCACATACAGACAGCAACTTCTCAAAATGGCCCCCAATCCAATTCCTGCCCACTTTAAATACTCTAAAGACCACACCTTCTCAATTCAACTGGCCTATAAAAGAGCTGCAATTGAGGCAGGCCTCCTCTTTACTGGGAAAACAATATGGCTGCCACAGAGGTAACCTGCAGAACACTTTGGCTGTGTCCTAAGAGACCGCACGCTTGAAGTACGCATTTTGAGTGCGATTATGTGTACTCCAAATGCGCCGTCGATTTCCCGAAATATCAAGCGTGGTCCGGTGCACGCTTCGTGGTCCCATATATCCCACAATTCATAGCGCGGCGGTGGGTGTGGATAATTTTGCTGCAAAATACGGCAGAAGGGAGCGGCCGAAGAGTGAACTGTCAAAAGTAAGTAGTGAATATGATGTCACTTATATATGTGCGAATGTTCAATGATGAATTACATTACTGTTGGCCAAATGTCGGCAAAGTTATGTGACATTAGTGATGTTTGCACTTTCAGCGTTAACTTGGTTGTAGACTCTCTACTTCAATATATCTATCTATCGATCTATCTATAGATATATCTATCTATCTATCTATAGATATATCTATCTATCTATCTATAGATATATCTATCTATCTATAGATATATCTATCTATCTATAGATATATCTATCTATAGATATAGCTATCTATAGATATATCTATCTATAGATATATCTATCTATCTATCTATAGATATATCTATCTATAGATATATCTATCTATAGATATATCTATCTATAGATATATCTATCTATAGATATATCTATCTATCTATCTATAGATATATCTATCTATCGATCTATCTATCTATCTATCTACACTCAACAAAAATATAAACGCAACACCTTTGTTACTGCTCCCATTCCCCATGGGATGGACGTAGAGACCTAAAATTCATTCCAGATACACAATTTAACCATCCCTCCCAAACAGTGGTCACAAATCAGTCCAAATGTGTGGTAGTGGGCACATCTGCCATATTGAGATAATCCATCCCACCTCACAGGTGTGCCACATCAGGATGCTGATCTGACATCATGAGTAGTGCACAGGTGTACCTCAGACTGCCCACAACAAAAGGCCACGCTGGAATGTGCAGTTTTTTGCGCTATTGGGGGTCTGGGGACCCAGAACCGGTCAGTATCTGGTGTGACCACCATTTGCCTCATGCAGTGCAACACATCGTCGCATGGAGTCTATCAGATTGTCAATTGTGGCCTGTGGAATGTTGGTCCACTCCACTTCAATGGCTGTGTGAGGTTGTTGGATATTCGTGGGAACTGGTACACGCTGTCGTATACGCCGGTCAAGCACATCCCGAACATGCTCAATGGGTGACATGTCCGGTGAGTATGCTAGCCATGCAAGAACTGGGACATTCTCAGCTGCCATCTGCCCTGAACAATGTGAACCATGATTCATCCGTGAAGTGCACACCTCTCCAACGTGCCAGACGCCATCGAATGTGAGCATTTGCCCACACAAGTCTGTTACAGAGACGAGCTGGAGTCAGGTCAAGACCCCGATGAGGACGACGGGCATGCAGTTGAGCGTCCCTGAGACGGTTTCTGACAGTTTGTGCAGAAATTGTTTGGTTGTGCAAACCAATTGTTCCAGCAGCTGTCTGGGTGGCTGGTCTCAGACGATCTTGGAGGTGAACCTGCTGGATGTGGAGGTCCTGGGCTGGTGTGGTTACACGAGGTCTGCGGTTGTGAGGCCGGTTGGATGTGCTGCCATATTCTCTGAAACGCCTGTGGAGACGGCTTATGGTTGAGAAATGAACATTCAATGCACGGGCGACAGATCTGGTTGACATTCCTGCTGTCAGCATGCCAATTGCACACTCCCTCATTGCTTGTGGCATCTGTGGCATTTTGCTGTGAGACAAAACTGCACATTCCAGGGTGGCCTTTTGTTGTGGGCAGTCTGAGGTACACCTGTGCACTACTCATGATGTCAGATCAGCATCCTGATGTGGCACACCTGTGAGGTGGGATGGATTATCTCAATATGGCAGATGTGCCCACTACCACACATTTGGACTGATTTGTGACGACTGTTTGGGAGGGATGGTTATATTGTGTATCTGGAATGATTTTTAGGTCTCTACGTCCATCCCATGGGGAATGGGAGCAAAAACAAAAGTGTTGCGTTTATATTTTTGTTCAGTGTATATCTATATCTATATATATATCTATATATCTATCTATCTCTATATATCTATCTATCTATCTATCTCTATATATCTATCTATCTCTATATATATCTATCTATCTCTATATATATATATATAGATAGATAGATCTATAGATAGATCTATAGATCTATAGATCTATAGATAGATCTATAGATCTCCTACCATGCATGGAGGGTTTCACCCCAAGTCCAGCACCCTGAGGCTGTACGCTAAGCGGAAGGAAGGGGGCCGGGGACTGGTGAGTGTCAGCACCACAGTCCAGGATGAGACAACGAACATCCAAGAATACATTGGGAAGATGGCCCCAACTGACCGAGTGCTCAGTGAATACCTCAGGCAGCAGAAACCCAAGAAAGAGGAGGGAGACGAGGAACCATCATGGAAGGACAGGCCCCTGCACGGTATGTACCACCGGCAGTTAGAGGGGGTGGCTGATTTCCAGAAATCCTACCAGTGGCTGGACAAAGCTGGACTGAAAGACAGCACAGAGGCACTAATCATGGCAGCACAAGAACAAGCTCTGAGCACAAGATCCATAGAGGCTGGGGTCTATCACACCAGGCAAGACCCCAGGTGCAGGCTGTGTAAAGATGCCCCAGAGACAATCCAGCACATAACAGCAGGGTGCAAGATGCTAGCAGGCAAGGCATACATGGAACGCCATAACCAAGTGGCCGGCATAGTATACAGGAACATCTGTGCCGAGTATAACCTGGAAGTCCCGAGGTCAAAATGGGAGATGCCCCCAAGGCTGGTGGAGAATGACCGAGCTAAGATCCTGTGGGACTTCCAGATACAGACGGACAAAATGGTGGTGGCTAACCAACCGGACAAAGTAGTGGTAGACAAACATGAGAACACGGCCGTAGTGATCGATGTAGCGGTTCCGGATGACAGCAATATCAGGAAGAAGGAACACGAGAAGCTGGAGAAATACCAAGGGCTCAGAGAAGAGCTCGAGAGGATGTGGAGGGTGAAGGTAACGGTGGTCCCCGTGGTAATCGGAGCACTAGGTGCGGTGACTCCCAAGCTAGGCGAGTGGCTCCAGCAGATCCCGGGAATAACATCAGAGATCTCTGTCCAGAAGAGCGCGGTCCTGGGAACAGTTAAGATACTGCGCAGGACCCTCAAGCTCCCAGGTCTCTGGTAGAGGACCCGAGCTTGAAGGATAAACCGTCCGCAGGGGCGTGCTGGGTGTTTTTTATAAAAACACCCAGCACGCCCATGCGGGCGGTTTATCCTGAAGGATAAACCGTCCGCAGGGTGCTGGACTTGGGGTGAAACCCTCCATGCATGGTAAGGAGCTTTCTTGTCTTTATGTCAGTGGCTTCTATCTCCTCCTTTGGCCAGCCTATTACCCCAGCAGGGTACCTGATCACGGGCAGGGCGTACGTGTTGATGGCCCGGATCTTGTTCTTACCATTCAGCTGACTCCTCAGGACTTGCCTGACCCTCTGCAGGTACTTGGTGGTTGCAGCTTTTCTAGCGGCCTCTTCATGGTTCCCATTCGCCTGCGGGATCCCCAAGTACTTGTAACTGTCCTCTATGTCTGCAATGTTGCCTTCTGGTAGTTCAATCCCCTCAGTTCTGACTACCTTCCCTCTCTTTGTTACCATCCGACTACACTTCTCCAGTCCGAACGACATTCCAATGTCATTGCTGTATAGCCTGGTAGTGTGGATCAGTGAATCGATGTCTCGTTCACTCTTGGCATACAGCTTGATGTCATCCATGTACAGGAGGTGGCCGTAGTCGGTATCCGTAGCCAGTCTTGTTAATGATCTCACTGAGGGGGTTCAGGCCTATGCAGAACAGCAGTGGGGACAGAGCATCTCCTTGGTAGATCCCGCACTTGATGGTGACTTGTGCTATGGGCTTGGAGTTGGCCTCTAGTGTTGTACGCCACATCCCCATTGAGTTCCCGATGAAGGCTCTTAGGGTCCCATTGATCTTGTACAATTCTAGGCATTCCAGTATCTAGCTGTGGGGCATTGAGACATAGGCCTTCTTGTAATCAATCCAGGCAGTGCACAGGTTGGTCAGTCTGGTCTTGCAGTCTCGGCTGATTGTTCTGTCTACCAGTAGCTGGTGTTTTGCGCCTCTGGTATTCTTGCCAATTCCTTTCTGTGTCCCGCTCATGTATTGACCCATGTGCCTGTTCATCTTAGCCGATATGATGCCTGACAGGAGCTTCCATGTAGTACTGAGGCAGGTTATTGGTCGGTAGTTGGAGGGGACCGGTCCCTTCTTGGGGTCCTTGGGGATCAGGACCGTCCGGCCCTCGGTTAGCCATTCTGGGTGTCTCTCGTTAACTAGCAGCTGGTTCATTTGTGCTGCCAGACGCTCGTGGAGTGCAGTCAGCTTCTTCAGCCAGTAGGCGTGAACCATGTCGGGCCCTGGTGCTGTCCACCTCTTCATACTGGAGACCCTTTCTTGGATATCTGCCACTGTGATGGTTACTGGACCCTGTTCAGGGAGGTCGCTGTGGTCTGCCCTCAGATCCTCTAGCCACTGAGCATTGCCGTTATGGGTTGCATCCTTCTCCCATATGCTCTTCCAGTATTGCTCCGTCTCCAGCCTTGGTGGTGCTGTTCTCTTATTGTTCCCTTGCCACTGAGAGTACACCTTTGCTGGTTCTGTGGAGAACAGCTGGTTTATTCTCCTGCCTTCGATCTCTCTGGTGTACCTCCTCAAGCGGCTGGCCAAGGCTGTGAGTCTTTGCTTGGCAGTTTCCAAGGCCTCAGGTATGGACAGCTTGCTGTATTTCTTAGGCACCTTATTTGTCGCACCTTTCTGCAACTCCGTTAGTTGGCTAACCTCCCTCCGTGCTACTTTGATCTTGCCCTCTAGCCTCCTTCTCCATGGAGGGTACTGCCCCTTGTCGCTGTTCAACTTGTAGCCAAGCATCTCACTGATCACTGCTGCCGTATTGTAGATCAGCTTGTTAGTGTCGGTAATCGTGGTTGTAGGTATTGCCCGTAGTGCTGCATTAACATCATCTAGCAGACCTTCTGAGGGTACTTCACGTAATCTTGGTAACCGGCTACGGGGGATCCAGGTTTCAAGCTTGGCCATGATCCTATTTTTCAGGTCAGTTCCTCTCGCACTCAACGATCCTTCTCCTATCGCACTTGGGGCTATGTACCCAATCTCGGGTGGGGGTGATGATATCTCCCCCCTGACCTGGCGTCCTGACTCGTCCTTGCCGTAGCATTTGTGTTGTACCTCGTCAATCTCTAGCTGTGAGAGCAGTCCCTTCTTTCGAATGTTGGAACACTGAGCTACTAGTTGTTTCGCCGTCATAGTGGATGTTGGGTATCGAAGAATCCATAGGTCCCTCATCCTATTCATGTAGCCCCTTCCGCCGGGGTTACTTGCGTAGTAGCATTCCAACAACGCCCTGTTTTCGTCCCTTGCCCACCGATGCCTTCTTGTTCCAGTAGCCCATGGCCAACAATGTATCCTAGATACTTCACTTCTTCTTGTGCCCAGGCACACTTGCTCACAGTCAAACCAGCCTTCTGGATCTTTGCCATCACAACCTTTAGATACTGCAGGTGTTCCTCCCAAGACTCACTGTAAATCACCACATCATCCAGGTAGGCAGCTGCAAACTTGGAACAACCATTAAAGATAATGTCCATCAACATTTGAAAAGTTGCAGGTGCCCCATGAAGACCAAAGGGCAACACAGTGTACTGAAATAAGCCCATTCCTGGAATTTGGAAGGCTGTGTATTTTTTACAGGATGGCTCTAAAGGCACTTGCCAGTAAACCTTACACAAATCTAAGTTTGTAATGTATCTAGCCTTTCCTAAATGTTCCAGTAGCTCATCAATGCGTGGCATTGGATAAGAACCAAAACAGGAAATACTATTTAGCTTTCTCATGTCTGAACAAAATCGTAGTTGAGGTGAGTCTTTCTTTGGAACAAGTACAATGGGGTTTGACCACTCACTCCTTGATGGCTCAATCACTCCCAGTTCCAGCATCATCTGAACCTCCTTCCTCAACGGTCCCACCATCCATTCTGGTATCCTGTAAGACGAACAGGTTTTGTGTCTTTCAAGATGATGTTGTGTGTTATGACATCTGTTCGCCCCGGTGTGTCTGAGGACAAAGATGGAAAAGATTGCCTCACCTCATTCAACTGATGCCACTGATCTTCAGTCAGATGTTCAGGAGGGTCTTCAGATTTGGGCATGTCTCTGAATGGACTCATCTCAGCTTCTCCAACCTCCAAAACGCAACTGTCTTCAGGCTGAACATCTTGTACCATCAGGATTTGCTTCACACCTGGTTCTGGGGCATTTCTGTCATGATACTCTTTTAACAAGTTTACATGTAGCAGCTGCTTCGATTTGTGTTTGTCTGGACAGATGACCTCATATGTCACTGGGCCAGTTTTTCTGGCCACAGTATAAGGTCCTTGCCACTTAGCCAGCAACTTACTTGGTCCAGTAGGCAAAAGTACTAAAACTTTTTGACCAGTCTTTAGTTCTCTCTCACAGGCATGCTTGTCATACCATACCTTTTGCTTTTGCTGTGCTTTCTGCATATGGTCTCTAACCTTTTTTCTGTATGTTTCCAGTTTGTATCTCATCTGCAATATGTAGGAAACAATGTTTATCGTCGAAAGCCACTTCAGTAGACCCCGGTGCCACTCCAGCCACCCAGTTCACCTTCAGCATGTCCAGGGGGCCTCTAACTTGCCTTCCATAGAGCAGCTCAAAAGGAGAGAAACCAGTTGAAGCCTGTGGTACTTCTCTGTATGCAAACAACAGAAAAGGCAACCATTTATCCCAATCTTTGCCAGTATCATCAATAAACTTTTTCAACATTTGACCACTCTAGCTGCCCATTCAACTTGTGGCCATCCCCACATTTTAGCTATGCGTTCAAATCGTACAAAGAAACTTTCAGGATCCTCACCTTCCCTGAAGTCAGGTATTCTTGGCTCACCTCCACGGTGTATTTCTGCTCTCTGCACTGGAGCAGGTTGAACAACATGCATTTGAGGCTGTGCATGCAGTGGTTGAGATGGAGAACGCAGCTCAGCTTGGTCCTCAGTGGCCCTGTGAGCTTTTGGAGTAGGCTTTTATGTCTAAAAGCCTGCTCCACAAAGCCTCTGGCCAGCTTTTTGACAGGCCGACAGTTAAGTATGAAAAGTCAGCAAAAATAAAATAAAAACCCAATACCTTAAAATCAAGTTTAAGATTTTTAAATCTGAGATTTCAGTATTATGGATGATATACACCAAAGTATATTCATTTGTAATGCAGAAGCAGACAAACGGAATTCAAGTGGCAGCTAGATCAAAATGTTTCAGTCTTTCTCACCCTTGCTCAGTGCTGCAGTGTCCTTGAACTGCACTTTCTAGTGATCACTTGTCCATCACCCATAAAATATTATGCTCTCAGAGCTGAATATTGCACTGGGATGGAAGACAGAGAGCCTCAAAATGCACTGCTATAACACAGGGCTGAGTTTGCCGGAGCATTCAATCAATGCAGGAAATGATCACTTGAACCAGTTTATTATATTCTACTGTAAATGATAGCTTTCACACTGTGCAGAATGGAAGCAGTAAAGCTGTAAGATAATGTAATGAGATGTAACTAACTCTCAAATGGTAGACGAGAGAGGCTTCGAGTTGCAGACCCCTGCCTTTTGTCTCGCAGTATAGCGGAGATGCATTATTACCTCTGGTTTATTTTCATAAAGTCTGAGGTTGATGAAGTATAAGTAGATGCTGCTAAACAAGGTGAAATATAGCTCAAACAGAAGTTTTTCAGTGAGACTCAGCTTACAGTTTTCAAGATTGTGGATCTACTTTGAAGGAGGTGACGTTTAAGGAGCTTTTAATGGAAATTCACTTAGTGTTTGGAGCAACTGAATGTTTTTTCTCACTGGCTGAGAACACATATCACAGGAGAAAGTGGTGCAGCTAGAATCCTCTTCGCATTGTTTAAAAAGATGAGCAGTAGAAGAAATTTCATCCAGCCAATTTAAGTTGCAGTACTTAGTGTTATTTGAGGGTTTTATTCTTTGTAATATGAAAGGGAAAATGGGCTTGCTGCTTGGTTCAGCTCACTAGTCAAGAAAGCAGCAGAGGATCCACCAAAATAGAAAGAATTTTCAAAACAACCAGCAAATTTCAGTCTGTTTTCTAAACCTCTTTTCCTCATTACTCCAAAAGCCTTAATAGATCTATAAAGCTACCGGGGGAACACATATTCCAAGCTGTGTACTACACGCCATTCAACTGTTAAAACACACACCACTACTTAGATGGAAACCTGTTTCCAAGAAAGGGTTTTCTTGATGCACTCTCAATACAAACTCGGATGTACTTTGTTGTATAATTCATTCAGAAAGAGTATCAAGTTTTTACTCCACTTTTTGCCCTCCATAGTTTCAGTGAAGTGTGTGTTATTTGAAAGCACCTTAAGGCTCATAATGGTGCACCCACAGAGAATTATCAGCTGACAGTTCTTTAAAAAAAAATATATTTTATTTTAAACATACTTTGGCTCAGTGCTTTTCGTTTTAGAGTGTACAACACACTGCTTCATTGGACTTTCCACCATTCTCATTAACAGCATTCCCAGCCAAAAATGAAGTTGTTTAATGAGGGATAGACTTTCCAGTTCAAAAAGCTCAAATGAATAAAGTTAGCTGACCAACTTAGTGGAGCATTTAGCTGTGGTACAGACAGACTTTTTACTTATTAGTTAGTGGGTACAAAACTTGCTGTGTGACCAGAGAGACAGATATAAATGAATATGTTAATGTTGTTCATATGTGCTAGATGTTTAATGAACTAGCTCTTCCTGAACAAATCGAACATTCTAGATTTATAAGGAAACCATATCATTTGAATTTACGCGTGATACTGCTGGAAAACAGTATATGTTCTACTGTTTGTCCACTCATAGATCATGGGAACACACATCACGATAGGGCTGGAATGTATCATTATATAACTTATACACTTAAAATGTTATAGTGTGTGATAGGTTTGTAGCTTGAACCTATTCGCTGGAACATTGAAGACAATATAATTACACCGCAAGCAAGACACGAAGTAGGCAAAGTTCTTCATGTTTCTCGTGCACGGGAGAGAACCGGACAGACGCCGTTCCTTCGCTTGACCCCAGTTGCTCTCGTTCGTTCTCCCGTAACACTGTTCTTTTATTGAGGCTACATGAATATGCATAGTTTCATTAACATATGACGTCCACATACAAACAAAGAGTACCGTGTGTGTGTGTGTGTGTGTGTGTGTGTGTGTGTGTGTGTGTGTGTGTGTGTGTGTGTGTGTTGCTGATCAAAGGGTCATATAACATAAAAGCACACAAACTAACATCCTTGGTCAGGAAGAGGGTAGCCTCCCCCTCACCCTAAATGGTTCACCCTAGATAACACGGTGAGGAAGTCCTGCAGTTCATCTAAACAAAAGGCACTTAGACTAAAACAAACATAGCTACGTTAATCCTACCATAAAACAATAAGACAAGGTACGACCTCTCTCGTGCTCCCAGAGTGCTCTCTAATACACACAAAGTTTGCAGACTATCACTACACAATTGATTATACACCTCTAAGCATATATGGTTAAATATTTCTAAGCATAAATGACAATCAACAATACAAAACCTAACATTGTGCGTCTACAGAAAGTCTGTGAGGGACTTGAGGGTTACTTTCTTAAATTCAAATGGGTTGAGGAGATGCTGTCTGGTAGATTTGCTGCAAGATAAAACAGACTTAAATTATACCTCTCATTTCTTTATATATTGCTTCCCAGGAGCCAGATATTCTTTTAATTTCGCCTTTCATAGCCTAAATAAATAAATAAATAGGAACAAACTGCAGTGTGATGCAAATAGTGTAGCCAGAAAACAAAGAGGAAAAGCTCAGGGACCGCATCCTTTTGTAGAATATAATCTGATGCTAAAGAAAGTTGTTTGGAACTATGTTGAAACAAGCTAAGGTATTTAGAAAGTCTGGGTTAAGAAAGAACGTATATTGTTTGAAAGGCAGTTGCCATAAAGAATCCCAGGTTGATTACCTGAAGTATAAACTGCGTGAACAGAGGCGAGCTGAACTCTGAATGTGAAGTGAGGCGAGAGGAAGAAAGAGAGAGAAGCTAGTTAACAGCTGGTGCATATTTGAGCTGACGAATGGTTCTCCATACTACGTGTAACACTCCTCTGCTGGGCTGTTTCTCATATAGCATAACTACCCCCCACCCCTGTTATATACACACACACACACACACACACACGCACACATCACCACCACCATCACCTCCCCCGCCTCCCCCATTGCGTCCCATTCCAGCCTCAGCAGATACCCTCTGCTCTGTTCACTGCGCAGATCCAGCCCTTCAGTGGACTGTGCCATTTGATCCATGCAGAAGATGATTCACGCTTTGCGATCTGGGAAGTAAGGGCGGCGGAGGAATCCCTCCCTCGCCCCCCTCCTCACCACCTCCCCTCCACATCCATAATTCAGCATTTGCGCTTTCTTCCTCTTCCTCCCCTATTTTTCTTCTCCTTTCCTCTCCTCTGACTGCTATTGCTGCTGCTAAACGTGTTTCCTCCTGTACACCATCCACAAGCTGAAGTATCAGTCATCTGTAAACCGCCCATCTGGAACTCAAGCTGCACAGGTAAGGTGAGAGCAAAACAAACCGCATTGCCTTCATAAGCTTCAGAGTTTGTGGTGTATGAAATGTATGCTGGCTGAATGCATCTTTCAAAGTCTTGTGGATGAGTCGCTTCCCAATTTATTGTTTAATTCACATTTAGTAGCAATTAGATCTTTTTTTCTTCAGGAAGGATTTGGTGACATTGTTGCTATGGTAGCTTAGTAAACCAGCCAAAAGCTAACTATGTAATGGTCTTTAACACATCGGGGGTGGGGGCTACATTAGACATTTCTGGAGCATTACTTGATGGCATACAATAAAGTTTAATGTCCCCTTGCAAGTTACTAATCCCAAACCCCACCACAGACAACCAAACGCAATCATGGTTCCCACAGTCTGCAGGCGCACTGTGTCTCATAAAGAGAAACATTGAGATATTGAGACATGTGAATTCAGTTAGTGAACTCTTGGTGGAGCTCAAAGGAAACTGCACTGTGTTGCTCTGCCAAACAGAAGCACACTTGCTGGCTGAAACCCACTTCTCGGTATTTTATGGTACATCCTGCTTCAGTGGGACTTGGCATATATGGCCTGCATTTGTATAGCGCTTTTCTAGTCCATAGGACCCCAAAGCGCTTTACACTACATTCAGTCATTCACCCATTCACACACACATTCACACACTGGCGATGGCAAGCTACATTGTAGCCATATACCAACTGTTGATCACAGGAACTGTGGAAAAATGCATCAGAGTTTCTAACTTTTAAAATGGAGCTTTTGTATAAATGTGTTGAAATATGCTGCTGAAGGCACTCAGTTACTTATTGTCCTTCTTGCTGGTTGTTTTCCTTCAGAATGGGGGGTGGTAGGGCGGGGGTGGGGGTGAAAAACAAAGATTTTTATGAAGTTAACTGTTGTACTGCATGACAGATTTTTTTAGTGCATTCTTCTCTATTATACTCACACACACACACACACACACACACACACACAGCAAAATGTGGCGAGAGGTTGATATGCAACCCCAGCCCGAGGGAAGGGAATTGATTTGATACTCTGTGGCATAGCTTTAAGTTGATTTCATGTTGACTCTCTGTTTTATAATGCAGCCGGTGTAAGACAAGCTGCTGGAAAGAGCAAAAGGGAACAGACAAAGAATGTGTAACATCTCAGTGAGGCTGGCTGTTGATGTGCTCCTACATGAGAAAGTATTGAGGTGCACTGAAGCTGAAGTCTGACGCAAGATTGTCAACACAGCTGGATTTCAAAGAGTCTGGCTCCGAGTGTGATACTGTTGAGATTTTTTTTCAATCGAGTAAGACAACACCCTCAACACTCAGCAGTGATGTTTACTGAGTAAAACAACCCGTGAGAAAGCAGATTTCACCGCTTGTTCACCGTAATTGATTTGGACTATTTCTAGTGTTGGTTTTATGTCATCAAACAGATTCATTTTTTTATTATTATTATTTTTTGTGATATTTGTCATGTCAAGGCTTAGTGTGCCGTACGCGGTCATGTTTTTCCACTTCTGGCTAACAGCATTGTTAAAGATTCTCATTTGAATGGGGCACCAGCAGCACTGTGGTTTAAAAAAAATCCAGTATTTTGTAAATGTATAAATGAAATGGTAAACAGTTTATGTGAACAGTTATATTTGTCTTAAAATGGTATCGTAAAAATTTTGTAGTAGTAGTTAAAAGAATCAAAAACAGAGCATCATCAGTTTTATATCAGATTGGCTGTATTTACATTGATTTAGCCAATGCAAATTTTGTTGTTTTTTCTCTCAAGCAACATTTTTAGCGATGTCACAACTCTCCTGCTAATCTGTCTTTAAAGAGGTGTTCATGCTGTGCACTTCTAAGAGTTCACCTTTAAGTCTCTTTCTGCCACTGATGTCAAAGCTAATGTTGCACCTTGTAGATTTTGAATATCAATATAAATTCCTGCGGGAGTGTTCGTTTTTTCTTGTTTTGTTTAGTTTTTTGTTTTTGAATGAGTCCTGAATGCAATTATACATCGTGATTAATCTTAATTTTCCAGAAATAGAACAACCATATTGTTTTCAATGGAGCAATAGCTGCGGCATGAACATATTAGAAACCAAGATTTATTTAAATCTATATTGGGTGTGCAGTATGATAAAGAGCAGTATGTTTACCAAATTGTTCTATTTTGAGTTCACTGGCGCTCCCTAAGTCATTGCATTGACTACAAGAGATTGCGATCAACCTGTTTTTTCGATTACAGCAATTCCGCAGTGACCGTGTTCAGCCGTGATATCAGGCAGTTTTCATGAAACTGTATAGGGGTGGGGGGAACAACAGCAAGACAAACAAAGGCAACCCACCCGTTGGTAGTGTGATAACATTAGAACAAGTTCTGCTGACATTTTTCTAATTAATGACATCTTGTGTCAACTGTATCCTTTTAAAACTTGGCTCCTGACAGGACTCCTGAGGGCCGTACAGATTAATGACTTGGCAAAGTGTGTTGAACCTAAAGTCAGAGTTTCAGCATCATAAGGGCAATTCTGTTTTTACCGTGCTAGATTTCTATGGTAACATCTGTGCTACAGTACTGGGTTCTTTTATTATTATTATTATATATTTTTCATATATCTGCATCACTTGCTCCCCTGACTCATTCTAGGCAGCTCAAGATCAATCCATTTTGTGCAGAAGAAGAGTTCATAAAGCATCAATTGTCCTCTTATTTGTAGGCATGCGCAGACTCTGGTCTGCTCTTCTATTCAGCTGTCAGCATATGCTTGATTTTCATGTATTCTTCCTACCAACTTACCCAAAGTTACTCTTAGTGAACAGAGCACTATTGAACTTTTGGTGGCCATCTTTAGATTTTCCACATATAACGCAAAAGACATTCACAGACACTGTTATGAAACTGTGTGTTTACATTTATCAAAATAGCCTCAGTCTTAGGAAGTCCATACAATACAACCGAACAAAGGGGGAACTAAATTTATGTCAGATCAGTAAAATAGATACTGTTTGAGGATTACTAATACAATATATAGAACAAATATGTCTTATTGTCAAAAAACATGAGCTGCATTACCTAATCAGACATTAACAATTATAAAATTGTGACTGTGCACGATTGTGTACAGCCCAGCAGAGGTTCAGGAAATTTCATTATGCGAATGAAATCATGAAATATAGAAGCTGAGGCATAATTCATTAATAATGAACATAATGCTCCTCTTGTTTGAATAGGGCTATTAGCAACGGATGGTCTGCATCTGGGTTTCAGAGCTAACAGGATTCCATTGTTGCACTTTCCGTATAGCTGTTGATTAAAAATGCCTCCAGCAGATAGGTGGAATTACCCAGCTGCTACCTGATACTGGAATACAATAAGTATAATGGTGCCAGTGCTAAATTACTTTCATGCCACAGACTGAACTCTGCTTGACATGAACGACATGAAACTTTAAATGAGAACAAGAATTTTACACTTCTCAAATAGCTTGAAATACAGGGTTGAAAGATCCTTCCAATTTTAAGGCTGCAACATATTTTTATATTTGCTGCTTAAAAATAAACATTAACTTTCAGTGATGCAATAGCTATATTTAGTCAGCAGTGTAGGCAACGCTGATGTTTATCTTCTCTATACAATCATAAAGCTCTGCCTTCTTTGTCTGTCTTCAGTCTGTGCGCGATAGATTTCCTTCAGATGGAAAAGCTGCCAAAATGTCTTTCTACTGACATGTCAAACTGCATTCAGAAGAAACTCAAACCTTTATTCTAACCCCTAGCTGACATCTGCCTCTTTTAGAAAATAACACTCCGAACCATCAAGAAAATGAATCTCCAAGTGGCTGTACTTTAAGAAGCCTAGTGTTAAAGCCAAATGGATGATTGATCACTGTCTTGCTTTAAGAGTGAGGAAGTTGTGAATACGAGAGGGAACTTCACACTCTGCGAGCACGATACAAAAGAACGTTCTCTTTATTTGCGTTTTACCAATTAAAAAGAAGCGTTTCAGTATTTCACATAAAAACTTTTATATTCAAAGTAATGGAGGGGAGAAGACAAAATGTAGTGCAGAGAGTAAGACAATTTAATAAAGCTGGAACTTTGAGGGGGAAAATGAAAAGAACAAAGTTAGGAAAGTAAGCGGCTTTGTAAATGTTTTCCACCTTTGAGGTTTTGCTCACTTTAAGAGTTTTTTTTTTTTTTTGAATGTGTCCCTGAGGGAGCATCATGGCTCCAGATCCTCTTTGTGTGTCTAGGGAAGTGCCCTTTAAAAGATTACTTTGATGGCATTTCTTCATCATTACTCAGCTGGAAGTGAAAAGATAGAAAAGCTGTTTGAGAGGGGGTCTAACAAAGCAACAACAGTTCTGGGCAAATCCGAGATGCTTCCTCTAGTTTGAAAACACCTTCACCAGCTGAGCGTCTGTGATTCATACATCTGTTTGTCTCTATTTTAGAAGCTAGAATTATCTGCTTAGCAATGAGAACAAAGGTATTTGGTTTTATAACAAACTTTTCACATCTGGAACTTTTCCAGTTTTTTATGACCTTCACCTTATTTTTCTTCTGTGTATCGTTTTGTATTTTTGGCCGTGCAAACTTACCTTTACTAATTTACCAACACATTCTCATTTCCAAGGCACCAAATAGGATCGCATATGTGAGATATGCATAATGTGTTCTTTTCATCTGTGCCACATGGGTCAAGGCAATATTAGACACTGAGAGCAAATTGTTTGAAATGGTTATTTCTTGTCATACAGACAACCAATATGGTTACAGTATAATAAAAGTCCACAGGAACATATTACAGTGCTCAGAATTTCAAGGCAGCACTGAAAATAAGGATTGAAATGTTGAACTACACATTGTTTAGGTTTAAACTTTAAAAGTTGTCTTGATGCATGCTCAAAAATCCAGGTAAGTAAATCCCAAAAGGTTGATTCTGTTCATCTGGACGTAGCGCTTTCAGCAGGAGAAACATTTCGTCACTCATCCAAGTGACTTCTTCAGTCTCAGCTGACTGCAGGTTTCCCCAACCATATAAACGGTATATTTGTACTTCGAAGAAGTCACTTGGATGAGTGACGAAACATTTCTCCCACTGAAAACACTATGTCCAGATGAATAGAATCAACCTTTTGGGATGAACTTTAAGTTGTGTATAAAGACAATAAAGAAACTTGTGTCACTGTAGAATTACATTCTTTCTTTGCTATCTGCAACAGGTACCAAACATTCACAAATATCTAAATATAAATATAAGTTCCATTCTGTGTTGAGATGATTCAGTAATGTTGAGGTCCGAGCTCTGGGGAGGCCAACAAATGACTAATAGTATTTCCAGATTGTATTGCATGGTGAATCCAAATCTGACAGTACTTTTGTTTCCATTAATTTTGACAACACCATTGGCTGAAAGGCATCCCTATGACAGTCTCCACCATGTCTTTAGATCTGCTGCCACTGCTTTTTAGTCCAGTTCTTGCATACTTTGGTATGCCTTAGCCTTTTTTCAGTGCTTCCCCTTCTTAAGAAGGGATTTTTCCAATTTCCCCAACTTTCAAGACAAACTTCACAATATTGTGAGATATATAAAGTTTCTGGCTTATAGCTCTACATATACCCCCCTAAATTACTACATGTCTACAATACTTATGTAAGAAATGTGTCCCTTTTAAGGACTGAAAGATCTGTTCACACTATTTGTATCACTTTTCCCAAGAAGGCTAGGAATGTTGTCCCCTGTGTGACAACTCAGATAGAATTAAGAAGTAATGTCTTTTGGATTAAAATGCCCCGTTTCACAATGATAGCCCTCCACAAAATGATAAAGTGCATTAACATGTGACTCCAAGGACTCCCAACCAACCTACTGAATGTGACAAGAAAGTGAGACCTAGTTGCGATACAGGCTGTAACCTGTTTGGTCTCATTTCATTGATCCCCAGTGATTCATTCCACATGGGGCACATTCATTCTACCAGCCATGTGTTTACTTTGATCAATGGGTCCAGTGGGTAAATACAAATGTCTGCTATCTTTTCCCTGCGTCCATACTAATCTCCTTGTACGTTCAGGTGTTGTTAATATATTGCAAAGATACTGTTCAACAAAGAACAGAGGAAAAGTCTTTCTTTCTTTCTTTCTTTTTGAAATGAAAATTATTCTCTCACAAATTTAAGAGAAAACTGGAATGCAGTAAAGCAAAAATGGTTCAAAAATGGAAGATCAAAATCACAGTTTAAAGCCTCAAGAGGCAGAAATACCTTCATGTGGCCAGTGAAGTGGATGTTGTTTTGAAAAGGTCCAGTTTTTCCACAGCTGATCTGCAGAGAGATTGCTCAAAGCAAACTCCACTGTTGTGTTAGGGAAAGAAAATCAAACAAAAAACAGAAAGTGATATATCTATATATATATGATACATACCAGAGAAAGACAAATGTTGTTGTTTCGAGTGTGTCAACATAATAGGATGACAATATATTTGATCCAAGCCAGTTTAAGTAATTAACATCACGCACTCTCTCTCTCACTCATACACACACACACACACACACACAGGCATTCAAACATTGTGGTGCATACGTTTGTGGATGCGCCCAATCTGTCAAAGTTGTGCTCTGTTTTTGGAGTATCTAAGTGCCTGCTTCAATTCACTGTGGGGATTCCACTCAAAGTGACGGTTTTAACATAGACTCAGGTTTCAAAGCCTAATATCAGACTTTAATGAAATCCTTGAGAAGTTGGATCAATGTAAATACTTCTTTATTATTATAAAATGATGACAAACAAGGTCTGTTTGTAATAATGCAGGAAGTTATTGTAACCTTCCCTCTCTAAAATACTTCAATTAATATCTTGACAAATGGAACTTTCACAATAAAAATAATGTCATTTATTATCCAAAATTTAGGGTTAATTCACAAAAACAGTTGCCTTTTGTATTGAAAGATAAAGACCTTATAGTGTTGGATAGAAACTCCAACAATCAGCCGACTACCTGAGAGCAAACTCTTGGGGACAGTGGCAAGGAAATCTTTCAGGAAGAAACTCTGGCAGAATTGGGCTCAGGGAGGGGCAGTGATCACCCACAACCAACTGGGGGGGGAAGAGAAAAATGATGATCAGATATGGAGAAAGGACAAAACACAGACTGTGGGAGAAATTTAATGACATTCCATCTGTTCACTGATGCATGACATGTGAGTGAAACGATCGGAGTGGATAAGAAATACTCATTCTGGGTGCATCATGGGAAGTGTCCCAGAAACCTGTAGCAGAATAACGAAGACGTGGTTCAGGGCCACCAGATCCAGCCCTAATTACAGTATAAGCTCTATCAAATTGGAAAATTTTATGCCAAATCTTAAAAGTTAACAGGATACCTATTTCTGAGAACTCCTAAGTGGGAGCTGGTTCCATGGGAGAGAGAGTGCAATCTGACACTGAAGTGCTCTATTGGGATTTTATGCTTCTATGAGATCCTTTACATCCTTTACAATGATGGCAGCATGTTAACATATGAAAAATGTAAGACAACCTTACATATACAATACTGTGCAAAAGTCTATAGCCATTGTTCTTTATATTTATCTGTTCTTTATATTATGTCTATAACATGAAAACATACATATAGACACAATAAAAGAGTTTGAACAGTTTTAATGATCTTAAAAGTAAATATTTGGTATGATCACCTTTGATCTTCAACAAAGTCTCAACTCTCATACGAAAGTGTTTTTTTTTAAGTAATCTTCAAACTTAGTTCTCCAGACTTCTTGGAGGCCATTAAAAGCTCTTCTTTGTATGTTAACTGCCTCTTTGTTCCATTCTCTGTTAAGTTAATCCCACACTGCTTCAATAAATTCAAGGTCCAGGCTCTAGGAAGGTCAATCTATGATTTATAGTAATTCCAGATTATATTGCATGATGAATCTCAATCTCACGGTACTTTTAATTCCACTGAAAACACAATTGGCTGAAAGGTATCCCTATGACAAAGCTTTTACCATGTCTTAAGATCTGCTGCAGATTTTCAGTCCAGTCCTTGCATAATTTGGTATACCTCAGCCTTTTTTCCATACTTCCTTCTTAAGACCGAATGTGTCTGATTTCCTCAAATTTGCATAAAGGCAAACTGCACAACCTGCTGAGATATATCATGTTTCTGCCTTATAGCTCTACCGATGCCTTGTTTTTGCAAAATTTGATGATGGGGGCATGATTATACAAGAGCTTGTATGTGAGGAGAAGGATATTAAAGTCAATCTGGTTTTAACAAGGAGCCAGTGAAGAGAGGCTAATATGGGAGATTATGGGAGAACATGTGAAATTCTTGCAGAATTGACTTTGGTAAACCTACTCACTGGAAAGCACACAAATATAGTATTTCTTTTAAATATACCAAAAAGATGAAGAGGTTGAGCATGTAATATTTAACCTTGCCTCAGAGACATAAAAGCTGCTATGATAGACCTCTGTAGCATTAGGTGGTTTTACCTTCACAGTCGGCATTGCAAATGCTGCGCTGACAAGATAAAGTCTCAGTTTTAATCGCTTCCGATTCTAAATTAGCGGTAGGTCTAATAACTACTTTTATGAGTTTTTCCCCACGTGAAAAAAGTCGTTATCCAGTATCAGCACAGTATGACAGCAATATTCTCAGCAACAGCAATAAAGCTGCTATGTATCAGGTCACAGGCTTTGACAGTCTTTGTTTAAGAATTCAATGGACCTACAGGGTAAATGACAAACCTGATTCTGTCTCAAAAATATGGCAGTTTGCAACAAACAGCAATCATATTATGCATGTGAACTAATACAATCATAATCTGGCCTCAGCTGAGTCAGATCTCAATGGGTGACACGGAATGACAACATTTAAGCGCATCAAAGGCCATTGAAACGAACGTGCAATGACTGTGTGACTTGTTAAAACTGCTCATTTTAACAAGTCACTTTGTCTTGTCTTGCAACATTACTCAACAAGGAGTGAATGTCACTTGCTGCTAAGGCAATTTAACTTGTGTAAAGAGCTCTTGCAGATCGATTTGACTCTTGAAACTAGATGAGCGGCCTACCTTATTTCAAGATATTGACATAACAAACAAATCATTGCATTTTTAAAGTAGTAAAACTGATTTCACTCAAGAACACACTTTTTATCTTACTGAGGTTGAGCGATTTGCTTTAATTTTTATTGCTTCAAGGATTTAGGGGAACCTCTGCAAACCAGCTAAATTACATTCAAGAAAGGTCTATAAGGTAAATATCCATAGATCTATTTTTAACTCTTAAAATGGATTCAGTGCAACAGAAAAAAAATCCCAAATAGATTTACCATAAGAGATATCTCCTGACAGCTGAAAGATAAACTCACATAAAATCAATATGCTAAGGCTCTTAGCAAGATCTATTAACATAGGGCATTAAATTAGCTGCTATTGTCAGTTACTGAAAAATGTTAGGATGCTAGGAAAGATGTGATATTTATATAGATAGCTTTTAATATTTCATTATTTATTTTTTGTCAACCACCCATCAGGTATTTCATGGGACTGTGGCACAAATGGCCTTGAGTAGGTGAAATGAGGGAGGAGGGGGTTGAGTATTCCAGTGTGGAGGTACAGTCTTTAGCCATGACCTATTCTTTTTGGCCAATGGGAAAGAGAAGTGTGCCGGCATGATTAATGGTCATGATTACCTACTCAGAAAATGTGGTTTTCTGGCCCAGCAGCTTCACTTTTATGACTTAAACCTGGGGCAAGATGTTTCATCATGCAGGCAAAGCTGCACAAAGTGCATAGGCTACAGAAATGATGTGTGATGATGACCAAACATATCACTGATGAATTGTTTACAGTCATGTGTTTGACCTAAAAGGTAAAGACTCCTGTGGATTATTACATGTACATTTATGATGATGTTTACCTAAATCGGCATCAAGAGTTTGCAGCCAGCGGGAAGCTACGCTTCTATTTTGCTCTGTGCTTGTGGGTTCAAAACAAAGAAGGAAAAAAAAAAAGACTAATTCAATTACAAATTGTAGTGAGTGGGAAAGTGCTTTGTGGTTTAAAACACTTCTAAAATTCCCATCAATGCAGGACCCGAGTCTTCACTCGCTGCCTCATATCGTGAAGAAACTGCAGATCAAAAGAATCCACTGAGCCAGGAGGGATTCACTGATGAAACCAAAAGATAGTCTTTGCATTTACCAATCCTGTCATGCGTTTGTGCGTTCAGTCAGGCATTACAACCTGTGCATATGCTGGAGCTTGTGGTTTTGTTTGTCCTTGTTTCTGCAGCACTTGTGTGCTAAGGAGATACCAGATGATGCTCCCAAATCATTAACCTAAAGATAATTCGTGCTACAAATACCACAGTGGCCCTCATTACAACTCAGCAACACTCCACCTCCACCAAATGATTCTCCATCGTGTCACTAAACCTCAAAGGTTAGCCGCTCTAAAAGGTTACAGCTGCGTGTGACATTTCCCTTGATGATTTATTTGGCCCTTTTTTTGATAAATATCAACTAGGTTGTTGTTGCCATTTCGACTTACTTACTCATTAAGCTATAATAAGTGACTATATCCTATATCAAGTGAACTGTTGAGGAGGAAACCAGGGTCATATTATTTGTCTATAGTATAAATGAGCATGGATATTGACAGGGGCATGAAGGCTTGTCATTGACCAACCGCTACCAGAATTTCACCAGCATCAAAAGCTTTTACAGCACAGTTCGTGGCAAACTGCAACTGACATAAATATTAAAGTCACATTAATTAGAGGGGGGTAACAGAAACATCAAGTGAAGAAGAAATCTATCAAATGCTAAGTAGTCTAATAATCTTCCATTTGCTTTTTTTGGCTTTAGAGCAAAATTTCTTGTGGCTCCTGCACTGCCATCCATCACTGAGCAGCTGAAAATCTGAGAACTGCTGAGGTCATTCCAACAGTACAGAGATTTTTGAAAGTGAGAAAAGCTGGGTTCTTGGCTCAGTAGTGGCTGCCTCACTGGTAATGATCAACAACCTTATCAAACCCTGGAGATATATTGCAGTCATTTTTTGCACTGTGGAACCTTAAAATCTTTGTTATAGAAGTTTAAAAAACTTTAGACTGGCGCTATATTGCCTTTGAAATTGACTTGAAGTGCAGCTGCACTTTTTATGGACAAACAGCAGCCCTTTCTCTCAAAGCCCTTGACTGACTATTTTAGCTTTAAAAAAAAAAAAAAAAAAAAAAAACTAAACATGTCGGTCTTTTGAGATATCTGATGCTGGCATGCATATTTTTTCATGATCTTGCAAAAAAGGACAAAACTAACAACTCAACATACAGAGGTTGGACAGAGATTTTACTATATTGACATTTAAGCAACAAGGCTTTGCTGCTGCTTTCGTTTGTCAATGATTAGATTAGATTATAAACAATTATTAGAAATATAGATTTTTGGGGGATCATTTTGTAAATGCCTTATCAACCATATAAACACCATTTTCCTGTATCAAATCGATTCTTCAAAGCACGCAGTACACCTGAGGTGCTGCAACCAGGACACAGAGGAATGAAATGTGTCACTTCTTCCATACCCATTTCCGTGCAGACTCAGTCATTTCTTTAATGATTGGCAGCTCATGTACTGCTGCCAGGGTTCCCACTGCAACAGCTCAGCATTAGGTTTATATGTCGCAGAGCCACTGGGGCACTGGGGAAGTTTGCTGCCACTATGCATTCAGTGTGAAGCTCCAAGCTGTGGTCTCACCCTTACTCCTATGCCAAAGTTTCACTGTACCCTGCTGTTATTTCTTTGAAATATCTCAGTGCCTTGAGCAAAAATATTCTAATAGTGCCCCCCAGCTGAATGGCTCAGACGAGACAGTTGGGGGGGTGTTTAGACTGAAGATTAAAAAGATAAGGGTTCCCTGGCTGAAATCCTTGCACTGGGAGGAGTGAATCATATGCTTTTGTGCAAAGAACACATCCCCAGGCACTGCAGCGGAAATGCTCTGTGGCCTCGAGTGTCGTTGAAATATGTAGTTTTACTAAAGGGCTGAGAAATAAAGTGTATATGTTGTGAAACGGGATCATTCTTCAGAACAAGAATGCAGATTCAGCAAACCTTCGCCAGATTAATAAATATTATTGTGCTGGGGTGTTTAATTCTTGAGCTCGTGTTCATGCTCGATTCAGTCAGTGATCCTCTGAGTCACGTTTCTCACAAAGCAGATTAAACCTGCCGAACAAAAGTGTAGGTGAAATCAAAGCTGGGCTCAAATGATGGAATTCATATTCACACCAGTCAGAGTTAATGTAGCATATATGGTTACTTTAAACGCGTACAAAGCTTTATGGCTTTGGCGAACAAAAAATGCAGTTTCAGCACAATGTACTATAAGCAATCACCGAAAAACTGTAACAGACAAACTGCTGAGTGAACAGAAATTTGTGACAATTAGCACTTTATCAAATGTATTGCACAGAAGCTATTTTCATGAGTGAATATTTTTTTAAATCATGCAAGATGATTTCTGCATTGAATAAAGGTTTTATATAACTGCTTAAGTCCAACTAAACATCCTTTTAGCAGTGCACACATGCATACCGTAACTTGTCGCTCCTTTAAATGACCCCCTCTGTAATGCAGTGGTTAAATCATACCCCATGCACCACTGATTTCTACATATAGGTACATTTGAACACATTGTGTGCTTAACATATGTAATGTGAAGCTCACTGATGTGGAAACGAAGAAAAAGAAGCATGTAGCTCTAAAGTAAAGGAACTCCCAGTCGATCTTTCCCATGGTGTGTTTATTTTAATCACATTACATGGCCTGTTAAGCCTGTAACCGCCTCTATGATCATAGTCTGATCATATCTGTGTTAACGTTCATTTGGGGAAACATGTTCATTATGTAAAATGTATACATGAAAGTATTGTAATATACCATAAAGGATCTTCACGATACCCTGCTAAATCATGCTATGATCTACTGTGTGAACAGCTGCATGCTATAGGGTAACAGCAGATAAGAAATCACATATCTCAGAAATGTGAATACGTAAGGAACTCAGGCAAAGTAATGAAAAACCTTATTTTTTTCTTTATAACCTATCTTCATCAAAAGCTATTTGCATATTTTCTCAACTTTTTGCTACACTACACTAAGGACAGATTGCATGTCTAGCACAAGGCATTTACAGAAAAACAAGCTCAAATGAGAACCTATGGACTGAATTTAATTTGGAATTTATAGTGTTCTGCACCTGTCTGTGGGAAGAAATGAGAGCAACATGAAATGCATAAAAGTCGCATCTAATGGACAACAGAGCCCTAATGAGGGCCACTGTGGTGTTTGTAACAGGAATTATCTTTAGGTTAATTATAGAGGCATGTGGGGGTGGAGGTCATCAGAGAGTTGCTTAACAAGCACAAGCAAACACAAATAGAAGCACAAGCTTTGCTTCATATGGTCAGGCTTTAATGTCTGGATGCTCAAAAGCAGAGACACTCCATAAAGCATTTGGTAAATGCAACATATCAGAGGGTCTTGCGGTTTCATCAATGAATCCCTCCAGGCTGCCTTGAATTATTTGTTCAGCAGCTTCTCTGTGATATGAAACAGGCAATCAAGATTCAGATCGTGTATTGATGGAGATTTTAGAAGTGTTTTAACCTCAGAGCGCTTTCCCGTTCAGTACAATCTGTAATTGAATTAGTCTGTTTTGTTCTCATTTGAACCCACAAGCCTGCAGCAAGATTGAAATTAAGCATCAAACTGGCTAAAAGCTCTTAATTTCAATATATGTAAAATGCTCACATATATACAAATATATAAGGAGTCTTTACCTTTCAGTCTAAACATGCAATCTCTGGTAATTTTGATACTTTTTTTTTTTTACGTCTGGGCTACATGTTTGCATTGGGTTGCAGTGGGGGGAGGTTCCCCCCCAATCCGAAGCTCTACAACAAAAACCCGTCTGGCATGTGTTCTGTATCTAGCAATTGACTTGGGCACCACTCAAGTCTTGTTTCCTCTGTTTCTGTCCACAGTTATGAAACATTCAAAACCAAGTTTCTCTGTGTATCCACCCATGGTGCTGAAACACTCAAAGCCCTCTTGCTCACTGTGTGTGTGTGAATGAAAGTGTTGATCAGAGTTGCTTCATCTGTCTCTATCCATGGTACTGAAACGTGCTAGTTCAGTCTCTTTGCTTAATAAATCTCATAATTCCAAGAAAAGAAAGAGCATATACTTCATTATACTTCATTTATTGGTTTTAATGTAGTGATGATTTAGGATATGAGCCATTTAGGACATGAAGCAAACATAAAAGATTTGCTGCTTTTCAGAGCTTGATACCGGTCTAATAATACTCCCAGCTATAAGAAAACTGCCGCTGTGCACGGGGCATCCTCTGCAACCATGTGGGACTTTAAAGAAAATCTGCAAGTTCCACATGCCTCCAGGAAATCAGTCATAAATAAAAAATTAAAAAAAATTAAAAAGACTTGATGTGTTTGGCAGCCTGTGCACTTCTTTGGGGAAAAGCCTACCAACATTGGTGGTTTACTGATCAAAGACTCACCGAAACTACTGATGTATGACAGCAAACGATGCTGTCAGGGAATGATGTAGAATCTTTGTTGGTCACAATTTAATAATTATGGATGTCAGCTGACAGAAAAGTCTCTTCTTTGACAGATGTAGGACAAAGAAAACATATTCTACGGGCTGTACTGGGATTTACACCAGTCAGAAACAACACTAAAACCAGCTACCTAATAATGTACTGGTCCCTTCTTCTGCTTTACTCTGACCCTTTGGCTTCAACATGGGGCATCTGGAGATGTCCAGTGGTGTCTGGCAAAAATACTCTCACAGCAGATCCTCTGGGTCCTGTGAGTTGTGGGGAGGGGCTTCAATGGATTTTGTTTGTTTTTGTAAATCCCTTAATGGATTGAGATTTGTGGAGTTTGGAGGCTCTGCCAGTACCTTGGACTCTATGTCATGTTCCTTAAGCTGCTAATAAGCTGTTGTTGTAGTGTGGGCCCATTGTAGTGTGAGCCTCTATAATCAAAAAGTGTTGTTATGAGTACGGGTACTTGTTCTAGATTAATGTTTAGGTGGGTGGTACAAGTAGAAAGAATGCCACATTGCATTGTAACATCTTAATGTCACTCACCTAAACTGTAAATGGTGCATTGTATACTGTGGATTATGTGCATTATATACCTTACTAACATGAATGAATGTTAAGCAGGTCTATGTTTTGCACAGAAATGTGTCAGATATTATAAGCAACACAAACAACAAGCACAAATCCAAAGTGGCTTCCAAACTAATAGTTCATAAGTCCCTTCTGTCTAAGCTAAATCCACTCCTGAATGACAAAGAATAACCTAAATTCACATAAAAGACAGCAGCATCCACTTGAAAAACCCTTTCAATGATAGCTTAGCCTTAATGAAGCAAAAACCTCTTGACAGGCACAATACCACACAAGACTGAGCACTGCATTCACTTAAATTAATAATTACAAAAATAATATTAATACAATGAAACTCAAATCATTGCCACTGGTAAAATATCAAAATTCAAAAGTTCTTAATAATAATAAAAAAGCCAACCTTTTAATAAGTGCTGAGCACAGTGCAGAATAAACTAAATGAAGCTTTATAGCTTCTTTCCAAGTGAAATCTTGACAAAACATTATAAATCACGGCCATTGCCTTTAAATGCTGATACTGCATTTTCCCACTCTGAAACGATTCCTCTGAGGTCTTGGGACGTGGGGTGGAAAATGAATTTGATGACCAAAACTTTAATTATTTGGGCATAAAGTGGATTCATTGGAAGCGGTCTGTGCCTCAGACTAATGCCTGTGACAAGTATATGAACATGGACGTCAAACATAGATATGCCTATAATAAACTGCCACTGTCAGGCACAAGGATGTGTTGGCTTTAAGGACACGTTTTTATTAATACTAGAGTTGCATGAATGTTACATTGACCATATCTAACTAATCAAAGCCATTACACAGAATCGTATTATTGATGGTAAATTATTCATAAATATATGCAGTGAAGTGGTTGTTACTTCAAAATCCAACTTAGCCACCTGAGTAAAACTGAAGCTTGACTTCAGGGACTTCAGGATGTGCATGACGACTCAGAGACAGAGGGTCTTTGTCTATGTGAATCATTTCCCTGTTGAATGATTGCCCCCTCAAGTCTTTGAGCAGCCTAAATATTCTCCACTTTATTACTCATAATGCACTGCTGATTGTATTACTCACATCTGGGCAGACTGGATTACGGTAAAGCCCTTTGACTCTATCACTGTTGATTTCCCTTGAGGCATTAGAATGAACTTTAATGAATCTCCATTTTTACCAAAACCCTTGCTGTGAGCTACCTTAATTTTGCATGCCACGGCCAATAAATGAGTCCAATGCCCAGACATATTAAATGACTAAAGGTGGCAGGTTTTGACCCAAGTCAGTAATTTCTGATTAAGTTCCATCAAGACAAAGTCCTTAATGGGAAAAAGTTGACAACAGAAATTGAAATGTTTCAAGCAGTGACTCGGTGTATTACTTGCCAGTGGGTCATGTTTGGTTTGTTGAACACAAAAAATAAAAGGTTAGGCAAGAGTGCAATTAGATTCAGTTTAATTAGAATAACAAGAGAAGTTAAAAAAAACTGGTTGTGTTGTATACAGTATACAAATAATGATTACAGCAACCTTTTTGGAAGAAAGATTTAGGCATTTGCTCTTGATATGTTTTGTCATGTTTGTTTGTTTTTATAGTCATTACACATGCTTTAAAGATGTACTTCTGTTATTTTTCGTTATAAATAAAATAACTCTTAGCAGAAAATTTATTTGCATCAACTTGACTTGTTTGTTTACACCTGTAGATCTGGGTCACTGTATTTTTGTTACTTCTTTGCCTTAAAAAAATGAAAGAAATAAAGCCAAGTGTTGCACCATTCCAGATCCTCCCATAACAAATGAGTATATGCTTTACAGCACATATTCGGTTGATATAATATTTATGCCTGATTTATTCCTAGCTGTAGATTGCTGGATGCAATCCCCAAGCTCCCAAACAGCTATCATTCATTATAAAGCACTTTTCTATCATTTATCCTAAGAAAAGAGGAATAATGCATTCAAACCATATCCATTTAACTATTTGCTTATCACTGATGAGGAAAAATTCAAGCTTATTAGACTCAGCTGATTTGGTAAAGAGCACTGGCTGAATTCTTTAAATGTATTATGCAAACGTAGAAATCCAGAACCTAAATCTAATCTAATAGACAGCGGTGACCTGACATTATTCTTCAACATGATGCAACTATGTAGCAATGTGAGTTAAGATTCAGCACATCTGATGCAGGGATTAAGTCAGCACTGTGTGAACCCTCAGTAGCCGCTTCTCCACTGACCTCCACACTGAGCGCAAAGGTTATGTCTTAATTGGATAAGCTTCAGCAATGTTATGTACAGTACGTATCTGCAGTCTGATGTCTTCTGTAGACAACATTTGTTGGATATTCCTTTAAATGAAATGGGCTTTAAATGCTTGAGTGTTCACCCTGCACTTGTTTGCTAAGAGTGGCGAAACCTAATCGTTGTGGTCAATTCTGGGATTCTAAAAATATTTTAGTGTCGGGTGGATGGATTAAATATGACTTTTGTGACAGCTGTAAAGGCTCTTGTCAAAGACAAAAACAGTAAATCGGTTGTTATTACCAAAGTCAAAGAGCCACAGCAATGGGTAGTCATAGAAGGGAAACCAGAACACGGCACCATTCATTCTAATCCAAGAACCAGTTTATTTAGATGCAATTGTCTATTTTGAATTCATGTTCTATCTCTCGAGATGCAGCCCCATCACTCTGACCTTGAAACGGTTTGATATCAGACAAATCGTAGAAAAAATCTGTGATCACCACAAACTAACCATGAATAAGCATAAAACAAATAATACAGTTTTTATTGTGTGCTGTTGTAAATTCCATCCAACTTGACCTTAAATAAAATGAATACATTATGGTTTGTATTTTTCAGCGATCATGATATGGTCTCATCCCAGTACTCAGGCGCTGACAGTTACAAATTTAAAACCTCACTGTAGCTTGAATAGTCCTGGCATTTTTAAGGTACTTACATTTTAATCTGATAACGTCACGGAAAATAATCATTTTACCAGCTTTGGAGCCCGAGGATGCAGGATTGATTGTTCTTTTTTTAGGCTGCACATTTGTTTATCTCAATGGAGTTGAGACCAGTCATGGTGACAGCATGCCAATTTCAAGATCAATTGTTGGCTCCTTGCCTCCGGTCTTTGCATTGCATTATCATAGTAATGACTTCTTGACCCTCCCCCTTAAAGTCTGCATCTGCAATCCCAGTTGTAGAGACAAATGGTATACCTGAAAGTCATTTGTGGTGTGTAATGGATTATTCTCAACAGGATGTTGTGTATTCTCATATCAAGTGTCATTACTGACCATCCACGGAATGGTTATTATGAGCTGTGATGGTAGCGGTCTGTCTCCCATTAAATGTGCATATTTTGTTTTTATTACCACTTTAGAGTAACCACTTGCAAGTGCTTGCAGTTTTTCATCTGTGAATGTTACTGTAAGTATGTAGTGTAGGTAGTGTAGGGCACACCTTCTAAGGTTCTATTTTAATTTCTAGTTATCCAAAATGTGCCTAAATCAGCTGTCTCATGTGTTCAACTTTCCAAAGCTCAGAATGACTGTTTTCATGTAGAATTGCAAAAAGTCCAAATAGAAACAAGCTGAGATTTATTAGATTTTCAGACCTTGGCTAAAACATGTACTGTACAAATTACTAATACACTCTATGATAATAAAGAAGTAAAACTGAATACTTACACATTTGATCTCTTCACCCTTCAGCCAAAATTTTCCCAATTTGCATCTGGTTGGGAACCTCTGTAGCATATCATTCCCCATCTTTGTCATTTTCTAATTTCCTGTCACCTTTCTACTGCCAGGAATTCACTGAAGATGAAAACATTCCCTACAGATCTTCAAAAGACAGAAATTTAATTTCATCCAGGTAAAAAATAGTGAAGGTTGCAGAGATCACATGCTCTTTGCCTGCTGTAACTCATCAAATATTGTGCTATTGAGCAAAGCAGAAGTCTTACAAAGCTGCAGTGGTTTTACTGGATATTTTGTTAAGTGTTAGTCTGCATCTAAAATTGGCCATTGCTGAAAAGGAATGTGCCTCCTCAGCAAACCCTTCCTGGATTTAAAACATCTCAGAGAGCATTTTACAGGGATTTTACTGGGATCTTCTGTATTAAATGTATTCTTCAAATAGACATGTTATATCCTCAGAATAAGTGTTCCTCTCAGTCTGGGTGCAGTGCAAACATGCCTATGGTTGTTTTACATTCAAACCTCTTTACATCACATTACACTTTAGGAATATATATGCTGGCCTTACATGAATTTCAGTCTATAACTATTCAGTTATCCTTTCTGCATGTCACGTACTATGTAGGCGTTGCATTGGAACTATTATAGAAGATTCAGACAGTCTGTATAGTTTGGACAGTTGAAAAAAAAGTGCTGGCTGAGAACAAGGAGAAAGGACCTAATTAGCAAATAAATAAATAAACCAATCCCCCTATTCACAGATGGCTGAAAGGCTGCCATGCTAAATGTCCCTTAGGATAGCAACTTGTCTTTGCTGCCAGGCAGATATTTGGCATTTTAAAAACTGTCAGAAAGCCTCATTTGTTTGCACGCCATCCTGTGCTCATATATATATATATATCATACGGCCACATTACTGTACAACCCTAGCGCAATTAAGGTAACTCCGGCCCTCACTGGGTGAAGAAAGAAGCAAGTATTTTTATCCTAAAAATGCACTCAGTATCACAAATGACTGTGAAGAGAAAGCTAAAAATGTATATTCTAGACTGCAGTTTAATGTGCAGGCCAATTTACTACTTACTGTATATAGAGATTGTGGGTTGCTATTACCAGACAATTGTAGATATTAAAACTTTACAATGTTTTTTTTTTTAACATTTAAAAGGGTAAATACTGTGAAGCATTCTTACACAGCACTTGTTTTCATTTTCTTTAATGAAATGTTTTATTTTATTGCTTCTTTATGACATTTGCCATATACTCTGTTACTAAATAATCACACCGACACCAATAGGGCATATCACAGTGAAAACAAAAAATCTGTTATTTTCACAAATTTTTCAATTGAACACTGACAACCAATATCTGACAACTAGTGTCCTTAGGTCTTTACTACTTCCTTCTGGGTACATAAAGTACAATGAAGCTGTATTTTTCCATCACCTTGTGTCGCCTTAAACTAGAAAGACGGGCTGATTGATTTTACTCTGACAAATCAATGAATTCTTATTCATCCAACCAGGAAGATGTTGCAGAGTTGTTTTAAGGAACATTTCAGGATTGAAAATCTGTCAGATGAATTTTCAGTGGCATTTGTATGGCTACCAAACAGATTATCGATCTTTAAAGGATCCTAAGCAAAAGAAAAGGTGTTCTGTGTCTGGTTGTCATAGAGACACTGTTATCATATATTATAATGCATTTTTTTCTCAGTTATTCTCATGATGGGAAGTTTACTAAAGGGGTGGGTGGCACAGCAAGCCCCGGATTTGAATTAGTCAGCCAGCTGGGCTCTTTCTGTGTGTTTCTTTCTGTGTCAAGGCTGAAGGAACGGACTCGAGCGCAGACTCTGGGATTAAATCAAACAGTTCTTATTTACAACACCAAGTGAGCTATATACAAAGTGAGTGGAAAGGTCAGGGCTCCAGACATCCACAGGCAGGAAGGGGAAAGGTGCTCCACACTCGCTCGCGGATCCACGCTCCACTCGTCCCAATCTCCGCACACTTGCTCTGTACTAACACCCGACACCAAACTACCAAACACTTACGCCCAGGAATCAGGGAAGAGGGTTACAGGACGGGTCCAGGAAGTCTATGTACAAACAAGCAGAACCAGGAAACCACTGGGGAAAACATGAGAGATGATGGGCGCTAACGTGTGTCTAAACAACGGTCCAGCAGCGAGAAGCTGTGAGCCACCGCCTTAAGTAGTGGCCAGAGAAGGCAGGATAATGAGCCACAGGTGCGTGATTACTGGCAGGTGAGTGGGAGCCACAGTGAGCTCCGCCCAGGCAGAGCAAAGACAGAAGAGCAAAAAAAAACAAACAAAACAAAACATGTAGCCTCACTGGGCCGGCCAGGAAGACACAGGGACCATGACCATTTGCATGTTATTGTCATAACTGCTGGATCATGACACCTTATAATGTCCACTTTCCTCACTTGCACATTGTCTCACAAGTATCATATATAACCTACATTTATACTAACTTATCCCAAACTCTTTGTCTAATTTCTTTAAAGTGAGGTACTGAAACACTTTTTTTTTTTAATGAAATCGCTCTTCTATGAAGCTGGTATCCTTTGTGTGTTGTCCCTTATTTGATGAATGTTTCATTAAATATTTTAGCTGACATACAGTATTTCTTCAGTCTCTGTTATCTTTGAAATAATCAATAATGAATAAATGAAATCAGTAAATTTGAACAAATGTTCACTGCACCACATGAGTTCATTTTGACTTTGTTTGAAAAGACTGACAACGAAATTTAAAACGTTTGTTTAATTTTTTTTGTCTTCTGAAAGAAGCCAGTATAGCAGGGTGTATGAGCTCAAAGTTAACTTATTCATGTGAAGTTACTCTAGAGCATCTCAAAAGAATGTGAAACTGCTCCGTTTTGTGGTAAGCTTTTCTTTGGCTGTCACTTCTTCACCCTGACCTGTCTTATTTGGCTCAGCAGAACTAAAATATATATCGTGCTGCTTTTACACACACACTCACATAAGCTCAGCGATTCTCTGCGCGATCAACCTCTCACATGTTTAAGCTTGCTGCGGGAGATTTCACTTGTCATGTTTGCATAGTAAGCTAACGATTAATAAGACGATGTCAGAGGAATTGGTGCACAAATTATCATCACTCACAGATCAGTGCTGTCGCTCTCTATACACAGTTAGCACGATTGCAAAGTGAAAGCAAAAAAACAAGCGCAAATTCAAACGTGATTTCAATATGTCACATATTGACAGTGGCTCACCGATGCCAATGACATAATTACCCAGCTACATTTCTGAAAGAATGCAAAAGCATTGACATATATTTTTCCTTCCTACAATAGCCCGACGGGCAGGGCAGAGATAGATTTTGGTAGCCCGACTGAAAGAAAATCGCTAGCCCCAGGACGTCGGGCTAACGATATTGCAAGCCCTGTATCTGATTGAGGAATCACTCATCTTTGGAAAAGAGAGTTTATTACAGAGAAATGTCTCTTTCCAAAATAAAAGCTATACTATCCGCTTCTTCTGGGCTATATTCTCAGCAGCATAAGGAGAATCATGTGCTAACAGCTGTCTAAATGACTCGGCTAAAGTTAGTAGCATGCTTGTTGTTTTTGTCTTTGCACTAGGATGATGTCGGCGTAAATGTGCAGTCATATTCGTTGTGTTCCCACTAGTGCTTTCAGGTTGATCTCGTTGAAATGACCTTAACGCCACAACACGGCAAATCTCCGTTAACGAGCTACCGCCGATCGCCCCGTGCATGGGGCTAGACGGCCAACACGTTAACGAGCTAACTGTGCTAACACACTAGTTCCCACCCATGTAATTGAGCATTGCGTGGCACATCCAACATACTGTTTTACTTTAGTTCATGACTCGCTTACCTTCAGGGTCATACGTCACATGAAAACCAAAATAATTCCAAACGCCAGATCTGAATGTTGCAAGGAGAGCTTAACTTCTGTCTTGCTAGCTTGCCCTGCGCTCTTCCTTCTGACTATGCTGTCTGTGTTGAGCGCTCAGTGGATCTGCGCTCGACAGTGCAGCCTAGGCGGAGTAGTCGAACGCAGATTCACTGAGCGCTCAACACAGACAGCACCGTCAGAAGAAAAGTTGATAAAATAAATTACAAATGTTGTATTGTTCGATACATATGCGTACCGAACCGAAAGCACTGTATCGAACGGTTCAATATCGATACGAATATCGTTGCACCCCTATTACTTTCATATTATATTCAGATCTGCCAAATCAAATACGTGGAGCTACCCGCTGTGCAGACCACTTGTGAATAAGGGAGCAGCCAAAAGTAGCTCCTAATAACTGGTTTGTTTGTTTGTGTGTTTTAAACTTGTGCTGCTGAAAAAACTGAAAGTTGTGGAGGGTTGCAGGTTTTACAGTGGTGACATTTAAAGTTCTGCAAAACGGTTTGTGAACACAGGTTTGATCTGACCGTGCTTCAAATTTATATATCAAACTTTTTTTTTGTTGCTCTGTGAAGCATATTCCATATTTAATGCATTCAAATTCTTGCAGTGGGTCCCAAGTTCCATATTTTCTTATCACTTTGTTTATCTTGCTGGCAGTTATATAACCATTGGACAACTCGCTGCAGTTTCCATTGAACATTTTTAGGCCAATACTACAGAATCTTTTTTTTTTATATTACAAATGATGATATTTGGTGATGAAATTGTAGTCATTTAGTCTTTGCTGAGATTTGGCAGTTCAGTAACAATCCAGTTCATCTGCTGCTGGAAGCAGAAAATGTTTATTTCCTGTGTGCCAGAGGATTTCTTCCCCTGAAAAACCCAGCAGACAGTGGGTGGTTAGAACAGTAAATGAAAGCTTTCTGGAGCTTTGATTTACTTCAGTTGTGTGTTGAACAGTTATTCCTGATGGTACTGCAGTCTGATACAGGCTAGTGCTTGCAAATCCAATACATGTTTCCAAACATGTATAGAAAACTATTGGTAGTAATCTGTCTAAAAAGCCTGCGCTTTAGGATTTAGACCATTTCTTATCCCTTCCTAGGTACCGCACATAACCCCAGGCTCATGCTTGTGGTTCCATTACAGAGAAAAAGAAATTGTTCTACTTTAGGAAGCAGTGAATCTTGCCCAGCAGTACTGATAGTTTCCTGCTGTGTCTTGATAAATTTGTAATAAATGAAAATTGCCATAAGTGCTCAATTTAAAAGTGCAGTTCGCTTTCATTACAGTTAACACAATATTTAGTTATAAATCCATGTTATCTATGCTAAGATTCTGGAAATAAAATACTACCTTACCATTTTTTACAAGGAATTTTTAAACAGCCTGTGGCTCATCATGGCTAACCTCCACAGAGGGCTGTTTTGTACTTTGGCTGGGCTTGAGCTAATTTTTTATTTATTGATTGATTTATTTTACATTGTATAAGTGATTCCAATAGTTTATATTTTATTGTTAAGCAAAATTTGCAAATTCAACATGTAATGTCTTGAAAATAAAAGGTGCTTACATTTTTAGTTTTATCAAGCAGTGCAAATCAAGGTGAGGTGAATCTGGCAACAAATGAACTGAAATGTAGACGCAGTCCATTGAGAGAGTTAAATAAATTCATTAAAAAAAGTTGAAGCTAAAGTTAGGGTTGGCAGACATCTGTGGCTGGCAGAAGGGTGTAGGTGGTGTTGTGTGAAGTGGGTAGGCAGGGATCATAGACTGTATATAACAAATGGACGTAGCCCTTGTGACATCAACAACTGTTGTAAAGCTCCGTTTCAAATTAAGTCATTACTGTTATTATTATATTAATCGTGGCGATTGTGGCTCAAGAGTTGGGAGTTCGCCTTGTAATCGGAAGGTTGCAAGTTCGAGCCCCGGCTTGGATAGTCTCGGTCGATGTGTCTTTGGGCAAGACACTTCACCCGTTGCCTACTGGTGGTGGTCAGAGGGCCCGGTGGCGCCATTGTCAGTGCACCCCAGGGTGGCTGTGGCTACAACATAGCTTGCCATCACCAGTGTGTGAATGGGTGTGTGAATGGGTGGATGACTGGATATGTAAAGCGTTTTGGGGTCCTTAGGGACTAGTAAAGCGCTATACAAATACAGGCCATTTACCATTTACCATATATTATATTATTATTATTGTAGTTGTTGACAGTCATGATAAATGACAAGAACTTTACAGGCCCTGGTCTTGTCAAGATTCTATAAAAGACATTCCAGACATCGAAGAGTAGTATAGTGAGTATATATAGTGTATACATAAATACACATAGTGAGTGTATATATATATATATATATATATATATATATATATATATATATATATATAGTGTATACATAAATACACATAGTGAGTGTATATATATATATATATATATATATTTCAGCCTGTATGTGTTGTGCACCCAATCCTTATCAAAGATGTATGCACAATTGTTCCACCCTGGAAAAAGAACAGTTAAAATAAATCATTAAAACCCCCCAAATTACCGTGATATTCACGCCTGTGATGAGTGTATGCAAATATTTGACCACCACTGTAAGAACATTCTATATTTCCTGCAGACAGGCAGTTTAACCCTTTAAAGCGGGTCGGAGCGGGCACGCTCCATTTTGCATAACTATTTTTAAATCCCGGTAGCACTGCAACCACATAAGCTAGCGCAATAATTTCTTTTGTATATGAAACCGGTGGAGTTGTACTTACATCTTGTGCCATCAGCTTGTCCTAGGTCACAGTTTCCTTCCAAATACAACTTTTCAAAAACTGCATAAAAAGCACTTGCAGGAACAAAAACATAATATTCCAGAAACACGCTTTGCCGACCCGATCAGCTGTTCATAACACTTCCTACGTCCATCAGCGTGAACTATCGCATGTCCGCCATGACCTGCCCGAAACCGGAAGTGACGTCATTTTGCGGAAATGTAGTTTTTTACCATCAGGGCCTTATGAGCCTATAATTGTGTTTTTAAAAGTTATGTTTGACTTTAGGACTTTCTGTGTCGTTTCTGGGATGCTTAGGACTCGTATTGCACTGCTGGAAATAGTTTATTTTGATGCACATGCTGTTATTTTGCAAATTTGCATTATAATATTTATTTTCATTTTTCCTGCAGTACATGAGGATTGGTGTATTTCAAAAATAAAACTATGAAGACACTTAAAATAAGTTTCCCGTGGTGGGAAACTATTTTTTGCAACTTTTTTGTATTTACAGTTTTGAGGGATAAGCCTCTTAAATTTCTCTAACTAGAAATATATGTTAAAAAAAACAAAAACGATTTTTTATTTTTTTTTATAGTTTATTGCACTTTTTTGCAATTTATGTAATTACTATGCACTTAATTTATACATATTATTAAAATTTGGGCTATAATGGTTGTATTGATGTATATCAACTTGAAATGCTCCCAAAAATGGCACTACAACATGTAAAAATATAATATAAGCTCTGGCAGACTTGGTTCTATGGTAGGTCTTAAAGGGTTAAGTGCAGGTTACACCTATACTTAAAAGACAAGAGAGACTCTTGAGGATGCCAGTGTTCACATTTTGGAATGAGTAGACAGATGATTTGACAGAGGAATAAATGAAATCAACTTCAGTCATTTAAATAAAGCATTTGTCCCACTGAAAACACAACGTCCAGATGAGCAGAATCAACTTTGTGCTATTCAGGTAAATCCAATAAACTTTTTATTACATTTCCTTGTCATCTTCATTATTCATACAGGAAGTTACTGCTTGGCAGTGATCAGACGAGTAGTTAGATGTCAGCCAAAGGAGGATCACTTGAGCTCTTGATAGGATCTGGCGAGGGGCGAACGTTCACGATAGAGTTGATATACTGAAGATGATGATCAGATAATGAAATGCAGGTGCGCCAGCCAGAGACCAGGGACTCTGAGAGAAAGAAAAACTGCCACAAATGTGATAATTTCATCTGTTTTTATATGGTTACACTGAATAATCAATCACTTTTGTGTCTGTGACAAAACCTCTTGCCTACGAATATTAAAATAATTAATATCCAAGAAAATCAAGACTGGATAAATATAACACCGACCATCAGTTTCAGTCAAGGACAATGGAATTATAGATTAAGCACAAATCATGCTTCTAAAATATTAATTGTAGTGTAGAAGCAAATCAGATTAATATTGTAATAGTCACATTTATTTATTTATATTTTTCATCATTGCAATGTTTTTGTAAAGACACTGGAGAGTCTGTATTTCTTCCTGGATTGTAATCCTTTTGAATAAAGTGCATGTTTTCTTTTTCCCTTTCCATGATTCATGCATCACTTAAGTACTACAGAAGAGGGAAATGGCAACATGGTAAATAATTTCACATGCTCTGAGGCAGAAACAGTGCTTTATTATTTCACTATGTTTAAATTTATTATATTTTGATTTACATTTAGTGGTTTCACAGGAATTCGGAGAAGAAGGGTTTACAGATGGCCATCTCCCTGCTGGCTTCCAAAGAACTAAAAGCAAAAATGACAAAATGCATTTTGTAAAGAAAAAGATATGCTACTTCACACATTTGAGAAGGTGACTGTCGTTTGTGTTTGGAAAATACAGACCCTGCAGCTGCTGGAACTGCAGAGGTAGTAAAACATTCAATCTATCTTAGCTTCTTTTCAGTAGCAATTCAGAAGATGATGTCTCTTTCCTTTTCAGTTCACAGCTTGCAGCTGGACTTGACTTTTATGATTACTGAACAATAAGGGATATTTCGAATGAACCACAGCCTTCTCGTTTGCATACTGGTAGACAGCACATTTTAAAACAGTCTTGCCTTTGTTAACATTCTGTATATCACACTTTCTGAATGTCCATATAGGATAAATCACACTGTGAATTAATTTGTGATAGATTATATTCTAGTTAACTTCAGAATATGTTTACTTTAAAAAAAAGCCATTAGAATAATATGACTTTGGACAGTTATTAGAGTCTAACCGCTTCACTTTATTTAAGCTGATTCATCATACATTATAATAGAACTAAAGTCCACACTAACTTTACCTTTGATATAAAAATATAAATCACATTTTATTGCAGCTGTGAGTGTGACAGCAGGGTCTATTATGTGCAAACCTCCCATGGCTACATTGCATTGAATATATTTCTGGCTCAGACTCTGAAGTGTGCAAACTTGTTTTTTTCCTGCTCTTGCGGGAACTATATGTCTGATTGTGCCTCAGTCTTTGGTGGCACACACAATAGGGAACACCCACAGTGAGCTTCAGTGCCATTGATTTCCACCTGTGCACAAACCTCTGTCTCTAATAGGCAATCTCAGCTGCCTAAAGAGAAGTATATAATATTAACAGAATGATTAGTAACTATGACTTCTTTTCAAATACAATTTTCTATTCTGGTTCAGGCTTAAGTCCTTAAGTTCATGTAGCCACACTTAAATGCCAACTCAAATCCACCCTAACACCACAAAGTACTGCTACTGAGTGATAAAAAAGGTATTTTCACGGAGTATGATTACATCTACAAAGAAAATGTTTAAAAAAAACAAGTAGGAAAAATTAATGTTGCATATTATCTACTTCACTGATTATTAAATTCGTGACTTCAGTTTTTTCTGCAGCTGTTTCACCATCTTGCCCTTGTGCAGCTTTGCAAATGCTGATTCCAACATATACTAGCCATTACCAATATATTTCTACATAGTGGATGACCTAGGAGCAAAAAATCACAAAGCATTGTGGGGAAAAATATATATTTAAATAAGTGATAAAAGTAGATTTATTTGCATGAATAATTGTACTGTTTGGTGATTCACTCCACCTGGGTCATTTTGACTGTCGAGAGTCAATATGCACTGAATGGCAATAAGTCAGTCTTCCAGCTTCTGTATTTACTAATGATAAAGAAATACTGTGAACCATATCAGGCAGCATGGTGGTGCAGTGGTTAGCGCTGTTGCCTCACAACAAGAACGTTCTGAGTTCAAATTGGCCACCTGGGGCCGTTCTGTGTGGAGTTTACATGTTCTCGCTGTGTATGTGTGGGTTCTCTCCAGAGGTGGGACCAAGTCATTGTTTTGCAAGTCTCAAGTCTTTATCCTCAAGTCTCAAGTCAAGTCTCAAGTAATGTCAGGCAAGTCAGAGTCGAGTCTCAAGTCACTGGTGTAAAAGTCCGAGTCAAGTCACAAGTCTGAAATTTTGAATTTCAAGTCCTTTCGAGTCTTTAAAAAAAAAGAAAAGAAAAAAGTATGTTGCAGTTATGCTAAATGTAAATATTAGACCATGTAATTTTTAAATCTGTGTTTTTCTCAACACATGACAAAATAGTGAACTTAGAAAATATACACAAATTGTGAAATTGCACCTCTTTAAAATGCAGCTCAATTAAACCTAGCTCCAAGAATAATTTTCACCGACAGTTCTGAGATAAGCTGCATGTTATTCTTGGATGCGGTTGTAGGACCGGTGTTGTGCCAAAAAGTGATTGTCTGCCAAAAACTGATTTCCGGTATTTGCCAAAAAGCGATTGCTCATATTTAAAGTGCTATAAGTAACTTGTTGGGCTATAATATGTTAAACATATGTCAAATGCATCCCTTATGGATGACATAAAGTCATCTTGAGCCACAAACAACATTCGTGTAGCAAGATACAAGCCGCAATCAGTTTTTGGCAGCGACTTTTATATAACCTTTATTTATGCAGTAAAAAAAATCTCATTAACATTAAAAATGTATTTTGTAAGAGTAAGTTGCCCAACAGGACAGCAGAAATGGCAGCAAATATTACAATAGTTCTGTAAAAATATTTTAAGTGGGGATAAAGGACCGGATTGGTTATAATGTAAGTACAAGTTGTAAAGATACTTAAAAAACAGATAATTTTTTAATTCTTTATGTAACCCCTTTGTATCCCCTATTCACCGAAGTCTATTTACGAACATACGTAAAGATATTACACATAAAAAATACACAGAAACACTGGAAATCAGTTTTTGGCAGACAATCACTTTTTGGCACAACGCCGGCTTTAAAATCGCATGACAAAAATATCATATACATTAAAAAAACTGCATCACCAACGTAGCCTGGACAACATTTGCTAGTTAGATGAAGTCAGCTATCTCATCGTAGCATATTTATATGCATATTTATAATTATACGGTTCTTGTGAGTGCATACACTCGTGAAGTTTAGTAACTTCCGGTCACTGCAACAAGCCCAGGTACAGTTTACCGACGGATGGGTACAGGACCTTGAAATGCACCGTGTAGAAAGTAAAGACCATCGTACGTATCATAAGTTTACCAGTCTCACAAATAGTCTTCATAAATACACATTCGTTATCCGTTTATTAATATAACCTTTGAGCTTAACGGTAATTAATTAGTAGTGGAAATAATTTCTGGTACGCCTTACAGAAATGTAGCAGTGACAATAATATTGTATGCTGTAATCGCACTGGGCAATTAGTGATACAAAACAACTGTTTTATTCTGTGAATAAAAGTATATGTTTTTGTCAATGTACCATAATAACAGAAGCGAAACGCAATATTGTGTCAGGACAATTCACTATTTATGCACAATAAACAAAGGAGCATAGCGCGACAATTTCTGTTCAGCGCCAGACTTGCTTGTAACCTATATCACCAATTATGTTATGAAAATGACGCATTAACTACAACAGCAGACTGACCTTTGTGTAAATGCTTGGAGCAGACTAACCTGTGAGCTGGAGTGTTCTGGGACGTTATATTTGATCTTTGAATGGCTGCAATCCAGGCCATCCGTCGCGTCTTTGTTACTTCGGAAACATGGCTCGAACAATTTCTCTTCAACGACGTAATCCGATAACAACCGATCTCTTTACCCGTCGGCTTCCCGTGGCTGTCATGCGACCGGCTATTGTAGTTAATAATACAACAGCTTCTTGACATTTTTGTGTTTCTTTTTATCGCTGTGTGACTGATTTCAATTGAAAGCCTGCGTGCGCTAGTACCGCTTGCCACGAGTTCCCAGAATCCTTTGCGGTTCTACCCGTGAATGACGTCACATTTTCAATCTCTATATAATATGCATGTTAAATTTTATATTTGGGGTAAAATATCAAGTCTTTTCAAGTAAACCGGTTCAAGTCCAATTCAAGTCCCAAGTCATTGGTGTAAAAGTCCAAGTCAAGTCACAAGTCTTAGAACATTTTTTCAAGTCAAGTCTAAAGTCATAAAATTAATGACTCGAGTCTGACTCGAGTCCAAGTCATGTGACTCGAGTCCACACCTCTGGTTCTCTCCATTGCTGATGCTGAATTGGCTGTATGTGTGAACATGAATTGTTGTCTGTCTCCGTTTGTGTCAGCCCTGTGACAGACTGCCGACCTGTCCAGGGTGTACTCTGCCTCTTGCTCTAGGACTGTTGGGATAGGTTCCTGCCACTAGGTCTCCCTGAACTGAATAACGAGAAGAAAAGAGATGGATATAAAATACACAGAGCACAGTTTGACCTCAAATTTAATGCATCTTGCTCTGTATTCTGAATCCTGCATTAATGTACACATCATCTTTTGTATAAGCGTATAGTAAACTGTGCAGCAGCTCTGCAAAGGAAGGCTTTGACAACAGAACAAATCACATCACAGCTATGACAATACTGAATGAACAATCTACTGAAAGAACACAGCTGCTACAGAAATCAGGCTGGGGCATCGTCCAGAAACATGGTTTGTCACATTTAAAATAAAGCAGAAATATTTTGCACTAGCTGTGTTGTCACTACTGGGAATACTGTTTTATTTAGGTGACAATGCTGACGGTGTATAGTGTGCAACACGCAAGGACATGATGACCATGTGTTAACTGTAAGTTCACTGGACCATTAACTGTGCTATTCTTACAGTGGCTCAAATTGCCTCAATAGCTGGTGAGTTAAAGACTGTTTAATGACTGTTTAGCACCCACCGGGTATTGTCTAAACAGGCTGCAGTGCATGTGTGATGATGGCTTAGAATGCACACACAGAAGAAATAAATGGTAACCATTAATGGACACCGCTGAAAGGTAAGCGGAACATTGTTAATCAGGCATATTTTAGTAAACCCGCCACGGATTGGATGACTAGTTAGTTAGTAGTTGGTTGACCAGTAGTGCAAGTATATTGTGAGGTGCATATGTAGATGCCAAGTCCTTACACCTTTGAGGAGTCCTCACATTCTAGATTAGGCTTCTGAAGTCTTTACGAGCAAGTTCAGGAGATTGGATCATTTCACTAAAACTTGTCTCTTTGAAATGGCAATTGAAACAAGTCTGGAATCTTGCACCAAAGATGCTGCATAACACAAAACACATTGGACCAGAATATAAAGCTTCCTTTTTCTAATAGTTCAAACTCAACAAGCTACCGTGCAAACAGCGGTAAGTCAAATCCCTGTCAGTAACTTTCCTTGTGGGCCTCACCTTTTACTTTGATGGATTGTAGCAGCTGAGTTATGATCTGTCAAAGGCAAGAAATTTTGATTTTTCCTGAGCTGCATCAGTTCATGCCCTACTGTCAATCTCCCAGTGAAATATTGATGGGAATTATCTCACATGCTGGTGGCCTCACTGAGAAGGTGGGTGTCTGTGTAATACCACTTACTCTAATCAATATTATAGTGGTCATCTGCAAAGCAAAGAGGTGGATCACTTTTTTACTCATGCTGTGGTACATGTGTGAGAATCACATGTGATTCTCACATGTCAGTTAAGATGCGGGTGGTGTTGCGCTGCTTTGTATTTTCCGTCCTGTTTTCTCTTTATTACGTGGCAATACTATTTAATTTTGTACCTGTTGTTGCTCTGAGAATATCTAGCTCTTTTATTTATTTATTTTTTTAACCTTGGTGTTTGGAACCCAGTTGAAGCAGTGCATTCATATTTTATTCTGCTTTTTTTTTTTATCTTTATTTAACACATTTGGATTAAAGACTTAGTTATGTGGTTAATTTATGGATTTTTTTTAAGTTCATTTTGAAAAGTTTTCAATTTCTTGGTTTACATGGCTTTATGGGAATCCTATTGGAGGGAGAAGATTTGACTTGCTCTCTATTAGAATGCAATGTCAGCTAAAGCAGAAGCTAAAACCTTTTGTCTTTACAATTTAAAGTAGAAGTAACCAAGGCGACAGGCAACAAGCTTCATAAAGCTGAACTACTTTCCTTGGTGAGTGAATAATCACGTGAGATTTTATCTAAGCTAATGTAGCTAACTATAGTGTTGGCATGTCAGCCAGTATGACATGTTGCTGAAGTAAGTGCCTTTTTACCAGGTGCAACTTGGTGGTGTAGATGTATCTTTATTACTTTTTTGTAGAGGGGAACATATTTTGTTCTTTACACAGGAAACTTGGGTCACAAGTGTGAGCTGTAGCTCTGCTTGGTTGTGTGTGTAATTGGGTATTGCTGTACCACTGCATTGTTTGTGCTTTGTAGAGGTGTTTAGTGTTTTTGGTTGTGTATGAGAGGTTATGTGCACTCATATCATATCATATCATAATTCATGATTTAAAAACTGCTAAAAGAAATTTTGACTTAATATTTAAAATATTTCATAACTAAGGCAGAAAGGATTTAAAACTTTGTTTAAAACATTGCCTTTTCACTGTCTGATGAAAAGGTAAGCTACCTTTGTAGTGTTTAAAAAAGAAAGGTCATACATGAAGTTGTTATTACATTATGTTAAGTGAAATATGGCCACAGATGATTGTAATACCATGACAATAAGGTTCTAATGTTGGCTGGGGTTTTCTTGGATACCTTTTAACTGCTGGCACGGTGGTTAGCACTCTTGCCTCACAGCAAGAAGGTCCCAAGGTCGACTTTCTGTGTGGCGTTTGCATGTTCTCCGTGTTTGCGTGAGTTCTCTCCCGATACTCCAGCTTCCTCCCACAATCCAAAGACATGCGATTAGTGGGGTTAGATTAATTGGTGATTCTAAATTGCCCATATTTGTGATTGTTAGGCTGTTAGTGAGAATAGTTGTTTGTCTCTCTGCATTAATCCTACAACAGACTGGCAACCTGCTCAGGGTATACCCCCTACTCTCGCCCTATGGTATATGGGATAGGCTCCAGCCCCTCCGTCACCCTGATAAGGATAAGCAGAAGAAAATGGATGGATAGACCTTTTGAAATTCTCTTGAGTTGGAGCTTTGATTTCCCCCTTGGCCTAGGAGGTGGTGAGGTGCCCAAGGACAAGATCTTTCGATCTATTATAGAAGAAATCCTCCTATTCCTTCTCCTTCATTGGTGACATGCGCTAATGTGGTAAGACTAACTGTTGTTTTACTATTAGTATTGAGTGCAACACAAAGAAACTAGACGACCCTAGATGACTTGACTAAATACTTCACAGCTCAGAGAAGCAGTACTGACTAAACTTTTCTCATTTTCCATACAAAATAACCATTGAGTGGAATGTTATCTAATGTAATCAAAAACTGTACACCCAAAATTATTTCATTGATATCACATGTTGTTATTTTTTGTCTTAAGTCTACTGACACCCACTTTATTGTGGCATTTTTTTTTTAGTTTTGTTTGTTTGTTTGTAATTACCTTTCATTTCTACCCCGGGGCAAGGTATGCAAAGTAAACTAATAATGGTACTGTTTTATTTCAATGTACAGTAAATGCAACTATTTAAGTTATTCATTGCATTCCTGTATTGCCAAATACAGTGAGCGATACAAACTCTGTCAAACCCCTCAGATATTTCGTTGTTGAAGCACACAAAGAACAAAGGATATGTACGTGGTGTTCTCCTGCAGCTGAGCCACAAACCACACCCTGCCACACCTGAACTCACACATTTTAGTGCCTATTTCCCTAACCTAAACACTAGTTTAATATTTTGCAGCTTGGTGGACGCACTAGTTGGTCACAGTGAACATTTGGTCACATGTTCAGTGTGTATTAAAAACTGAGCACTTAGATGTGGAAAATATATTACAAAAATCCAAAGTGCCAGTGTAATTTAGTAGAAATGTATAACAAATTACAAATTAGTTTGTACATAATTTTAGTTTGTACATGAAAATTATGATTGAAGACAGTATAAGACCAAACCAATAGTGAATTTAAATCTGGGTGGTAAGTCCTACAAATCCAAACCCTATGAAGCTCCTGGAGCTCTGTTGCTTTTGAATGGCTGCCTGGAAGCTTCTTTTTTTGATCACTTACAAATATGCATTTCCACTTAGTTCCCCTCCATTGTGTCAAAAAAATTTAAATCTAAATTGAATTTTAGAGTAAAGAAAAAAGTGAAATCTGATAAGTAGGTCAAGGTCTTACCCCTTTCGCAATATCACCTCAAACACACCTAAGTTCAGGTCATTTGAGCTTAATATAATATTCACTGTCACCAGAGATGATGTTTACCATAAATGTTGGGTCTTTGCCACACAACCTGATGGCTGATATGGTATCTTAAGTACTGCTTAACAGTCTTTCAACTTTACAATCAAGGAAAAATAAATATATGTATATATATATATACACACACACATATATACATATATATATATATATATATATACATATATGTGTGTGTGTTTTGTGTCGCACAGCTTATTTTCTGTTGTCTCCTGTCAGTTCTTCCGCATGTTCTCCCATCCAGTTGTTTAGTACTTTGCATTATGTTTGCCTTCCCTTAAATTGGCTTTTTTGCAGAGTCTGTTTATCCTCCTTCTAAATAAAGTTGCATTTTGAGTTTATTCAGTCTTGTGAGTTATTATTAGAGTCCTAAAATAGGAATTGTGGTCTCAAGACATCACCTTGGCTCTATTAAATTATTCTTGAACCTCTTTGACATCTCTGTAGTTTATAAATCTTTGCTTGCCAAGCGCTTTTATAGACCTTTTGTGCCTGAAAACATTCAAAATTCACCACAGATACAAAAATCCATTACTTTAGATAGTAGTGGCCCTAATCATAACTAAGCTATTGAAATTTAACTGGCCTATAGCACTAATGCCCAGAGCTATTCAAAAATTTTAATGACTTTATCTCAGAAAAATGATATTTGTGCATTAGTATTAAAAATGTGTTATAATTATTTCAACAAGGTATAGTCTCTTTGTCTATTTTGATTAATTTGTGTTTCAGACAGGGTGTCATTTTGCCCCATATCAGAAAGACATTATTAAAAATCCTTTTTTTTCATATAGATAAAGAAAGGAAGATTCTATGAGGAAGAGTCTTGCCTAGACTGTCCTTCATTATCCTATATCTTTAACCATGAAAGCAGGTTCCACAAACGAGACTTGCATGCACTCACACAAATACACACAAACACAGATATGCAGGCCGGAGGTCAAAACAAAGTACTGATGCCAGAGGAAAAGATTAGAATGACAAAGGAGAATGGCACTGAGTCAGGAAAGCTGCAAGGAGGAGGACAGCAGAGATGGAGACCCTAAATAATGGCTCTCTTGTGGATAAAATATAACCTCTACTGAAAGAGGGGAAAGCAGTGGAGGAAAGTAACCATAACATTTTAGAGGCAGAGTGAAGTAAAGGAAAAACATGGAGTTCAGAAAGCAAAATAAATCTAAATCAGCATTTAGCTTTATTTTATTCATAGGGTCTGTGTATAAGGAGTGTCCTTCTGAAAAACTGTATAAAATCACATTTCCTGTCAAGATATTCCATATTCTTACAGATCACATTATTCTCTGAACTGTCACTGTTCTGTGTAAACATTTCAAAATAACTGATAATTCAAACAGAGCCAAGTGGGATGGAAATCAGAGTGTGTTTTTGATAAGTTTCCATATTCTTGCCAGCAATTATTTTGTGAGTGTGAGATTCCCATTCTTCAAGTGGGATCCATCATTTTGGGCTAAAACTGTGAACGTGCAGGTTCAATAGTAGACAGAATCTGGTGTCTTTTATCATCACAAGGCCCATATTGAAGCTTGTACTTGGGGAACATAAATAAATTGGTTCCCTCACAAAAAGCAAAGCAATTTCTCTTTCTTTTTCTTTCTTTCTTTCTTTTTTTTTTTTTACCAAGTGGGGATCTACAGTAACAGTTACAGCAAAGCCAAAGTAAATTCAGGAGCCTAGAGTACACTGAAGATCTTTTATATTAATTAATGGACACCCTCCATCTATTGCTGAAGGCGGGTTAAAAGAAGGTCAGGCCTCTATTTTATGCATGTCCAATATGAGTAATAAGGTTATTAATCCCCTCACGTGAACCAGAAGTAATGAATGTTCAGCTGCACTATTTTCAAATGAGAAGACGAGTCGGGCTATGAACCTTGAGTCTCATGCTGCTGGCAGTGAGTATAAGTCATAGGAAGAGGAGAGTAGATAAGAGAGGAAAAGGGGCTCTGGTAGGGAGAAATAAAAGAGCACCTAGCAAAATAACTAAAGCATAACTAAATTTGTTATATTTAATAGAATATTTTATTATATACAATAAAATAGATGATTATCAGCTAGTGACAAAGTAATCAACATTGACGATCACCCTGCTTATTACTGAGGATCAGATACAGACTGCACAAGACCAGTGAAAAACGAGTTAAGGACGTTTTGTCATCTGACATTTCCGAGGGCAAGAATGATCAAACTCAAAAAGGAAACCTAAACTTGGGGACATTTCTATAAGGATGAACTGTGCAACATACAGGTCAGTGCACAATTTGTTGCATCAGTGACTCATTGCCATAACATATTCTCTTCTACATATGTTTTTTTCATTTAATCTTGATAAATCTATAGCTCTGTTGAAAAAAAAAATAGTGGATGAACTATCAAATCCAGGATAATGTACTGCACATCACTGTAAAGTGTTTTATGTTAGCACTATTCTTACCATCTTAATTTTTTCATCATCATATTTTATACACCTTTTGAGATATACAGTAAATACAAAGCAAATAATTTAGCAAAGGTAAAAATTTACAGTGCCTTGTCATTTTGCAGTCTATCCTCGAAGGCTCCTTAAAGTCAGCTGCACCTTCAAAATTCTTGTACTGCACACTTGACACAGTCCTCAGTACCACATGATTAACGGACAAGCTAACACATGACCTTCCATAATTGTCCGTATTAGCCACCCAGGCGTAGACCCTTGACACGACCATGTGGACATCGAAGAAGGGGGATGAACTCCTCTGGGCAGTTAGAGGCTCTGACTGAAAAAGAGCCTGAGTGGATGAATTAATAATATTGTAATAAAGTGGCAAAAGCGTAACATTATGCATGCACAGTGGGGGCACACTCCTATCGTGGCTAAGCAGCATGTCAGCCCCACCCTCAATGGAGCGGAGTGGTGGGAATAGGAGCTACTGCCTGTCAGGATACAACAACAAGGTCAACTGCCGCTTAGCAGCACAGCATTACTTGAATGCCAGTAAAACACATCCCTCTGCCCAGGCTGCTGACCTTGTCTTGTTTAATGAAATGTAGTGACCATGCACAACTTTGCAGCCTGTTAAACAGCCTGTACACTTGCCTGCATGGGAGCAATACCGACTGTGGAGTCTTCCCTCTGAGGCACGAGCTGGCTGATTGGACATTTGAAATTCTGTATTAATAAAGGAAAATGAAATATTACCTTAATGCCAGTGATGCTGCTTAGAGTGAAGGGGTGTACCCAACCCAATTATTTTTTCAAAACATCAAACACTGTTGTCTTACCAAAACCACTGATGCCTCACAGATACACAACTTTGACTTTGCTGCCGTGATGTGTAATAGCACCGATAATGAACAAATAAAAACACATAAAAATCAGCTTAATTTACTCTACACTCACACAGACACTCACGCACTTACTATTCTTACCCATTCTGGCTGCAGTGACACATCTGGATCTGATTGCACCCACTCAAGACAATGCTTTCAATTTAATCAGACGTGGCTCAGCCAGTCCCAGAATCTCCCATAAGCAGCTCTCAGCTCTCTGCGTCGCTTAAAATAGCACCTGGTCTACTTTTTACAGAAGTCATGTCAAGCTGCACAGAGCAGGTAAGAAGGGTAGACAACTAGATACAGGAATGGCACCGAGAATCTGTTCACTTTCCAAAATATAAAACCCTGTAAAGACTACATACTCTGCTTCTAAAATGCCCCTGTGATTTAAAGTCATGCAAAAGATGAAACACAACTGTGTTGAAGCAGCTAAATTAATCATGAATAACCTTGTTGTTAATGCGTCTTTCACAAGCACATCGCTAATAAGTTTAGTTCCGGGGAATCTAAATTAGAAAATGATTATTTGCTGACTGTGGGATGTTATATTAGTTAGTAATTAGACAAGGAATGAGCAAAACTTAGGAACTATGATTGTGAACTGAAGCATCACCTTGTGATTCGCTAATATAGCTTCTCTGTTCTGGAACTTTATGTACAAATAGCGTGGTATAAGAAGTAATTAGCATTGAGGATAGTTACTTATGCAAGCATGCAATGAACTAATTTACTAATGCAGTTTCAGTAGAGTCAGTCAGAGAGTTAGACTCATAATTTGTTGGCTGAAGATACCATTTTTGCCTTTGTACACCACCACGGTGGATTTTAAATCAAGCACTCAATAATTTCAACTTTAATTTAAGTGGTTTTACAAAAGTTCAACATTAATTTATAATCCTTTTTAAACATAATCCCTAATTTTCAGAAGTTAAAGTTGGTCAGACCAACTAACATAACTTTAAATAAAAGAATTACACTATTTCAGAGTGTCACCAGTGACTTGCACTTTGGTGTAAACCCTCTGTGTTAAGGTGCCACTTGACAACGACTTTAAGTGTTGTCAACTTGGTTAGATGTTCTGATGCTGTTTTTCTAAATCATGAAAAAAGGATCAAACATTTTAGTTGTCATCTGTGGTCTTTCAGTCCTTTCGGTGTTATTGACTCTTGATTGGGTCACTCGTAAAGCTTTTGCTATCTCTCCATTAGTTTCATTTTATTTTTTTCAGCCTAGTCATGGCCTTTTTCAGTGACAACTCTTGGTAATATTTTTTTTGGAGCCAATCATTTATAAAACAGTAAAGACTAAAAAAGAAAGGAACATAGAGGAAGAAAGTGGTGAAAGACACCCAACAAGGGTCCTGGGGTAGAGTCAAACATTGAGCCTTGTGGCATATGGTCTAAACTGGCGCCCTGGGCCTCATATTTAAAATAACAGCAAAAAAGCTCTAAGATACAAGTTCACTGAAACAACTTCAGATATTATGTCTGCTTCATTTGTCATAAAACTAAAGGGAACAAGTCTCAGCTGGCCAAGAAAAGGCTTTTCACCCAATTGTCCAATTAACTTTGAGCCTATGGAAATAGAGAACTGAAAAAAATGGCTGTAAATTCTAAACAGTTAATGAAGTATGTTTGTAAAACTCCTTGAACTAAAGCTGAAAGTCTATACTTTATCTACATATTATTTTATTTTAAAGCCTCTTTAAGGGTACAGTGGCAAATCTAAAAATGAAAAAAATAAGTATCTTTGTCCAGCAGATTATGGATCTAAGTGTATTTATTTTATAAAAACTGAGTCTAATGCTTCAATCCTGAGCTGGAAATCTGTGGGAACAGACAGTGAGGTCGATGTAAGCCATCAGACATTAGCTTCATCATAAATACTTAAGCAAACAACAATTACATTTCATTATTAAGAGTCAGTTATATAACATCAAAGTGCAAAGTCCCAAACTGTATACCTCTACTGCTGTCACCTTCTTTCTTTGAGATGTGAATATTCCCACGACATGTGCCTCATCTCATTGCAGCGTCAGCCTTGAAAAGAACTGAAAAAAATAGTTTGAAAGTAATGTAATTTAGCCTACCATGTCAGTCTCCTTGATGGCTGCATCCATCATGGTCAGCAAAGGCTGCATCAGTGTTGGCCCCAAGGTTTTGCCAAAGGATGCTTGAATTTTGAATGTCTCACTCAGGTGTCTCAAATCATTGTGTGGAGGAACGGACAAGTCTAAGTGAAAGTGGCAGGGAACACCATGCCCTGCTTATTTTGAACAAGGGACATCTTTCAGACTTTCACACAGAGATTTACATCCACACAAGCTATTAAAATATCCACATAAAGAAAACTTTCAAGGTTATATTTACTGTCTGTGAGAATCTTGCAGAGTAAATGTATCACAGTAGTGTAGGATGGAATATTCCGATGTCATCCATCCAGTGAAAGGGATCACAGGGAAAAAAAAAATCTATTTATGTTTTGTTTACTGTTGACATTTAAGCTGGGTAATGGCTAACTGCCTCATGTTCAGTAGGAGCCTATTTTATCATATTTCATTAGTGTGGCTCATTAGGATCAGATGAAGGCCTGGATCAGGCATTTCAGAGGAGATTCCTGGCTACTGAGCGATGTCTGTGACTCTCCCTCCACCTCAGACTTCAAGTAAAAAAAATACAGCTAGAAAAAAACAACATCAAAGGCTTTTATCTGCCTTTCATCATGTGGAGGTTGGCAATTTCACAAACCAGTCAATTAGAGCTTATTAAAGCCATCACACTGGTGCGATTCCACATTCAGCCATTTAACTGATCGTTGTATATGCTGCTTTTTATTCATCTGAATTTATAACATTGTCACAGCCTTATGAATAGTAATGAAAACCAGAATTTATTGTTTTGTGTCCGCATTAGTCTTGTTTTGGTGTAATTAATTTTATGAGGGAACCTCAGGATAGATGCCACATTCTGATTCAAGAAAATAAATCAAATTTAGCTTGTTTGTTTATTTTGCTTTTTTCTTTCTTTTGAGATTTCCCTTCTGCCTTTATTTTGATGAGAAATTCACAAAAACAACAAACCACCAAAAGGAAAAAAAAATTATCATGGCTTTAAATAAAAGCAGAAAATGATCAAGAACTTGATATTCATGGGATTAGTATTATCAGGGGGGCATCTGTCCTCCTTAAAAAAAAAAGCGTGATAGGTTTATAAATTACAGCACCTTACGGGATTATATTAATCAACTCCTCATGATTATTATAAATCACTTGATCACCTCGGGGAATATTAGCCCACTTCATGCACAGATTTCCTGTCATTAGAAATCCCAACATCTTGTTTTGATGTTAGGCAGAGTACATTTGAGATGTACACAATTAAGAAAAATGTACACACTTAAAGAGGAAGATCAACAGATATTTTTTAGCTTGCCTGAATGTCAAAACACAACATTTTTATCCATTTAGTTTTGTCATGTGTAACAAAATCAAATGAATAAAAATAGATACACAGCATTCTCATCATCCAATATTCTGCTTTAGCATCCAACAAAGCCAGTGTGTGTATGTGTGTGTGTGTGTTCTTTGATGAATGTTAAAGTGCCCTGTGCTGGTTTGTCAATTTCTGGGACTTTTGTCTTGTACTGGTTCCACCTTGAACTGGTTTCTTGGCTCACTATGAGACAGGAGGCGGATTAATGCCACTTCTTTGAAATCTTGGTAACATCACTAGCAGCAAGAGCTCAACTATGAAAACAAATCTAGAGTTTGCCATCTGTCACAACATTAACTATTGTCCAGGTCCAAAATGAAGAGACAAAGAAAGAAAGCAAAGAAAATACTCATTGATTCTTATCCAAATTAAAAGGAGAAAGGAGAGACAGAGAGGCATCACTGAAGGCTGCTAAGATTCCTGTGCAACTGGCAATGTTTTGGGGTGCCTAGGCCTATGTCAACATATTTTTTTTAAGAAACAAGATGATGCCAGGTTTCAAAGCATTTTATTTGGATGATCCCCAGCTCCCAGAAAAAGTCAAAAAAACTGTGAGGCTGCCAGGAGGGAAGACAATTTACTGTAAGCCACCGACAATAAGTGCAGTTAAAGAAGGAAGAGCAAGTGCAAGCTATCTCTGTGAATTAATCTGCCTCATTTTGCATGATCTCATATGAAATGACTTGTTTTGCAAAAAACATGGGGGTTTAGAAAATTCAAAAAAACTCTAATTAGGTTTCCCATTTCTATATTTAGCAATGCATAAACTATACGTGCACTGATGAGGCAAATTAATGTGCTTTGACCACTGAGTTTTCTGACTAAGGTTATATAATTACAAAGCTCAGTGTAAGATATCCATCCTAAGTGAGTAAACAATGCTGCTTAGCAGACAAGAAAGTGTGCACAAAAATCATGTCTGTGTTAATCAATTTTACATATAGACATTGCCAATTTAAAAGAATGATGAGATGCAAAGTGATGTCACAAATAACAAACAGCTGCAGGAAGCTTCAAATGGGATATGTAAGAAAAGTGTTTTGCCTCCATATGTTTAAGAAGATATAAATCTGCAGAATTGTGAAGCAGTCTCCTTGTGCCTCTGCTTGTATTGGTTGCTTCCAAGATACATGATAGCATTGTACGGCAGGGGGAAAGACAGTCTTTATTTCACTGCTGTGGCTGCACATTGCAGACCACCGGAAAGCCAGCTGCTGACAGTTTTATGGATCCAAGCGAAGGTTCTCTGCAAACCAAGGCAAACTAAGGTTTATTTGCCCATAGAACAGAATGGCTGTGTTGCCAAACAGTCTTAAATGCACACATTGTTTATCTGTGTATCCTCTGAGAGATTTGTGCTGCTTTCAGATGAGAATATAAGAATGTACAAACACAGTTTTATCCGCAGTGTGAGTGTGTGAATTTACAGAATCTGTTTGTATGGACGTACGAGTCCCTTGGCTGTTTGTGTACTTGCAGTGTTTCATTATGAGTATGCTAGCGTGTCATACAGCATGTGATGATGAGTGCACTGCATGTGAGAGAGTGTGAGCATTTGTCTGTGTAATGTGTGCTGGGCATATGCTGATTTGCTCACAGTAGGGATGTTTTGAAGTATCATGTTACATGCGATGCAGCCGTTCACGAAAACAAATCCACACGCACACATTTTTCTCTGCAAGGAGAAAAGCTCTTAATTATTGAAGAGGGAGCACCATTTTCATGAATTAGCAAACAAAGGCAACACTTAAAAAGAAAAAGTCCCGTGGTGTGAAGCGCTACATGGGTGTTGATCCTCTCAACAAGCATGTTTGTACAGTAACTTACCATGCTTACAGAAATGCCAATGCCCTTTGTTTTTTCTTTTAGAAATCAATTTTGTTTAATTGTTGAGACAGAACAAAACTAATTAAAATACAGTCACTGGAGTCGCATGCACATTATTCAAAGTACACTGCCCACACACACAAATCTGATTGCTAATACTTTGATTTTTTTTTTTTTGACTGTGATTTTTGTCTGTATTGTTCCTATATTTACATCAGATATCTGCCCAATACTCACCCCCAAAAACAGATCATATATCAGTAACAATGAGCTGTTCGACAACTACATGCTAGTGGCAGCTAGCTAATATAGCATGCTGGAAGCTAACAGCAGTTTAGAGGTATTCCATGTTGCTACATGTACAAGTTGCAAAGGTTTTTTTTTAACTGTTATTTTATCTATTAATTAGATTTTTACTAGTGCTGTTAGCATTAATCTCATTAAAATGACGTTAACGCCATAACCACATTAACATGGCAAATCTCTGTTAGCGAATTAACACGGATCACCCCGTGCAAGGGGCTGCACGGTGCTAAGGCATTCACAGACTAACCGCACTAACGCATTGAGATTAATGCTGACAGTATTTTTTTAACTGGACAATATGGTCAAGGTAAGTGAACTTCAATGAAGATCTGAGACGACAATACTTTCACTCAACAAAAAGGACGTTGAGTCAGTGTACTACTTTTATCATACTTATGGTAATATAACGTGTTGTCAGTGTCTCAAGGCATTTAAATATCATTCCAGCTGTCGTCTGTCCGGTCAACACCTGTGTGCGAGGAGAAATTACTGGGACTCTAAATTACAGCATTTAGCAGCTTCTGAAGTTAGAGCAGGTCAAAAAAATAGCATTAATACATGTTTTTTTAAATATTTTTACAATTCATTTTTAAAAATTTATTATTTCACTAATAAAGCCCTACAATTAAGTAAATGTAGGGCTTAGATACATAACTTGTATACATTTTTAATTTACAAAACTGCTTTAAGTCAAGCTTGAAGTTTTGTTACACATAAAAAAATTATTACCAGTTTCTCCCTCATACTCAAGGATAGATATTATTAATTTAACATAGATAGATAGCCACAGCCAAGGTAGCAATATGAGCTGGATCAACCAATCCCTTCTATGTATGTCTCTAATGAAATCCCCTCAAACATGTAGCCTTCCAAAAGAGAGAAGCTCATGCATTTCTCAAAAAAAAAAACCATCAAACAAACAAAAACACCCCGTCTGCATAAACTTAAGCCTTGACACTTCTGCTCTTGTAGATTCACAAGACATTAGCAAGCTTACTATGACAGTCTTAGGAAATAAATGAGTGATTAAAGCAAGTTTAGTAATCCAAATTTCACACTCATGAGAGAATTTCTGAAGTGATGTCTTAAAGTAGCCTGAGGGAGCAGATGGTGAATAGCATTTTATTTGGTGGAAAAAGACGGGCGGGGAAATAAGCTTGCAGCAGTCGCAGTTTACTTTAATTTAATTTTTCATGTCTCGTGAATTGCCTTTAGTTCCATATTTGAGTTTGTTGATGGAAACAGAGAACATTTTGGCCAGAGTGTGCTTCATATCAAATGGATGAAATTTGTAAAAATTACCATTGCAGTCATTTTGAGACTAAAGCTATTGCAGTTGTATATAATTATAGATGAGAGACCTGACTGTGAAATCCATATCAGTATTATAAAATGGGAAAAATAATGTAATTTAAAATTCTGTTTACAAAGAACAAAGAAATATGATATTTAGCTGGTTGTCAGTTTCATCATTTGAGAAATATGACCTGCCTTTTGCTCATTTCTTTTCTTTAAGCTTTCACCCTTAAAAATTCATATAATTCATAAGCCATATTAGTCCGATCTGTACAGCCATCTATAACTCTATTTAAAATGATTTAAATTCAATTGTTAATAAAACCCTATAATTAAGTAATGATAATAGCTTTCAATTATCACACTGTCAGAATTTCCCAAAGTATGTTCAAAATACGTCCTTGGTGGCTCATTTTATTAAAATAATGTCCAGGATCCCTACCAAAGGTGAAAATTAAAGGGCCAAAATAAATAAATAATCAGTTCCAGAAATCAGTGCATTGGGAAAAGTGCTCACTGGGTTGGGCCTGGTATCTTTTGTCTGTAAAGCTTACATTCAACCATAAATTGTCAAAGAAAAGGACCACTTGAATGTTGATGGATAGAAATGAACTTATAGTTCAGTGGTTCTTCTAATCATGCAACCGTCAAGCAACACCGGGACCTTAAAATGTAATACTGTTGTGAACCCCCCCACTCGCTATGGAAGCAGGGGAGTATCACCAGATAAAAACGATGAATTAAGCATGACATTAATGATAGCATAAGTACTCTGAATTCTCAGTTACAAAAGCACTATTGAAGCACCAGTCATATTACCATACAACAAAAAACAATTGAAACATGTAGCAAAGAAATAAATATAAATAAAAGAGAATCCTAACAAAAAAGGTTTATCACAGAAGTCCATAGGAGGTCAGCAGTCGAAAGAGGAACTGTAATTAGCACAGCAAATGCTTCTAAGCTAATCAGAGGGATGTGTAGATTGCTGCGCACAGAGTCAAAGTATCATCACAACAAGACAATCTAATTAGTGAACAGTGACAACATACATAGCAAAGCAACATGAATTGAAGGTGTTCTGACTAACTACTTAGCTGTGCTTTTAGAAATGTGGTGTAGCTGGCAATGCAGCTTGACTAAGTGAAACTTAAAGTGAAACTAGGTTAACATAATCCTATTTGTTTTTGTTTTTTTATGGTGAATTTTGCCTGCATTATGACTGCAACTCAGAATATTCAGTGAAATCAGTGGAGAGCTGTCACTGGCTTCATTTCCAGACTCCAGATTTACACTATCCCCAAGTGTGTTTACCAGGTGAGGTGACCGGAAAACACAGAAATTGCGGAGCAGCCATCATGCTATCCCCTGTGAGCTCCATGTACTCAGCAGCACAGTAGTATTTACTGCAGCAATTTTCCATACTAAAACTACATTTTACTTGGTGTTAGGCAGATTATAGGATGGACAAGATCTTTGATGTACTATTGGATTTTCTACAAAATATCTCCGAAATGTTTGCAGCAGTGTGTCAGGGGTTCTGTCCAGGTGCGATATTTCACCACATTCAAGTTTTCAAGGCGCTAAAGATACAGAAGGATCCTGTGAAACCAAAAGGAATCAAGGTGTAACAAGGCTAAACTCACCAGGTAACAGGCAGTAGACAAAATCCACTTTATGACTTATTTCATCTAAATTCCTACAATTGGTGTTCGGCACCTGAGACATTACCTGCTTGCCTGTTTGAATTGACATTAACAGATGAGCATATGAGTCATTTATCTCACTTTATTTATCAGTTTACCAGCAAAGACAAAGGAAAGTCACCCTGACAGGTACATGAAACCAACTTTTAAATACAAAAGGATGCACGGGGAAACCTGCAGTCAGTGGAACATCTGTGGTATAAGGCGTTGTGCAATGTTCCCTTTGATTTCATCAGATGCAACAACTACATGTTTTTCATGCCATATAAGAACAGTTTGTTATTATTTTTTTTAAACGCACCATTTTCCACTTGCACATGTGCCGGCTTGCTAAGTCATAGCCTTTTCTCACAACACCATTCATCTTCTGCCGGTCTGAAGGTTAAGGACCTGCTCACCTGACCACCACATATCACCGATTGCAGTGTAACACGAGTGTGACTGTGTAAGGATGCATGTCACGCTTTGGCTGCACACCACTGGTTCAGCTGGCGTAGTGTGAAAACATTTACAGTTTAAGGGCCCGCTGGGATGCCTGCTTTACAGTGTTGGCTTCATTTCCCTCTTATTTTGAGTGGAAGAGGAGGACTGTTGTTGAGATTCTATGCAGACGGAGGGAGAGAGAGGGATGCTCACACTCTCATCGAATGCAATTTGTTTGGTCAAATCTGATATTTATGGCCCACATTGTGTTTAACAAGTGACCTGATTAGGTTTGTGGGTTTCAACTGTGTATCTTTGTTGTTGTTTCCACAATGAGAATGCATATGTCTGTTTGAAGAAGCTAGTAACAACAAAAATGTGTGCTGTAGTTGCTATTCTTATTATGTTTTCCATGACATTGTTCTCCAGTTGAAAGTATGATTAAAATCATATCATTCTCCTTTTACTTTGGCTATTTAATATATTTGTCTATTCTATTAGCCATCCTGTTCACTGTTTATGCAACTTTATAATAGCAGTTGGAGTGTGTGCAGTTATTCGATATGTACTGAATTATGAATACTGAAATAAAGTTTAGATACCTTTTATCTCTGTTACTGTGTTTCCCCATCTGTAGAAGGAATTTGTTTTTCCCCCAAAATTTTTAGTTGTGAGGATCTTGTCCCTTTTCAGGGAGCACAACGGTGCCCACTTCCATCTCACCCTATCCACCTCTGTCACACCAATCCTCTGCATGTTCTTCACTGCATCCCCAAACCTTTTCTGTGGTCATATTACTCTTTTTTTCCTCCTGCCTGGCAGGTGCATCTTTAGCATCCTTTGTCTAGTATATCCATTATCTCTTCTCTGCACATGTCCAAACCATCTCAGCATTGCCTCTCCTGTCTTTGTCCCCAAAAAACTCCACGGGAGCTGTCCCTCTGATATACTAATTTCTAATCTTTTCCATCTGGGTCACTCGTAGTAAAAATCTTGCAGTTTTCAGCTCAGCCTCCTATCATTTTGTTAGTGCCACCATCTCCAAATCACACAGTACAGCAGGTCTCGCTGCCATCTTACTTCTTGCACTTTGCTGCTATCCTTCTGTCGCAGATCACCCCTGACACTTATCTCCACCCTGCCTCCACTCTCCTCTCCATCCCTCATATCTTCTGTCTGTTGCGTTAGATGGTTGACCCCAGGTATTTAAACACGTCCATCTTTACAATCTCTACTCCTTGGAATTCCAGTCCCTCTCATTCACACACAAGTATTCTATCTTGCTTCTACTGACTTCTGCTTCTCTTTGGTGCATATAACTCTGCTTCTCCAGGTTATTTTCTGTCAGCTCCCTGCTCCTACTACAGAATGTCAGTTATGACGATACATTCCCCAAATTTCATAGATGGGTGAAACACTACAGCAAACCATCATAAAAGACTAAAACTTGTTTAGAAACTTTTAAAAGTATAATGTTAATACACCCTGTCCACTAAAAGCATCTTTAAACATTACGAGGGCTCAGGTCCGATCAATAATGCATTTTTAGTTAAAATGAAAGACTCTAGAAATGTGTTCCTAATTTCAAGTTTGGCCCTACATGATTTCACTGACATTAGATGACTACTGTACCAGACTATTAGCTTTCTTAGGGTAACTACCACTGTGTAACAAAAAACAATTGTGACTTATCCCTGGAAGCTAAGTGTACAGGTTGCACCACTGGTCAAACAAAGATCTGAGAAACTCCTCACACCTTTGTGAAGTAGAAATTATAGCCACTCCAAATCAATCCAATTCATATTTGGACTATTATGTATGTGATAACTTCCACACTGAAATAATTAGAACATATTTTACAGAATAATTCTGAAACTGAAAACTCTATATTAGCACACACACATATCCTACAATAGGCAATTTGTCTGTAGCTACACATTTGACTCAAATGGGAATAAAGAATGAAAAATCCTCCTTCTGATGGACCAGAATGAGGATTGGATCAGCTGATCCAAAGCAGTACTGTAATTTATAGAGTATACCTTTTAAAGCATAAAAACCAAGACATCTGTTTAGCAGTATTAAAGACTATCACTTATTCTCATGGGTTTTAGCATATTTTAATAAATATGGTGGCAAGGACTAGAAGAGCCATAACCATCCCTTCCCACACACAATGTATTGGTAGCGACTAAAAAAGCGGGACTCTGTAGACACAGCTTTTTCAAGGATGGTGACTTGAGGTCAATGTCCCACCTAAAAGTGCAATTAATATATGAGATGTATGAAAGGGAAAGGGTGAAGGTGAGAGAAATGAGAGGAGGACAGGGAGGCAAATACAGTGGATACACTGATGGTCAGATACAGTAGACAGTCATTTTCTGTGTGCTCTGCATTACCAGCTTCATAATCATGCTTTTCATGCTTTTCATTCAGGGCCACATTACCATGGCACACGCCCTACAGGCTGTCTGATTTCTCAAAGGGCCTTTGCATATTGAATCAATTCAAGTGAAACAGAGCCAGCACAACGTAATAGGAAATCCAGCTCTATCACTGTAGGACATCAGAGTCTCCTGTATGACAAAAATTTTCATTCAGCTGCTCAATCCGAGCTAAAAATCCAAACAATGCAAATGTTTTTGTTTTTTTTATTTTATTTTAAAAAAGGCTATTAACATCAATCTATTTATAAGACAAGAATTAGAGTTCACAGCATCCTTTAGATTATTTCAGATGTTTTTGGTTGTTGGGCAATTAAAAGAGAATATGAAGGCCATACGGGAACAAATGTAGCCTTTTGTCTACTTTGATCGTACTTAGCGAGTATAAGAGGAAGAATTATTTCTGGGATTTCTTTTTTAATTAATTTTTTTTTATTACCAGGTGAAGTTGTTTTGTGTGCAGTTCTTCTCTCTGTTAGTGACTTTCTTCATTTTTGTGCATTTGGTGATGTAATGAGCATATAAGGTTATTTTCATTGGCTCCCTGTCAAACCGGTTGCAGCAGATGGCTGACCTCCCATGAGTCTGGTTCCGCTGGAGAGTTCTTCCTGTTAAAAGGGAATTTTTCCTTCTCACTGTTGCTAACTGCTTGCTCAAAGGGATTAGTGTTTTGCTGGGGTTTTCGCTCTTATTATAGGGTCTTTACATTTAAAATAAAAGCACCTTGAAGATTACATATCATCAGCTCATTACATCACTACCACTTTCCCACTGTGTCATTCTCAATACTGACATCTTTATTCTAGTCCAGTCACTTTCTTGCCCACCTTCTTTGAGCCAATCAGCCTCGACGCTGCGTTGTTTAAATCTGTGCTCTCCGTCGTGCTCCCTTTCAGGCTCTCATTCGTGGAATCCACCTACTCCCTATCTCCACCTCACCCAAACCACTCAGAGCTCCATACAAGCTTCAATCTTCATCTTCACCACCAACGTCCAGGGTGCCTGTCCTGAATTCTATCACTACTGGTATTCAATTATACCATGATGGGTCATTCGCATCATCAACCACATACTTATTACATCATGCGCACACACACACACACTTCATGTGATTGGGTCCAATATTGCCGCTTCCACTGTGCCAAGGCACGAGTACTAAAGGACACTTTGTGAGTATTTCTGTCACCCCAGCAGCAACAGACAGAACAGCAGCTTTTTACACCATTAAACAAGAAGGTGCTGGACATCTGGAGTTTATTACAACATGTCTTTCATGCCTATCCTCATTTAGCTTCTTGATGCGTTTGACTGTGGTGAAAATGGCACTGTAACCAATTTTCCTCTTTTTGTTTGTAGCTCAAAAGCATTTTGGTCGGTCTTCAGTACAAAGAAATTATTGCTCTTTGTTATGAACAATGCCGGTAGCTATTTTTCAAGTGTCTGTCCTTTGTTTCTTCACATGACAAGAAAGGACCTAATTACATTCATTCAGAAAGTGAGCTGGAGTGTTTTCAAGTGTAAGATGGAAACATAAACACACAAAACAAAGCCCAGACATGAGGTCAGTTAGTTGACTTATGTTTCTCACTGTCAGCATGGGTCAGTACTAATGCAGTTTGCACTGACAGAAAGGTAGACGGCAACTGTGACTGTAATTGTTTAGATAAAAATCAAATTAACAAAGCAATTAATCAAGTGTGGGAATTATCTTTGTGAAGAATAATAACAATAAATTACAGTGAACCTGAGGCTGATTATAGTACCCTGCTAAGCAACAATCAATCTGACTACATTTTTTTAAAGTGGCAATGACTTTTACAATCTCATTCGCCTGCAGCAGTGTACCGCTATTTAGATATTCAGTTAAGTTAAGAATAAAATGAATTGAAGGATGCTGACAAACCTTTTCTCTTCATCACGTGGTCATGCCTTTGACATGTGTTTCCACTCCACAATCTCCAGCAAATTGTTGATCATAGAAAAAGTAATTTCTGCATACACAGTAGAACCTCAAACATGTTTCTAAACTTTATGCCCAGTGACGGACATCACATTAAAGGATGCCACAGAAACTGAATAGAAAACATTGATGGTGCCATGTTTACATTTTTGTCCAATTACTCACCATAATGTTTCATCGGTGCTTGTGTTCCTTTCAAAGTGGCGTTTTGTACTCACAATGCAGAATACATTTGTTGTGCAAGGAAAACATCAGTGATGAAGACGGCTGAAAAAAATTGGCATGCTGTCAAGAACTGAAACACTTTTCTTTGTGCAGGCACCAGAATTTCTCTTCTTTTTCTCCTGTTTTCTCCCCATCGTGTTTGCTCCTGCAAGTGACATTAAATGTGTTTTTGCGGGTGAGTTGAAAATCCATAGCATGTCTTAACCTGCAAATGTGGCCTTATTGTGGGCTAAAAACCTCAGATTCCACACAACCTTTCATTTATGTGTGGCAAAAGTCTGATCGGTGTTTAAAGATTTCTTGGGAAGTTTTGTTTCACTAGTAGCTTCTGACTGGTTTTTGAATTCAAATTCCTGAGAGGGGGAATTAAGAACTCTTCTCTCCCTGTGTCTGCTTGTTTGCTCTCTGGCACTAGTTTAGCTTCCCCCCTCTTTCCACTGCTTCCCGCTGTGTTCTTAAACATTGGCATCTGTGTCTCTGCGGCAGGGTCGATGGATCAGCTCGGCCGCCGCGGTGGCGGTCACAGCAAAGCTGCGTGCTCCATGTCAATAAGACCTCAGCTCAGCTTCAAGACCCTAGGCTGTCAGAGCCTAAGTCTCATCAGCTCGCAGTAGGACTAACAAAAACCTCAGCAGTTCATGCAAATGCATTCTGGTTTTGAGTCCCTCAGTGGTCCTGTGGTTTTTGTGCAAAAACACAGATTCCAGTGATTCCAAAGGCTTACTGAACCAGGGTGGTCCAACAGAATTAAATTATTAATTGCTACAAAATAATATCAAACTGGTGGTCAATGGGATGATTTAAAGGGTGGGATTGGTGATTTAAGTTAACAATCAGAAAGACAGAAGGCCTGTTTGCCCTGCAGGTCTGTTTACAATGCAGGCACAGCTCAGAAAAGACCAAATCGATCCAGAGCTACTCACCGACTCCAATTACACTAACAGGAGAATGATGATGGGGATCATCTGGTATGCCACACAAACCCAGTCAGGGTCGCATCGGCCACATCGCCTACTCATTTTCTCATTTTTCACTCAGAATCTCATGGGCTCCAAACAACCGTGAACTGATGATATGTATTCTAGCCTTCCCAGTATGAGATGGGAGTTCGCTGATTTAGAAATATAAGTTTGCTCCTTATTGGGCATAGATGTTTAATGATTAATAATTCAACGGGTGTAGAGAAGCTGCTGGACAACTAAATTGTTAGATGACACTTCTTCTTTTGTTCCTTTTTTTGCTTTAAATATTGGGCTTCATCTGTATATGAACAAACCCAAAATAGATGAGCATTTTACACTGCACGTATTAATGTGAAATTCCATGTAACAATCTGTTTTCCACTGGAACAGCAGCTGGTGTTGTTTTGGTTTTTTGGGGTAGTATGTATTAAAAAAAGAAAAAAAGGCTGCAGTTGGAAATACTCTTTTCTAAATAAACTGGGTAATTTATTGTGCATATAAAATTACAGGTATACAATAGTTACATTGGTTGTTACATTTAGTCTTGTGACGTTAGCTGGGAAGACATAGCCGTCAAATTTGAAGGTTCTATTATGAAGTAATAGAACACAAATAGTTAAAAAAAGAAGAAAACTGAGTGAAAACAGAATACAACTGAGTCTCTGCAGCACAAACAATTCCACATTGGCACATACACTACACACAACAGAAGACAAATTTTCAGAGTGCTACCACTGTCACAGAAGTCCTGGGGCTAAGAAGCTTTCTGATTTACTTTGGTAATCCCAGCTGTAAGTCCCCTTATGACTGTCAGTGTGCACCGCTGATGCTAAATAAGAGAAGAGAGCGGTACAAAATGTAATTACTTTAAATCTTTATTTTGTTTGGATGCAATTAGCAATGCAACGCTACAATCTTGGGAAGATTTCCATTCATGCCAACGATCTGAAGTAATATTAACTGTACAGTCATGGTTTTGGGAGGGCCTGCTAACCACAAAACATTACGAGTTTTTCAGATTTTATATAAATGCCAGTGCTACCTCTACAGAGCAACGTAAATACAGTATGGTTTTTAAAAATGTGCCGTATTGCCCTTGGACATGTTTGCTGCTTTTACATTTTTAAGTGAAAAAAAAAACACAGATGAGTGGTTTTTAATGATGGTAAATGATGTTAATAAATACAAAAACTGGTCTAAAAAGAACATAGAGGCATACAGGTCAGCAGCTACTTGCAAGAAGGGGCATTTTGATGCATTATTACGAGATGCCTTCTTTCCCCTGGGAGAAACAATCAGACTTGCATGGAGATTGTGATTCTCAGACTGGGTGAAACATAATGCACTTGAGCTATGTGCCACACAGTAGAGAGAAAAAATGGCTTTCATTAAATTACACTAAAGTTTATACATCAGCGATGATAAGCTCTCAGAGGGGCCAGCCATAAGATTGAAATGTGCCATCTCTCACTATATGAGGGGGGAAAAAAATGAAATATTCAATTGATTTTCTTTTTCCTTTTCGAAACGTATATATAAAAGGAAATCTCATGACAGAGTAAAGACAAGGTGAAGTGACAAGAATGTTGAGCATCACAACCACTGAGCTCATATGTTGGCACTGAGATATGGACACCAGCAATGTAAGTGCTTGAACAGCGTGCCCACAGCTACACAGTGGAGCTTAATAATGAGTGTTATTACAAAGACCAGATGTTCTGCGCATAATCCATTTTCTAATTTGATTAACAAATTGTCAATATAAACTCAGCCTCTTTAGGGAGGCTACATTAAGTTGCATCAAGCACTAATTTAGCTGTCTGGTAACCACTGCAGCTTGTAGCAGGATGTGCACCAGATAGCATGCATATGTGAGTTTGTTTGCCCTTTTAAAAGTAATTTCAAGCATATGTCAAACAGTGGTGTCGTCACTGTCCAGATATTATGAAATAGGTATCATTATCCCTCTATTCAGCTGGCAAACACATTCTGAAAATCCTACTAGATGCTCATGACAGTGAATGTTCCATAATCAATGTGGTTCCTTTGCTAGAAGAAGAAATGTCACAATTAAAGCTAGGATGACTTGAGATGCTGCTGCTTTCGCAGTTACATTTTTACAAATTAAATCAAATTGACTTTGCTCCGGTTTGATTTTCAGTTCCACTGCGTGCATTGGATCTTCATCAACACTAATTGCTCTTCAAAGAGGGTAAAAAGATTGAGGGATCTGCTGTGACAGCTCAGGACATGGGTAGTAGGCATGTATCCAGAATACAGTAGTGGGGAGAGAAATGGAAAATATACCCTGCTTGGTTACAAGATAGAGCAAAAAATTAGTTTTCACACTTGCTCACGTTCATCATCATCAGAGAGAGAAAGAGGCATATGTGACAGGCTCTAAGTGGTTAAAGCAATCTTAACAAGCCAGCCTTTGGAAAAATTACAAAATGGTAAAACACTTGGCTACCATTTGGACATAGTGAATTAGGATAGTTGCACTTAAACTCTAGAGCTCTACAGTAAAAGATGGATGGCCGTATCAACGAGCTTTATGATTCAATTTGACGGGATGACAATGGGGTTTTTTTTGCTCTGTGTCAGGAAAACTGTTTTCTATTCAAGTTTGTTGATTGCATAAAAGCTTCATATCTCACTTGGGACGGCTGATAGTGACTTGATAGATCCAAGGGCATTAATCTGTCAGGATCCATGACCTGCCATCTTTAGATCATTTTCTTCTGAGTAAAAGTGTTGTCACTTGCACTGGACTCAGTACCTTTGAGTTACACATTATCAAGACCCTGTGTTGCAGCAGAGAAATGTAACCGATAATCTTGATGTGTTGAAAGTTCCTAAGTGTGTGGTCCACACTTATCCAGACGGACAACAACAAAATTTGTAGCTTTGTGAAGCTTTTGGAGTGAGGAAGCATAAAGATGATCTTAGTCTCAGAGGTGCACGAAATGACAAATCATCTTTTAACTTCGGTTTAGGAAACAATTCTGAATATTTTGGACCCAATCTTGTTGTATATACACACCAAAAGTTCTGCATTTTTATCAAAATGGTATCCTCAAAAGACACACTGGCAGCAGCAGGAAGAATTTCATAGTTTGACCCAGTAGTTGAAGCTGTATCACGACCACTTTCATACATATATCAGATGTCAGTGGGGCAGTTTGAGCTCCTGTTGGCAGAGTTGGGACCAGATCTGAGGAGGCAGAGAAATAATTTCAGCGAGTCGATTGACCTGGAGCAACATCTAGTTGAGTGTCTGAGATAAACTACCGGAGAATAATTTCACTATTTCCATATAACTGTATATTCAGTACCAGTTTTGAGCTACGAGGGCACTTGTTGCAAAATGCTGTTGTCTGATTGGTCAGGTATGTTTATTCATACAATCAGAAAAGTCTAACTTGATCAAAAACTAAAATAAAACAAATTCTGTAAGTTCGCCCTTCAAAATCACACGGTCTGATTCATGGGCTGCATTAATAGTTGAATCTAAAAAATATTTTTAACCCTCAAAACATTTGCACAAATTTCACACTGTGTGTAAAGGCCTTCAGGGTCACAAAGGCTGAGGTGTATAATGCATAAGAGTCACCAATGCTCTGCTGACTCAATAACTGCAGAACTGCAAATCTTCTCTTGCAGTTAAATAAAAAATAAAGAACAATGTGCACCACTAGCTTTGTTATATGGCATTTAATCTGCAGGTTGCTCAGTACTTTTATCCATATGGATTAGGTAATCTGACATTTTTGTAGCAACATTTAAATGTGTCAGTCATCCTTTAGTTTTGCAGTGTTATCACAGAATAAAAAAACTGTTTAAATGTTATCTATTCTCAGGAAATCATGCCGGGCATCTTATCACCAACATTTATTCATCATTTCCCGTGTCAGCTCTAAATTGGATTAGTTTACCTAGCGCCTATGTGATAATGTGCAACATTTCACACAGGAGGAGTTTTAGTTATATATTTGCAGTGAATCCTTAACAAATATGTCATGTTGGATTGTGCGACTGTGGGTCGAAAAAGGCTTTTTTTTCTTATTCACCTAGCAGCCTTGACTTAACAGACTGTTTTACAAGTTAATGTGGGAAATGACTTTGTTGGAGCTGACAGCTCAGATCACTAATGAGGATTTGGCTTTGTTCTGATTGAGGCACCCCATTCTGAATCAAACAATCACACATCAAATGAATGATGTTGTTTGCATTTGTCGCTTCCCTTGATGAGGGGGCAGGAAAACAACAGAATCTGTTTGTGTTCGACTCGTTTAACAACCAATTAGTCATAAAGCTTAAGCTTTAAGCACAACTCAACTGGACAAAATGAGAATTCACATTCCCCACTATGTGGAATTAAAAGTGCTTTCTAACTTATAAGCCTATTTTTTTCATGCCAAAACAATATTAACACATTTTCTTTCTTTTTTTTAAGACAGAAAAGTCCTCCCATAGGAGCAAAGAGGCCATTATCAGCGGTGCACATGCAGTATCACAACCAGCATAGTTGTCATCTCCCTGCTACAGGTTGTTATTCTTCATGCAAGACCTTCATTAGGGAGCCTCTGATTCATTGTCTAGTTAAATCCTTCCTCATCACGTCAGAACGAGGATAATGTGTTTAAGGCTGACATGCTGAAATGCAATGTTGCATCGCAAAAAAGTATGAAGAGACAAATCAGGTCATCTCTCTGGTAGCAGCAGCAGCTCAGGAAAATATTTTAGGTGTTTAACCGGACCATCATTATCTGAAAAGGTAGAAATAACCCTTAAAACAAGAACATTACAGTAAAATCGGAGTCAAGCAAGCGATCCTATCAGTTATGTTTGGTTTGTTGGCTTTTTTAAAAGTCTTTCTTTTGTGAAGCAAATTGCTAAGAGACATCTGTGCATGGCCAGGAAGTTTCTTTTTTAATCGTGATTACAAAAGAAGGGAGTGTATTTATTTATTTTTAATAAAAGAGATGTCATTTGTTTTTAACAGACTCAACAGAACACATTTGTCTCATTTTGTATCATTTTGCTCTCCAGAATTTGACTGTTGTTTAACCATGCCCAGTTAAAGAAGATACCAGTGAGGGAGAAAGCGGTAGGTGTAAGGCATGCAACACCAGGCACAAAGAGCATTCCAGTTCTGCCATATGAATAGAGTCGAAGACTTTAATGATGGTGATGGTGATGATTTTTGTTATTATAGCTGGCTCTTTCCAGAACTCGGATGTTTTTGAAAGGTGTCAGAGAAGCACTGTGGTGCAGTTTGACAACTTTTGAATATGATTCAAAGCTGCTCTATGTCTGCAAGGCCAAACACGGGGTTATTTCAGGAGTAACCTTGATGTAATGTGCTGTAATTTTACAGCTTCCCCTCTATGAGATCTAAGCACATAGTTCCAGCTTTCATTAAAATAGCTGCCATTTTCATCACAACAGATGCCCCTGCACTCAGCACATGTCCAAGGTCATAAATCCAGATTACCTACTTCTTGTGTCGCATCTTGCACCATCTGGTGTGATTTAAGCAGCAGGCAACAGTGTCTTTTTTGTTGTTGTTGTTGTTTTTAACTCCAGCCCGTTTCTGACCAAAGAGAAAGATGGTAACTGCTTAGAAATTACTTGGCCACAACTTCAGACAATTAAAAAAAGAGCTTAAAGCTATTAGTGATTCAGCATGCTCCCAAGATTTTTCTTTTTGCTTATTTGTATTTTTGTGTGTTTTGAATTAACATTTGAACTCTTGCTGCTCAGAAGGAATCTGCTTTAAATTACATTTTGCTGCAGAATTTGTCTTTTATGTTCTTTTTATGATTCCTTGGAAAACAAAATATAAGGAAGTAAAAGAGTTTGCTGTCTAATTGCACTTTGTTAATTGCTGTTACTCAAACAGGTGATATGGAAATGATACCGATGAAGCTGTTTGGACAGTGCAGTTGACTTTTAAAGTTAAAATTGCAACCTAATGCAACAATACATTATGATAATACATTGTTGTATTTTATGAACATAAAAAGAAAAAGAAGTCATAGTTGTGGAGTGAGTAAATGTTTGGACACCCAGCTAAGTCAGTGGGAAGATGACACACTCTTTGAAGCTAGTGAGGTTTTCTCATCTTAATTTGGATTTTCTTTTCAGCCCTTCTAACGTCAGATTACTTTAGGTTTTAAGGCTATTTTGTGCTCATAATAATGTTCAGTCAAGGACATTGTGAAAAGTGTTCCTACTTACACTGCCTTATGTAGTTCATTGGTTCATGGATGATTTTGTAGTACAGTCATGGTAAAAAGAAAGTACCCCTTCCAATTGATATGTTTTACATATCAGAACATAGTCCGAATCATACCAGGACTTAATGAGGCAATGAGGCGAAAAGCAAAAACATGTATGTAAACAACTAAATACCCCCTATGATTCAATAGCTTGTAGAACAACTTTTATGATTTTAAGTAGTTGTTTTTCATATGACTATCAGTCTCTCACACATCTCTTCACAGCACTGTCTGTTCATTGAGGTTTTTGGGGATGTGTTTCAGCACATCTCTCTTAAGTTTTCCCCCCACAGCACTTCAAACTGGTTGAGCTCAGAACTTCGATTGGGCCTTTACAATACCTTGATTCTTTTCTTTTTCAGTCATTCTGTTGCTCATGTGCTTGGGATCATTCTCCTATTGCATGATGAAATTAGCTTTAACTGTCAGACAGATCACATTTGACTGTAGGATGATTTGGTATATAGATGACTTCATGGCTGACTCACTGACTGAAAGTTTCCCAGGCCCTGTGGCTTCAAAACAAACCCAAATTGTCATCTTTCAACCACCATAGTTGACAGTTGGTGTGAGGTGTAACAGTGCTATGTTTTCTCTGAATGCAACTATATGGGCTAAAATCGCCTAGAAGTCTTGTGATTCATTCAGATACAGCTTTTGCAAACCAAAGCTGTGCTCTTATGTTCTTTTTAGGAAGTAAAGGTAACTCCTCCAAATAAGCAATACTCATACATTCTTGTAATTCTAGTTTCTAATTGTACTGTAATGAACTTTAACATTTAACATGCTAACTGAGGCCCGCTGGGTCTGAGATGAAGCTGAGATGTTTTCCACTGGTGAATAATTATTTTCACTGTAGAATGATGGACTTCAGATAGTTTGGAAATGGCTTTATAACTCCTCCCACACTGGTGGTCAGCAACAACTGCTTCTCTAAAATAATTAATGATCTTTCTCTATCAGTCTTTGAGGCTGAAGTCAAGGTTTCTTTTTGTTGCTGTGAGAAGGTCTGAAGGAATGAAAGCTCCTATGCAGTATGCAATATAAAACTTATCTTTTTAATCTTATTCTATGTATTTATTTGTTTTTGTATTATTTTTGTCTCTTGTTGCTCTTAACTGCTTAAGTTTAAAGCATTGTCCTTTTTCCATTAGGTGAGATAGTCCCAGGAAAAGGGAAAAGAACATTTGCTCATATATACGAGGTATATTCCTGTTCTGGATTCATAAATTAGCTTCTTTTCAGAGCTCTTAGTTGTTGACAGTTATTACAACTTTTGAAGAGTCTCATAATTTAGCAATCTCAGGAATTGTCAAGAGATGACAAATGACAATTCTTAGTGTATCTTATAATAAATCAATGAAGGTGTGATTTAGGAAATTGAGTTCTGAGACCTCCCATCTGTAAGTATTCTGATACGCCCTTAGAGGGTCGCATTGTCATTTTGATTGACAAGGCCATAACAAATTATGTAATCTATTAATTACCTGTCATTTTAATTGTCTTTTGTTATGATAATGATGCAAATATTATGGCAGTTCATTTTAAAAATAACTTTATCACAATAATATCTAGTTTACGACACAGTATGCAGTATGCATTTGAGGGCAAAAGATGAACAGTGGCACTGCTCGTGTGGTCACTTTTTATGTCAGCACCCCAAATAGGAGATAATTATTTTCCCCCATAATAACCTCAGGGACCACTGACACACCACAGCTATTGTGCCTAAACAGGCAAATATGAACTAAATTAACTTAAACTGGATCCTCGCTTGATCGGGGACATTGCTCCAGAGGCAGCTGCATGCTGTCTTTTAGTTTTGTATTTTTCCCTAGATAAACCATGTCTCATGTCCTATTTAATTTTTCTCTGAATGTTGAACTGTGAATGCTTCACTGGAACACCGGTAACTAGAATTACCTGTGGTGTCTAATGGCTCTGTCTTGCAAGACTAAAAAACAGGGCAGCAGACTCCTCGCTTTTCCACATTCAGTAACCGATTGCAAATATCTATAGCAACTACGTCATTCTTTGTGACGGACTTTCTGTTTCAACTATACAAGATTCTGACTGAACTCTGTTGCTATCTGCATGCACAGAAATTCACATTCATTACTTGCATTCAGAGTTTTTTCGGTTTGTAAATCAGTCACAAACTGGTAGCAGCCTGAGATTTTTACCATTTTATCACCATCTTGGCTCAAAGAAATCTTACAAAAGTGAACTGGCTCTCACAAACCTGGTCCCTGTCTGTGAAGCAACCATTTCAAAGGCAACAACATCCAAATTCACTGCACACATTAGCAATAATCTTGGTTTTTAGATGGTCTCCAAACACTATTTTCCCTAGTGTGACTGTAGCAAAAGCCAGAGTTTTGAGCGACCGTTCCACCTGGGCATTGATCACAAGTTGTCAAGATTGTCTAAAAAAGGGACTTCCTGTGAGCAATAATGATTTTTCTTTCATTTTCCCATATGTTTATTCATGTGCATTTATAGAAATCACTTGATGAGTGATCAAACATGATGTATCTACTGATTTATTATTCTTTTTGTTCTTTTTTTGGTTAATTGTTCTAAGGGTGCAATTTGAAAAATGTAACTGATTCCCTTATTTTTCAGTTTTTTTTAACCTCCTGGGACCTGGCGTCCACATATGTGGACATCACATTTTGGGTTATTTAGACCAAAATACTCAATTTTGCTCTACAAGGGCCTGATATCCACTTACGAGGACGTTATACTGCTACTGTTCTATCGACATTTTAAACGAATATCCTCATATGTGGCTCTCATTTTTCTTAGAAACAAAAATTCTGTAAAATAAAAAATCTATTATTTCTTTGTTTTTACATTCATCAGGTCCCAATCAGCCCAAATATCAAAGAGAAATTAAAAATGCCGTGGAAAAGTTCAGGTCTTAGGAGGTTAAAGTTCAGCCAAAACTTTAGAAGACTAATATTTGAACAGTCCATTTATATACTGCTGAAGTGTAAAATAAAACTTCTCCCAAGCTCCAGTGCACAGTCTGATGTTGAGCCAATACATTCAAGAATAAAAAATAACGGATTTATATCAAATAACCATTAATGCTTGCTTGACATACACTGGTATCTAATCTTCTGTCTGTAGCGATAACTTTCTGCGCACTAGCTGGAAGTTTTTCCCATCTAGTGAGTTTCTAGGTGTTGAGCGAGACACCTGTCACATTCTGTAAGAAATTAAAGAAATAAAAAGTGTTAAATGTCAGCTTGAATGTCAGCTGGAGGAAAAAATAAAATCTTATCAGTTGAGGCCATTTAGTGAAGTTTGTACTTCACTCTTTCATTTTCAGTTCGCCTGGTTTGTACCTCGCTCAAGAATTTTATCATGGTTCAGGACACTTTTGTTTTCAAGGAAAGACACAACAACACTCTAGTATATAATTAGGTATGTGGATTATGAGCATAATCCATAAGGTGCAAAATCCTTTAAACCAGCATGGCTAAATCACAGAGTTCAGTTATTGTCAGAACAGTTGTAAACTAACATTAGCTAACAGTGGCGCTACCTAAGCCATTTGGAGAGCACTTGGATAACAATTTCTTTACCACCATAAGTGTTGCAATCAGTGGCCCACAATACAATCTCATAACTCTGTTTATGTTATATCTGAGTCTTTTCCCTTTTCTTTCCTCTCCTCCAGTTATGTCTAGGTGTCTTGGCTCATTCAGCTGTCCTGCTGGTTTGCTGACATGATCAAAGGACCACACACTAGTTATGTTGTTATTATTATTATTTTTTATTTATTTAAAAGGCCTGCAGTTTAAATTTTCAGTATGCTTTCAGTATGCTTGGACAAATTATAACATCACCGTGCCACAATAGAATGTGCTTGGTTGGGGTTGCTATGGAAAGGAAGAGGATATTTTTTAAACTTGCTGAAAGAAATATACCATTAGAATATATGTAAGGGCACATGTTCACAAATTATATGAAAAAAAATAGACATGTTACAGATTAGCAAGGGGATAATCACAGCTTTTCTTCCATGTATCTGTCAGCAGAGTAAATAAACTGTCTTTCCTCCAGATGAAACCCACTGACAAAGTTTGCTTGCTTTTACTTGCATTGCCTTTAGGTAGCAGTGCTTTGACCATAAACAGCAGGTCCAGACAAAGTAAAAAGTGCTAGCACTGCTCCTCTCCTGGGTCTCATTTTGAGTGCTGCCCACTGGTGACACTTTGTCCTTTTATGTAACATTCCTGCTTAGTGCAGCTTTAATTTTGGATTCTCGCTTTAGAATAAAATCAGACACTGCAGTCAGTGGCAATAGCTGTGCCAGGAGGTCTTCTGTATCTGCCAAGGACCACTGACGATATGGCACTTCTTCACTGTAGCACAGTGGGAGAGCTACTGACACCTTAGTAACCCTGGGCCCTGTGATGGAGAATCTCGCTTTTCCAGGTGGACATGCTCATTGTCCGACTGCCTTATCTCTTCAGGGCCATTCCTCCTGAAGATCACTGGGACTGACAGGGCCGAAGCGTAGGCATTCCTACAGAAATTTCTGGAGCAGGCAAAGCCCCGGAGAGTGTGTTGGCGATGCAAGCAGGAAAAATCTAAGGCGTCTGGACTAAAGGCTGTCTGGAGTATCCTAAACGGTCTCTCTGAGATTTAAAATCTAGTTTGTTAATTACCATCGCTGGGCTATATTAGGGTGAGTGGAGGCTCTCTTTTGCTTTCACTGCCATAGTGTTTAAGTGGTAGTGAAACAATTTAAAGCACCCTTGAGACTGGATCGATGAGATGGCCCATTTGTGTCCTAATCCATTATATTTGACAAGAGATTCTATATCTCAGGATGAATTGTCACTGAAGCCTGAGTGTAGTTTGATGGGATCCCATTACAGAAGAAAAGTTTAAATACAGCTGACATTGCGCTGTCAGTGTATGTTAATAGAAATTACTTTTTTTTTCTTCATAGCAAGAAAATTGAATTACCTGGTATGATTTTTTTTTTCTTTGCAGGTTCTCCCTGAACATATATGGGTTTCCTCCCACAGTTCATGTGTATGACCATGTTAACTGGTCATTTTAAACTGGCTGTAAAGGTCCTTTTAAGGTGCGCCCTGCAGGGGGTGGCAAGAGCACAACAGAGGGAGGTACCCAAGAAATCTGAATATTTATCAAAAATATAATAAACGTACAAGACCGGTACCTGGTGGATCTACATAAGAATTTAAACACGATCTTGTGTTGGATATTTGGTTTGCAAACTGTTAAAGTATTTCAACCTTTTACTTAAGTAGATTTATTACTGATTCATAGTGAACGAGTATATTTGAAGTAACAATTATTAAATGGAATGACACACTGTACTCCTGATATCATGATACTCACCAGAATCAAAATTGAATCATAATTATTGATTCACTGACATTCATATTACTTTAATGCTGCAGCCGTTGATGTTTTTAATTACTTGTATATTGCTCGGTAGCTTGATCTATAATAATGCAATTGATCAGCACCATCTAACTAAAGTTTTAAAGTAAGTAGCATGGAGTACAAAGAAGAACAACTACACCCAAAATAAAGTGGTGTAGAAGCAGATGACATTGAAATATTTCAACAAAGTACAAAGTTTTTAAAATACTTGCAGTTAAACACCAAAGAGGGAGGCAATCATATTTCATGGGCCAGGTGCCATGCTACACCCCTGCCCACACTTGACCACAAGCTCGACAGGTGGTTAAGAAAAGAGCTGGATAGTAATGTACCTACATATATATTTATTATTATTATTTATTTATCATGTAACCTACTAATGGAAAGTAATGTTATGTTAGCTACATTTTTTTTCCAATTTGGCTTTGTATTTTACAGAACTAAATTATGTTCACAAACAAACTCACTATTTGTATTTCTCCAGTGGATGTATTTGTTCCTTCTTTTTCTTTTTTTTAATGCTGCCACCTGGTTAGAAAGATTACAGTGATGACATTTTGAAAGTTCAGAGATCTGTACCAAAAAAATAAACAAACAAAACGATAAAAAAAACAAGATAATAATGATTTGTTACAAATCAATCATGCAACAGCAATCTCTTTATCTGTTTATTTCCCTGAGTTAATAAGAAAGGATTAATCAGCTAATAACGTCAAGCCTGGATAAAAGTGTCTTACACTTGCTGTGTGTTGCTTTTCACACAATGCACCTGCTGATGTCCATGTGGGATTTTTCCACCACAGTGACTGGAAATAACACTGGACTCTGGAGTCTAAACTCTTCTCTCCTGTGCTTGGAATGAGAATTTTATTCCACATTATACAACTTAATGAGGTAAGAGATTAAGATGTTGCCCTTGCATTGCAAAGGCTGTATTGGCACACTGGACTCCAAATGACTCTGCTCAGCAGTTACCTCTCATTGCATTGTTTGGGGCGAGAGTCATGGAGTGGATTCTGATTACTCAACAAATCTGTAATTTGAATGTAAATTCTAGGGGTGGAATTTGGAGTTGGTAGACGGGGATTTCTTATGGCCTCTTAGGTTGACTGGACAATTCGAGACAGAGGTTGAATAATGTGCTGATTCTTGCACAGATAAACAGAGCTTTATTTAAAATAAGAAGCATGAACATAATGGCATTATTATTCATATCTAACAGGAGTTTGCAGTTCCTCTGCTAGATTCCTATCATACTTATGATACAAGTTTACTGGGTTGCATTGATATTTGAAGAACCACAATTCAAAAACAACTTAAATGAAAATTATGTCAAATTCTCTGAAACTTTACTATGAAACTATGAAAAGGAAAAAGACTGAAATGGACACCACAGAAAGTAGAATAATTTACTTCCTTTCATAGATTCGTTGCGACAAAGTAAATCTTCTCTAAGACTTCTCATGTCACACTTAAAAGGTGAAAATGAGGAAGTGTTACATTTGAAAGGCTCTTTCATAGTTGAGGATATGGTATGAACAAAAGATGTATTTCAACTTCTATATCAACCTCAGAGGTAACTGCCTCTGCCTCCATGGGTCAGCATGCAACGCTGGAGGGCTGTTATGGGTGGATAGTATTGATTGGGCTAGGTGTAACAGCAACTGACATGGGAGTTCACAGTAAAGATTATGTGATTCTCCAATCTTGGATGCACTCTGTAGAGAGCCTCTAGTTTGTAAGTGTGATGTCTGGAGGTCTGAATTTGTTAAATATGGTGGTAGGGACACAATTCCTTCTGACCCTATGGTAAGACATGGTTCTTTTGGGCAGTGTAAAGAGGAACCTTACTTCTCTCGTTATTTATATGCTTTTAAAATACTTACTTTTTTTCTTAAATAAAAAAAATAAATCAACAAGCATAGAAAAATAAACGCAGCGTTATCTCACAATTATTTTACCTTCTGGTAATCTAAAAAGAGACTACAAAGCAGTATTTTAACTTTCAGAGTATTCATAACTCAGCGACCTGTTCCAGTGAGTTGACCTACAAACACAGCTTGTTAGAGTAGGTGAGACGATTATCTCACCGGATTCTTTCTGCCATTCTGCAGAACACCAGCTGGAGGCCGTATTTAGCAGCAGACGCTGACTTGCGTGACCTCTGCCATTGAGACGCAAGCTGGATTACCTGGTGATATGGTCCTGATTCTCTAATCCCAGATCTGTCTCTCAAAGATTAGTGCTAAGGAAATCAACTTTACATGAGACTGAGAAGTGACACGCCTCAACTCCCCACAGTGCACCCCACCACTTTTTTTTTCTTTCTTCTTGAGCCGCTCTGCAAGTAGCTCTTAGTAAATAGCTGCTGGTGCAAGTGGTTTTAAAATATTAATTGAGCTAATTCCAGCTTCCCCAAACATTGCTCTCATTAGATAATGATTTTTCCCACAAGCAGGAGAAGGAGGAAGTTGTTTGTTGGGTTTCATCAGAACAAAAACACAGTAGACTTGTCATTTTTACATTTTCACTTCAGACAAACTATGCCCGGATGAAATAATTTGCTCTACAGTAACTTGAAAAGAAAATTTAAAAAAAATAACGGTAGTACTTTAATTAAAAGAAATGTTTTAATTAGTAAATATTATATCAAATGTTCATTTGAACAATGCTTAGCATTTCTTGAGGATTGTTGTCAGAGTTAAATTCTTAATTTACATCTATGAAAAAAAAGGCGAAGGATAACAGTCTGACAGAGATAAAAAGTGATTCCCACAACAGAGGGAGGTCCCCAAGAAATTTCTAAAGAGCTATTGGTGTGATGAATTTAAATTTGAAATTTTTTTTATTCACATTTATGTCAATATGTACAGAGAATGTCAGGAGAGGGGTACAACAGCCATCTGTAAAAAACAGTGGAGGCTCTGTCATTGTTAAGGGCTTTATTCCAGCCAGTGGAGTTGGAGATCTTGTAAAAAATTGGTGAGCACTGAGAAGCAGATTTCTATCAACCATGCAATGCTGGAACACATTTGGCAACACAGTGACAGTGTAGTAAAGTCGTATCTGTGTAGAGAAACACACAATAGAATACTCATGGATTGGCCTCCCCATAGCCCTGATGTCAACAGTACTGAAGCAGTGCCAGATCATCTCGACAGAGAATGGAATAAAACTAACTCTTTATCCCAAAAGGTTGATTCTGTTGACGTAACGTTTTCAATGGGAGAAACGTTTCGTCACTCATCCAAGTGACTTCTTCAGTCTCAGCTGACAGCAGGTTTCCCCGACCTTATAAACTTAGAAACCATAGAAACATTTGCATAATGACAGAAACTAGCACCACTGAATGAGCATGCGCTGTGAGGTCAATCCCCATTAATATGCAAATTCTCATGACAATTCACATCTTTATATATCGCTAGAAAGTAGTTTCAGGAATTGTATAGACATGATATGTATTTTTAATATTGTTAAGATTTTATAGCTTTTTTTTATTATTTCCCAGAAAATACTTGGAGCTAAGGTGTAAACAGCTGAATTCTGCTGTATCCGAGACACATGGTCTTTGAATTTAATGTCTACTTTGGTGTTATGGAACATAATGAGTGCCTCCCATGGAACACTCTGTGTTGGAGAAAAGAAGCTGAAACAAGGCCTGCATACAAATCGAGACGCTTGCAACATTTGTGAACAGTCTCACTTCTCAGTGGGAGAGCATCTTGTTGCTCCAAGATTATGGAGCCTTATTCTCAAAGGAAAAGATAGTGTAATTTGCCAAAGCAGCCATGACTTAATGAGAGAACTATTCTTTCTCTGTAGAAGATTTAAAGCATGCCTGATTATGATCATCTTTTTTTTTTTTTTTTTTGCATCATGTCTTCTTGGATCCAGAGTTTTCCTCAAAATGCTTTTTTACCTGCACTGAATAAGGACAGAGGTTTATTGCTTTAGTTTGAATATGATTTTATGAATAAAACAAAAGTTTGACATGACAGTATGATACCTAGAGTGCAAAAGAAGTGTAATTTTTTTCTTCCTAAATGGTGTTACTCCATGCTATCGTAAGACAGTGTTTGTTCTGCTGAGAAATATGGCTTATATAATCTGAAACTGTCTGTGTGGCCGTGTGCCTTTTGATAATATTGTGCTTAGCAAACTCAGCTCATGGTTACAGGTCAGCAAAGCCAGCTCGCCCACTTTGTTTCTGTTGCAACCCATGTGTTTAAAAAACACATAGTAGGCTCAAGATTAGAAAACATGTAATTATGTTTACAGTAACGCAGCACTGTAAAGCGTTAATGTGCTAAATTCAGTAATCAGATTACATTTACAATTATGTTGTTACTTTATTTACAAAGGTGTTTCAGTTATCTGCATGTCGGGTGGATAGAAAGAATACAAAAGTAGTGGAGGTGTGGTCTGCAGGGCTGGTGCAGCGGGCAGCGCAGCTGGGGCCACTCAGGTAATCAGGCTATAACTATTTTAGTGATGCCGGTACCCAGAGGAGGGTGGTCGCCACCAGGCTGAGATATGTTAGCTTGAAACTTGCCACACCAAAATAAACGCTGTGTGTTTTCACAAACATTGAACAAACACGCTTTTGTCTTCCTGTCCACTTCCACGACAACAAGCTGATTTTAGCTGATGTAAAATTGGAAATGAAAAATGGTGGAGCAAAACAGCGATGCAGCTTTTCAGAAGCAGGGATATGGACATTACTTTTATTTTTATTCCACAAAAGGAAAAAGCATGATAGGAAAGTGCAAACTGCGTCCAGAAACGCTTTGTGTTTCTGCACAGACAGCATACTAACAGAAAGACAGCCAAGAATCCACAGTGATGATAAAGCTATGAATGCAGATGCCAGCCCAGCGACCAGATCCCGATCTTTAACAAGTAGCAAACTGATGAACAGTCTTCGTTTTTCATGCTCGTGTTTCTACAGTAGAATCAATCAGGCGATAGCTTTGAATTCTCTATGAGCTATTATGGTTTTTTTTTGTTTCTTTCTATTTTTGTATTTTTTTTGGGGGGGGGGGGGGGGTGCTTTTTGTTCACATGTAAACTTTAAAGAAGGATTGTATGCGTGTCTTCATTAGGAAAGGGATTGGCATTAGTGTGTGGGACTGTAACTGAGTAATGAGAAAGTAATATAATGAGTGGTGCAATAAATTACTTTCTCCTTTCTCCAGCGAGTAATTAAGTAAGGTATTGAAAAGTAATGATTGGGTGAAATGCATTAATTTTTTTGTAGTAACGACCACAACACTTGTCATGATTGTCTTGAATGCCGATGGTGGGCACACCATTGTTTTTCCATCCATCCTTTTCCACTTGTCAAATTCAGAGTGAAAGGGGGTTCACAGCTTCACAATCTTAGGGTAGGTGTGGGGGGAGGCTGGGGGTGTACACTCTGGACAGGGTGTCTGTCTGCTGTAGGGGAGACAGAGACAGACAACTATGCATGCTTTTGTTCACACCTATTACCAATTTAATATTACCAGTTAACCTAATATTCATGACTTTGGACTGTGGGAGAATCCAGAGTACATGACATCAAGGCACACAGAGAGAGCATGAAAGCTCCACAAAGAGGTTTGAAACTGGGATCTTCTTTCTGTGATGTGACAGAGCTAGCCACCACAGTACATGGCATCATTATTTTTGAGACACTAACATCAGTATTTTTGTTTTGTACAGTACTTTGCAAAAGTTCTGAGCCACTCCTCATTTCAGCTTTTTTTGCTAGGAAAATATCAAGGTAGAAAAATGTCTTTCTTTTAATTTCTTTAAGTATTTTCTTGAAAGACATTTCAAATGACTCTTTGGATGCTGTTTGCTTTTGTTCCAGTCGCTGTCAAGATCATCCCACACTGCTTTAATAATGTTGAAACATGGGCTTTGAAGAAGCCAATCTATAAATTACTGTTTTTTTTTCCATCTATGCTTTCACTTCATTGGCAGTATGTTCTGGATTATTGTCATACTGAACAATTAAGCTGTTGCCAAGCAGATGCTTTCCAGATGGTATTGCATGGTGGATTAAAATCCGGTCATAGTTTTCTGCCTTCATAATTCCATCAGTTTAGACAAAATCCCCAACACCACTATCTGAAATGCAGCCCCAAACCAAGACACTCACTATTGTACCTCTTTCCTGACCTCCTCTTTACCTACAATTTCAACAAAAAAAATTGTTTGTATTCATCACTCCATTCCCTTCCTTAAGAATGGCTTTCGTCCTCTGTTATGTGTAGACACAACTATTGAGTGGCTTCCAAACGGTCCTCTGAAAATTGTCAGTTAAAATTTTGAAAGACCTTAAGAAAACCTGGAGAACTATGGCCCAGAACCACTTCAGGAAAAGTTTAAATGTTCTGGTTCACTAGAAGCAAATTAATGAATAAAGAAATGAGGGCTTGTTTAAGATTTAATCAAGAGTCTGTTTTGTGTGCCTACATTATTTCATACCTTAACATATGAAAAACAATGAAATCCATGTTAACACATTTTAATAAATGGCAGTTTTACCTGGTTACAAACAAATACACCAGTTAAAGAAAAACAGGAAAATGCAAAATAACAAACAAAAAAATCGCTAACATATAATAAATCGCTATTCATATGTATCATGTTGATAACAACAATGTTTATATTTGTAAATTAATTATTACATTTATTAATCATGTAAATTCCCTGCACCTGTCATAGACGTCCACATGGCGGTCAAAAACATTGCCCAGTAAAGTTCAAATGTTCAGCGTCATATTAATGTCCAGGTCGGGTCATGGTTTGACGTCCAAATTGTGGACCAAGTTTTGAGTAGGAGGACATAAATCTCATTACTTACACTTGTACTTGCCCAATTAAAAACAAAAGACTTCATAACATAGTAATAAAAAATCAAAATGGGTATGAGTGTACGTTTATTCCTTCGTGGCCAATGACAACAAATCATATCATGAGAAAAAAAAAATGTTGGTAATTAGTGTTTAAGTCTCTATAATATTATTTTTATTAGTTATGTTTTTTTTGGGTTTTTTTTACTTCAGTCTAACATTCACTACCAAAAAATTATATATAACTAAAACTTCACATATTTTAACTTTCTGTAATCATTTCCTGTCTACAGTGTAAGACTATTTGAGTGACACAGGTGTTTCCACATTGCTTCCTCTTAATCTGAATGACATCTGACAGTGTGGATTTCCCCTGAATATTTTTTTCCCTCCCAGGCTTCAGGCACCTTTCAGCTTGTCTCATCTGCAGCAAATCCCTTCCAGACATTTAGGTGGTGTTGCTGTAGAAAACACGCCTGTCACTTCATGTTTTATCACATGCTCTTGACTCAGCAATGAGTGAGAACCTCTTAAAGCCACAACCAAATTGTAACTTGTATCCATGCCAGTGATGCCTTTGAACTAACTGTGTTTAACCATCCGAAAGGGTGTAAAAGATATTGGAAATGATCCACAGGCTTATTAGTGTTAGTATAGCTTTTTTGCTGTGAATGAAACACAAGATGAGACAGAGGCTGACTGGGACTTCAGCACTAAAAGGACATTATTCTAATTGGTCCCTTGAATGTTACAATCCCCATGTATCCCTGCCATTATAAGAAAAGATTGCAATTTCACTTGTCACAAAATATTACCTTCATTTTATATGTGCACAGCACCATCTAAAAGCTTCAGAGAGCTTGTTTAGCAGACGAGTATCCTTCAAGAAACCACAGTATTTTGTAAGCAATACTTTCTCCTAGAATAATAACACAGAAGGTAAATGTAAAAGGCAATTTACAGTAGTAAGTTTTGCATGCAAATTTCAGCTTTTTGTAATATTTATATTATTATTGATTAATAGTTAATTATTGCATTACTCCACTAAGCTAATGTATTTATCAAGTTGAGGGTTAAGGGTTAGAAATTAGCATAGTTAAGTAAAGTGCAAAGTGTGTGATTGAACATTTTGACCTATGACTTTCTGCATCCATCCATAAATTACTGGGTATTTCTTTACATAGATTACTAAAGATCATTTGTTTTTTAACAACTAAAAGTCTGGAAGCTGTAGGCTGACATTTTAAAGGCAATTTAAAGTCGTTTTTACATGGCCTGTTTGCTTTGTATTAATACATGCAATAATGAACTATAATTGACTATAGTGCAGCAAAAGCTGATAGAAAATGAAAAATAATAATGGCTAAACAATGCACCCACCCCGCTGGGTTTTAGGAGCTACTTAAAATATATTTTATGTCAATATTGCAAAGAATTTGAAATACAGTGTAATCAGAATGGTCACATGCAATATTGTCAGATTCTCTTACAAAATACATTATATGGAAGCATATTATTAAATCAACTTTAAATTATGTCTTGATCCATTTACTGACTTAGATATCACATAAGCAGTTTAAGTGACAACACCATTTCTACAGATAGGATCCCAAATGACAGTGTGACATAAAAGATGTTCCACTGCTGTGTTGAAGCAATACCCTGACCAGATTCTGATACCCGAATCAGTCTTGGATGTATTGCATTTTGAGCCCATCAAAATAGCCGGCACCGCAGCCTGACACGCACAAAATGTGACAACATGTTGTTGTTAGGCAGACCACAAGCGGTTGTTTATTTTAATAGCAATATGCCATGTAAGCACTCAAATTAATATAAACATGGAAAGCTGATTTCTGGAACAATATTTCTCCTGGCTTGCTGATGATGTTGATGTCTGCTAGCATGGCATCTCGATTGGTCTATGCTTTTTGCATTGCAACAATATGAGTAAAATAGTTTTGTTGTTTGTTTGTTTTTTTAACATTTATACCATATTTGCTTCAACTATGACATGATGCACAGCTCACTCAGTGGTAGTTGACTCTCTGTCAGCTGCACTGAGATATATCCCAGTGGCCTGAGGGTTATTTTGGCCTACCATGAACAGGCAGCTTATCACAAAGAGGAATAAGTTTATGGAAGGTTTGCAAAGCATGTGCATCTGCTGCTACCTGCTGTAACATCTGTAATGTCTACAGATAACTTTTGCACAAGTGGCCCACTGAAGAAAAGGAAATGTGGAGGTGGCTTCACATTTTAGCCCCCCCCCCCTAAACGCAACTCCAAGGGGATTTGTGTTTCATCCCAAGATTGAACCAGGGACCTTTTACTTATTTTGAAAATGTGTAAACCAATACACCCTAGAGCAATTGCTGGACATATAGCTAAAGGTGGCAAAATAAGTAACAATCAGCAGTAAAGGACTTTTTATATGTTATAAACATGCCTAACTTAAACATAAAACAGCTGAAAGGGGGTATGCACACTGCCCACTCAAAAGTTAGAATTTATTTAAAAGGAAATAGATAGGGATATTGCACACAATTCATACCATGAACATTTTGCAGACAGAAGACTGGCAATACAGATGGTCAGACTATAAATTGAAGTTGTTGTTGTTGTTGTTTTTATCTCAATTTGATCAGTTGTTATTTGCTCAGTTTTTGAACTGTTCAAACAAAATCACAAAGTAAAGGCAATACTATGATGGACTGCAGCTTAAGAAAACACCAATAGGAAAAGTCTGCAAAAGAAAAATAAAACAGCAATAAAAACAGAAATTGAATAACAACGTGACAGAATTCAGACAGAATGTGACTCATTGTAATGAAACATGTTTAAAAGAATATATATATTCTCTTATTTAAAAATAATAATAATAGCAATACCTTGTTAAACTAGATCATGGTTAAACATTTTCAGAAACTACTCTTATTAATGCCTTTAAATGATCAAGTTCATCTGAACTATGCTGACACCCGTTTCTCCCACACTTACACAAGTGTTATTCAAATGACATATAGCTCAATTTTCCAGGTTCAGAGTACAACCTTGGCAGAACTTTGTTAAAGCAATTCTGGTTTACAAATCAGTCACCTTCACACTCATTGCATCAATAGGGGAGAGTTCATGGTGTCTCATATCAATCCTCTCACACAATCTTCTCAACCTAATGAGCGAGTCGTTGTTGATTGCTTATTTGTCCCAAAATCCTCTTTTCAACCTTGCTTACTGGGTAGCAGTGAACTGATGCTGGTATTTGTTAAGGGAACAGAACCCATATCATCACGAAAAGTACAAGGCAGGCTATATTAAGGAGCTATTCAATACAGTGATGTACCCCTTGGAGTCACCTTTCATTTCATTTTCACAACATGGAGTCATGTAGACATAGATATGTACTATTATTACCTGTCCCATGAGGTTTGTCAAACCAAAAGATGAAATGAATCCATGTTTTCAGCCTCTTCTGGTGCATTGCTCTTAATGCATTTGCTGCTAACTGTTATTCGCCATGCAGTCTCTCATCCAGCTATTAGGACAGATGATTCAATGCCTTGTGGTCGCTGTGCCTGACCTGATATTAACGTTCCAACTTGGATTTCATCCACAGCTGCAGTACTCAGACGCAGTATTGATCACATCAATGATTCAAAGGGTAAAGGGAGTCACAAGCAGCAGACAAATGACAATAATAAACAAATATGCCATCACTGATAGTATTTAAATTTAGAGCATCGTTTTATTTTTATTTGCAGCTGTCAGATAAGACAAAATACGTATGATTTGTCTTTATTGAATTAAAGGATTAATTAAGTGGCATAAAGTGAATCAGTGGTGTATGTTAAGCCTGTGGCTTCCAAGGAAAGCGATTGTCCAGCTTCTTTGTACGAACATTGCAACAGCTCAGCTATGTTCCTTATGTGTATTTGAATGGAATAATAAAAAAATTTAAAAAACTCACAGCATTTCAAAAGATTCAGGTACATACATATCCTACTTAGTTGTAAACAGTACATCATCAGATTGCCTATCCAAGCTGTCTTAGGGCAAGAGGCAGAGTACACCCTGGACAGGTCGCCAGTCTGTCGCAGGGCTAACACATAGACACATGCCTGATTATATAACATATATAACGCAGCACTGAAGGTCCACATAATACATCGAAGAAATTTGGAAACACCAGGACTCTTCCTAGAGCTGGCACCCCAGCCAATCTGAGTGATTGGGGTAGAAAACATTTAATCAACGAGATGACCAAGAACCAGATGATCCCTCTGACAGAGTTCCAGCATTGCTCTTTACAGAGAGCAGAATCTTCTAGAAGGACAACCATTTTTGCAGGATTTTGCTAATCAGGCATGTAGTGTTCAGAACATTTCTAAGTAAAAGGCAAAGTTTGACTAAAGGCAACTGGACTCAGATTATGCTGGAGGAAACCAGGAAATGAACAACACCACCCCTGTAGTGAAGCATGGTGGTGGCAGCATCATGCTGTGGGAATGGTTTTCAGCTGCAGGAACTGAAAGACTAGTCATTGTCAAGAGACAGATAGATGCAGCAATGTACAGAGACATCCTTGATGATGATAACCGACTCCATAGTGCTCTTGAACTCAGACTGGGGTGAAGTTTTGTTTTACAGTAGAAAGAATACCCACTTATGTATTATATATTTTCACTGAATCCTTATTACAATAGACTGAGCTTCTGATGTATGTAAATGGTAAATGGCATGTATTTGTATAGCGCTTTACTTAGTCCCTATGGACCCCAAAGCGCTTTACACTACATTCAGTCATCCACCCATTCACACACTGGTGATGGCAGCTACGTTGTAGCCACAGCTGCCCCGGGGCGCACTGACAGAGGCGAGGCTGCCAGACACTGGTGCCACCGGGCTCTCTGACCACCACCAGTAGGCAACGGATGAAGTGTCTTGCTCAAGGACACAACCACCGAGACTGTCGGAGCCGGGGTTCGAACTGGCAACCTTCCAATTACAAGGCCAACTGCCAACTCTTGAGCCACGATCGCCCCCATGTACAAAAATGTACAAAAAGTATGATAAAATACTTGAAACATTAAGAACTATGCTCTACAACTTTAATTATGCTGAGTGCCTCAGTGTGAACTAAAAGTCTTTGAGCGAGTCTTGATTGGTTACACTGGCTATAGCTAACGTCTCTGTGCATGGGAGGACAGAGATCATTGGGCTAGTAAGAGGCAGGACACACAGCTGTGGAGGGTTTCCAACATTAACCTCCAAATATTCTATGGTTTTTGAATTACTGATATAATTTTATAATCTACACACATAAAATTCAGTCTCATGTAAGTGTGACTGCAAGAAAGAAAGGCACCCACCTACAATGGCATAGAAACACGCTTCACAATCACACATACAGTATCTGATGGTGTAAACCGCGCCATACGTGATGTTAAGTAATTCATTCACAACTACATTTTAGCACTGCCATTTAAAAATGGAATAGAAAGGTTTTCACACTTCAAAACAATGAGACACCTTTAAAGCAGAATAAAATTTCACTCAATAACAGCAGAATTAATTACCACAAGGTGAAAGCTAAAAAATGCTACTTAATTTTTAATTTCCACATGATTTCCAGTCTCAATTGTAACTTTTACAGATGGGATTGTCAAGACACTAAAGAAGGTGGACACCTGAAGAAGATGCACAACCATTTTCTTTGTATAAAGCTTGGCTATCTGCAGCTTAATAGCAAGATCTGATTCGTCTTCCCAAAAGAGATGACGATCAGTTGTGTGAGAGGGTGGCCTACAGTTAGATAGACCAGTATTCTTTCAATATAGACGTATCATCTACTCGTTTTGAATAGCTGTAGCAATTTAAATGTAAGATTTTAAAATCCATTTATTAGTACATATCTTGATCTTAACCTTACAGTAACTTAAAAGCTATAAACTGAAAAATTGAAAATATCATTATGTGAGATTCAGTTCCTGGTCTCTCCTGTTCAAACATTAACTAAAAGTATTTGCACCACTACTACTCTGTCTATGCAGACTTTATAGATATTTTGGAAAACAGTTAAAGCACGTGTTATTTCAGGAACATTTAAGATGGCAGGAACAAATAGTAGATGATTATCTCACTGGAGGGTTTGATAGATCTGGCATGCTGTACCTCCCTCACAGCTGAATAACTGAACAGAGGACAAAAAGCAGGATTACAGAAATATCTACTATTTTTCAACAGGTTACCTTGGAGCCCCCAGTTAAGCTTTAAGATATGACAGCTGGGACTTGACTCATCCCTGATATTAGCGGGGTCACTACAAACCAACAGTTTATCTTTTTCTTTTCTGTTTTGGGTGTTTTGGTTATACAGGGAGTGCAGAATTATTAGGCAAATGAGTATTTTGTCCACATCATCCTCTTCATGCATGTTGTCTTACTCCAAGCTGTATAGGCTCGAAAGCCTACTACCAGTTAAGCATATTAGGTGATGTGCATCTCTGTAATGAGAAGGGGTGTGGTCTAATGACATCAACACCCTATATCAGGTGTGCATAATTATTAGGCAACGTCCTTTCCTTTGACAAAATGGGTCAAAAGAAGGACTTGACAGGCTCAGAAAAGTCAAAAATAGTGAGATATCTTGCAGAGGGATGCAGCAGTCTCAAAATTGCAAAGCTTCTGAAGCGTGATCATCGAACAATCAGGCGTTTCATTCAAAATAGTCAACAGGGTCGCAAGAAGCGTGTGGAAAAACCAAGGCGCAAAATAACTGCCCATGAACTGAGAAAAGTCAAGTGTGCAGCTTCCAAGATGCCACTTGCCACCAGTTTGGCCATATTTCAGAGCTGCAACATCACTGGAGTGCCTAAAAGCACAAGGTGTGCAATACTCAGAGACATGGCCAAGGTAAGAAAGGCTGAAAGACGACCACCACTGAACAAGACACACAAGCTGAAACGTCAAGACTGGGCCAAGAAATATCTCAAGACTGGTTTTTCTAAGGTTTTATGGACTGATGAAATGAGAGTGAGTCTTGATGGGCCAGATGGATGGGCCCGTGGCTGGATTGGTAAAGGGCAGAGAGCTCCAGTCCGACTCAGACGCCAGCAAGGTGGAGGTGGAGTACTGGTTTGGGCTGGTATCATCAAAGATGAGCTTGTGGGGCCTTTTCGGGTTGAGGATGGAGTCAAGCTCAACTCCCAGTCCTACTGCCAGTTTCTGGAAGACACCTTCTTCAAGCAGTGGTACAGGAAGAAGTCTGCATCCTTCAAGAAAAACTTGATTTTCATGCAGGACAATGCTCCATCACACGCGTCCAAGTACTCCACAGCGTGGCTGGCAAGAAAGGGTATAAAAGAAGAAAAACTAATGACATGGCCACCTTGTTCACCTGATCTGAACCCCATTGAGAACCTGTGGTCCATCATCAAATGTGAGATTTACAAGGAGGGAAAACAGTACACCTCTCTGAACAGTGTCTGGGAGGCTGTGGTTGCTGCTGCACGCAATGTTGATGGTGAACAGATCAAAACACTGACAGAATCCATGGATGGCAGGCTTTTGAGTGTCCTTGCAAAGAAAGGTGGCTATATTGGTCGCTGATTTGTTTTTGTTTTGTTTTTGAATGTCAGAAATGTATATTTGTGAATGTGGAGATGTTATATTGGTTTCACTGGTAAAAATAAATAATTGAAATGGGTATATATTTGTTTTTTGTTAAGTTGCCTAATAATTATGCACAGTAATAGTCACCTGCACACACAGATATCCCCCTAAAATAGCTAAAACTAAAAACAAACTAAAAACTACTTCCAAAAACATTCAGCTTTGATATTAATGAGTTTTTTGGGTTCATTGAGAAGATGGTTGTTGTTCAATAATAAAATTATTCCTCAAAAATACAACTTGCCTAATAATTCTGCACTCCCTGTACTCTCTCAATGGCAATTTGTATTTGCTAAAATATTGCTTGTATAATGCCCAAACTCAAGTGGATTTTAGGAATCTTACATTTTAAAAGTGTGTAATCTAGTCCTATAGGACTGCAGACTAGACTAATTTCCTTTAGTTATATTCTTCCTTTGAACTGACAGGTTCTCAGCTTTAACTGGTTTGTTGTCATTTTTTCACCCATCAAAGTTCTTTCTCAGGCGCCAAAGTTGGAACGAAAATAGCTGAAATACTAATTTGAAGGAAATGGAGAATTTTCCTACTTTCTTGCAAATTACAGTGCATTTTCCAACCTTGCATCCCAAAAGAAATCCTAACAATAGGTATAGAAAAATGTTTAGTTGCTGCATTAATAGTAACTAATGGAAAATAGAATATTTTGCAACTGAGTGTTTTGAACATATTTGTTGACATATACAATTAGCCACTAATTTAAAGTATTTATCCTGCTTACACAGAGAAAGACAAGCATTCTGACACGACATCACTAATCAAAGTTCCTTTTTTCTTTGCCATTTAAATATTTTATAAACTCTCCCACTAGGATTTATAAGCCTTGCCAGTGTCTCTTTTCAGAAACATAATTTCTTGAGTTTAGTCATCATTTACGAAAATGGAGCTCAGCTACATGATGTCACTCAAAAGTACGAACAATAGGTTTGAAAGTTGATGACTTTGTTCTGTTATAGGGTTGATGCGTTTCTTTTCAGATGTAATGTTTGCTGTTTGTCAGATGTTACAGTTATTACAGTTTGCCTTTACAGCTGATAATTCAAGAAAGATGTGACTTGAGGGTACTAAGTGTTTCCAATGAGTGTCTAGGCTAGATGCTTAAACTTCCCAAAAAATCTGTGACACATCAAGTGCAGTTTTAAAATCATTTACACCCTATGTGTAATCCATCATGGCACAAAGACAGCACATCAAATGCTCAAACTGTTTCGTTTGGTTTGAGTTTTTTAAAGAAATATGTGCTCATTTGGAATGTGTTCATGTTGCAAAAACTTTGGGATATGAAAACATCTTCTGACAGTCATAGGGATGTGAAATATGATCTACCTTCATTTGCACCACTATTTTCCTTTTTGTCGTTCTTTATTTGTTTGTTTATTTGTGCATAAATCAGAAGTCATTGTAAAGGGATGCACGTTTACCATGGAAACCCAGTCACGATTAGTGGGTTATTATCAGTGACCACCTTGCTGAGGTGGAGGACGTATTTTGTCACTCGTAAAGCTTTTTCTGTCGTAGGCTTTTGTTAAAGTTACAGCCAGTGACGGCCACTTAGACTTCCTATCTTGTGCATCTTGTAATGCAAATCCAACGCTTGGAGTCTTCTTAGTGTCTCATAAAAGAATAAGGAAACAAGATCATATAATTTAGCAATTTAACTTCCGGTCAGTCATTTCTCCAACAGCCTTTGCAGGTCAATGACCTTTGCAACTAAGCCTAAAAACAGAGCTAAAAGTCTACATTTTAATCACATTTTAACTGTTATTATTTCAAATCCATTGTGTTTCTGTAATTAGGCAAATTTATAAAATCAGGCTACTTTCAAAGGCCCTTCAAAACTTAGTTATACCATTTTCCAAAAGCATATTTTATTGTAATAATTTCAACTAATATCATGTATTCTTTTAAAAGTTCTCTAAATCCTTTAGTTAGCTACTCAGCAGATTTTCTAAAACATTAACTGTAGACACTCAGATATTCACAAACCATTGTGCATGAGATACTGTAGTGTTGCAGCCCTTTAGAGGCAGCGTACTCTTCAGCAAGACGTTTGATGCATTCTAATGAGGAAACAATGTTTCCATAGTCGGCGGAAAAAACAGCGATTTGTTTGATTCCTGAGCAGCAATTTGTTTTGGCTGGTTAAGTGCTCATGTGTAACAGTACTCCAAGTATTCTCCACAGAGGGAAAAGTGGTACATGTATTTTAAATGTTAGGGCAGTGTGTAACCTTGATGCTCGTCAGCAACATATAAATTAAATGTGCTGTGGAAGGAAAACAAATTCCCAGTCCTACTCTGCTGATATGTGTCTCCCAGCTTCAGTATAGCCGGCTGCCTCTGCCATTTGTCTGTGTCCACAACAGTTCCAGTGCACACACCCGCCCAAACCAGCAGCTTGAAATGAGATTCACTCAAGTGCATAATCCCTCAGTTCTGCTTAGCTGTGATTAATTGACCAAATATTTCTTATATATGAAGTGTCCACAGAACCGTTCACAATTAAAATAAAGAAATAAATAAATAAACGGGCTATCTTGTACAACACAACGTCCTCACAAGTTAATCGCTTACAAACTTGTCCAAGGAGCACACTGTAATCTCAGAGTATCGTTAAAAGCTCTTCCCCGTTTAGCCCCCCTGGCAAAATGATTTACTGACACGTCATTAAAAACCCGTCAGGGAAATAGACATCATGCAGAGAAATGGCCCTGCAGATCGATACCCAAGTAACCTCTGAAGCAATGTGTAGCTTGTCATAAGGAAGAAGCATTCGTGTTTACAGTTTCATACTCATAATTTCAAGGAAGTTATTTAGGCCTTCATTATTGAACCATCGTTGAAATCATTCACTTCTTGTCACCTTCATACAGGTTTACTGGCTATTTGCTACTCTTTGATGAAACTTTACATTTTACCATATTGTGAACTTCATACACTTTTTTAAAACTTGAACCTGGTGTATTTTATGTCATAATAAACATTTGATCCCTTAAACACATGCAGTCTTAAATAGAATCAGGAAGTTGTCACCTAATAGCTTAAAGTGGAGTTTAGAGGGAGAAAATAATTAATCAGCTATAATTTAAGTGCTGGTTACCACAAGCAATTATAACTTTATGGACAGTAACCAGTGACTGAAGTTTCTGAGAAACCAGAATGTATGGATTGCTTTATATCAGTCTGCCAGAATAACATGTCCTCATCTCACTTATTCCACCAAAGATTTTACAATACTTTCAAGTGAACTGGAATCCTGGCCTCCTTAATGACTGAAGAGTAGAGAAGTAGTAATTCTGTCACACTATTCATAGCGATGCAACATTCGACCATTCATGGAAACGATCAACAATACTGACAAAGTGCTGCAGACCATATAAATGTTAACTATAAGTACTGGTTGCATGTCCGTAGCCTCCTAAATTCAGTATAAACTGGATATAAACTCCCTTATTCCAGATTGTGAGGTATAGTCAATGATCAAAATGCAATGAGAGACAATTTTTGCATTGTCAGCTTTTTGTATGATCATGAATTCATTTTTTACTTAGCTTCAATCTGGATCAGTATTAATGGACAGAATACTACCTCATTCTGAAACAAATCATAAAAAAGGAGCAGGAAAGGAGTTACACTCATAAGGAATTATAGTCTCCAGCAGGAAAATACACAAAACATTTATTGTTTTTCACAGTAAGAGCACATTAGGGGTGAACTAAGCTGTGCATTTTAACTGCATCTGCTTGATATTGTAGTTTCAAAACAGCAGATATCAGCTGCCACATTGTTACAGATTCTAGTGTAAGTGCATTAACCATTCTCTTTTCCTGAGTGTTTATCAATTCTCCTTTGCAACTTTCCTCGACATCATGATGGTTTCCACCAAGGTCTAGGAAAATCAATTAGGAAAAGGAGATAGGAGGCAGTATTTCTGGGTATTTCACCTTACCCAAACATTCAAAGTAAAACAAGGAGTAACCCCAACTGACACAGAGACATGGCATTTAACACTAAAGATGACGACAAAGACTGGGGAAAACATGAGGCAGGAAAACTAGAGGCACAAGGAAAGTAACCAAACTTAAAGTCAAAACACAAGACTAACAATACAAAATCTCAGGAGCATTATTTTGTGTTTGCCAGACACATGAGTTGAAAGTCAGAGGTTTTTGTTTTGTACAGAACAGAGCAGACATCAGTGACAAAAGTGACACAGTAATTAAGTAAAAGGAGGAGATTGGATGGAGGTGGGTTGCAAAGAGGTTTGCATATGTGCAGCAACTGTAAAGTGACCAAAGCAACTTAAATATCTCACACTATTTGGAATTTGCCAATTGGACACAAGGAATTGTGGCTTGGCACTCAGACTAGCTGATGTCAACAATGTGGTTTGCCTGATATAACATTACAAACGATTCTCTTCTAAACCTAATCCAGAAAAATCAGCTATAACGTCTACAAGTGATGCATATATTACACGGCAGAGTCAACAAAGGCTTTTAAAATTAGTTGTGTATTAATATTTAATCTGTAGGAGACAGCCCTGACTACCTGTACTGATATTGCTGCAAAGCATTGCCAGTGGTTATAAATACAATTCTTAAACTTAAAATAATTGGGATGATATTTTGCAACTAACTAAAACCAGAAAGCTGCATGCTCTAATTTTTTTAGAAACACAAACAGCAATAATTTAGGACGACATATGAAGGACCAAAAGTAACACCAGGATTATGATTTAAACCAGCTACTTGTACTGCACAAATGCCTGTGAAAGTGTAAAATACAGCCTGAACATCTGGCAGTAATGGAAAAGTCAGATCCTCATGAAGTGTGAGAGGGTTTTTTTGTTTTTTTTTTGGTTTAAGTGCTAAGACTAAAAACACCTGCCTGCTGTTTCAAGGAGAGTCATTACTTTGTTTAATATACTGAGCACATCCTTTTTAGAATGTTTTTGAAGCTGTATGCCAACTCTGGATCCAGACCAGAAACACAGTTGTCTTGGCAGGAAGAACTAGGCTTGGATGATAGATGAAGCTGGAGGCAGTGTGCTGAGGAACCGATGCCTTCGAGACCCCTGTCTCTCCATGTCCACTTCCTTCTGTCTCTCATCTTGCTGTTCTCCTCCTCGTCTCTGACGCCTAATCTGTCTCCTCAGCAAGCACACTCTGGTTTACAGAACCCCGTGATGCATCAGCCTCCATTCTCTTCATGTCTCCTCTGTGGCCTAATTGATGGCAGAACACTAACAAGTTGCCCTCCCTCAATCTCTCCAACGTATCCTGCTCTTGAAGGGCCTCTCTCTCTCCCCCACTCCTGTACTCATCCTCCACCCCCACTCTCCCATTTCACCGCTGTGTTCATTATTCATTAAGTTTCCCTTTGGATCCAGAGAGAGCAATAGCATAGCTGGATTCATAGGCGAACTCAACAGCTGGCCCAAGGGTAGCTGAGTGATGTGAATGTGTGTGTGCAGAAGAGAGCGGTAAAGAGTGGTTGACTGATAGAAAGGAAAGAGTGAAAGTCAAATAATGCAGAGCACCGTGCTGAAAAAGAGTTTCCAAACAGTGTAATTGGCCTCTGAACCCATGAAACACAGTGCAGCCAAGCTGAGAAGTGCTGGTTATAGGAGATGATTGTATTTTGAAACTAAAAAAGGACTGTCGTTAAGGTAAGAGGCGGAATGCACTCATGGACTCGGGATAAAAAGCAGACTTATTTTGTGTGTTGTTTTAGCAGAACAGTTCTATAGAATATCAGTATAATTTCAAGACATATTGTTTGCCGTTTGCCCTAGTAATCATTAAACAACTGGACTTCCTGGTGTTTCCTACACTGAATAACTGCAATGCCCTTAGAGTTTTTCATCTGTTTGGTTTTTTCTTGTTCGTCTAATGGCTCTTTTGCCTTTGTCTCCAGTTCACCCTGTCAGTGTTCATTGTTTTGTTTTTGTTTTAGTCTGAAGTCACCTCATGCTTTATTTTAGTATTCAATTTATTTGGTGTCTCTTTGGTTGGTTTGCTACCTTTGTTTTCTTCCTTTCGCCCTAATCGTTTCCACTTGTGGCTCATTTCCTGTCAGCTCCCCATACAGTGCCAAGTGTTTCTTGTCAGTTGTGTCGCTGCTGTGAACCTGTCTCAGCTTTATTTCCCATGTTCTTGGTCACCTATTGGATTCACTCGTTTACATTTTGGATTATTCTTTGTTGGACTCATCTGTTAATTGCTGAGTATTCGCTATGTTTCATTTGTTGCCCCATTGTACCAATGTTACCTCCAACAGATTCATGAAAGAACACTTTTGTTCCTTGTATTCTGCCTCTGTTAGTTTTTTTGTTTGCATTTAGATCCTATTTTTCTTCTGAAGTGAAATGCTAAATCAGGACAAAGTTGTAGTACATCATTATTATTAATGATATCATCACTGCACCATCAACTCATCATTAAAAATGATAATAATGAATGGCATATACATAAATCAAAAAATAAAATAAACAAAAGAACAAAAACTTGTGTATGGCAATGCATAAAAATACTAGGGAGCTACACAGCTCGCAACAAAGACATATATTAAATAACTAAAGCAAGATGCACAAGAAAAGTGACTCTCAAAATTAAACGGAAAGTCAAGAGACAGAACTCAGGATAGTGGGAAATAGTGAGAAAGCTTGAAAGAAACACCTGCAGTAGAGGATGCCAACAGGATGCACAGCAAGCTAGAAGAATAAAAGAATAATTAAGGACATGGCAGAGTATAATTTTACATGGTTAACTTTAAATCAATTTATACTGCCATTTCACTCACCTATTATTATTGTTATTATATTGGAATATTGGAATTCTATGGATTTATGGATTTACTCAGATAATAACATCTAACACATTTAGCTAATTTAATCCATTCTCACTAACAGGCTAAAAGATTGTTTAGTGGTTTACTTTTGTGTACTGGGGATTAGAGAATTAATATTTGACCAGCTGTTGAATATATTAAAAATAAGTTTTGCATATTCTGTGACGCTGTTTGTTCATGCTGTGAGTCTGTGCATTTATTCTTGGGTCAAGTTGTGGCCAGACAAACAACATCTAAAAGCCCCAAGGGACAGACACTGTGACAGCCTGACAGTGACATGAGATGTGCTGACACTTGAGTAGGAAAGTTTTTCTTTATAGAATAGCCTTTATTGTCATTGTACAGAGTACAACGAAATTGGAGTGCCACTCCCTTGGTGCAAGTTTCAATAATAAATATAAATGTAAAATATAAAAAGTACAAAAAAAACAATCGTAAGTACTCAAACAATAGTATGTACAATATATACAGGATAGCAGCATTAATATAATGACAGTATGAATAGCAGCATAATATAATGACAGTGACGGTATGGAATAGGTTCAATTGTTTTTGTGCTTATTTACTACGGTGATAGCTCTGGGAAAGAAGCTATCCCTGAATCTGTTTGTCCTGGTTTTATGTGACCTGTACCGTCGGCCTGACGGTAATAGTTCAAACAGTTGGTTGCTGGGGTGAGAGTGGTCCTTGATGATATTGCCAGCTCTGCTGAGGTACCGAGAGTTTGCAGTGACCTCCAGGCTGGGCAGAGAGCATGGATATTATGGATGCACATGTGGTTGAAGATGCAGCTTCAAATTTCATAGAGCATTGTAAAGCAATACAAGGACAGATTCAAAATAAAACATAAACCTTTATTCAGTGGCTCAGTACATTACATATGCACAGCAAGGCCAGAACTGACCAATACATTTCTGTTTTTTCACAAAGGAATCTATTCTGTACAGAAAAATTAAAATTCAGTTGGTATGAATACATGGGACAGCTGGACTCAGTTCATGGATCTTAATTTATCATAAATGTTGTTTTTGTTTGATAAGCTACATAAATGACTTATAAGTCAATGTTAAGTATTAAAAACACACCTACATAATTTAAAATATCAACCAGTGTTGTGTCTACATAAAAACAACTTGGCAAATTACCTGTTTTAAACTGCTTTTAGGGCACTTTATTGCTAGCAGCATGTCACAAAAATCACATAATTTGTTCCCATTTCTTTAGCTGAATCAATGAAAAATGCCAATGATAACACAATTTGATAGGCACTAAAAAGGTGATTTAGAAACAGCTTTTAAGGAGGAACAGAAAGCGTGTAGTGTGTCCTGAAAAAAGTCACATCCTTAAGAAATATCTAATAAATCCAACAAAGACCTGACACGAGGTCTTAGAAATGCATCCTTTGGCCCTTCAATTGAACCTGTTCACTGAAACCTTGTTAGAAATGGTTTCAGTGGAAGGATGGTTGTCAAGAAGCCATTCTTAGAGAAGGGGAAAAGTAAGAAAGCAACGAGTTATTACTCAAGAACTGGACTGAAAAAAGTGGTAACTGGTCTTATGAAGTGAAGAGACCAAATGTTGTTAATATATTTGGAGGAGGTTGAAAGATGTACAACAGAACAAGAAGCTGATTGTACTGTAGCTCATTAAACTACTGCATCCTAGCATTTTCCTAGCAAAAGATGGCCCAAGACTTTTGCACAAAGTGTGGAAAACCACACTCCTTATGCCTGGAGTCTATATTTGTAACAATGAGGTTAATGTGTAAAACTTTTGAGTGCTTAAAGACACTGCAGACAACAGTTTGCTGGAGCAGAAACTAATGTATATAGTAAACCCAGGAGGGATATATGTTTTCATTTCTTTGAGACATAAAAGATAAGCTAGTAGAAGAAATTTCAAATTTTGAAATCTATACATTTTCGTCTTAGAAAATGCCAGAGAAGCAAATTAAACTTTATAAATCTTCACCATGTTTTACTTGAATACCACTGCTTAGATGTTGACCTCACTCCCTCAAGCCTTCTGAACTCACCGGAGTAATTGCTAGCCATGCTTCGCTTATGGCACTATTGAGATTCTGGAGGATGAAAGTGCTCAACTCCTAGTGGTTCAGAAATCTCAACCAGAGAATCTAACGGATGCTACATGTTTTTAACGAGTGCTCCATTTTAAAGCTAAGTATGTTTGATTGGGTTGAAAGCTTTTGAAATATTATATCACATATAAATGGGTTTTTTTCCCCATCAGAAAATTTTTTATGAGGAAAAAAAAAAATCAGAAACAGACCCTCCTGCTAGCACTGCACTGGGCAAAGATCAACCTCAGAAGTGTAGCTTTTATCCCTCCAAATCGCAGACCAATTATTTGGTCAGGCATGTTCGTCGTAATAATAATAATAATAATAATAATAATAATAATAATAATAATAATAATTATTATTATTATTATTATTATTATTATTATTGTAGCCTACAGAAACAGTTTTGCAATATAAAAAATTATATTATAGTCTTGTGTTGCATGGAAGCTTTACAGTGTATCACTACCAGTTGTTTGGCATTATTAATCTGTTAAGTTTAAATTTAGCACTGAGTTGAATCCCTGTAGAAACTTTGTCATTGTGGGCGACATCGCTGTTTGCATTTATATTTTGGTGCTGGCGTGTCAGCTTTGCACGAGTGAAACTGAACTGTTTATGTTGGATTTTGAGCTAAGATATCATAAGCTAAAGAAAAGAAACAACTTCAGAGCCAAGTGAGTCAATGCATGTATAGTCAGGGCCATGAAAACAAAAAAGCAAAACAAAAAATGTCTACATTGATAAAATACAAGGTACTGAATTAGCATAATGTGAAACATAAATACAATTACAGTCTATTTTGTTTTCTTTCACAAAGACATTATCCATATGTCAATCAATATACTGTGTTTACATCTCATATTACTTCCAAGCATACTTGTTACAGTTGCGGCATAGGACACGCCAGAGCAACAGTGTAGATTTAATGCAGCACTATAAATCAAGCATTAATTTAGTGTTACTGGTGCAATCTCACATTTTATTGATATAATAAAGTACTACACATCTATATGCGTAAAAACATCATCCCTCATGCTAAACTGGGACTCAACTTGCATGCCATCACCTGTGTACCTTGTTTGATGAATTCTGGCAAGATATCAACTTAAATCAGCTTCTCTCATGATTCTCCTACTATTTGCAACTCAGTTATAACACAGCTGATGAAATACTGCTTCTGAAAATTTTAACAACCCCCCCCCGAAGATGAGCACTGGCCAGACATTCTCATTTGCTACAGAAATCTTGACAATGGTAGCTATTTGCTGGCTGAACCTTCATAATTTTGTCAGCCATACAAAACACTGGAAATCCCATTTTCACAACAATCACATTCAAAACTCAACATGACAAACAACCAATACATCACAACTAAATTAGCAGTTTGAACTTAAACACACACATTCATGTGAGTCTTTTTGCCGGCCAGTACAATATATGACATTTTATGCCTACTTTTCTGCTTTTTTATTTCTTTATGTTGATGATGAATCATGTCTGGGCTTGAGCAACTGAGTTACACTGAGGTCTGATTTAACTATAAGAATTTCTGTTATGCTGTAATTTATGACTGAACTGTAGCTTGCTGTTTATAATTTTCCCCCTCGAGGGCATCAGCATTTACTTTCTTCTACTGTCCATTTATGTGGTTTAATGCTTTTGTTTACTATTCATTTCAATGCTTTGAGTCAGAATTGCTAACAGTAATGTGCTATGAATTCATAAATCTTAATCACAAACTTTTGATTTAAAAAATATATTTTTTTATTTTAACAATTGGAAAATTCAGTGTGGGAAGGGTAAAAGAAAACAAAGACAATTTGGAACTGAATTAGTTTTAAACACTTAAAATGAGAACTTAATATTAAGTCTGTTGCTCCCACTGTTCTAAACACCAATTTGATTTATAGTCTCTTGTGCTTTTAAAATGAAACTCTAGCTTCAAGTGAAAAACAGACTAGAACACATATACACTCACCAACCACTTTATTAGGTATACCTGTTCAGGTGCTCGTTAATGGAAATATCTAATCATATGGTATGGAGTCATGATAACCTGCTGTAATTCAATCCAAACACCAGGATGGGGGAAAAAGGTGATTTAAGTGAATTTGAATGTGGCATGGTGGTTGATGCCAGATGGGCTGGTCTGAGGATTTTAGAATCTGCAGGTCTACTGGGATTTTCCCCACACAACCATCTCTAGGGTTTACAAAGAATGGTCCAAAACAGACAAAGTATCCAGTGAGTGACAGTTCTCTAGGAGAAAATGCCTTGCTGATACCAGAGGTCTGAGGAGAAAGACACAGACTGTTTTGAGCTAACGGGAAGGTAACAGTAGCTCAAATCCTTTATCCAACCAGCTTCTGCATTCAGAGATGCTCTTCAGCATAACACATTCAACTTGAAACAGATGGGCTACGGCAGCAGAAGACCACACTAAGTGCTACTCCGGTGAGCTAAGCAGAGAAAACTGCACAATTCAACCAGGCTCATTACGACTAGACGACAGAAAAATTGTTAAACACCATCATGTCTGATAATTTTCAATTTCTGCTGTAACATTCGAACGCTACAGTCAGAATTTGGTGTAAACAACATGAAAGTATGGCTCCATCCTGCCTTGTATCAATGATTCAGGCTACTGCTGGTGGTGGTGTTGCAATGCTGTATATGCCACAAATAACTAAGGCACTTCTGAAGGCAAAAGAAGGGTCCAATCCAGTGGTAGCAAGGTGTAATTAATGAAATGTTCAATGGAAGTAACTTTTTTAGATGATTTGCACATGAACATAATAATAATGATATTTAGAAAACGGTAAAACACCCTTAGTAACTTTTTAAAGCCTTTAAACTTTCAATTTGCCATTTTTTTTTCCAGTTTCAAGTACACCCCTTCTCTTGCCATGAAGTAGTGTTCGTTGTGTTCTGTATTCTGCTGGGACGCTCTAGGAAGGTAGGCTGTGTCTGGTGCTCTGTGTGTGTGTATGTGTGAGTGTGTAAGAAAATGAGAATGGGATAACGTATCGCTTCCTGATCACTATCTTACATAATCACGTGTTAACAGAGAAAGACAGGAGAAGAGGAAGAGAGGGAGATAATGGAGAGAGGTGGGGGAGCGGAGGGGGGAGAGGGGGGGGGGCGCTGCGAGGCGAGTTTCAGAGCCGTGGATTGATCTGAAAACCGACCAATCCCGCGCCTTCCTCGACTTGAGCCGCCTCAGTAACCGGGCACGATTGGAGGATTCATTGGCGGAGAGATGCGCACACACGCACCGACTCGGCTCTCGTCCGGTCGCTCGCACATACGCGCACACGCACACGGGAAGGAAGGGAGAGTGTCGGCTCTCTGCAAGCCGCGCTGTGAAGCTTTGCCCTGGAGAGGATGACAGTGGTAGAGGAAGGGAATTGAAAGAGACGCAGAAAAGCAGAGGATGGGGAAAAAACTCAAACGCGAGCATTCTTTTCGCCCTTAATCAGCTGTCATGTGGGTTCAGGGGGGTGCGCGTGGACAGGTAAGAGAAAAATAAGTTTGTCTGGCTTTTTTCGCTGTCTAACCTATTTTAAGTTGCCATTTGTATGTGTGCGTTTAACTCTCGGTGGCGTGCTTGTGCCTCCGCGTATACGCTGCTGTGCTTCATAGACCTGGTAAATAAATTGCCTGGGGGTCTTGCGCGTGTGAGTACGCGCTTCTAAGCAGAGTTTGACCGTGCGCACGTTTGCGTCTTCACCCCGCATGAAATTGAGCATTAGGCGGAAAGAAACGGACATAAGAAGGTGGGGGGAAAAAAGTAAAAGAGTGCGCACACGTCATTTTTTGGGGTTATCAGAAGTGTATTTGGCTCTGAGGCGTTTCGGTCTTTTCTCCCGGGGTGTTGTTTCACACATCGGCTCGGTGGAGTTATGAATGATGGACAGGCTGCTCTAACAGAGTGGGAGTTGGAGGCTATCCGATACCTCTGATGTGTGTGCCGCACCAGTGTAGCCAGACTGAATTTTACGCGCACTGCAGGAAACAAGAGTCCACTCATTGACTGCAGCTTCTCTAAGTAGAGCTTTCTCTCTCCGCACCAGACCCCGTCTCTCTGTAGGGAGACAGAAATAAAGGCGCATTTAGAGTGAATGCCTCAGTTATCTGAATTCTGGGAGATGCTTTGACAGTCGTGTGTGTGTGTGTGTGTGTGTGTGTGTGTGTGTGTGTGTGTGTGTGTGTGTGTGTGTAAAAATGTAAAAATGCCTAAGGCAAGTGTCAGTTGTTTAGCTGTCCCTGTTAATGTTGCGTTGATTGGCTCCTGGTAAGCACAGGGTGGATTGTATAGCTGCCAGTCTTGCGCTGCATCTTTCAGGGATCCTCACCTCTTTGATGTGTTTGCAAATGTTTGAGAAAAAAGATGCCAAGTGTCATGCAATTCAGTGGCATGTTTTGGGCTGCAGTGTCTGGGAAAAGGATGATATTTGCTTCATAGCTGAATACTGAATGGCTTTATTAGAAACCATCTGGTTGTTACTGTTGGAGTTCTGACATTGATGTAGACAGAAATGCAAATCCTGTTTCTTATGAAAAAGGTTCTGTGTACGAATGTTCCTTTTCTTTATTTGGGGCCCTGGGAATACTCAGTGGATACTATTCCAATTGCCAATTTAGATATAATTAGAGGAAAAACAACTTTATTTTAGTAGTTTAGTATCAGTTAATTTGTCAAACATTTGCCAGATACTTGGCCAAAGGTTTAGTTGATAGGATGGTGAAAGATGACTTAAAATGGCCATAAGAGTATTCCATGGTGCAAAAATCACTAAAGGCCCACATTTGGAAAGCTTTTACCAACACTCACTTCGTACTTCTGCATTATAGGTGGCTCCAATAATTAATCAATCAAACATCATTGATTAGTTTCAGAGCCAGACTGAAGACCAGTAGTTTGGTGACAACAGTGACCATCTGTATGTAAAAGGCATCACATACTTGCATTCATTTCATGAAGGAAAGGCCCTCTGCAGAACTGTGCTACAAATTGCCAGTCTTATCTTTCTGTGTTTGCCTGGATAAGCCATTATCGCCTATTTTTCGAATATTTTTCAGAAGATGTTACAGGAGCACCACACGATTACTGACCTAAGCTTTGAATTAATTATCACAGCCTTTAAAGTCCAGTTATAATGATAGCAGGAACATAACACAGCAAGTGTTAACTTTATCATCATTTCTATGCATGTTGTTGAAGCAAAACTGAGGCAGCTGACTGGGTTCTAAAGAGGCCTTAAGAGTTGGTGCTTGAATCTGAAATGTACTGGTCATCTGCCCAATTTAATCTGGCAAGTGGAAGAGTCTGGAATAGCATGGCAACATATGCAAAACATAACCCACCAGCTGCACTAGCAAAAATAAAATACCTAAAAAAATAAGAGCTAAAGAGGAGCAGATAGACTGACTTCGCAGTTTTAGGTGATCAGCCTCAGTTTCATGTTCATCTGAGTAAGATGTGTTAAATCTATGATGTTGACATGAACCTGCACACACCTATATTTTTTTTTACCTGGTAACATGGCCCAGATAGTAAGTTTTACAAATTATAATGAACTTCTGTGAAATAATGAGTGAATGATTGGAGTTAAATTCATTTTCTAAAAACGTGCACACACACACACACACATGAGCAAATCATGTAATTCCAGCATTTAACAGACCAGATGATCATGTAGGATGCATCTATCCAATAAGATGGAGTGGCACATTAGAGATCATTACCTGCCTGGTAATAATCCAAGGTGAAATGCAGATGTACTAAAGTAGCCTGACTTGACTTCATTAGACACTCTTGGTTGATATGGAAGATTTTTATTTTCTCCAAAGTGTCCAGAGCTAATTGCACCATTCAGTCAAATTTGATTTTAAGCAAGCTGCATTTAAAATCATCTGTAAGTGTTTGAATATCACGCTGTGTATAATGCATATGGTTCATAGTGTGATAAATGCATCAAGGCCAAAGTGAACATGTTAATCACTGAAATCCTTGTTTGATGCGAGTTATGCAAACATTACCATAAAGTCAAGTGTCAACTGAAGTGTGAAAAATTTAGCAATTATCAGTCAATTATCAGTGTGTTTGTAACAGAGCAGGCATCTTAAACACTCAGCATGGCAGCTACAAAATAACAGTTTGGCACAGTTTTTTTGTGGCTAGCAGGGGGTAGCTGAGTGTAGCTTTCCTATAATTTGAATGCCTTCTCTGAAATTGCACCTAGTTTGACAAAGAACTCTGAAAGGCAATGTTTTGATCGTTTCTTTGATAAGTTTGTCTAACTGAACACCAAGGTTCTGTCATATCTCTAGGAGACTAGACAGCAATAAGAACAGTGGATTGAATGTGCTGTTGGAGCAATAACAAAAAGGTCATTTAAAAGATGAATCATGCCTCCAAACAATCTCTTCCCAGAGAGCAAAGGTGGTCATACTCGCCCTATGTGTGCTCAATAGCACATAAAACATAAGAACATAATTCAAGGAAGAATAATAGATTCGGAAAAGCAAGTGTTGACGAGTCTTGTCAGCACTGCAATCTTCTTCTAAATCCAGGATGGTGAAATAATCCCCTGCTTGTAATGCAGCAGTGTGACTGTATTGTGTGGCTTGCAGTGTTAAATGATGTATGGGATTTTGTTGTTAAACTTCTGCGACATGACACCTTGATGGGAATGTATTCATACACGCAAAAATGAGTTCTCAAATTGAGAGTTAATCATGCACTAAACACTGTATTTTAAATTCCCGGCAGGGGCAGCAGTCATTAATTTGAAACAAGTAAGAAAAAAAAAGAAAGAAATAGCTAATTTGAACAGCTGATGGAGGGAGAAAAAGCAGCCCTAATAAAAATTAAGGAACTGAGAGAATCCAGGGGACACCTTTACCAGGATATAATTGAAAATGATTGTTGCAAATGAGGTGCAGAACAAAGTTAAAAAATAAAATAAAATATAGACATCTTTCAAGCTGAATTGTAACCCATTCTGGTTTCATCACTGCTTTTTTAGTAAAATAGTTTTAAGATTTGTAGAAAATCATTTAAATGGGGTGAAGTCTGTTGGATTCACTGATATCATACTGTTTGGAGTTCATATTTTATCACATATTCCTGATATTTTGGTATATAATCCATTGTCCTATGGTAGGTGCCTACTGTACACTTGTTAACCAGTTTAGTTAATCAGGATCGGTGCTTACTATCATCCATTGTGAGATAGTTATAAGATAGTCATTAGCATTCCTTAACAGGCACCTTTTGCTAAAGTTTCTGTGCTCTCCTGTTCACGCTATTAAAGTTGCAATTATGGACAGTTAGTTGATCAGGTCTTGGCCCACACTGCTTAACTGATACGTGGCAGTGGCTCAGATCAAATAATCCTGGAGGAGCCTTGGTCTTCCTTTTCTTAGAAGAAAGGCAAAGAAAAATCAGTGATTCAGCAAAACCCAATAACACAAAGCTGGCTCATTAATACCCACCAGTAAGAGCCTGAATCATTTCTTCTACTTTTAACTCGCCATTTCAGGTCAGTTGGCATCTAGCGTTTCCTATATTTTGATTTAGGGTTCCACTGCTTACAGTGGAACTCCGAGCAGTCTGCATCACCCTGACATTATTGCACTATGGGTGTCTTCTGTATGGGGGAGAGCAACATTAGAATGATTCATCTCCTACTCTCACTGTCAGTGACGAAAGAGCAGTAAAGCATTTCCTTATAGAGCACTCACCACTATAAATGGAAGTGTGATCATTGGCAAGCCTGTAGGCCATTGCTTTGTGGTTTCTCAGTAACACAAAGTGAATGATAAACCTGTTCCTATTTGGCTAAAGAATGAATCCATAACCAGAGTTTTTCGTTGAACGATTTTGGAGGAATTCTTTTGGCTTCTTTTAAACTTTAGGATCCTTAAAATGACTCGTCCAATCTTAACAGGAGCCCCATCTTCTCCCCGTCTCCAGCATCTGCTAACTTTCAGCAGACAAAAGCCCCAGCTCACAGCTCTCTAAGCACTGAAAAATGCCTTTTAAGGATTTAGTTGAAACACTGGTCTCTTGTACAGGAGACAGGCTTTGTGTTCTGTCAGAATGAGTATAGTGCCATTAAGGAGAATTACATAAAAACAATGCATCTAAAAATCAGTTTTTGCACAATGCTTTATTTAAATGAAGACAAAAGTGTATGAAGTGAAATATAAATGAATGAAAATATAGGTGTCCTGTAAAAGAGAGAAAAAAGGAAAGTATATGAGAGCATTTTGTCTGAATATTTGTTCAGTGTTTTATTGGAAGAATGACTTTGCCAGCCATGAAAACAGAGCCATTTGATTGCCAATGTGCTGCATGAATACTTAATGTACTATTAGAGGGGTTGGATTTCCATTTCACATTTGTTAGGGTTTGTTCAGAGACTTTCCTTTTTTTTTCCTTTTATTACATAGCTCTTACGGGTGAACTGTCATTATGTAATCACTGTGCATTTGTGACTGGGATCCTGAAGGCTGCCTCACAGTATTTTATTTTCTTCTTTGCTTGAGTGTGTTGTGGATACGCCTTTTTGGTCACACTCACCATATTCACCTGGTTACATCTTTTATTATACGTAGTCCCAAGTACAAAAATTAATAATGTGGCTGATATTTAGCATTATGCTCAAGAACAGTTCAACACTGTTTATGCACATTTATTCATTTCATTATATCCAAAATGGGATTAAACCTCCGGTGAACGAAACACATTCTTTTCATTAACAGGAGACATCTGAAGACATATTGTGTTTTTTAGCGTTAATAGGACTTTAAAGAATACAGTCCATCTACAGTAGTGTGTAAAAGTCTGGAGTCAATCCACATTTCTTCATATGTTTCTACAAGGCACTCAGACTTCCTGGTAATTTTTAAAGTTGTCTTCCGCAATAGATCTTCAGGCTTTCTGAAGGTCGAAAGATTTTTTTAGTTTGTTGAACCACTTAACATCGGCTTATGACTCATTCAAGCACAAACGAGGCTCAAGAAATGGCTCAAGAAATAAACCAGTGTTGTGTCTACACATAGCAGACAGTTTAGCAAAGAACCCATTTTAAGTTGCAACTTTAGGAAAATGTGTTGAAAATGGAAACAAATTATATGGTTTTGTGACAGGCTGCTAGTAACAAAGATAACAGTTTCACAGGAATAAAATTTTCTGCACCAACAAGTGGAATACCTAAAGAGCTATTAGTTGAAAATTTAGCATCTCTCAGCATGGTGTGTGTCACAGTCTGTTCTTAAAAGATTTGAGGAGTGGACAAATGGAGAACCAGTGAACAGAATTTGAAAGTCATCTCCTTAAGAAACAGGGAAAAGAAATCCAGCAAAGACTTGAAATGAGACCTGAGAGATGCATCTGGAACTTCAGTGTATCCATCTGCTGTTTGTGGAAACCTCATCAGAATTGGGTTGATCTGATATCCTCGTGTGATATCCTTGTTCCCAGATCATCATACTAAATGTTGTTCCAGGATCAACATTGCAAGTGACCAATCAGAATGTTGTGACGTCATACTTTTGCGACTTCGGGAAAAACCGGCGTAAAACAAAAAACTGTACTAAAGCTGCGTGAAACTGCCTCTGTCCGCCGATCAACGGACCCTGACCCTCAGGTGGAAGTAACAACTCAGGGTAAATACCTCAGGGTCCTGTTCATGAGCATACAGGGGAAGAGTAGGCTGAAAGATTGACAGATGGATCTGTGCAGTTTGTAGTAATGTAGATAATGTACTTTTGTTCTGTTGAAAGGAGAGCGATGCCAAGAGGCAAAAACTGATGATTTATCTACATTTCTACCCATGACCCCATCGCCACGAGCTATGAGTGACCAAAACAAAAAGATTATAGATATCAGCCCCTGTTGACAGACTGATATCATAAAATCAATGTTTTTGTATTACCAGTATGCACTTTTGTTCTTTTGTGTATTTTTAACAATGTATAAAACCCTAACTGTGACCTAAATCATAGTTCTAACCTTGTTGTTTCATTTACAACCATGAAATTAGAAATGCATCAATATGTCGTGTAAAGAGGAGTATTATTATTAGTAGTACTATGTTGACTGCCTTCAGCCTTTAATCAAATAAGATTGTATTTACCAATGTTTAGGTGTTTCGTCACATCCGTTTTACTCTCACTGAGGAAGGAAAAAAAAAAGAAAAACTTTTTTTAGTTTTAGGTAATAAAATGAAATGAGTTGGTACAAAAAGTTTAAAATATGTCAAGTTTACATTTGAAGTCCTTGAAGTGGTGTGCTCCTTATACCTATGATATGTGTTTGAAGGCTGTATGGACTCGTCCTTTAATCAAGGAAGACGAGCTAAATCATTATAGAGGGGCCCAAAGTACAGCTAATGTTCTTCATCACCAAAAAAAAATAAAAAATAAACACAACACAAGCATACCCTGCAAGGTGAGGTGTGTTTGGCATGCCCAACTGGCATGAGACCTCAGATCAGACCCAAGAAACAGAAAAAAGATGTGTCTTAACTGGCTTGGGGACCCTTTTGTGTCTCTAAGGAAGAGCTAGAGGAGATGGCAGGGGAGACTGAACTCTCAGTGGGTCTGCTCTGACTGCACCCCCCAAGACCTAGACTTGAATAAGAGGCAGAAAATGGAGGGATGGCTTGATGGGTGGAATGCAGACTAATTCAGAAGTCATGTAGTGAGCTGACAGAGTCAAGTCGGTAAGTTGTCTGTGTCACAGAGCGGAGAAACCCTGGTGTGTGGTGCTGATAAAACATTAGTGTGCTCTGAGTCTGTCAGACCTGTTCACCCTTCACGTGCATTTCTGGCATGCGAAAGAGATGTTAATTGGGCCATGTCAATGCTTTATGAGAGTGAGAGGGCAAGATGGGGGATGGATAGGGTATCCATACTGATTCACAGGCCTGAGGAACACGAGAGAAGCATAGGAGGCTGTCCAATAGAGTTAGACAACACATGGAATTTTAACACCCCTTGAGTTACTCCTGGTAATTGTTAAAGTTAGAAAATAGTCTAACAAGCTATTGAAACTTCAATTCTACTCCAACATCACCTTTTAGAGGAGTTTAACATTACTGTTCCCACATAGCAAGAATGGTGCCATGCGTGCTCTTTTCCTTATCCTAGTTTAAATTTTAGACTTTGAATTGTATTTATACCCAAGTATTCATACGTAATATTTCTGAAATAACAAAAATATAATTTATCCTGTCACAACACTGACTGTACTGACTCACTGCCATTACTGTTAGTTCTCGAGCCAAGTTGCGTGGCGTGTAATCAGCCTGTAGTTTTAAGACTCATGATTGAACCATCCATTTTGTAACATCTGCCTGCTACCACAGCACAAAGACTGTACGTGTGAGCTTGTAAACTGGCACATGGTTTGACAGTTTGACTTACTCACGCACATTCAATTAATTTCAATGCATGGAGAGACACTTTGTTGCCAAACATGCCAAGAACAAATCTTAAGCTCGATAACCTTGACATCCAGTTGATGTTTGATTATTTTTGTTTTTTTGCATTGCATTTTATTTGTGGCATTGCACCAAGTACCACCAATTTCTCTGTAACGAGCAAACCAAAAAGGCCAATTTGATATTCTTTTGCAAGAATGCATTAAAAACTAAATCCAGAATCTGGAAAATAAAAAGGTTTGTGAGAAACTGACATTTGCTTTTGGAGCATGAGGCAACATTAGACATTTTCAGATTTGTCGACTGGATTATAAATCACGAGAAATCTAATTTGCAATATTTTTGAGTACACAATAAGATCTGAAGACATCAACACGGGGCCTGGGTAAAGTTGATTGTAGCAGTGATAATCTTGTATTACTCAAATCTCCTAGCACAGAATACACTGAACTCTATACATCCATCTTCTTCCACTCATTCCATGCAATTCAGGGCTAGAGAGTATCCCAGCGGTCATAGGGAAAAAGGTGTGGTACCCCCTGGACAGGTTGCCAGACTATTAAAGACTACAATCAAACCTCCAGCCACTTTAGAGTTGCATAGAGAAGCAGCACAGGCACATGCAAACTCAACATAAAACTGTCCCAGTGGGTATATTTGAACCCAGGATCTTTTTTTGCAATGAGGCAACAGAGCTAACCATCACACCAAGGAGCTAAAGACCATAGTCAGAAATGTATAAAACTCAACAAAAAGGAATGTAGATTGCATCAAGACATGGAAACCTGCATTAAGCCAGGGTGGTGAAAGAAAACGTACCATGTGTCAGGTCTCACTCTAATTACTGAAAAAGTAATTGTTGGAGGAACGATAAACAGAAAACTGAAGGAATCGAAATCTAGGAAACCCCAGTGGTGATTCAGAGAACATAAATCAGATTCTCAAATTCATAATAAATAGGGCTAGATTACGTTAACGATATTACAGTTATTTTAGTTTTTGACAGTCCTGAAAGTTATGTACATATAAAAAAAAAAAAAGAAACCTTTACTGCCCTCGTCTGCCCACAGTCCGCTGTACATATACCTCCTTACACGTTTCTATGACTATTCTCTCCTCTCACTGCCTCTGCCGTCTGCATCACCAGCTTATTCTTTATTTGGATGATGAGGTGGCATATTTGTCTGTTGATGCTCCTAACACCCTCCCTGCTAGTCTCTGTGGGCACTTGAAAAGCAGTGCGGCAAGCATCTGCGAAACCCCCAAATCTCTCGCACTTCATCCTCTCATGAGGGAATCTACCTGGCAGCAAGAAAGCAAGCTTATCTGTGTATGAAATGCTAATGTGAATAGCCTCAGCCCTACTTTGTGGATGAGAGCACAGACACCCTCCTTGTTGTAAAACCCACCTGCTCTCTGTGTTTTAGCATGTGTGAAACAGTGAAGCCTGCCAAACTCCAGTAGCTTCAGCTTGAATTTAGACTCCTCAGACATGAAGAGAACCGAGTGCTGTAGGTGATATGAATATGTTTCCAGTCTGAATCCACCTTGTGCCTTTTTCTCTTGTTCTGTTTGACTTAAATCCCAAAAAGCATGGTGTTCATTCAAGTAGTGCTACAATGAGTAGTCAGTTCAATGACCAGCCAATTGGTGGAAAATTATTCAACAAATTCTCTGAGCAATTAGTCATTTATTAATGCAGTATGGCCAATATTTCTTGAACCACCTCCTAGCTATTAAATGTGATCATCAATGCCTTTTTTGTTTGTTTGTTTTGATAAAAAAATAAATTCATCATTTTGAAGATTCATTATAGGATTTATAACATTCATTATTTCAATCTCAAATTCATTTCATCCTTATTTAGTTGACATTGCTATCAAGGAAATATGGATGAAAACAGTGTAGATTTAAAATTCTTCTCAGCCCCCTTTTCCCCTGCATTTGGACTTATAGTGCTGAATTACCACTGAAAACTAATAATGTGTAGGCCTGTCACGATACTAGATACCCAAGAAAATACTCAATACCATTTTTGATACAATGGCATTATTTTTTTAAATAAAAAACTTATTACAAAACAATGAAAGACAACACTAGTTATCTAACAAAAACAGCTGAAAAGGTAATTTAACTGTAAGGTGTATATGATCAGTTTCCTTTAGGCAGTGCAAAGAAACAAAACAAAAACACAAAGAAGACAGTGTTTTTAGGTTGTTTGAGGCCATATTTTTGTTGCTGATCAAAGAGAGATGTTAAAGTAGGCTGCCACTCTTTCTGTGTAGTTACCAGTAGATTTTTCTCACCATCAATCTGGGATTTTAAGAAAAACACAACACTTCTTAAGACATTAATAATCGTGCTATGCTTTAAATTAGAACTGTATCTTAATATTACAGATGGGCAATATTGATGTTGTTTGGTGCCCAGCTCCAGTATTACAGTCATATTTTAATTATCCATAGCTTCTTGTCACTACCTTAATGATAAGTTAGCAGAATATGGCTCTCAGACAACTGCCAATAAACACGTTGTAATAAATATTAATATTTAAAAGAAACAAGTGTGACGGCCAGGTTCACATACATGATACTTTACAGTTTTACATGTTTTAAACCTCAGCGTTGGTGAGATTTGAGCTTTACTGGCCTCTCAAAATTCCTCTTAAAGTGTTACTCAGTGCCGTGAATGTCAACTACTTCAGCTGCTAGTGAGGGAGGCTGTGAGCCTGTCTGCAGTGGCGCTGTGTGAACTACAACACTACTGCTGGTATTGATACTGTTGTAAATTAGTATATAATCAAGTGGCAATATATAGTTTTCTTCCCCTAATCTCTAACGCTACCAAAAGTAAAGAAAAAACAAAGAAACAAAGAACCAAAAAAAGACTGCAGGTGACCTTTTGGAGCATTTTTCAGTGCAGCTATACAATCTCTTATAGGAATGGAAAAAAACCAGAGTAACAATGAACTGATCATTTCATAGAAAGTGATTAAATAGCGACACAAAATGGTGCGCCTGTTGAACCGGCTCATTTTATGTTTTTCCTTGATTACAAAAAACAAACAAACAAAAAAAGATAAATAATAAGCTCCTACATTTAGGCATTTGGCAGTGTGCTGTAGTCTGTCTGCATAATTTTGATGGACCTCTGCTGGAGTGTTTTGCTGCACTCAAAGTGAAGAGACATGATGATGATGCGAGCTGAAAAACTGTTTTTTCCCTGCAGTGGCCAGCAGATGGGTGCTGTCTACTCCATCCTGGCAATCCTCCTGTATGAGGAGAGCTCAAGAAATCCAACCATTAAACACACAACAGATGGGACATTTTCCATCTTCCGCCCAGCTCTCATTAAGCAGCCAAACAACATATAGTGTGGCTGACGAGTGCAGGCATGTTTTCTAATTTGACACCAAGAAGGGGGAAAAAAAAGTCTGGGAAGGAGTCCTGCTTCACAGATATAATTAAGGTTGTTTAACTTGTCAACATGGGGAGATGAAACCATTAGAGGTTTTGAAGAACTACACGTTTTGTGTGTGTGCTATGGATCATATTGAGAGAAACCTGTAATGTAATGTGGGGCATCTCTGCAGTATTGAATGACAGACTGTGTAAAGCACCAGTTTTAGTTATCTAATACTAGACGTACCATAATAACTTTTTAAGATGGTCAGCGCTATGTGTGAGTAGGTGCTCATAAACATCGGTCATATGGACCTGGTTTGGGTTTAGGCAGTCGGAAGTTGAGCTGTTCAGTCATTTTGACATACAGAAGAAATAATATATCGCGATATATATCATTACTGCACATGCTTCAAATTTTACTGCAATATGGATTTTAGGCCATATCGCCCTAATGCAGATCATTGGTGGAATAGCGTTGTACGCATGTTTCAGTGTTTACTATTCTTGTTGGGACACTTAGTGTTAACCGGAGTTTGATTGTACATATGTGCAGCTATGCTCACTGTGTTCACTCGAGTGCCAAAGACAAACTTCTGTTAAGGGAGACAACAAAGGCTAATCTAATTCTCGCTCTCATTTTGCCAATCTTTGCTTTGCCAAGTCAAGTGAGAAATGGTGCATTTTAGGCCTGAGGTAATCAAAGCTAAGGGTTAGGACAGATGGTGTTTGGAGGGCTGTTTACTAGAAGGACAAGTTGCTGTTGACTTTGGGAGAAATGGTGGGAGGGGGTGACTGACACACCATCCTGCCTACATGACTCAGTGGGAGTCATTACTGCAATGGGCCTAATTACCTTCAGGCCTAATCTGTGTTTAAAAACCTGCTGCTTATTGCTTTTAATTACCCACAAGTGTTGGAAGAAGATTGAAATGCAAGGCTGGAGCATTTGTCTCTTGTGTTTCTGCATTTGCCATGTGCATGAGAGAGAGAGAATATATGCAGGAATGTTTACAATATGCCACCTTTTCAAGCTTCTCACACCTAGTTGTAGGTACTGTGAAGTTTGGAGTCTCCTGCACTCTGTCGATTGAAGGCTTTTACTTCCCTCATTCTCTGCAGCACAAGTGTTTTTGACAGCCCAGTATTCTCTCTGTTTTTTTTTTTTATCATCCCACAAAATACACATTCATTTAAAATGTTAGTCAGTCAGTCAAGTTAAAACACTCAGCTCGCTCTTTCTTCTTGCCTAAAATAATGAGGGCAGATTCTCACTTCTTTAGATTTTGGTTTGACAAGATGAGGGAAATGTTATCTATAGAACTTACTCATGATTAATATATGATCCCGAGGCTGTTTTGTGCCGACCATCCTTGGGGTATGCAATGTGATCAAAGTTGATTCTTGCAGGTACTGGAATATATGCTCATAGTAACTTGGAGAAGAAAACAGTGAAAGTACACACACACACACACACACACACACACACACACACACATGAAAAAAGTTTGGGAAGTTCTATTAAAAGCAGCAGTGTAGAGCAGTAGGATGTTAGAGCCTTTCCAGTGTACTGTTAATGTTGGTGTTTTGTCTTTAGGGGTCCTGGAATTTTGGGATGTTAGAGAGACAAGTGTGTGATTTGCAATGTGGGTTGCCTGTCTGAACTGCAGGACATATTTCTGGTTTAAAAACTTGCAATATTCTCTTGAGGAAGACCAACACCTGAGCACCACTTGCTGTAACACAAAAACTGTATTATTGTAGGGTAGCTTTCATCTGTAAGAGTCATTTTCTTAAAGCTGTTTGGACCTCTAATGCATCAAGACTGGAAGGGTTTTTTTTGGGAAATCACCACCAACTAAAGCCAGATTGCATCTTAGAAAGCTTATGCCAGAGTTGTAAGATCAGGCATTTGGGTCAATAAACTAACCACTAAAGCAGTCCATTCAGACATGATTTCCTGCATACTCTAATAAGATTTCATTGTGGAAATATTACCGCTTGGGTAAACCTCTGAATTCCTGGCATCTCTCTACAGCCTATTTGTCTCCAATTTCATGGAACCTCCAGGGTTTGCCACACATTCAGAGGATTGCCCTGCTTGTGAAGCTGATCAGACTAATCTCCTTTCTTTCATCAACAATGAGCTGGGTCGAATGACCCAACAGACTCTAGCTAAACAGTGGTTATTTTTAGAACAGGTACAGATCAATCAAATGTGATTTTTACAGTTCTCATAAAAGTAACTTTTCAATTCTGTATTGTAGTAAATAGGTAAATTGTGTTAACAGGGAGTCATTAGACAAATTCCAAACAGCAGGGCGTCTTACCGTTAGTCCTCAGTTACAGAGAACTGAGCAAAGAATAGTTAAAAACTTTGTGAAGAAAAAATGATCCATAAATTGTCTCCGCTTGCCTTTCTGTAAGAGTCACCACACGCCACTGATCTCTATAAATCCAACACTTGCCTCAGGTGTGGTTTTAAGGATAAATATCTCTTATAGTATGTTAAGTTTTACATATTTGTTTTAAATAGGATTGTTTTAGGACAATGACAGGACAAGGAGTCTGACAAAGCAAAGTAGTTAAAGACTTCAAAGGTTTGGCAAATCCTTTGCATTGATTTGCAGCATTGACCAGAACAACAATATAATGAGGACAGATCAGCAGCATTTATTGCTAAAATTTGCTTGCCGAATAACCAAAAAACCCTTTAGGCAGTTAAAATCAGCTGAGAAGCAACATCAGAGAAGAGAATCTCAGATGAAGGTAAGAAATAGTGGTTTTACACCCCCAGGGTCTTTATGGATAAGGCGGAGATGGGCAGGAGGAAGGATGTGCAATAGATGGTCAAAAGGTAAAGTGAAGCACATGGGCAGATAGATTATTGGAAAAGAGAGTGGTGTTGACAGCATGGGAGAACAAAAGTGATGAAGACAACTGAGCAGCAAGATTAGCACCTATGACCAAAAAGATTAGGGACTCCTTATTGACCTTACAGAAGACAGAAGTACAAAACTGTAGCGGGGGGATTTTAAAAGACTAGAACATCATAATTAGAATAATAAACCACTAGAAGATAGATTTATCTATGTTGTCTGGCTGCTTCTATTGTGACACTTGGCAACTAAATTGTTGTCTTTCTCCTCTTTTCAGAAAATGTTTGTTTTTTAAAGAGGAGACTAAATGACTCAACGGACCCATTAGTGAAAAATATGCCATTAAATTGGCTTCTTTTAAGCATCCATTAAAACAAGTTTATTGAGAGCCCTTTCTGAATCAACAGAAACACCAGAAACATAAAATTATGTTCAGGCCTCAGGAACATTTCACAGCAGTGTTTCAGTCTGATTTCACATAATCACGTATTGCTGTGTCACTAATTTTTCTTTGTTGCTTGTTTCCCTGTACTCACTTCAGCCCTCTTGTTTACCTTCTTCAGCTCAGTGTAACATTGCCTGAGACTACAGGCAACAAACAGGCCCTATAAACTGGTGGAAAATGTTTGTATTTCTCTCCTCTGTGAGGTGACAAGTCAAGAGTCTCTTTTGCTGTGGCCGTCGCTCTCTAGCTGGCCCTTTTTGTTCTGAGGATAGAACAGTAGTTCACTGATATGTGTTTTGACCCACCCTGTGTTCTGCTGTCTGGTGTTTGACATAGACAGAAAGCCGATGCTGTGAAATCGAATGCAGTGGGTGAGCTCTCAGCAGGAGGCCAAAACATTAGCTATTAGCAGCAGGCGACAGACGCCTGTTCTCCATCTCTGCCATACTGAATTGAGGTGCATCTCTTCTGCGTTTTCCAACATCTCTTCCACCATATTGGTCCGTCATTTTGTTTTATCTTTCTGCGTTTTAAAGTGTTTCATCTCCTGCAGTGTCATCAGCGGGTGTGATTACGTGCAAAAACGATTGGCTCTGCCGAGGTCTTATTAAATTCAAGTTGTTTACAGGACCAGTCGAGTCACTGCGATTGAGTTTTCCAGTTCCCATGAATAAAAGAGGAGACAGAGATATATTTTTTTAAGTTGTTTGATGTTTAGAGAGAACAAAAGTAGAAGAAAAAGTATGTAAAGATTGAAGTACCACCAATTGTGGGAGAAGTCAAGGTGGCTGATCGTTCTTCCCCATCCCCGAACAACAGGACAGTGATATCAAACACACATCACCATTGGTTTTGGAATGAATAAAACAGGCTAACATTAAGGTTCTTGAATGGCCTTTTCTTGGCCAAATTGGTAGAGTTATTTTAAATTGGTTGGTTTTTTGGCAAGAGGCATACTCATAAGCAGAGTGTTAAAATGTTTGCACTGAAGCACCGCAGCAATTTCCTAATGTTGTAAACCTGCTCAACATTTGGCAATAAACCCCATTCTGATTCTGAAAATGTCTTGTCAAAACTAGAAGACAGAAGCTTGTTGATGGGCACCAAAGGCATCTGGTCAAGGTGCAACCTGCTAAGGCAGCGGTCCCCAACCTCCGGGCCTTGGACCGGTACCGGTCCGTGAGTAGTTTGGTACCGGGCCGCAAGAGTTGAGGCCCAGGTCTGAAATGTATGGTTTTCAGGGTTTTTATCGGTTTTCAGGGTTTTTTTGTTATTGTTTTTATTGTTAACTCGGTTTTCCTGAGTCTTTTCACGTGTGTTATGAATAAATCTTTTTTTCGGTACCGGTACTAGTTTTATTTTGTTGTATTTATCCGCGACACCTTAAAGGCCGGTCCGTGAAAATATTGTCGGGCATAAACCGTTCCGTGGCGCAAAAAAGGTTGGCGACCGCTGTGCTAAGGGATATTTAACCAAATATCCCATAGCTGATATTCATGCCTGTATGTATAATAAAAAACAAACAAACAAACAAACCCTGGGATCCTGGAAGAGCAGTGTGAAGAAGGCCCACTACATCATAAATGACTCCTTTCCAAACCACAAACAATTCACTGTGTTTCCCTCTGGGAGGTGGTACAGGCTCCAATCCCAAACCAGCTTCTTCCACACAGCCAATAGACTGCTAAATTCTGGACAATAGCAACACACACAAAGTTTTCTGGTGGTTTTTGTTTTGTGTATACACACACACATACACATTTATTTATTTATTTTGCAAAGGGTTCTCAATATTCTTCTCAGTGCTGCCTAGTTCAGGATTTTAATATGGCAGTGTAGGGGATTGACTCCCTTTTGGAGCCAACCTTAAGTGGCCTCTAGAGATGTCGTTTCTGGCACTTTGGGATTGGCTTCATTTTTCAGCCCTTGAGGTTGCCACTAGGAAAAATCAGAAATATTTGCAGAAGGAGCTTTTTTGCCAATATGCTTTTGTTTGCAGATACAGATATTTGTAATGTAATACATCTTTCTGTACTATTTATTTTGTTTGTATTGTTGTATTTAAATGTTCTTGCTCATATGGGCCTTTGGCTATAGAAAAAACTGTCCTACTACTGTACAGTAGTTGGATCAAATCCATTAAAACCAGTTAACCCACATTGGATTTGTTATAGAAAAATATCAAATATTTGGTGATTGTTGATATCTTTATCCTTTAAAACTATCGTAGAAACATTTGGTTTGGCATACTTTGTCAATGCAGTACTTTTCATTATATTATCCCAGTTAAGTTCATGCACAAAATTCATTCATTTCATTTCATTTCATTTATTTGTTCATTTTCAGGCACAACAAATACCTATATTGAACATAAAATGCACAAAACAAAAAACAAAAATTGCCTGAAAAAGGAGTGGGACGAAGAAAACTTATTAAATCCCACCCCTATACTCACTCATCAACAAAAAAAACAAACTTCCCGCAGCTACGCCCATCATTGCATACAGACCCATCAACAGCCCTGGGCACATACAAGCATCTAAACGGCAGCTCGCAAACAACAATTAGAGCCTTCATAACTGAATACAGAATATATAAATTATAAATTGCATTACCACAGGTAACAGGCAGTAATAACTACAAGTAACAAACACACATACATATACGTACACACACATGTACATATATGTACATACATACGCACACTTTTTTTTTTTTGGAATCCATACCAGCAATGGTAAGAGAACAGACATTACAGAGCACACTAAAAGCATCATTGAGTATACTGTGACCAGACCAACTGTTTGTAGAGAAATTTAAATCTATGAATATTTTTGCATTGTTTCAATTGTAAACTCAGACTGTTCCAGATTTTCACACCACATACAGACACACAAAAACCTTTACGGGTTGTTCGAGTTCTGGGTAATTTGAATTCTCCAAAGCCTCTCACATTATAAACCTTTTCTCGAATTTCAAATCTAGTTTGTAAATTTGCCGGTAAAAGTTTAGTAAAAGCTTTATACAAAATTATGGATGTATTGTAATTAACCAGATCCTGGAATTTAAGTAACTTTGCCTGAAGAAAGAGTTTGTGAGTATGATCTAGATAACCAGCCTTGTGAATAATACGCAGTGCTTGTTTCTGTACTGTGACTAATGGATTAGTTGTATTTTTATATGTATTTCCCCACACTTCCACACAATATGTAAGATGTGGAAGAACCAGGGTACAGTACAGAGTACGAAGTGCATCTTTATCAAGGAATTGTTTCACTTTGTTCAAAACTGCGAGGCTTCTGGAAATTTTGGTTTTTATGTGTCTGACGTGGGGTTTCCATGAAATTTTATTATCAATTACGACTCCCAAAAATTTGTTTTCACTCACATCATCAATTGGTACACCTTCAATGATAATTGGTAATTCTACATTATATTTTAAATTACCAAAAAACATTGCTTTAGTTTTATTTATATTTAATGATAATTTATTTATGTCCATCCATTTTTTTTATTAATTTTAGCTCCCTGTTTACGGTCATTACAAGATCAGTATAATCATCGCTACTGAAAAATATGTTGGTGTCATCTGCGAACAGTATGAGTTTAAGTACTTGAGAAACATCAAAAATATCATTTATGTATACATTGAAAAGTTTTGGTCCCAACACTGACCCTTGGGGAACACCACATGTAATACCAAGTTTCTCTGAATGGTAATGCCCAATGCTAACATATTGTTCCCGACCCGTTAGGTAACTTTTTAACCAGTTACCAGCTTTCCCTCGAATACCATATCTTTCCAATTTATCCAATAATATTGAGTGATTGATTGTGTCGAAGGCCTTTTTGAGATCAACAAAAATACCAACTGCATATTTATTTTTATCCAGTGTATCAGTAATTTCTTCTACTGCCTCAATTATCGCCATTGAAGTGGTTCTTTGCGTTCTGAAACCATACTGACCAACATTTATTATTTGATGTTTTTCAAGGAATTTTTCTAATCTTGAATTAAAAAGGTTTTTCTAGAATTTTTGAGAATTGAGGCAGTAGAGAAATAGGCCTATAATTGGTAAAACTGTGTTTGTCATTACTTTTATATAGTGGTATTACTTTCGCAATTTTCATTTTTTTTGGAAAACAACCAGACTGAAATGATAAATTACAGATATATGTTAAGGGACTAGCAATATTCAGAATAACCTGTTTAACTACAGACATATTTATGTCATGATAATCCATTGAAGACTTACTTTTACATTTTAATGTGATATTTATTACTTCTTGCTCATTTGTAGCTGAGAGGAACAGTGAAAAGGGATTTGATTTTATATTACTGATATTTTCATTTTTATGACACGGGATGTCTGCTGCTAGTTCAGGGCCAACATTTATGAAGAATTTATTGAACCCATCGACAATATTACTCATGTTGTGATTTTCACCATTTGCATCAGTAAAATATTCAGGATATGATGTTCCAGAAGATCCTTGTTTAATTAAGTTGTTTAACACATCCCAAGTTCCTTTTATATTGTTTTTATTTTCATATAATCTTCTTCTATAATAAAGTTGTTTGCTCGTTCTTATAATATCAGTCAATTTATTTCTATATGCTTTATATCTTTGTTCCACTTCTTTTGTTTTTACTTTGATGAACTGTTTATACAGATTGTTTTTCTTTTTGCAAGCATTAATAATTCCTTTTGTGAGCCAAGGACTTTTTATCTTTTTTTTCTTTGTCATGTGTTCGTTTACAGGACAATGTTTATTGTACCACATAGTAAAAATATCTAGAAAATTATCATAAGCCTTGTCCACATCTGACTCTTCATACACCGAATTCCAATCTTGTTGTGCTAAATCGAAATTGAAGGCATGAATTGCTTCTTCATTTATTGTTCGCTATGCTATCATGATCTTGGTATCTATTTTTTTAAAAATCACAGTCACACAAAGTAAAAACTGGTAAGTGGTCAGTTATATCACAGACAAGCAGGCCACTATTAATTTGGAAATCCATGACATTAGTAAAAATGTTGTCAATAATAGTGGCGCTATGTGAAGTTATTCTGCTTGGCTTTGTTATTGTTGGATATAGTGATAAGCTGTACATCGTGTCAGTAAAGTCATCAATGGCTTTTAACCTTGTTGGATTTAGCAAATCAATATTAAAATCACCACAGATAAATTATAAATTATAACTGACGCGCTTATAAATGTAGACAGTCTAGCAAACATTCTGCCAAAATCTTTGCGGTTGCCTGTGCTGCATAACCCATCCTGTTAAGCGCTGCACATATTTAAACATGCCGTGGGCTGAAGGCTGCTCAAAACAATATAATCATCATAAAAAGGGGGGAAATTATTTCCATTGATGGAGCCAGATGCTGTTGATTTCATGGCTCCCTGAAATGTATTTTGCTTAGAATCAGCACGATAATCAGACAATTAGGAGGCTGATTGAAGTGAGCCCCAGGAGGTGAAAGTGAAACTACTGGAAAAGATATTCTGACACCCAGTCTGACTTGCTCAGGTACCTCAAACGGTTCACCAGTGCTTTCCCATGTAGGAAAATGTTTTACACTGTCACTGAATTGTATTATTGAGTCAGAAAAAGTATTGTGATCCAAGAAACAAACCTTAAAATCTCTAAAACACTTTATTTATGATATTGCTTTACAATTTTCTGCAGGGTTTGGTATAATTTTCTCAGATATAGGTGGAGAGCAGGGGAAGCAGGATTTGGGCGTAGCTACCTATAGAGATGAAAATCATTTCCAAGATTGCAGGTTTAGTGTGTGGTTGAGTATTTATCCTGCTCAGCTTTAATCCAAGACTTTGTACCACACCACTTTTCCTTTCCTTTGACTGCACGGGCTAACATTCAGTATTTCACATTACAACCACTGCACTTAGTGAACATGACCAACAACTATAGTTTAGCTCAATAATTTGTGTGTAAAGATATTTAATACATGGGGATTAGCCAAGGAGTTCTGAGCACATCTTAATCCACATGGAGGAGAAAAAAAAATTTCTAAAAAAAATAATTCAGTGATTATCCTTCAAAGTATGTGACAGTGGTAAGTTGCATTAATATCCTGTTTCAGCATTTCTCTCTAATGTTGACACATGCATTGTAAGAGATAGAAGCACACTTTGAAGTCTGTCAGCTCCTTTATCCTGTTATATATCAAATGCAAGTATTTGTCCTCTTGATAATCCCTGTGAAGCTGCTATTCTGCTGTAACACTTGAATGCTAGACCAACTCTCTGCTGTACGTTAGTATTCAAGACTGTGGAACATTTTATTATGGGGGGAAGAGAAGGGAAACAAAGTACAAACACGTTTTTCCTCCCTGTATTTATTTCCTTTTTTTTTTTTAAACATTTTTTTGTATTCTTGTACTGTATTTGTGTTTATTCACACTTCATTTATCATTTCATGTTCAAATGGAGAACTTAAGTTTTAATTTAAAAGCAAAAGACATGGGCAGAGGTTTTTAATTAAAAAAAAATCCATGCATTATAAATAGTTTAGTATAATATTTGACATTATTACTTGCTTCAAACATGGTTTTTTGTCATAAGCATTTTTTTTTTTTTTAAACTTCTTGTCTTCTCTCACCACTGGTCATGGCAGGTGGCCGCCCCTCCCTGAGTCAGTTTCTGCCGGAGGTTTCTTCCTCATAAAAGGGAGTTTTTCCCCTCCCACTGTCGCCAGAGTGCTTGCTCATATGGGTCCATATGATTTTTTATAAAGCATCAAATCACAACAAGAGAAAAACCCAACAGAGTTGAATTGAAAAGTCAGTCAGTATGTTCCAATTCTACGTCTGGATGCAGTCAACATGCATTACAGATGCTTTCTGTAAATATGGAGCGGACATGTATCCTGTCAGATGCCTAGTATGCGTGATTAGCCAAAACAAGACTTAGAGTTTGCTAACCCTATTTTTGCTTTACTGTGAAGGTGAAATTCAAATGTTTGACACGGTACATTAACTGTATACTCTAAACTAGAGATGGACCGATCCGATATTACGTATCGGTCCGATACTGACGTAAATTACTGGATCGGATATCGGAGAGAAATAAAAAATGTAATCCGATCCATTAAATATCACAAAAGCTCCTCACAACACTTGCTCTCTCTTGTTTGTTTTTTGCCCACTTTGCACTAGAGAGAGGAAACCAGCGGCTGAACAACAGCAGCACGTTTAACCTTGATAAGCTGTTGTTAGATTTTTTTTTGGTATTACTTTATATACCAGGATCTTTTTCTACGCAGCTGACGGCTGGTAACTGGGCAGGGGCGGATGTAGCAAAGTTTTGACAGGGGGCCAGGTGGGGCATTAACAGGGAAGAGGGGGGCACAAAGACATACTTTTCTTTCTTATTCTCATTTAAAATGTCTAGCTTTTAATAAATAATTATCTGAATCTTACACCCAAAGTTTTAATCTGATGTAAAATATATAGAAGTCCATTACTGTATATAGTAACTGTTAAGTCTAATATACCCTAGTAAGCTATAGTACTTTTTCCTTTGGAAAGATACCATCTGTGCAGTCTGCAATTCTGTAGAAGAAAGATGATGAATCTATTTAATTATTCTTGAAAAATAATTTTATTCTGTGCAATTTTTTTTTCCACACTGCATCAAATTAAAGTTGATTACGTCGATTAAGCATCATGAGGTGGTTCCCTATTTTTTTTTTTTTTTTTTTTGCTGGGAGTTTGCAACCATAATAGTTAGAAATATAAAGCAACCTAAGTAATCTTTACAATACCAGAATAGGAAGGATGGAGTAGGTTTAAGTTTATTAGATTGATCAGTATTGCTGAACTATGAAATATTTTGGGTGCAGTGTATTGTTTTACATACAGGTATAACAGAATAGCTTTAGTGTTGTTGTTTATTTAAAATTGAGTATGAACTTATACAAAATGCAGCAAGATATAAAAAAAAAAAAAACACTATCGGATTCATATTGGTATCGGCAGATATCCAAATTTATGATATCGGTATCGGACATAAGTGTTATCGTGCCATCTCTACTCTAAACATGATTTACAAAAATGGTGCAAACTTGTCCATGACAAGGTGTTTTGTTTTGGCCTAAGGTAATTTCAACATTTGTGTTCATTTAAGTTGGTAACAGCGGACAGCTCTCCAGCTAAGTACTTTTAGCTTTGCGCATTACAAGGAAAAGAAAAAACCCAACAAAACTCATTATGCGTCTCTGTGTCTTTACAGTTATACCTACTACTAATGCACAATTTTTCCTCCTCCTGTGTCCCCGTGCAGTAGAATCACATATCAGACACTGAAGTTGGACATTTTTCTTTAGTTGTGGCATCAAACTGAAGGGCATTTCAGAATAGCAAGGTCACATTGAAAAATTTCCTCAGCAAAAAAACAAAAAGGAAAATGAGCAGTGAATACTGATGTCATGCTTCAGCAGCAGTTAAATAGCACATCTAGCTTTAAAATACACCCCAGAAATCAGACAGTTCACTCACTCATACCTCCTCCTTAAAGGCCGCCGAGTTGCAGGTGCGCCTGTAATGCACATTCTTTTTAAAGGGAATTCAGGGACTGACTGCGCTTCACTTGAATGCACACTAAGAGAAATCCAGCAGTGCTTGCAGTTATTTTTTACTACTTTAATTCCATCTTCGATACTGTATATAATTTTGATTTAGGAAAAATATTCCTTCTCCCTTTTTTCCATTCCACTGCCATCTGAAAATCACCTTCTGCCTTACGTCTGAGTGGCTTGATGTCTGTCCTTTTCATTATAAATGTGTTTCTTCCTGCCACATTTATTATTCACTGTGCATGTGGCACAGTCTTCAGCCTCACAGTACGCCTTAGCTGTATTTAAAACATCCACATTAAAAAAAAATAAAGCTAATAAAGGTTTTAATAAAAGGTTTTAAAGTCCTCGTTTGGGTCACACTGTTGCGATCCATGAATCAGACCTTACAGGGCAGGATCAGTCACCAAGCGCTCTGACCTCATAGGCACGGACAACCTTATTAACAGCACTGTTACTCAACAAGTCAGGAGTTGTTTTGTTATCTGCATAATGGCAAAATTGGCTGCAATACTGAAGCAGGATTTCTTGCTGCTTTTTTTGTTTTTGTTTTTGTTTATCACAGTCAGCCAGTTTGAAGTGGGCATCCTCATCTGTAAGGATTTACGAGCCGCAATTTAATTGGAGGGAATTAGTGAACATTTAGCTTCTAATATCCATCAAATTAATCTCTAACTCTGTGTTTCTCTTCCCTCTTCTCCCTCTCCCAGGAAATCCAGAATGGCTTCCGGGATTAACCTCTGCTCTTCATAGATCTACCCAGAAGTTCACGTCCATGTGTACAGCCTTTCTTAGTCGGGGAAATTCCATAATGTAAATGTATATCACTTTGGGTCATGAACCTTAGAGGATCCTCCCGGACCATCCCATCTATAGTTTGGATTTAGATTCCTCTTTTGCTGGGACTACTGCACAGGTCTGCAGCGGTGGCTGTAGGTGGCAGCTGCAGCGGCGGCGGGAGGACCTTGCCACCTCGAAACGCGGGGATAACTTTACAAAAGCACACGCCACCATGAGGATATCCACCACCTCTTGTCTGTGTCCCTTTCTGGTCTGCCTCTGTTTCATCCAGAGGTGCTCTGGGGCGAGCCATCACGTTCCTACCAAAGTGCCCTCCAAGAACCAGACCAAACTGGCTAATGGGGAGACGGAGGTGCACCACAGGCCTAAGCGTGGATGGATCTGGAACCAATTCTTTGTTTTAGAAGAACACATGGGACCAGATGCACAGTATGTGGGAAAGGTAGGGTTTTTATTCAATTGACTGAAACGTGGAGGAAAAAAAAGGGAAAAAAAACACTATTTTTATCTCAGGGAACTTGCTTTTAAATGCTTACTTGACATTTTTCTCCCCCCCTCCCCCATTTTCTTTATTATTTTATAACAGTTTACAAAAGGAGCAAGCTGTTTTATTGCTGTGTTGGCATTATACATGTGCCCCCCACTACACCAAATCCCTTGTCTTCTGATGTGAAATATTCAGGTCTCATTTGTAAAGGTGTGTAGTTCTGACATTATGATGTCCAACCAATTCTGTCATGATAATGTCCAAAAATGTGCTCTTCTCTGGAGTTAATGAGTGCCTCTCAGCATGCCTACAACTCTGGGAAGCCAGCTATGCGCAAGAGTGGATTAAGGCTGAAAGTGAGAGTAGCCCTCTACATCAAGCCATCTTTGAAGTGAAATATTAGATTTGGTTTCTCTGTGGGAAATAAACCCAGATTTGATCAGATGGTGGGAAATTAACCACTTCAGTAAGAAATTGGACACTGGCACAGTAAGCTGGGATGCCTCGTCGTTGGAAATGTTACAAGTGCCACCGGAGTGTCAGAGTGACTGATATCCCTCACAGTGGAAAACATAGTAGTGGGTGTTCTTCCTGGTTGTGCAAGGTATGATGCAGCCTAGTGTTGGCGTTTGGTTGTGACTTTTCTGTCAGCTCCACAATAAGCCACAGGGAGCTGGTTAAGTCCTCTGCTTGCAGATTGCCTGCCCTTATCTCCTGAAATGTGAAAATGTGTTTCTCCGCTGCAGTGATCATTATTCTAGGCACTCAGGCACAGACTAATCCTCAACTGCGCTCTGAGAAAAAGGGAATGAGAAAGGCAGAACGCTTCTCTGACTCCACATATGTCTGTATTTCAACAATGGTACTATTTGAAGGGGGAAAGAAAGGAAAGAGGGATGACATGCTTGGACAAAGGGTGAGATGGGGAAAAAAAAAGCATCAGCAAATATCTCTTTCAACCTTAAATGTCTGCTATTCGTGCCAATCTGGGATCTTTATTGTTGAAAAGTTTTCTTTTTTCCCCTAATATATTGTAAAATCCCACATCGGCACTCCCAGAAAACCAAAAATATATAATCCTTATCATCGATGAGGCATCGCATCCTTAGTAGAAGCAGTAATAAACAATAGCTGCACCATATCTGGGGCACCGGTTTGTTGATGCACTTACTGCATAAACATGGTTACTTTTATATTAAATTTGTCCACTGCTTTGAAGTTCACGATTGTTAAGTTTGCTGACTGCTCTGTGCTAGATCTGCTGCTACCTTAAGGGTACTCTTGTTCTGCGTGTTCACTCTGTGTTTGTGTGAGTGTTTGTATATGTGTGTGTGGAGGGTGATGCTGATGAAAGCAAAGTAAACACAAACAGCTAATCCTGGATGATAATAAAGCACTGAGAAGAAACATAAACATTATTAAGGAGTCAATTTGACATGCATGTTTAAAGAGATGAGGTCTCCAGATGGTAAGCACAAAAACATTTAATTATGTGGGTTGAGACAAGTGTGCAGTGTCCTAATGTGGCCAGGAGACAGAATGACCCTTAATTAGACAAAGACAGGAGAGGAGGAGGAGGAGGAGGAATGCACTTGGCAAATTTTTTTTTTTTTTTCTTTTTCCCCCTTTGCTTGATTAAAAAACTCTGGACGTTAGCAAGCAGCAAATGAGCAGCTCCACTGCAGGGAATTGCCAACACTCATTTAAAAATGTAAAATTTGAAACAGACGTTCTGTGATCATTAAAAAATTCAGATAAAGTCATTGCATGGTCAAAAACCCCCAAAACAAAACAAAGAAAAAAACCACAAAAAAAAAAAAAAAACCCGCCGCTTTGTGCTAGGACATCTACACAGTCAAACATACGTGTCTATCGCATTATAAGATTTGGCCTTTGACAGTCAGATACCTCAGGTGAACTTTTTATCAATACTTTCACATACGACAGCATAGAGAGACGCCTGGGAATAAGTGAAACAGCCAGTCTGTCAAGAACATTTTAATCCCCCGAGGTATCCTATAATCCCCAGTGACACCTTTCTGGGGGGGTTGATGCATTTGGAAAATGACAGCTTCGTGCATGAGTGAGACGCAAATGCTTGGCAGGGGACAGGGCTTGTCCAGAGAGTAGACAGGAGACAACCCATTCTCCCAATGGGAGGTGCAAATGTATCCATGTCAGTCAGCTCAGCAGGCTGCTTTGAAGTCGTAAGACGGGTACAGATTGGACCGTAATTTTTTGAAAATGATGGAAATCCCCAAACCCTGAATACAGTATATGAGTGAAGCTTCACTGACTACTGTGACGTAGTGGAAGCTGTTGGAACCAGATCCCCTAGTCAGGAAATAAAAAACTTCAAATGAGTTTCACTGGGTATGCGCCTGCCGCTAAATTATACCTTAAATAATGCGATATTTGACGGAGTGGGAGCTCCAGCCCAAACTAGAGGGAGCACCAGTTGTCTTATCCTGTGTTCATTTGCAGAGCAAAGTGGCAACCTCTAAGATGGCTAAATGTTTTATTCATGCATCTAAAAATGGATTGTGCTTTGACAGAATCAGGCAACTGTCTTGTTGTATGTATAGTAATAGCGCAACAGTGCGAAGAAGAAGAAGAAAAATAGCAAAGTAAAGTTTTTACATAACATTTCTTTTCATCATCATTCTTCACAAGGGCGTTCAGATGTTTTCAGCATTAAACCATTGAAGCGAAGTAACAAGAGAAATTTCACAGCCAGCATCTCACCATTAAGCTGCGCTGTTGGAAACTTTCTAAAAAGGGCAGAAAAATATTCAGCAACCACTGAGAAATATTTAGGGACACAGTCATCCGCAAGAGCGAGGATGTGTGTCTGTATGCATGCAAGAGCGCTAAAGATGCACTTTTCAGTATTGATTGCACTAAAATTACTGTTCAGATGTTGATAAAACATGCACGGATTGACTGGCCACCTTGAGTTGATGTAGGTATAAATGTCAGCTGGGTTTGCTTTCAGCCTGATCTGTGACACCAAACTTGCAGAGCTGATAGTGCGCTATTAATGACATGTTAAAAGCTGAAATACCTTCGTCTTTGATGTGCCTGTTAATTCAAAACTGAAATATTTTCCATCCATATGCACATCAAATAGATTTTTAGGAGCTGCACAGTGAATAATTTAGAACAGCAGCATCATATTTATAGTCCTACTTGATTTATTTACAAATCAAGTAGAAACTTATCTGAAGCTTTCTGGGCCGCGTTCCAGGAAGCAGGTTTAGTGAAGAGTGTATTAACCCTGAGATGAGGGAAACTCTGAGTTTTCCTTTAAAAAGAAAAACTTAAACTTTGATTCCCTTAATGAAGCAACAGACCAGGTCAACCTAACCTGCTCGCTGGCAAGCTTTCTTCAAAAAAACAAAAAAACAAAACAACAACAACAACAAAAAAACCTTGACTCCTCCCCTCCTGATGCACCTAAGCTAAGCGATTGATATTTGGAGTCATTTCATCATTCTTCAGAGCGCATTAATTTGCATCCGTTTATGCTCAGGTTAGACATTAGCTTGTTATTTTCATTCGTCCATTTGTGTTCCCTCTGCCTATACAGTTAAGGGTTGCAATGTGACAGCCTATGCCAGCGGTCACAGGGCGAGAGCCAGGGTGCACCCTGGACAGGTCTCCAATCTGTCGCAGGGCTAACACACAGAGACAACCGTTCACGCTCACATTCACACCTCAAGTCCGTTTAGAATCAGCAGCTGGCCTAACATCAGTTCCTCTACACTGAAACATTTACTGTTTCCTATTGTAGGAATCTTTTTTTTTTTTTTGTGATCAGCAACACTCACAGATTGGATCTTGGAGATGATGTGAACATGAGTCATGTTTCTAAAACTGGATTAAAAGCAGAGTTTTAATGTTTCATCTTAAAAACATGCTGGCACGATGAAATACAGTAAAATGCTGGGCAACATTTTTAAATATATGTTGTCTGAAGTTTGAACCTCCACATCTCCAGGAAATCAACTAAATGAGTCTTACTGGTTCTGAAAGTCACAGACCTGTAAGTAAACTGGTTAATCCCACAGTAAACTGGGATTACAGCTACATTTATTAACTATAATAAATGTAAAGTTGATAAATGATGACTGCATGGCACTGAATAAAAGGACATCATCATCATCCACACAGACATGGATTCATATTCCTCTCTCCACTGGATTAAAAATTAAGGTGTTGCTTTTTATTTACAAGTTGCCATGGTGAATATAGGCAATAAGTTCCATTGATAACGATCCTTCCCCCCCCATTAGTCATGGATGCACTTAACTCCGGTCGAACACATTCACAGCTGTTTGAACCAAATCTGGTTAATGCAGCATCTTAAGTTAGACTCCTTGTTGAACAATTTGCTGGTTTTATTTACCAATGTTTGAGCAGAAGCCTGTACTATAAAGGCAATATTTCACCCCGAGCAGGTAACTTTTTTAATAAAATTTTATAAAATAGTCAATTATGATAAGTCTGTCGCTTACAGTGTCTGCATTTTTACCAGTTTTGCTTCCTGGCTTCGAATAGGTTTAGCTTTATTAGCGCGCGCACACACACACACACACACACACACACACACACACACACACACACACACACACGTGTTAAAGCCTGGGCTGACTTAGATTCATGTCACGGCTTATTCTGACTGCAGGCATCAGGGTAAGTGAATATAGAAATCATACAGATTCTGTGGGTATGTTGAAATTGCTTTCCAGCGCAGGCCTCAGGTTTGGCTTCTCTGCAGGTAAACATGCGAAGAGCAAAATGGTAAAGACATTTGTCAAAATCCATTCTAAACAACTCGCTATAGTCTGACAATGATTTCACTTTATGAGGTTTGTTTTTTAAATTTATCAGAGTTTGTAAACACTGACTGGCAGGTAGTGTCATAGCATGAGGATTGCAAACGAGAGAGGATCCAAATGCAGGACATAAAGGCAGACGATAAACAAAAGCAAGCTCTTTATTGGCCAATTTAGAGTCTAAAAAACTAAAAGTCCAGGAAAACAAAAACACAGTTAGTAAAACATCCAAAATTATCAAAGTCCAAATGATTAGATAAAATAGGAATCCGGAAAAACAAAAGTCTTGGAATTAAAAAAAAAAGGAACAAAGAGGGCTGCACAAAACAGATTTAGCACAGCAGGGAGCACAGACAAACGAGCTGACAAAGAGGAAGACAAGACTATTTATACTCTCAGGGCAGATTGGGGGATGACAAACAGGAGGGGAATGAGACACAGGTGAAAGCAATTAACGCAGGTGAAAAAGAAATTCAGGGGAGGAATCGCAGGATACAAAAGAGAGCTAACCTTTAAAATGGGAAGTAATTAGAAGTAGATGGAAAATGAGAAAAAAATGGTGAGGGAACTTAAACTGACATTAATAAATAAATAAGACGTATTCGATTTTAAAAGTAATAAATAAAAAAACACAGAATCACAACAAAAAAAAAAACTAGCAATGGGAGAGCCCATAATCATATGGAAGAAAAAATTTTAACTTTGATTTCAGACACAAAAAATGATTAAGAATGAAACCCAAACGGTTTGGATAATTTGTGTACTTTTTATTATTATAATAAAATAATAATGATTAATGAATTTCAATATCAATTAGGTTAGCTATTAGCAAGGTTATTGACTAAAATGGCATGTAGAAAAAAAAAAAGATATTTAAAGGTTAAAACAAATTGAAACACCTAAAAAAACCCTGTAATATTTGTAAAAAAATAAATAAATAAATGTTATTCTAATTTAGCTGGTGGATGTGTTCGCAGAGACATTGGATGTCTACAAGAGTAAGACTCAGCTGCTTTCAAAATGTGTGTTCTGATTGTCATACCTGTGCACATGTCCTTAAATGCTGGCATATATCCTCCATACATTAAGATTGAAACTAACACAAACTAAACTAAATTGAAAACAAAAAGTCAAATCAAAATAAGATTAAAACCTTATTAAAAAGCTTTGGGTATGAATATACAACCAACTTTTGCATGATGACCATATTGTATGAACACAAAATTAAGTTTAAAGAAACCAAATGATTTATTATAATCAGTCTTCATTTGTAAAAGCTGATCAATATGTTTTTATATATTCTAAACGCAACGCAATTACTCTTTGACAAAAGAGAACAATTAACAAGCGGAAGCTGGGTTAAGTAAATTACACTTCAGAAAATTATACAACTATGTAGACAAGCCTTATTTCCAAGGTGCACTCCCTCCTCTTTTTGCTGAAGCACTCAACAATATTAGCACAATTTAGATACTTGGAGCCTCAACCATTTGCCTTCACTCACTATGACTGACTATGAGGCAGAGGCTTCAAGTTTTCAAAAGCTGATGTGCTCACATTTTCATTTCTCTCATTCAAATATCAAATTTAGCAGCGGTTAGAGGCAGAGCTGTTAAATTAGTGTCAGAGTTGCTTCCGGGACAGTGATAATCTTATTACTGTATATCAAGAAGTAAACCATCCTTCTGCGAAGACAACGACTCATTCCGTTTCCCCCCAGATGTCAAAATAGAGGACAACTATCAGGGCGGATCCGCGATGTGCATCGACGGCATGTCTTCAGCACGCCCCTCATCACCACCTCTTGATGTATGGTCATTAGGCGGGTGCTTCATCATCAGGGTTTACTGTGACTGTTACAAATCAATTTAATAGAAGGGGGTGCTCAGAAGAGTTGATTGGGAGGGAGCATGGTCAAAATGTGGTGATAATCAGACAATCAAGCACACCCACATAAAAAGTGATTAAGTCCTCTTGAGTGGAGCATAAGAGCCGCGATTTAATCAAAAACAAACCCATCCCCTTCACTAATTGCAAATATGAAGCCAAGACATTGATTATCAGCAAGGGTGCATAGCCTCCTCATTTCTCTTTCCTTTCCAAGCCCCCACCCTCACCCCACTTGCCATGCACATTGTTGATGAAATAAATGTTCTTCGGTGTGACTCTCACCTTCAACTCCTGTGCATGCTTTAGAAAGACCTTCTTTCAACATCAAAGCAATGTTTCAGAAACAGCATGAACTAAATGTGTCTATTCTTTGTCTAGTGCTTTTCTGATTAACAGAGTTGTGAAACTACAACAGTGCACATGCACTGGTAAACAAAGATGTTGACCTAGAATTATGGACTCGCTGCTTTGTGTCCCACTAGTCCCCAGGCTGATTTAACTGGTCATAAAATTAACATGCGACTGAACATTAGCTTTCTGGAAAACCAGTTAGAAATAGGATAAGATTCATTTCTGGAAAAAGGTTGTATTTGACATGTAGTATGAAATCTGATCGAGAATTTTATGTACTTCGTTTTCTGTCTGCATGGAGAACATTCTTCTTCACTCAGTTGATATTGATTGGACATATCAGCTCCACAGTGGCTTCCTTTAAACAAACATAGAGAAAACAAGAGAAGCTAGGCACATACATTATGTAGATCTCTACACTGAATACTACAAAGTCATTAGAAAGGGCATTCACCAATAATGCAATCCAACGAGACACATACATTATCAGGCTTTGTACAATGAATGGGATAGATCTAGTGAAGGAGAGAAAAGAAGTATAAGGGGGGAAACAGATGAAGGTCAAACTGCGTAGCCACTAATAATGTATCAGGATGGCACTCAGTAGAGTGTATCGCAGCTAGTGTGATGTAATTGTTAATAGGGCTGTTCGATATAACGATATATATTGGATGACGATATAAAAACGTCTATCGTTTCATTTTACGCTATCGTTTGTTTCGTGGTGTCGCAAAATAAACTGTTTCCGGCAATATTTTTTCATCGTCCTGATGGTCACTGTAGTGGCTATATTCATTTCTTAAAGTTCTCTCTTTCTCTTATATTTAATACTGTTGTTATGCGTTGTGGTTAGCAACAACGACAGTAACACCATCGCGTGTCCGCTTGTTTATGTTCCACAAACCTTTCACAATAAAGCTCAAGATCCTGTTGAGACTTTTCAAAATAAACTGAATCACTTGAAAGAGCAGATTATTTACGGATGAGAAGTAAAAAAAAAAGCCGTCAGGTGCTAAAAAATAAACCTTAGACTCAAACGTTAGAAGAGGCTTTTCCCGGCAGCACGCCGTGTATTATATACTCACAAAGAAAACGGCGGCCGTTACAACTTATGTCTAAAAATGTATAGTTTCATGCATCGGTTAAAACACTCGACTCCAGCTACATGACGCGCAGCTTGAAACACTTCCTGCAAGTCGAGCTGCCCGAGATTCACAGAATTTACAGAAAATGTTACATTTTTGTGATTTATATCGTTATCGGGATGATAGAATTCTTATATGAGATTTTGGTCATATCGCACAGCCCTAATTGTTAAGATTCTGTTACTGTTTTATTTTAGGAAGTTGATATTTGCACACTCCATTTAAGTTCACAGGCAGGCTTTAAGTAATTTTCCCGTCTCCACCTGTAATGGGAGAAGAGTTATTCTGGTTTGATTTGCACACAGCTTCTAAGCCGTTTGCCTGATTGCTGCAGAACCAGGCAGTCATTCAGCTCTCTTTCTTCAGCAGAGAAGAATGGAAGGAAGAGAATTGTTGGCATGGTGGTTATGTCTAAGCCACAACTTAATGCCTTAATAGTTCATGTTCCAATATTTCATAAATTAAGACTTTTAATCTTTACCTATAATTTTTTTGCCATTGCATTTAGAACTGTTTGTTCTCTGTATGTTGTTGGTTGAAAAATAGCTATGTAGGGGGACTAAACAGCTCCTAGATAATGTCCCTTTTAGTAGTAAAATCTGTTAATACATTGGATGATCAGTTGACAGAAAATTGCTAATTCAATATTTGATGGGTCAAGCTTAGGGATATGTGGTTTTGATGTGTTTCTTTCTCATTATAAAACAAAGGATTTAATATTTTTCAGTTGTGAAATCTGAATCTGTCAAATTTGTATTCACATCCGTTTGGTGTAAAGATTCATTGGCTCACTGTACCCTGTGAGTCAGCTAGTCTTCGAAGTCTTTCATGTCTACTTACTTGTACCTTTTGAAATTACATTTCTAAAGCACAACCTTCACCCGAAAGTTTTGACAGAGCATGCTTGCCAGGTTAGGCTTGATGACTGGGCAGACAATGTCGATTTCATTCACATTTTTCACACCAACTGCAGATTGATACTTATACTGAGTTTTAATCAGCAGCACAGACACAGACAGGCATTGACACTGATTGGGTCAGTCACTATAACGTGCAGAAAATTGTTCGAATTGAAAAAGTACACGGAAAATTACCTTCAGATGGAGAATGCACACCAGCCATTTTTGTTCTTACCACCATTGAAACGTTAGAGAATACAAAACATGAAGGTTTTTCATAGAGAAAGTTATAATCTTCTCATAAGAGACAACCCTGAGAACTATACCAAAAAAGAGGAGAACTGCTGTTTGAAGAAAATTAATCTATAGTGTCAGGACCTTCAAAAGTCACAAATTTCCTTTGGAGAGCCGATGTTTTTCTTCAATTTTTTTTAGGGACAAAAAGCAAGGCTTTGGCTGCAATAACCAAGGTATTGGATGCCATAGCCCCTGAGACATGGACCGTGGCTCAAGTCCAAAAAGTTTGACACCAAAGTGGATGTGAAAAAATAAAAGAACCAAGTGGAGGACAAGGAGCTGTTAGCCTAAGATTCAATTCAATTCAATTCAATTTTCATTTGTATAGTGCCAAATCACAACAGTTGCCTCAAGGCGCTTTGAGTAGAAAGCGACTGCTGTTGTATAACAAATATTAAACTAGGGCATAATCACTATTTTGTAGAAATGTTGCAGTTGTGGGACAGCTAATATTATGAAAACCGAGAGTCTCTCATGAAGTGCGGAGAGTTCTCTATCAGAATATTTTAAAAGAAAAATGTACACTTAAGCCTTTCAGCTAAGATGTTGTATTCTTTTAAAATTGTGTTTATTTTATGAGCTTTTTTATTGTTGTTGGTTTTCAGACTATAAGTAAAATCAGGTAAGAAATTATTGAGGGATCACATATTTGTGTATGAAATATTTCTTTGCACAGTTTAAACACAGCAGTGGTTTTATTTATTGACTGTAAATACCAAGGCCCTGGTGCCAGTGTTACTAAGTGAATTTTTAAAGCTCTCCCGTTAATTTATATGAAGTTATGAAACTTTTTACACTTAACTCTTTTTTTTCAGCCATTTTAAATTAGATATGATGAGAGGGTCCAGTAACAGGCAGCACGGTGGCATGGTGGTTAGCACTGTTGCCGCACAGCAAGAAGGTCCTGAGTTCAATTCCACCATCAGGCCGGGGTCTTTCTGTGTGGAGTTTGCATGTTCTCCCCGTGTTTGCGTGGGTTCCCTCCGGGTACTCCGGCTTCCTCCCACCATCCAAAGACATGCAGCTTGTGGGGATAGGTTAATTGATTAATCCAAATTGCCACTAGGTGTGAATGTGCGAGTGAATGTGAGTGTGAATGGCTGTCTGTCCCTGTGTGTTGGCCCTGCGACAGCCTGGCGACCTGTCCAGGGTGTACCCCGCCTTTCGCCCTATGACAGCTGGGATAGGCTCCAGCGCCCCCCGCGACCCTGAAAAGGATAAGCGGAAGCGAATGGATGGATGGATGGGTCCAGTAACTTAATTATTATAGCAGATGATGATGATAATAATAATAATAATAATAATAATAATAATAATAATAATAATAAATGTTACAAATTAGTTTTGTTGTTGTAACATTTTTGGGTACACAATTTCTTTGAACCTAACGATAAAAATCAGTTTAAATGTGGCACGTACTCATCAGAAATATTGCTACCATTAAGTGTATGTATGTATGTGAGCATGGTGAGTTGTGGGGCATTTTGGAGCATGAACTAAATTAAATCACCAAAGAATGAACAGTCGCAGATGGAAAGCCACAGAGGGAGAGAGAAGGCTAAATGAGCTGGAGTGGCTTTTATCCTGGCTCCCCAGACCAGATATGCCAAATCAGCTGATTACTTCAGCTGAGCTTTGCCATGGTGTGTTCAGGGACATCTACATAGAAAGACAGGTGCTGTCCACATATTTAGACAGGGTTTGTTAGACAGGGTCCTTTTAAAGGGAGGGTAAAGTATGAAACCACATTTGTAAGGCTACATAACTGTGTGACCCTCTTATTAATTAATTCTACTTGTAAAGATTTAATAAATACACCAGAAGAATTGTGTGAAAAGTGAAAAGTGTGTGAGTGTGTGAATGGGTGGATGACTGGATGTGTAAAGTGCTTTGGGGTCCTTAGGGACTAGTAAAGCGCTATATAAATACAGGCCATTTACCAATTGCACATAGTGCAAGATTAGCAACAATAAATATAATTAAACCAGCTATAACTCAACACAGCAATCTTATATTACAACAAAAACAAATCAAAAATAAGCAAAAGAAAAGAAAAATACTGCAAATACTATACTATTTGATTATTTTGATCAGTTGTTAATGTGAACCCTTTCAAAGGCTGGTAGTCAGCTGGTAATCTGACAGGGCTCGTCAGTGTGGAGCATTTATATGCTACCCAGGATTGCATGAGTTACACAGGGCGCCGTGGTTTCTCCCACCATCAAAAAATGTGCCAAGATTATGCTGCCAGTCTCATCCCAAGACACTCGCGGAAAACACATTTCAAATATGTTTCCTGGTTAAATGTTATATGCAGGTGTAGAAGAAATTGTTCGTGTGCTGCTCAGTTATTGTAATTTGCGGGTGCAATTTTTCACATCATGCTTTAGTAACTCATAATTTGTAATTTGAGAATTTCTATTTGTCATCAACTCTGACAGACTAAATGGGCGATTCTGTTACTGTAATCATAAGTTACAGCTTTAGTTTGATTACGTCTGACCCATTAACTTTATTATGCTTTCCAGCATGACTACAATGAGTAAAATCCATGTTTAATGTTGCAGAACTTATGTTCTAGCTGCAGATTTCTTTCAGGTTGGAGGATCCCTCTCTTCCTCAAATCTCTTCTCTTCCTGTAATTGGCTTGACAGTACCAAAAGTAAACTGGTTGGCTCTGAGTACCAATTAGCTTGTGAACACAAACAGTTGCAAGCCACTCTCAAGAATGAGTCTACGTAGCCCAAACTGTGAAAATATACAGCATGTTGACAAAAGAAAGTGAAGATACGCTATAGATACCGGGTTGCTCCTGTGGGCATATGATGAAAGCACAAGGTTGGTTTTCTTTGACATTGGAGTGTTTTCGCTATGCAGCTTTAGAGCTCCAGACTCTGTTGATCTCTTTAAACTCCTCAGAAATGCATTTCCAGCTGCCAGCCACATGCCAATCATCTATTCGACTAGTCTTTAATATAGTCACCAGTAGAGGCAGAGAGATAAACACAATCCTGTTTTGATGGCCTGTGGATGAAAAGAATTCCTCAAAGATTTTGTGCAGAGATATCAAAACAACAAGGTTTAGAGGTTATATTTCACCTTCCTCATAAATTCTTGGACCTTTCCTGGCAGCATTTGTGAAAGATTGTCATGTATTTTCATTTATTATTTACTGCAAGACTTGGACATTGCCATCATTTTCAATCCCCCATCATCTGGATTGCCACACATGGTCTTGATGTATGCTAAGTTCACATCAAGCCCGCTCTGTGGTTTAACAAAATTGACACTAATTGCATTAAGGCAGGATGTCATGAAATTTTCCGTGTGATCAAAATTAATGAAGTATAAATAAAATATTCCAACACTGAAGGCGGAATGTAGTGGAAGCACCCACTGCAGAGAAATAAAGCCTAGTTTTCAAAATAGTGTGACAGCAAATTGCCACAAGCTTGTTTTGGTACAGTTAGGGGAGGAAATATGTGAAGTATAAATGTCCCCCTTAATAGCAGTGATGGGGACCATAAAGGGACAGTGGTAAAGTCAGGGTACCGTCCTGGGTAAAGTCTATTAAGTTTCACGGTATTTACGATTAAATAGGTTATCAGACTTTTTAAAATAATGTTGATTTAAACCCCAAAGTAGGCAGATTTTGTAAAATTACTCGACATTTGGGTGATTTGGATCACCTGTGGCCTGGAAGGGAAAAATAATATCTAGGGGAAAAAAGTTTGAAAGTCCACCTCTATGTTTAGAAACTATTTATTTCTGTTTATGGTATAATGGATGGTTACCTACAGCAATGTTATGATTCACCCAGAATTCATCCAAATCAACAAAATGAAGGGACAAAAATGAAGGGACGGGGCTATTTTTTGAACATGAATACATTTGAAAAGCTGATCTTTTCACATGAGGATCAAGTCCACTCACACCCTCTCACTTTAATACATACACCTTGCTAATTCCAGGTCATCTTTTGAACTGTTTTCATTCTTTTTGGTACAGATTCAACAAGGTGCTGGAAACATTTTTTAGAGATTTTGGTCTATTGTGACTGTGTCATGCAGTTGCTGCAGATTTGTTAGCTGAACATCCATAATGCAAGTCTACTGTTCCACCACATCCCAAAGGTGCTCTACTGGAGTGAGAGCTGATGACTGTGGAAGGCATTTGTGAACTCATTGTCATGTTCAACAAACAAGTTTGAGAAGATTTGAGCTTTGGGACATGGTTTTTTATCTCGTTAGAAGCAGCTGTCAGAATGCTGACACGGTCAGCAACAATACTCAGGTAGGCTGAGGTGTTTAAAATATTGTTTAGGGAGGGAATAAGGAGGGAATAGGGAGCCCAGAGTGTGCCAAGAAATTATCCCCTGCACCATTATACCACCACTGTTAGCCTGAACTGTTGATGCCCAGAAGGATGGATCCATCCTTTCATGTCGTGCCAAGTTCTGACCCTGCCATCCAAAAGTTGCAGCAGAAATCAAGACTCGTCAGACCAGGCGACATTTTTTTTTTCAATCTTTGCAAATTGTTAGCAGTTCTCATTTGACAGGAGTGGCGCATGGTGTGGTTTTCTACAACTGTAGCTCCTGTGCTTCCATTTCCCATTGCTCTACATTCAGAGAAGCGTTTCTGCATACTTTAGTTTAACAAGTTGTGTATTATTCACTGTTGCCTTTCTATCAGCTGTGACCTCTGGCATCAACAAAAAACTGCCATACACTGGATACGTTCTCTTTTTCAGATCATTCTCCATAAACACTGGCACAAACAACCATGCCACATTCAAAGTCATGTAAATCCACTGTTTCCCTTATTCTGATGCTCAGTTTGAACTTTAGCACATCGTGTTGACTATGTCTACATTCTTAAATGCACTGAATTGCTGCCAAGCTGGAAATCAACTTGCATTAACAAGCAGTTGTACAGATGCAAAAAGTGGCCGATGAGTAAATGTTATAAACTCTGAAATATTAAATGTAATGAAGGGAAAATTTACCTCAGTTATATTTTGCTGAACACCTATGGTTGTGATTTACTTTTTATAGCAGAACCGTGTCTTCTAAGGCAGCAAGGTAAATGGACTAGAGAAACTCTAAAAATGCTGAAGAGACCATATTTGTTAGCAGAGAAGGTTGGGGAGCTTGAACATGTTGATGATCAAAATGGACAGACTATTTATCAAAGGCATTGCATGTGCTACATGTCTATCATGAAGATGAGTCAAGACCACTTACCATACTGAGCAGGCATCCTTATTGCTCATTAAACTCCTTTGATTTAAACGTTCATTGTCTTATTGTTTTATTCTCAGCTGCTGTACTTTGAGCCTATGGTGTTTATGTAACGACCCGCAACCTGTTAACAATCATTCGTCATCCATAGATTTTGGAAGGCAATCATCACCATGTGCATCATTGGCTTGTGCTTTTGCCAAGCATAATATATTAACTCCTTCAAAACAAGTCAATGGCTAAATTAGCAGTCTGACTGGAGGCAAAATTGTTTATGAGCTGGAGCAGAGTGCTGCTTGATAGAAGCGAATACGTGCATGTTGAAGATATAGAATTGAACTGTTAAGTAATATCTGTAATTCTCTATGTTTGAATTATTTAATATATTGGGTGATTCGATTATCCTTCTACAGCCAACACTTGAAGCTAATATTTCTAAATTGCTGGAACTGAATTAAAAGTGGGTCAAATCATGTCTGAAAAGTAACTTGTGTCCACTAGTATGTGGACACATCCTGATTTCTTGCTTTGTAGGTTCATATTAGTACAATCAAGAAGCTGATTAACCACCTAATTCAACAGGATCTTTGACTGCTTATCTAATTACAGGCTTGATATTTACCACAGAAAGGACAGTCAGCTCTCATCAAGAGTCAGGCTGCAACCAGCTGCAGCTTTCTAATTAGTCATTTATTTGCTAGTCCAGGTTTTGATTAGATGTGGCCAGAGGACCTCTGCTGAGGACATGTTAAATAACTCTGTGTATTCTATAACGATTGTACATTTTAGACTATGTGTCCTTCTTTGCTATTTTAATTCAGCTTTTCTTTTACTCACATGAAAGTGAAAATAGAGCAGCGCTTTAACATCACATGTCCTATTGCATGTTACAGGGAGGTTATACAGCTTTTCTTGTGGTGCAAAAAGCAAACACAAAAAAGACACAATATGATGAGTCTTAGTCAATAACGAGTGCACTCCTAAATGCGCTCAATGAATTGAATGGTAAGATGAATTGCTACTATATTTAGGTTACTTTGAAAATGGGCTGTCTTGTCTTCAGTTCTGCACTTCAAAACATTTTAGCTGTGTCCTAATTCAGACGCTGCACCAGTCCTTTTTCTTCCCCCCCCACAATAAAATCAAAGCTGCTAGCTGGCCACTTATTAAAAATCCTTGATAGCACATTACCAACACTTTCATATACACTAAAAATAATCACTTTAATTATTTATAGAAATAAACAATTCTTTGTCAAATGATTTTCAGTATAAGCCTTTGTGACTCTTACTTTGTAAAATGATACAGCCAGAAAGCTAAATACTTGTACCAGTTATGTTCCATTGGTTTAAAGTTCTCATTAATGTCTTGTGCTAATACAAAAGCAACTGCTTCACAGTAATGTTGCTCCAGTGTTTCTATGAGAGCCTTACTGCTTCTTTATCTCATCTAGGAAATGGGTCTAATTGCTGTGGTTTGAGAGGGTGTGCTATGCAGAGGGTTTTCTATCTTATTTGGTTTAGGTTTGTATTATAATACTGCATATACTGTACATTATCATCATTTGGTCCTTGTCAAACTGAATTTGGGAGAGTGTGTTCCATCTCAAGGACAAAAAGGTTGATATTCTTAAGCTGACAAAGCACTGAGGAAATTCTTTATTGCGTTCAGTGTTTTTAAGTTTCATATCGCTGAGCCCAAACTCGATATGTCAGTGGAGAAGGTTATTTGTTGACAAACTAGTTTAGGCATCTAAGGCTTTGACTTGTGTCTCCCTGGAAACACTGCTGCTGCACCCCTGCAAATCAAACAAGTCCCAGCTTGTTTCTTGTCTGTGTTTGCAATTTTTTAATAAATACTGATTTTTTTTTACGTTTTTTCTTTAGCGTGTCTATGATTTACCCTCTGTGGTCCTCTGTTAGGAACTGTTGGTGACTGTGAAAATTTAGTGCTATGACAGATGCTGCTAATTGTCATTGAACAGAAATGTGACTGTGATTTATTACTTCTCAGCTAAAAATAGTTAATGTGAGAAATCTTTTCCACTGATCCACTGAAAATATCAGTTTGTATGAGTTTATGTTCTTTCACCTTTTGTGTTGTGCTGCTTACTATTTAGTCTTTACAACTAATATAAATTATTTATCTAGTGCATACGTGCCTACATCTATGTGTCTCCATAGACTAAATCTTCCCTCAAACCAGATGCTTTTTTATTGCTTAAAGATGAAAAAATTAAATTGTTCAAATCTGAATCTTAATACCATTATATCCTTCTTTTGACATTCTGTAAAATAGTAAAATGTTATTCATATCTAACCGCCTGCTGAGCTGTGGGGATAAAAATCTTAACCCTTTTGGTAACAATTATGGCTTAATAAGTGGCTTGGTTTTCTCTTCTTCTCTCCCCTGGTGAGAAAGAAGAGCAGCTTTGGAAGGATTGTCCCCCAAAAACTTCAATCTCCAAGGATGCATTACTTTAGCACGAGCCAGAGAAAGGATTTTCAAGTTAGATGTTACAAGTCTAATACTAATTTTAATATTTTTCAACAGTATTTTATCAGTTTTTCTACAGATCATTTCCAAGACTCCAAAGCCTTCATGTTACTAAGACCAAAATCTGCAGATATTCCAATTAATTTCATGATGAAGTTGTAATTAAAATGAGAAAAGCTTAAAACAGACTTTAAGTGTGCCTTAGTAATTTTATCTTGCAGGTATTTTGCAGTTGTTAAGAAGAAATTTGACTTTGCACTGTTTTTTCTCCATATTCACACACACTTTGTCTGTTTTTCATTCCAGCTTCACTCAAACTCAGACAAAGGTGATGGATCTGTCAGGTACATTCTGAGCGGCGAAGGAGCTGGGACTATATTTATCATCGATGAGGTGACAGGGGATATTCATGCCACTAAGAGCTTGGATCGGGAGCGGAAAACACATTATGTCCTCCATGCGCAAGCATTGGACCGTAACACAGAGGAGGCCCTGGAACCAAAGTCAGAATTCATCATCAAAGTACAAGACATCAATGACAATGCACCCAAATTTCCAGATGGACCCTTTGTAGCTTCGGTCCCTGAGATGTCTGAAGTGGGTGAGTAGCTCTTCAAAATATACTGGACCTTCAAGTGATTGTTCTCTACTGCCAATAGCAGTAAGCCTCCATTTGAATGGTTTGAGAGATGAAAAACTTTTGTTGCTTTTCAAATCTTCTTCATGTTTATAATCCTTTTTAATCCATCATCTTAAAAAAAAGAAAAAAACGTAAAACAAAACAATAAATTACAGTTAGATCTTTGCCTTTACACACTAAAGTACAACCCAAAGCTCCAACAAGATGGATTTAAAGATATAAGTGTGAAGAACCACTATCAAATATGTCATTACCCCATGCAGCATTCTGGTTTGTCCTCTGCGATAATGTTCTCCAGAATGTTTGATGTTCTGTAAGCCAGCAAAGTCCTCTTTCTCATCTTTGTTTTCTGGTTGCTGCGATGGTTTCCGTCCCTGGTGGGCAGGTCTTTACAAAGCACTCAATAGTGGCTCTGCAGCAATCCCCGCCATTGAGACAGTGAAGTCTTCCATATCACGGAGAAAAGTAAAGCCTCTATCCACCTCCACCGAGACAGCGTCCCATACGCATAGCATCTTGTGGCGAACATCGATGTTGTATGTCTTTACTCTCTTGTTCTGTTTTTAGGTTGTGTGAACAATAGCCACCATTTTCTCAGTCCAGTGGATTCTGCTTCAAGACACAATAGCTCAAAAACGTTACTCTAATATTTCACAACACTCTTTCAAAATATGTAGGTTGTCCAAATGGTAGACAAACTGCTGTCAGAGCAATTTTACTCGGTATACAATGTGATAATAAATTCTTGGCGCTGACAGTTTGTTGAAAACATTCCATTTCTATCCATCTGTCTAAAGGAATCTCCTGAGTTACTGGAAAATTCTTTAAACAGAAAATTAATAACTTCATCAGCTCCATGCAGGAGCGAGACGGAAATGTGATAAAAGAAATTAAATATGCAAACCCCAGCAGACCTGTACGCTCCCTCTTTATAAACAGTCAATATCTTCCTGGTTGTGTTCATGATTATTCATGGCAGGCCTCATGAACATATATTTCTAGTCAGTATATTTCTTTCTCAGAAGTGTCAGGCGCATGCCTTAATCTCTTTTGAGAGTGTGCTTTAGCACTCTATGCTGTGATACCTTGTTTACAGACTATCATTAGGTTTTTGGGTCCAGTTTTAAGTACATTAAAGGGAGAGTCTTCCCCTTACACATGTTTTAAACTCCACATGAAACGGTCGTAATTAAAAAAAATTCAGCAGTTGCTGTAATCGTCAGCACAAATTAATTCATTATAGGTTAATGAAAACAGCACTAATTTCTGTATTGGCATCCTTAGTTTAGTTCTAACAAGACTTCTTATTCTAAAGTTCCCATGTTCGCTGCAAACTTCGTCATCGGTTACACAATAAGAATCAATCACCATTGATGACCCAAGGGAGGAAATCAAGGACTGTGAAGAGGAAAATAATTAGCCTTTTTTCCCCCCCACCCTCTCTTTTGCTCATGTCCATTAAAGTAATTCCTCTTTGGTTTGGCATCTGCAGCATCAAATCGGCTGTAACAATCAACTGTCATCACACTCTAAAGCGCTAATCCCCCTGCATTTGTCAATACCGGAGCTCCCAAGTGTGGGAAAGGGCTGTCTTGGAGTATAGCAACTAATTGGTTGTGATGTTCTTTTTCCTGTCTAAATTGATCAGCTGGGCATGCTCCAGGTTGTCCAACTGTTTCATTCCTTTTATTTAATTGAACAGTTATATTTTGAGTACAAGATGAAAGGAGTATCAATTTCCTGCTTTATCTTTCCCACTTGAGATGGAGTTATAGTTGCTCTTTTCTTTAAAGGGAAAAGTTAGTGGTTTCAAAACCCAAAGGCTTGGATAGCCCCCTGTTTAAATGAATAGTTTAGATTAAATGCGTGTTATTGGGAATATAAATCTTATTGATAAGAATGTTAAGCAGAATCTCACAATCAGGTAAGTCTTAAACTCTTAATGAGCATAATAAAATGTAATGCTTGCACGCATTTGACTTATTTTTTTTTTTTTATCTCTTGCTATTTCCAGTAGATGCTGTTATCTATGAGAAAGCACAGATACATTTTGTTCTAATGTACTTGTAGCACATGTTGTTTTTGCTTTCACATTTCAAGTTAATTTATCCCAAACTAGGAAAGAAGCTAACACAAGAGACGTGAGAATAATCTACTGGTAACCTCATTATCCAGTTTCACAGTCAGACGAGCCTTTATCCCTTTAAAGTTAATTTGTTGTCCCGTATGACAGAAATATTGCTAAAATCTTTAAATAAGGTAATGAAATTAGATGTAAAAATTGTAAACAGGGTTTAGGTTAAGCAATGTTTTCCATAGTTCAGCTGGTAAAAGTTTCCAGCCTCCACTTTAGTTAGAGTGGTTGTGTAAGACATGATGGTTAAGCAGCCACCAGCTATTTGTGGTGTAAAAGTGTTAATCCCTTGGAAGACTGTAACATGAAATGAAGGCACAGTGACCTTAAAAGTCCTGAAAAAAAAAACAGATTTCCATTTAACTTCTCTGTTCTTTTAGAAATGAGATTTAAGTGTTCATTTTCTGCTGAGTACAATCAGAACTCATCAAGTTAATAACTGTAAATATACGGTACATATATACACTGAGTACTTGAACACTTGAGTTGAAGTGCGTTGTGAGCAAAGCCAAGCACACTGTACAGTGTATTAGGGCAGCATAATGAGTGCATTATCACTCAGAATATGCGTTAACACGAACCCGTTACTGCCTCTTCCAGCAGCCGTACACACAAAAACATTATATATGCTATTCCTGTGGGGACACTCCCTCATATAATGCAGCCTTTAGCCCCTTAACCCTACCTTAACCACCATAAATTAGAATCTAACCTGAACATTAATTCTAAACGTAATCCTGAAATGAAGTCTTTACCCTCAAAAAACGCAGTCTGGTCCAGTCTGCATGGCTCCGTTTGCAGTCAGTTTAAAGTCTCTACTGGGATATTACAGCAAAACATTACCCACACACATACACGCAAACACCAAATAGAAAGCAGAGTAAAGCTGTTTTGTCGTTTCTGCTACGATTTATAGAGACGTTGCTTATGCCTGTAACACGAAACAAGCTAAGGTCTGTCAGTTAAATCATGTTCTAATAAGTTTTAATTGACAGATGATTTAGAACCAGTTGAGTTTCCAGAGCAATCCCAGAGGTGATGAAGTCCAAATAATTCCCGGCACAATTTCCGCTGCGAGGCTGAGAGTACACAAGCATACTGTGAGGTACACGCTTCATTATGGCTGGCATTTTCCTCTGCTCCAGCAGGATTCCAAGGAAAAAATAAATCATATTTGGTGGGACACAGTAGAGTGAGTTTCCCTTTTTCAGTTTTCTTGTTTAATATAGTTTAATTCTCTAAGGAGCACAAGAAAGCAAGTGTCCAGATGCCTTAAGATATTTATACTTTATCTATCTGCATGCCTCTAGATCTACCTCTAAATACACATACATATACATTAAATAATGTTTTAGCCTGTAGTCCAATTACAGTCTACTCATCAAGTAATTATAATGAGTTAATGAACCTTGTAATGAGTAACACTCCAAGTGTTTAATTTCTAAATAACAAAAAAATAAATAAAAAATTTCCCATTCAAGCGTAATCGGAAACACAAATGATCTTTTTACATGACATGACATAGCTCATGACATTCTGCAGGCAAGATTTTTTTTTTATTTAGATTCATTTCTTTATTTATTGCAACAATAGTTCAGAATTTATGGATAAGTTAAGAAATGCCCAGCATTTTAAATATCATATCATATCATTCTGAATCTAGCACTGTTATCCCATATTCAAATTACTATTATTATTATTTTACATGGAAATAATTTTTTTACATGAATCTATTTGTTAAAAAAAACAATTGCACAGTTATAGCTTGGGTTGTGGCAGGAAGGTCATCAAGGATAAAACTGCCAAATCAAACATGTGGAGCTGCCCGCTGTGGTGACCTCTTGTGGCAAAGAAGCAGCTGAAAGTAGCCATAACTCATAGTTGCATTAACATTTGTAAACCTTTTAAAGAAACAACAAGACTAATGTGCTGGATTTTTGTTTGTTTGTTTGTTTGTTTTTTAAGGCACATCTGTGTTGCAAGTCACAGCAACCGATGCGGACGACCCCACCTATGGAAACAGTGCCAGAATAGTCTACAGTATCCTACAAGGACAGCCATATTTCTCTGTTGACCCCAAAACAGGTATGGTATAACTGCATGCTTGGGGAAAAAATGCATCCATGCTCTTGAAAGCATGGTAACAATGAGTTATAAATGGGAGGTATAACTTTGATGTCGATCTCCTAAAATGATGTGTGCCTCATGCTGTGAAGTCTTTGCTTCTCACAGTGGAACATCCTGTTCTGTTATTGCAGCACGTCTCATATCGTAAAAGCTAAAGCAGCCACAGCAGAGTTATGGACTGCTCATACAGTGCAACTGCTGTATTGTTGAGCATGCGATCCACTTTTTGTGAGCAATAACTGACTCCTCAGGGGTCAAAGGAGGCATTTGTTGAGATGCCTTCAGAAGCCATTGTTTCTTACCTTTTTTGAAAGGGGTTGGTGGGGGCCGCACAGCAGGCAGCGCTCAGTGTTTTTTAAAATCTATTTTTTGTCCAGGGAGGCTAATAGAATCTATTAAATGTTAATAAAGCATCTAAAGTGCAAGACATATATAACTTTTATATAATGTAAAAAAGCACGGAGGACTGTGCATGTGCATACATGTCTGACGTTTTGCACGCTTGCCTCTGTTGCTCCTGCTGCTGTTGGTTAACATGAACAACACTCTACTTGTAGGAATTGATTCATTGCTGTCTGGAACAAGTATTGGTCCCTGTGAGACCATACCGCCCATGTAAAACATGAATTCTTTGCTGAATTAGCAACACAAATAAATTGCTGAATATTTTGGATTTGCCTCGAGGGAAAAGGCAGTGGGGATTGATGGAGCAATTTCACAAGGGTGTGGTGATTCAGAAGCAATGCCGATTTTTGAATGAAAATTGGCTCTCTCGTGCAATGTAGCATATTTGATCCTCCCAGCTACTGGATTCGTAGCTTTCTATTTAAGTCACGTTTTTGAGGTATGCCTCTGCCAGATAGACACTGGCACTTTAAATTCATATGTCTACAGAACTAACTTTTGCGATTTTGAAATTTTGTCACAGCTTTTGTAAAATTGTGACATTATTTGCCACCAAAATAACATTTGATGGGATCACAGTGAACTTTACCCATAATTAGTTCACCCTTGAGTCCACATGGCATAAAGCATAAGGATTTTCTCTTAACCATTCCTGAGACAACATGTTCACGAAAATGGGATGTACAGATCAACATATGTATGGACAAGTGTACAAAAAAAAGCTCTCTTTAGGCATGATTGCCGCCAGCTTGGAGGCATAACAATGATTAATCACCAGTGATTTCCTTTTCCTTTTTCCATATGCAGAGTGTTTTTGACACATCAGATGGCTTGTTTTGCTTGAGCTGACTAGGCATCTTGTCTTCATTGTAATTCAGCATAGGGTGCAGAGGAGGAGGTGGGGATGCGATCGAAGGCTTTTCCAGCTGCACACTCTGCACAGCGCTGTTCCACCTACACGTATTAATCTATACGAGTTGGCTTTTGATTTTGCCACTAGCAAACCGCTCTCCTCCCTCAAATTAGGACAAGGGCCTTCAGCGGTCAGTGGAAAATGTGCAGGTTACTCTTGCATGTGGTCTTTAATATGCCAAGTCCAAGTCTTAAAGCTGTTGGAGTTGGCATGCTGCCACGTTTGAGTGCCACAATGGGGAAATGAAGCTGCTTCTGCATCTGTCTCACAGTGCATTAGATTGCTTACACCCTCTCCTAGCCTCATGTACCTGGCTCCCACTATGCTTAAAGTGCAGAGATGCTGTCATGGGAAACACATATTAGTAGCAAGATTACAAGAACATACAGACAAAGACAAACAGACACACACATACACACACGCACCTCTTCCCATTTGACCTTGGTCTGGTGGCCTGATACAGCAGTGATAGATTTTACAAGACTCATGAGGTAGACAGAAAGATCACTTAAGGACAGGGGAATAATAGCATTTGGCCTGCACATATGGCATTGAGGGAATACCCAAAGGATTTTCTCAGACTTGACCCAAATCCTCACTAAGAAACAAAGTGAACAGTTTTACCTGTGCTTTCTCCCGAGCACAGTGGTTTTAACATTATCATCCCAACCACTTGTGTTATGAGATGGATGAATTGTGTTAAATGCTAAATTGACCACAATTACAGTGCATTACTCTTTTCAACCTCAGAGGAGGACAAAATGCTGACATTACAGGTTGTCTTAGCAAAGCATTCAAAAATTGTTGTTTCAGCTCCTGAAGCATTTGTGTATCCAATTAAGTAATTTTTAATGTCTTGCAGCTGTCTGATTAAATAAAATTACTTTACCTTAATGTCCCTGATCAAACTAAAGGGCACCTGCGGTTGTTGCTGTGGGGTACTTTATGCCTTTCAGTAATCAGAAATATCATGTATATACTGCCAAAACATTTATATTTTAGGACTCGGATTTCCCAAAAAACCCTCAAGTAACAAACAAACCAACCATTCCTGGATGTATTATTTAGTTTATGTAAGCTTTTCAAGTGAAAAAAGAAATCTTTCAGCTATTCAAAAAGGATTACTTGATCTAATTTGCAAATTAAGTCCATCCATTTGTTTCCGCCTAACCTTATTAGGGTTACGGAGGGGCTGGAGCCTATCGCAGCTACCAGAGGGTGAGAGGCGGGGTACACTTCAGACAGGTTGCCCGTCTGTCGCAGTGCTAACTGCAAATTAACTGTTAGCTTAATTTATAACATCCCATAAAGCTTTAAACACTTCCTGAAACAGTCAAGCTTGACATTGGTTTACATTTATGTTTGTTACTTCACCATTTTTAAAAAGGTTAACACACATAGTTATAATATGAAAAAAGGCTTTCTTTAACCGTTTTAATCCTACAGCTGTAGGTCACTGATTCTAAGAGTGTGATGCATTTAAAATTGTGGATACAACACATAAAACATTGGTATCAAGAAACCAGTATATCAAAGCATTTGGTGAAGGACGTGGTGTCAAACTGATGTTTTGTTCTTTCTAGAGTTTCGTACATACCAGATATTAAAACACAAATAAACATCTGAGATATTTACCTAACCGTGGTCCAATTCTGTTTTACACTGTGCATTTCAAGGTCAGTCACAGACTGATGAGACAGATGTGCTGAAGCGCCCGTACATTTGGGTCACTCAAAGGTTCCTTTGTGCTGGGACTTACCCTGACAAAAGGAGCTAAAATTGTCCACAGTCTCTGCAGTGTAGAAACAGAAGAGAAGGTACTTCAAGTAAAAGAATGAACAGTTCCTAGGTTGTAAATTTGCCTATAAATAATACTGATACAACTGGTAATGATGGAAGGCCAGAGGGGACAGTGTGTGCAGGAAAAAAAACAAAAAACGAGGCCACAGAATCCATTTTCATTTGTAATTTTTCCCATGTTGCATAGAAAATAGTAAATTTGTATGCAGGCACATACTGTATATAACATAATAGGGTTTTTGCCTACTCTAGCGATATGATGTGCAATTTAAATGCTCTGATTTGTCAGTGCAGATAATGACAGTGTTTGACAGAATAATATTTCTATCACAACCATTTCAATTCACCAGTATGTGCAATATTTAGGATCTGACATCTGGATAAAGCTCATTAAGTCCTTGTAAGCTTGAAGAATCAGAACAGGAGAACCAGATTTAATGGTTAAAGGTGCCCGGCAGTCTGTCTTACTGATATAATTAATTACGATGATACCGGTTTAATAAAAGAGTAAGTAAAGAGGAGATTGCTAAAGCAGAAAAAGAAAAAAGGTAATGACTGAATTAGCCCATGGACACTGTCATGATTTTAACATTATTTACTGTGAAACCAAGCGTTTCCAAGACATGTTATGAATTGTCTTAAATAACAGTTTCACAGATAATCAAAAGACATATATGTATGTATATTAAAGTAACACTGACATTGCTACCAAATGTGTACTTTAAACAGACTGCTGCTAGAAATATGATTGCATGCTAGCTTAAACTTTGCCAATAAATGTGCGAATAATGTAAATAGTATTTATGCAGAGCCAAATGTACACGGTGTCCCTGGTATTATACAAAGCAAATGTAATTTAGAGGTGTGTTATATTATTCACTTGTCAGAAATTGATGCACGGAGACTCTGCAGCAGCACGCTACAACAGCATCACATATTCTAGAAGTGTACACAAGCTTATCAGTGATTACCCCGTGCGTTGCTAACTTCAACACTCTTAAAACAATGCGATTTTTTTTTTTGTGTGTGTGCATGGAATTATTATATATAGCATTTTCCTAGAAATGGATTTAACAAAAAAGAAGTGCTTTGATATTTGACATTTTTCGAAACATATTAAATTGTTGCCAAGAGGTAAATGAGAAGACAACAACTTCTGCAGGGGGAAACATGCAAATTGTCTACCGGCACTTTTAAACTCACCAATTCACTGGATTATTCTTATTATTTTCTTCTTTCCTCTTTTCCACTTCAAACTACAGCAGCTTTCATGCTGTCTCTGCTTGTCGCCTACACTTTTTCTGGAGAGTACCATATTATTAACTGAACTTTACAGTTGCCGGTAAGTGGATTTTACCCTTGAGCAAAGGCAGGCTAGATGTTTTATCTTAATTCCAGCCTTGACACTGGACTATCTACTGAAGGCTATAGAGTTAGATAACATTTACAGAAGTGATGCATTATATGGACATCTGTAAAACTAACATTTTAAAAACATTTGGCGGTTAAAAGTTTCCAATACGAGTCACAAATCATGTCAAGGTGCCCTTTGAGGAAGGACCTGGAAACCCCTACCTGCTGCGTTTGTTGTGACTTGTCTGGGGATTTGGGTCAAACAGAAGAGATGAAGCACAAGGACAACAGAGAATTAGACAGACAGACTGAACTGCTTTCTGCTGAGTGAATGTTAATCACTGCAGAGAAAGAGTCCAAAATGCTGCATGGGTGTGCATCTGACACATATTTCTCTGTGATGGCTCTGTCCCTTTTTATCCGAGTGCTGTTGAACTTTTTAAGAAATATTGATAGTCTGATGTTGGAAGCTTAGCGACTTGCTAACTCTGTTAAGAACATTCACTGCAATGGATTTGCTTGATTGCATGGTTTGGAAATCACAAAACTGCAAGCCAGCAAATTTAGTAAGCAAAAAGTCAGCAAAAGATGGTGACAGCATTTATCCTTTTAATGCTGTGGTTGGGTTGTAACTCCTGTTTTTACTACAGTGCATCTGTCACAGAGGCATCAAAGTGGTTCCTTTTGAGTCTTGCCCCTTAACCCTTCTTCACTTTTACACACACACACACACACACACACACACACACACACACACACACACACACACACACACACACACAGAAAGACAAACCACAGTACAGGCCCACTAAGTCCCCTTTGCATCTTAAATAGGCTAATTTCTCTGCTGATCTGGGATTTGTGACTGTTCGAGTTTACTGATGGAGCTGACACAGATCAAGACATTTTCACCGTTAACGGATTAAGTCTTACCTCTTGAATCAGGGAAAGTCATTTGTGATGTAGGCTTGAGCAGCCCAATCAGTTTTTCACAGTTAGATAGATGGACTGATATATAAACAGAGAGAAAAGTTTGTAAAGTAACAAGAAGCCGTGTTTTTGTGTGATATCTTTGATTATTCAAGTGGCTTTTGCTGAAGTTATCTACCTTTTTTTTTTCCGGGAAATGCTCTTCGAGTTCAGACACACAGGGATAACATCGAAGGGCAAAAAACCAAGATTCCTGAAGCTGGAGATTGAAGAGCGCTTTAGTAATCTCCTATAATCCTTTTTGTTCACCCAGGAGATTGTCCTCCTTTAGAAGTTTCCAGCCAGACAAAGAGGTGGATAGTATGATGGTATCAACTCTAATAGACTGGGGAGGTTGAGGAAAAGGCTAACCACCTCACTGTGTCAAATGGGCCTAGGTTGAAGGAAGTCAGCTCTTTCTCAATTATTTTCTAAATTAACTGACGAGCTCCACTGAGATTTAGCAGAGACTTTCTGAGGTATTACAGCTCAGAAATGGTCAGGATAGGGAGTTCAGGGGTGCGATCTTTGTGTCAAAGTACTGACATACCTTTCAGGTACTTGCACTTTCTGAAGAATACCCTCATCGCCTTTTCTGTATTGTTATGGGACTTTTATTTAATACTGAATGCAGTTCGCTGATTGTACATTACTACAATAAATGCATTGCAACAGCTGTGAAAGAATGGTCACACGTTGCAGAAGGTGTTATGTCATTTGCTTGTTTGATTTTAAATGTCTGATAGTTGTCCATCCTCATTATTGTGAATACCAGTGGAATTCCCATAGTAAAAGAAGAAAACCTCATACTTTCGTGTTTGCTCATTGTTCTTAAAACCACTGCCGTGAAATATTGCTGAGGAGCGATGCACCCTCATGAGTAAAGGGGTAATAAGAGACTTGAAAGGTCAGATCGTCTGTCTTGGTGTGGTTTTAATGGAAAGCATGGCCACTTGCCAAGGTCTGTGTGTCTCAAGGACCCCAGGTTAAGTAATGCCAAGACTGCAGTTAATAACAAAGGCCTTCCAATAGAGTTTGCAAAGCTCGCATCATTACATGAAAATGGCTGCAAGCGCTTTGATTAGTTTTAAAACTAAGAAAAGCAGCAGAGCCATGCTGAGATCTGGCATTTGAAAAGAACACTGTGACAAGAATAAAATGCTTGTGCTCTAATGAAAGCTTTTCAATAAAAATCTGGAGTATTTTCATCTCCTGGAGAGGCTTAAAAGACAAACATTGTGTTTCTACCCTCTCTGATAATATATTTTATATGTGAAATATGTTAGTCATTATATTTAATTATTTAATGTCTTTTTTATTATTTTATAATAATAATAATGTAAAACATATGCCCAATTTAAACATTCCATAGAATGGTTATTAATTATGTACAATGACTGCTTGTTGACTCAAATATCTAATCACTTGGTAACATGGTAACAACTCAATGCACTGATGCATGCAGCTATGGTCCAGATGACCCAGCATCAGAATGGGGAAGGTAGGTGATTTAAGTGACTTTGAGTGTTACATAGTTGTTGGTGCCAGACAGACAGAAACTGCTGTTCTACTGGGACTTACCTGCAAGACAAAAAAGACAAAACATCCAGTTAGTGGCAGTTTGCTGGGCAAAATGCCTTGTTGATGCCTGAGGTCAGAGGAGATTGGCTTCAGGCATATAGGAAGTCAAGAGTAAATCAAATAACAACTTATTACAACCAAGGTATGCAGAAGAGCATTTCTGAATGCTAAATATGTCCAAACCTGTTAGCTTAGCACAGGAAATTCTCATTGGCTCGCCAAAGTTGGACAATAGAAGTTTGGAAAAATGTTGCCTGGTCTAATGAGTGTCAATTTATGCTGCAATAATCAGATGATAGGGTATCAATGGCTCAGATTGCCAACACTGGCAGTTTAATGGTATGGGGTGTTCTTTCTTGGCATACATTGAAACATGAGAATTGTTTAAATTTCACAGCCATCTTCCAACGACTGCATTTGGCAGAATACCACGGGCGACCATGGTTCAGGGGGTTGGGAAGCTCATCTTGTAACTGGAAGGTTGCCGGTTCGATCCCCAGTTCTGTCTGTCTTGGTTGTTGTGTCCTTGGGCAAGACACTTCACCCTACTGCCTACTGGTGATGGCCAGAGGGGCCGATGGCGCAATATGGTAGCCTTGCTTCTGTCGGTCTGTCCCAGGGAAGCTGTAGCTAGCTTGCCTCCACCAGTGTGTGAATGAATAGCGGAATTGTAAAGTGCTTTGGAGGTCTCGAAAAGCGCTAAGTGCAATCCATTATTATGCTTGAAAGCATGTCACCAAAAAACTGCTTAAAAGTTTAGTAAAAAAAAGTAAAGTATAATGTCCTTGTTACTGGATATCAGGCCCTTGTGGAGCAAAATGTATTATTTTGGTCTAGACATCCCAAAATGTGATGTCCACATATGTGGACGCCAGGTCCTAGGAAGTTAAAGCTTGCATTAAGATTACACAGTCACATTGGGGGAAATCCTGGATGCCTTTTTTAGTAAATTCCTTTTCCTCATAAAGCCTGCCTTTATATTTAGATAGTACTTGTCCACTCTGGTCTTGATATTTAAAGTGTGGCAAGGCTTTTGTTGATTCACTACTAATGAATCCCAATTCACTAGCACTCTGTGGGACTTCAGCCACTGCTCTGTGTGACAGGTGATGTTTAACCTAAGATCCCCTGGATCTTAATACTATTGGCTGCCTTACTCCTTGACCCACTTTTAATGATTATTCAGCCTGAGGCAAGTGGATTAGTTTCTGTCTATAGTCCAGGAGAAAAGAAAGAGGAAAATGGCCCATCGTATAACTCAGGTATATAGCTGCCTCCTTTGGGGAATTTTGGAAATCATAGCCCTGCCTTAATTCACTTAACTCAATTTTTTTTTAAATGCTGAGTTTAGAACACAAATCAGATGTTGATAACTTACTTGGCCCCTCAACTTTCAGACATTGCGTAGCAGCGAACAATCAAATGTAAAATGCTGTATTTTCCTCCACTTCATTAAAGAGCTATAGCATCACACACCTGCAGCAACAGCATCTATACTGTCCCCATATTGCAATAGGTGCTGTGAGCATTTTATGAACATAACACAGGAGTAGTAATTTCATTTATTATTTTAATATTCTGACTTTCCATTGTGATCTTATGTAGCCTTATTACATCCCTCTCTCTCTATAGCAAATTGCTTCACTGCTTCAGACTCACAGTTTCTGCAGTGAAATCATTCTGAACAAAACTCCCACTCAGGATGAATCCAATGGCACTAGAGTTACATTTTTAATTTCAGCTAAATCCAAATATTGTTTCCCCTGGAGAATCGTCACATTTTTTCCTCTACCATATCAAGTGGATTATTGCAGATAGTTTAGTTTTGCTGCTTAAAAGCAGCTTGCTTGCAGTAGTGGCACGGCTGGATGCATGAAATTGATCTAACCACTCTGTGAATTAAAAAAAAAAGGGGGGGGGCAACAGACAGACAGTTGACCCAGTAATGAAAACAATTCACTATACTGTGACACAGCCCCCATCCCACTGCTCACATATCACAGTTTAACCCCTGTTAAATTTTCCAAATGCAAGTGTTTTACATCAAATATAATAATATCTAAACGTAGTCTTCCTATGATAGAAATACAATACTGTAATTCTTTTTTGTGAGTTAAAGTTTGAAGATAACTGTAAGGAAGGTGACCTTATAATAGAGCAAAATTAAGATACAAAAGGGATGTTTTTTTAAATAGGCTCATGAAGGTGATTTGATTTTTTTGTAGAATGTAAGCAGCAGGTGAGGGACACACAACCCCCTTTATGTCAGGGCAACTTCATATAGAAATGAATAAAATAGCCAAACAATGAGGAAAAACGTGGTTTTATCATGCAACACAGTTGATGGGAAACCTGTAAAAAGCCAGGTTAGGTTTTTCCGAGACCTTAGAAATGCCTCGATTAATTCTCTCATGTTGATTGTTGAATCACAACAGGAATCGACAGCAGCAATGTGGATTTCACCCTGTGATCAACACCAACCCGCAGGTGTCACTGCACTGCACCGGGACAACCCCTGTGAATTATGGCAGGGTTCAGAAGTTCAAAAGAACACGAGTTCAGTGGTTGCCAGAGGGTCTCTGCTGTGGGGAAAAGCACAATTTACAATCAACGCTCATGTAACAGAACATATTAGATCAGGCTCCATGTGCTGCTGTGGTTTCAGGACCAAAGATGGCGAATTAAGCCCCGAGCACAGATATAGACATACACGCACACAAAGCTATATAGGCTAACAAATAAGATACAGTTGCAGTCAAACACACACTCGCACGCACAAACACATTCCCATGAACCTATTACATTCAATAAATCACCTACTAATGGCAACACAGGAAGCTAATACTGCTTCCATCTTTTTAGCTTGTTATTGTGCTGTGATTCACCTGTGTACAGTTTCTAATAGTGGGAAGAGTTCCGGTCATATATCACCGAGTTAGTATTGTGAAAGTTCATGGCAGTGTTTGCTGTGTTATTGTAGTAATAAATGTGACAAATTGGGTCCCCCAGAAAGTTGCATTCTGCCTTAATCCAAGGTTGCATAGTCATTTCTTATAACATAATGAATATTAAGGAAAAGCTAACCTTGACAGTGAGAGATGAGGAAAATCAAAGATAAAGAGGCACGGTATTATAGTGTTAGCCTTTAAGAAGAAGAGTGACACAGCGCTGTGTCAGTGGTACAAGAGGTGTTGGTAAGAAAAAAAATATAGCAATGTAACAGTGAAAAAAGTATATTCTATCTGTCCTCTAGATAAAAACTAATAAATAAAAAACGTGTTAACTGCAAAGTTATTAACCTAGTTTATGTTTTGTGTTTATTTTTTCCCTCTCAAATGTCGCACAGGAATCATCAGGACTGCCTTAGCTAACATGGATCGAGAAGCCAGGGAACATTACACTGTTGTCATCCAAGCCAAAGACATGGCAGGTCAAGTTGGAGGCCTTTCTGGTTCCACCACCATCAACATCACACTGACAGATGTCAATGACAACCCGCCCAAGTTTCCCCAGAGTATGTACAATGCACCTGAAGACGATGTTTGACCTAACAAAGTTTAGTGCTATTTTAAGGGGCATTATAGTAAATTATTATGCTGCAGAACTGACCTCCTCCAATTGCATTTGTGCTGGAATATCGTGCAATTCCATTTGGGAGATTGTATGGCAGCGCATTTTAAACTGGCAAACTAGCCACAAGGTGAATGTACAGTAGTTAAATAACCAGTGCCAATGTTGACATCTTAGTTTGCTTATCTGAATACATTAGCTTCTGCTGCATTGCATGACCATGCAGGCTTGGCCTTGGGCAGAAGACTTACAACACACCTGCCTGAGGCAGTTACATTAAAGATGCATTTATAAGAGGAAGTTTCTACTGTATTTTAAGTGTGTTACGTTAAAGGGAAGGCGTTTCTAAAAGTCCTAATGCGTTTGCACAGGAAACATGGGGCTGTTTTTCTGCAGCATATATTGTCATTTCATACTATAAATTTCACCAACTCAGCAGTCGTCACTGTGATGAATGATACTTGTTTTGTAACTGTGTATCCTCACATTGGAGTCAAATTTTCCATAATTAGCTGTTTAAATTAAATGAGCATTTCATCAAAACCCTGTGTTTTGCAGTCTGAATTTTCTCAATTATAATGATAAATTTAAGTAATGACAAAGTTGTGATTCTTTGTCTTTGGAAGCGCCTCATCAAGTATAATCCCCCTCGGCTCTGAGTTTTTTCCATTTGTGCTGCAATGAAAAAAAAAAACTATTTCAAGACCATCAACATTTTCTGAATAATCATCTGCCTCTGAGTTTGATGTGCTCCACTGCAGCGCTATCAACCTAAGTTTCTCATTTAATGACAATTGAAACACAGCAAAATATTTTTAATTACATTCCCCGAGGAACAAGTGGTTACACATTAGAATTGCTTAGCTAAGGCTTTTTAGGAGAATACTCAGACAAGTGTATGAGGCAGATTATGTGTTTAAAATTGTTCTGCTGTCTCTAACATCAATGTTCATCCACAGAAAACTACCAGCTCTACGTTCCTGAATCAGCTCAAGTAGGGAAACCTGTAGGAAAGATCAAAGCCAATGATGAGGACCTTGGCGTCAATGCGGACATTCGGTACAGCATCATCAATTCAGAGGGGTCCAACATGTTCTCAATTTCTGCAGACAGAGACACGAGGGAAGGAATCATCAGCCTAAAAAAGGTAAGTGCATTCTCACTTTAGTGCTTGGAACATTTGCTTAAAATGTCGTTGGAACATAGACCATTAGGATAAAATCCTCATATCACAGATCTATCACATGCAGTGTTGTAATAGCATATAGGAGCAATTGATTTATGCACTAATTTCACCACAAAGTACACACAGTTGTGTTTGTGGAGTTGGTCCAGAAAGTGTGTTGTTGTTGTTTGGAATTAATGGGTCAGCTTTAGGATTTTTTAAAGTGGGCTTGTACTATTTACCAGCAGGTAAATGAAGTTGTTATATGAATCTCTTCAAAACCACTAGAAGGTTATTTTACCCAGCAGAAAACAACCAACTGAGGAAGCAATAAACTAGAAACTCCTTTGGTCTGTGAGGTAAAATAATCCCTTCTGCTATAACAGTCTCACTTTCTTGATAGAAATTATGGCAAGATAAAGCCATAATCCTTTACAGTCTCTTTTTATGTTGCTAAAAACTGGGGGCACGCCTACTCCCATACACACTAGGCCCTGACCACAGGTATAAGTTCCTCACTACCCCGCTTTAAAAAACGAAAAGAAATAGTGGGTGCGATTAAATTAGTTGTACTATGAGCATGCTAATCATGTGGCCCCTGTGGGGCTTTTTCCCCAACAGCCTCTGAACTTCGAGAGGAAGAAGACCTACACGCTCAACATCGAGGGGGTGAATACACATGTGGATCCTCGTTTTTCCTATCTTGGCTCTTTCAAAGACACTGCCACCCTTAAAATTACAGTTGGGGATGTGGACGAAGCCCCTGTGTTTTCTATGGATTATTATATCATGGATGTTTATGAAAACTCACCAAGTGGCACGGAGGTGGGGGCTGTAACAGCTCGAGATCCTGACAGCAGGAACAGTCATGTCAGGTGAGATACTCTTATTACATTTACCAACATATACAATCTGCTGTAAGAATTATAGACATTTCAGAAGAAGGGCAGTCCTTAAACACTGGACACTTAAACACTTTTAGACTTTAGTTAGACTTTTTTCAGTTGATAAAACATAAGTTTGCCAAGCAAAATCAGCTGGGAATAAAGCATAACAAGTGATGTAGCCCATGGATAGTATCTTTAAGCAACACGTGTGAAATGTTAAAAACTGTGCATTATTTAGAAGACTTACAGTCCGTAAGTCTCGAGCAACCCCTCATTTAATCATATCTTTTGGGAAAATTGGAAATAAGTGGAGTTATGTATCATAACACATGTAGTGTAAACATCCAAGGTACACAGTACATAAGGCAAAAGCAGAGTTTTTACAATTCTGAGCTTGAAAGTCAATATTTGGTATGACTACCCTTATTCTTCAATAGAGTCTGCTGAACTATTAGCCAGATTTTATTGTATTTAAGTAGTCTTGAGGAATAGTTATCTAACACTGTTAACCCTTTAGAGCCGATCGGAGCGGGAACGCTCTGTTATGCATAACTATTTTTAAATCCCAGTAGCACTGCAACCACGTAAGCTAGCGCAAAAATTTTTTTTGCATATGAAACCGGAGGAGTTGTACTTACATCTTATGCCATCAGCTTGTCCTAGGTCACGGTTTCCTTCCACATAAAGCTTTGCAAAAACTGCATAAAAAGCACTTGCAGGAACAAAAACATAATATTCCAGAAACACGCTTTACCGATCCGATCAGCTGTCCATAACACTTCCTACGTTGGAATAGACGTCAGCGCGAACTTTTGCATTTCCGCCATTACCTGCCCGAAACCGGAAGTGACGTCATTTTCGCGGAAATGTAGTCTTTTTTGCGATCAGGGCCTCAGGGCCTATACTGCTCTTTTTAAAAGTTATCTTTGACTTTATGACTTTCTGTGTCGTTTCTGGGATGCTTAGGACTCATATTGCACTGCTGGAAATAGTTTATTTTGATGCACATGCTGCTTTTTTGCAAATTTGCAGTATAATATTTATTTTCGTTTTTCCTGCAGTGTATAAAAATTGGTGTATTTCAAAAATAAAACTATGAAGACACTCAAAATAAATTTCCTGTGGTGGGAAACTATTTTGTGCAACTTTTTTGTATTTACAGTTTTGAGGGATAAGCCTCTTAAATTTCTCTAACTACAAATATATGTTAAAAAAATCAAAAACGATTTTCAATTTTTTTGTAGTTTATTGCACTTTTTTGCAATTTATGTAATTACTATGCACTTAATGAATACATATTATTAAAATCTGGGCTATAATGGTTGTATTGATGTATAGCAACTTGAAATGCTCCCAAAAATGGCTCCACAGCATGTAAAAATATAATATAAGCTCTGGCGGACTTGGTTCTATGGTAGGTCTTAAAGGGTTAAAGGACATTTCAAAGCTTTTCCCTGGAATTTGGTTGCCTTTTGTTCCATTTTATGTTAAGATTTGGGCTCTGGGGAGACTCTGTGTTCTATTGTGTGTTTTTACATCCAGATATGCTTTTACTAGTATTGTGTTTGGGATCATTGTCATGCTAAAAAATGAAACTATTACCATTGTCAGATGCTCTGCAGATGGTATTCCATGGTGGATCCAAATCTGATGATACTTCTCTGTGTCAAAATTCCATCAATTCACCACTGGTTGAAATGCACCCCAAAATCATGACAGATCCTCCACTATGTTTTACACATGGCCTCAGACACTCACTATTATAGTCTCCTGACTCCCTCTGTATATAATAATAGTTTGAACCAAAATTTTCAAATTTGCATTCATCACCCCATAAGACCCGTTGGTGGGATTTCTGGTGTAGTTTAGTGTAATCTGGCACACCCCAGCCTTTTCTCCCTGTTTCCCTTTAGTAACAATCAAGACCTCAAGACCATATCTGATTTAACCCGATATCATGACAAAGCGTGTAATAGATACGCCAGTCCACCGTGTCCATTTCACGCTTTAGCTCTCCAAAACTTGAAGTGTACACGCATGCAGAAGTTGCAGTAACAGCTGAGGGGGATATTTTATTTCAAGCCAGCATGAAAATAATCATGGGGAAAACATTTAAGCAGAAATTATTAACACATTTACATGTCCATACATGTTAGACCCTGGTGTGCATTTAATATTTTTTTTTGCTCACTGCTGACTTCCTGGCTTTGAATATATCATCTCCCCGTGCTTGTAATTTCAGCACGTGTGTCCATTTGACGGTTTGGAGAGGCAAAGCGTCAAATGGACACAGTGGACCAGCTTGTTTATTACACATTTTGCTGTGATACTGAGTCATATGATGAGGTTTCAGTAAACAGTACGTGGATCATCTTCAGGGGCAGATGCGTTTCTCAGGTCCTGTGTAAAAATAAACAAATAAAAGAAAATAAGCAAAGAGTGAAAAAGCTACCAGTGTCCAAAAAAGGCCTTGGAAGACATTTAGAAAGCCTGGAGAACTATCACTCAATGCCACTTTAAAAATGCAAGAATGTCTGTCTCTTTCCAAGAAAATTATCATTCCTCTATGTTCTTTATATTCTCAGTGTCTAAAGGGTTTTTCCATGGTGCTGTACAACATCATGTTTTATAGATGCCCTGCAACATTTTAAATAGACTCTTGTCTTATCCTGATACTAGAATTGTAGATAAACACAAACACAAAAAAACAACTGCAGTGTAGATTGTGAGCCTAGTGAATCTGAATTTTTTGGCATCAGACGGCTGGTTATTTTGTCTCTACGCTTATGAAGTAACCTGAGGCAATGCAACTGCTTAGCACATTTGTATGCACTATAAACACATGGTTTTGCACTGTTGAAAGAAGATTGGTATTAGCCTTAGGCTGTGGACTAATCCTAGGTTGTCTCTCTGAACAGGTATCTCATTTCATGACATTACACTCAAGCAACTGTCCTGCTTGTAATCATTTGAATTCTCTTTATAGCCTTGATGTAAATGGCGGACCAGCTGTAAACATGATACTCCTCTTGAGATGAAGTATTGCTGTTATATCAATAAGAAGCAATCCTATATTGCTGTTAACCTCTTATGCCGTGGACCACAGAGCAATGGGTTTTTTTAAACAGCAGCATGGCACTTTACAGTTTTGGTTGATACTACACGTAGTGGGAATAGTAGGTGAGCAAGAAAATTACATTATTATTCAAAGATTATGAGTTAAAATGGGGGCATGGATGCAGGCAAGGTACGATACGCAAATCCCAGTTCTTAATGACAATTTTATTTAGTTATTAACACTAAAATACTCTAAAAACCACAGAAATTGACTGTAGAAAAGTCTAGAGAGAGTGTAGGACACACATTTTAACAAACTAAAGATCTGAGACTGGTACATGACAAGGCATGCTCCAGAGGTTTGTAAGAGAGTTGCAGTTAAGGATGTATGGGAAAAGCTGTGTCAGCCATTATCAGCATCAGCTGGACTCAAACTGGAACATATTGGCTCATGAAGTGCAAAAGAAAAAAAAATGTGGACTGGCACTGAAGGTTTATTTTCATTAGTACATACCCTAAGGTAATATAAAGGGGTTACATGGGGGGGGAATATATATACCCAGAACTCTGAATTGTAATCTCTCCCAGTAATTTGTTTATCCAGGGCATCATGCAGTGCCTAAAGACTCTTCCATTAATGCTGGAGCCTGATGGGAGCTGCAGTGGCGCATGTCATAAGCACAAGATTGTTTGGGTTCTTGATACTGTACTGTTGCAGCAGCAAACAGTTACAGTAAGCCACTGGTTGAAATCATCTCTCTGCTAGTCACCTCCTACACAGCTTAAGCAAACGAAAGTGGTGACCTCAAATGTTGAAGTATGTCACAGCTTTCCCCGAAGCAGAAGCAAATTTTATCAGTCAACATCGATTTGACCTTTCACTTCAACAAATTAAAATACATGTTCCTTTTTGCAGGCATTTTAGGCCCAGTTGGTGTATGATGCTTTCTGAATCTCACAGCAGCAAACATCTCTGTTTAATATTAAGGTCCTTTAACCATGGAGAGCTTTATTTATTTATTTGTTTTCATTTAACATAGCAAGGTTTTTAGGGTGTGTGGATTTTAAAGTTTGACTAATAGATGAGTGGAAACTTGGGCACAAGAAGAGTCTTATTTGCACATTGGTCAGGGTGTCACACTCCAACAGCTACTGAAGGAGCAGTCTAGCAAATAACCAGCAGGAGAATTTCAGTAAATGTACAGCTGCAGGTATGTAGTTGATGTCTATAAGGTGTCCCATGGAAATGGGTGGAGGTGGTGAAGGCCACAGAATTTATTACACACCTTTTTTTCTGCAGGACAGTGACCAATAGCAAGTGTACTTTCCATTTCCATATCCATTGTGGCCGGCTTCAAATGATGCTCAACGCATCAACTTCAAGGACAAAGCTAATGAAAACTTTTACTCATGCTATAACAACTGTAAACATGAGCCAAAGACTTTATTATGTATTTTTATTACCTCACAGGAGCCACATTATGCTTGAGGCTTATTTATATCTACATACATCCTGGGATCTATTTTTCCGTCTAAAATTAATCAAAGGGGCAAAAATGCTTGGAATGAGTCCACTACTGAGCAAAGAAAGCCACGAATTGTTTGTCCATCTCCTTATCTTTACTACTCACTTGCTTGGATGGTAATTTGAAAAGGAATTTATGATGTTTATACACTATCTAAAACAAGCTGTTATTCCAATAAGGACAGTGGCCCTTTAAAAACCTTCTCACTGGCTGGTCCTAGCAAATGAAAGGCTTGAAAAGCAGGTGGCCAAGTTGTGACAATATTAGATATAAATACACACTGACATCATACACCCAAGAGTAGAAAAAACTGTCAGAAGCAAGAAATTACGTGCACTGACTCTAATCACATCAATAACATGACAGAAATACGAATATGAAAGAAACACTAAAATCACAACAGGTTTACTTCTGACATTTTCATGCATTTTTATTTATTCCTTCTAATTAACTGCAATGAAATGTGCACATACCAGAGCATTTACATACATGTAAATTCAATAAGTTACTGCTCCCTAAAAGGCACTTACAATGTGGAAATGCTTAAACCCCAAGCCCATCAGTCTTCATCCACTTATCCAGTTCAGGGTCATGGTTGGGCTGAAGCTGCTGTAGGGCATGGCACTGGATACACCCTGGACTGGTCACCAATCACTCTCACATTCACAACTATGGCCAGTTTAGAATAATCATTTAACCTAACAGTCATGTCTGTGGGAGAAAGCTGGAGTACCTGGAGAGAATCCACCCAGACACTGGGAGGATGTGCAAATGTCCCTTCTTGCTTTGAGACATAAATCCAAACCACTAGATCACTCTGCTGCCCAAACCTCAAGCCATTATTATTATTATTGTTTTAATCTAACCTTTCTATATTTATATATAGAAAGCATATATTTACTATGTACAGTATTGTTACGCCACATTGTCTGCTCTCTCTAACTCGCACTCACCTTAGTTTTAGGTTGGCATGTCTCTCTTAGTGAGACTTTTGTTATATTACAATCAAAACCTATTGTTGGCAGCTATAACCATTTTTACTAAGTGGACAGTTGGCCCATGGCATTGTATCACGACTGTTTTGTAGTTGCCAATACTGAAAAAATTCTAAATATTTTTGTCGCTTTTAATAATGCAGAAGCCAAAAGTTAAGAAATGGAGGGTGGAGGTTTAAAAATACAGGATTTTTCCTTTCATACTCTGCCTGAATGCTTCCTGTGTTGACTTAGATGGAGCACCAGAGATGTTGCTATAATTGTGAGTGCAAGGTACATGACAGCTGCTGCCCTGCTAATGTGCTGCTCAAGCTACACTGTCTATTTAGGCAGGCTGTGTTCTTCATACCTTTGAAACTTCACTCAGAATTTTAATGCCAGAAAGGATATTTAACTTAGAAACAGTTTGGATTTCTTTCCATTTTATTAAGTCTATGTTGGGATTTTTCTGCTTCTTTTCCAGCAAAGATGAATAACCAGTCAGAAGTTTTTTTTTTGGAATAATATCAAAACCAACTGTATGCAGAGGTTTGTTTGAGGTACCTGGCATTGTATCCGGAGCTCAACATAATATATGAAATATATTATATGATTCAGCTCATTAATCATTATTCTGCCTTATTTTTCACATCTAGACCAAAGCACACAGGTCAAGATTAATCAAACCAAGACTAATTAATCAACTGTTTGGCATTTTTGTTGTCACAGACAAAGTAAAGGTTTCACGAATTTAAAAGTATGCAATCATTAGTCTTTACTTTTCTCCTTGTTAGTTCAGATTTCACAACTCTACATATAAATGATGGTTATATGATCAAGAGGGTCTTAAAAATACCAAAAATAATCAAGTCCAGGTTTGAAGAGTATTTTCAAAGCTGTGAAGCTGGTCTATTGTAGAAAAGAAACTATATATTGTTTTTTAAACTTACATTTTGGAGTTGGTTTCAAACAGCATTATGGTTTTAATTGGGATACTAAATTCCTTTTCACATTGGAGTGGTAAAAAAAAAGATTTCTTTCTGTCCATTATTCTATTCATTTTTCAACGTTTCTTTTGGATAATATTATGACTTGCTGTATTGGTGTCAGTCGCACCACACAGATATGACACCCGTTAACTTACCGTATTTCCCGGACTACAAAGCGCACCTGAATATTAGCCGCACAAGCTAAAATCAGGGGGAAATCCTGTTTTGTACATACATTAGCCGCACCTGACTAAAAGCCGCAGGTGTTTCAATGTTGACTTATCATATGTAAGAGAATATGCACAAAGGGAATTGTCAGGAAAGAGATGGCTGTTTGGAGACACACCCCTTTTATTAATATTTTGAAAAACAAGTTATGGGTACATATTTGCACATGTGCTGTGCTTCATAAATGAGTAACAAATGTAGTACATAACAGTAACCTACAGCACACCAGAAAAATAGATTCAGACTACCTTTTAGGCTCAGGTGCAGCGACACGGCTTTAACAAGAAGAAAAGTCAGTCATTCACCATCTTTCTCTTCTTCCTGCGCTCTAAAACCACCAAAGTCCTCTTCTCCAATGTCGGAAACGAACAGGCTCAGGATGGCTTCGTCATCCACTCTCCGCTTCTCTCCTTCGTTGTCACTTTCAAAACCAAAGAAATCCTCGTTGTCAGTGTCAGAGTCGAACACCCTCAGAAGGGCCGTGGCGGTGTCCTCCTCTCCATCATGCAGCAGTCCAGCCCTTCAAAATCTGTTGGTGATCGTGGATGTTTTCACACTTTTCCACGCTGTCAGAATCCACCGGTGGAGTTGGGCATAACTTGCTTTTCGCAAGTTTATCGCCGCTCGTCATCCACGCCTCCTGCTGAATGCGTAGCGCTACTTTGAAGTTTGTTTTTCGCGCTACTTCGTACGGCACTACGTTGCCTGGCGGACGGACATGTGACTAACATACCACTCTTGAACCCCGATCCTTCCGCCAGGCAACGTAGTGCCGTACAACAGCGGAACAAACAAAACAAATCGTCTTACGATATCACAAAAATCATGGACAATCCATAGAAAAGCCGCACCTGACTAAAAGCCGCAGGGTTCAAAGCTTGTGCAAAAAGTAGCGGCTTATAGCCCGACAATTACGGTAATCAGCCATAAAACCCCCTATCACAGCATCTCTAATTAAGTCTGTTTTGCATGAGGTGAGCTTCGTCGTCCTTGATGAATGTTGTACAGTTTGAAATGTCTGGAAAACATAGGGTGAAGATTTGTTTTTCTGATTCATGTATTAATCTTGACAAGCTGTGAAAGATGTGTAGTAAACAAAAAGGTAATCTACATATGAAAGACTTTTCCTTGCGTTCCTAGAGGAATACCTGGTCCATTCCCGCAGTACATTACTTGCGCTGTTCATCACGTAAAGAAGAAGGCAGCAGGAAGTATTTTGATAACATCCACTTGAACACTGAAAGCTAAACAAGTGTGCCTCTGCTTCTTGTGTCTGCATCAGAATGTAAAATTCAGCAGTGTTTGCCTCTCTTTGATCATCAGAAGTCTGCCCATGCATGCAATGAAATAAATATGTGATTGAAGTGACATTTGAAATGTTGGGAAATGGTTTGAAATTGACATCTGAATAATCAAATGAGTTTTCCAGAGGTCTTTACCTCTGATTGCTCTTATACATTATCATATTTATTAGGAATAGTTTTGAAAAGTTTTTTGGCCTAGTTACCATTACTCACAGCACAGACTCCCATCTTCAGCCAGTATTAACTGACTGCATCAATTGTAGTATCAAACAGACTCATTAAAGTAAGACGGGAAACAGTGAAATACCACTAAAGTCTACCATTATAATTATTATAGTGTTTTACCATTTTAAACACTGTGTATAAATTAAAATCTTAGGTTAAATGCTTAGTTAAACAATTGGCAGTTTATAATAAAAAAAAGTAGAACAAAACATATTTTTAGTGTTGTGCATTGTGTACGTTTCACTGTGGTTATCTGACATGCCATCAAACTATAGGTTTTTCTTCTGAAGACCTTTACTTTTACAGCTGAAAGGATGTCATGCTCTTATGAGCCTGAAAATATTAAATAAATCATGACAACATGCAGGTTCCAGGAACACTGGCAATCTGAGCTCAAATATTCAATAAATGCAATCCTGGCATCAGTAAACCCACTGCATTTCTACCTCTCATGTCGATTGAAAATTGTCGACTTAAGGGTATATTGCACAGGAGAATGAATGCTGGATTAAAGGTATAAATAGGTCATTAAGAGATAAATTAGGGAATACGTAGTCAATGCTCACTTTGTGCTTGAACTCTTGAGAAGCACTGGAGCTCATTTCTGCTTTGTATTCCACAGACTCCTTTGCATTCAGTTTGATAACACTGTCGCTAGAAAGCCATTACAAGAGTGTAAACATTGCCAGGAGAACACTGCCTTTTGTTATTATTAAATATTGAAGATAATTGCTCTTGACTTAGAAATGTGTATTTTCAGAACATTCTGTCAAGACCTAAAGTCCATTTAAAAGCTGTAGGGATTATTCTATTCATGTGCTTTAGTGGAGGTACCAGGCTTTGAAAATCACAGGAGCATAAATATGTCTCCTTTGGCTCACGCTGCCTCTCCACTTCAGTCACGTCAGTGTGTCAGTTTGTTCTTGTTGTGCTTTACTAAATCTTATTAATTCGGGGTTTTGTTTTACTTCTTTTTTTTTTTTTGGTTTTTTTGTCCATAAAATGGACATAAACAAAAACAAATAGATATTTATTGCATAGTGTTTTGACTCTGGCTTGGTAAACTTTAAGCCAGGGTCAAAACACAATGCCCTTGCATAATATCCTGAGGCTTCTATAACTTGGTACTGAAAAGGATACTAAAAGAATTACATACAAAGATGCAGCAGGGATAGACTCCACGCCCTGGTGATTTTGAATTGGATAACCAGAAAATAGATGGATGGATTGGTGTACACTTGACGAGTATCGCTCAGTGATGGTGGTTGTGTATTGTCATCTGTGGGTCTAAAGGAGCTTCCAAGAGTTTTGTTTTGTTTTTTTAATCTCCTAATCACATTATCAAGATTGTGTTGGAAAAATGATGCAAACTTGAGGAACCAACTTTAAAAGAGTTTATTTATGTCGTCTTATTTTAGTTATTTTTTGTATGACCGGAGGAATTCCATCAGGTTTGGTATCAATTAATTAAAATTTTGCTGATCTCCTCTTTATGAAATGTCTGTTCCTTGTGCAACTCTGGACCGCTTCACATGTTCCTGCAGATTTTAGATTTTTCTAGCCACTTACCCTTGTGCATTTGCAATTTCACCTCAATGAACATCTAGAGCAAACAGTGTGTGAGACTAACCCCTTAATGTCACGATTCTAGAATAATCACTGGTAATAAAAGCTCCAGGACTCTGACACCAGACTTGTTTCTTTTCTTGTTTTTCTTTTTTATTTGTTTTCCATGAATGAATGTGGAGGCTAAGCCTAAAGGTGGCACACAAGGTCAGGAACTGACCATGAGCATCATTATTTCTTCCAAATACAGAGTTGTGCACAGGGAATTCATCCCCTGAGGTCAGATTGTTAAAACAGGGTACAGCTGTAATGTCCTAAGGCATCTGGGAAGAGCACAACATGCGGTGTGGGCCATTGTTTACCATAGCAGAAGGCAATGAAAATACAAGAGCTTTTCGGCCTTGCCGAAACAATCTTTCCATGCCACCTGCTGTACTCGCCAGATTAGGCTCCCTGCAAGTTTGTCCTCTTCCTCAATGTGGCATTAAAGTTGAAGAATTGCTGTCTTGTCACATTGGGTGAGATCCAGCAAGCTTCTCAAATGTGCAAGTGGTCAGGACAGGACTAAATAAGAATTATCTAAAAGTAGCAGCAGCACAGAGAATGGTAAAGGGGTGGAAAACAAGACTACCTATTAAAAACAGATGCAGTTTTGATTTTTGTGATTTGACCTCATATATTTTTGTTTTGTTTTAATGTTTCTTACGAGCCATTTAAATTTATGCAATTTAGGTAAGTTAAGTAAATACTTAAAGTTTTATAATTCTTTATTATACATTAAAAGTATTCTACACACAAAATAGGAAACGAAGAACAAAATTAGTACAGAATGGCACTTTTAGAGATTTTAGGTTGTTGATAAACACGTTGCTGTGGCGTAGTGTTAATGAAATACTGAAATGTTAGATTAGTGTTTAACAAATTAGTGTTTATTTCTTTATGCTTTGTTTCCAAGACTTTCTTGTAATGTTTATAATTTTTTAAAGTGATCTTGACCAATAGTTCTCTAGGCTCAAGAAATAGGAAAAGGCTTTCCAAAGAGACAAGGGAAACAGGAAGAATAGACTGAGGTAAGGACAGAGGCTCAACGGTGACCTCCTTTTACACGGGAGAGGTTCTGTCATGGTTTGGGCCTGTCTTTCAGCCTGTGATGTTGGGGGTCTTGTCAGAATTGATGGAATCAATGAAAACATATACTTTCAGATTTTGATCTTCCATGCAGAAGATTTGACTGGCAATGGTGTCATTTCTCAACACAACAATGGTTCTAAACAAACATACCTGGATAGAAAAAAACGAACAAACATGAAATATAAAGGTGGTCGTACCAAATATTTACTTCAAGCTTGGTAGAACTGGGAGACTTGTAGAATTGGACAAACTCTGGGTTTTGCCTTATTCAATGTATTTCTATGTATGAATGCACAATAAATAAATTGCTGTTCTTATTCACCTTTTTACTGGCAAAATAAAAGTGAGGGGTGCGTTCAGACTTTTGGCCATGTGAAGAGTGATTGTCATTTATGCTCAAGTCTGTTTAGCATTTTGAATTTCCTAGAATACAATAAGATATTAGCATTTCAAAAACTTTCTGACATCTCAATGTAAAGAACAGTGTGTAGATATCCTTATCCTGACAACACTGACATCTCTAACAGAGGGTTTCGCTGTGGGTTTGTACTGCACATTCCAAATGTATACATAACATCAAATGCAATCTTGTTTTTCTTTCAATAGATACTTCTTGGACAGAAAAGAGGAAGGTATAAATTATTTCAGAGTCGACGAATACAGTGGAGTTATATATACAACACTGCCCCTGGACAGGGAAGATATGCCTTGGCACAACATCACTGTTATGGCCTCGGAGGTTGGTAGGTATCCAGGTTGCTTTCCGTATACAAAATGTTTACAAGAGTAAGTAAATGTAATGCCACTGGTACATCTGTTTACTCTTATGTGAATGTTCATGAGTGGGTAGTGGTGATACCAGCTGTGCTTCATCTTAACAAAGCTTATATGAAGTAACAACTTGCCTTTTCTTGTAGCCCTACAATTTCAGGTAGTTAATTAAACTTTAATTTTACAGTTATAGTATTTAACAAAGTGGATTTTTTTTGTTTTATAAATCCATAAAAATTAAATGTACTGTTTGTTAAATGTAAATAAGCAAATTGGGAGATGCACTGCACATAATGAACTGAACAGTCATAAACACTTGAAAATGCTGTAATGCATTCGGTTGAAAGAGGCACTCAAGAGATTGATCAATCTTTCCACTCTTGTTTTGTTTTGCCTCAAGCTAATAAGAGACATTATAAATCAGAATCACATTCAAACTATGGTTGAGTTCTGTGTCATGACAGCAAGATGATTCAAAAAGCAGAATTACAAAATAGGTGTGTGCTGTAGTTCTACCCCGAGTTTGTTTTTTTCTTAAATGCTCTCCCACCAGATAACAAGACACCCTGCGGGGATCATATACTCAGACAGAGGGTAAAATTGGAGTCCAAATCAATATCACCAAAATAAAAGGTTCCAAAAGGAATGAGCACATGAATCTGCACTGAACAGTTTCCATTTATCTACTGAGCAAAAAATGCATGTAGATAATCATATTTGAAGGTGCATCAGTACAGTGTATGTTAATGGACACTTTCATTGCTGCAGATTTGTAGCAGTTATTTAATTTTCTATATTAAATGTTTGGAATACAAACAAATATACTTGTTCTACCCAGGTCTACCCAGGTCTTCGATTGAAAACTAGTTAATAAAATCATATTATGGCTCACAGGTGTACCAACTTCTAAATATATAAAATCTTATATTCCTCTTATTTTGAAATACAGACCATAAATGTGTGTTATTTGAGCTATGCTGCAAAAATCTAATGTAATTTGAATGGTAAATAAAAAGGGAAAATATTTTTCTAATCATTATTAAGAAAACTGCTTAAAGTCAAGTAATTAAAGTTTTGTAGTTAACCAAAAAAGGTGTGCAGTCTGTGGACTGTTTATATTTTATCCACGTTTAACTCAGTGCACCAAGATGCCTAAATGGGATTATTAACAGCAATACAAAAATAATCAACAGATTTAAACAGTCCAGTGTAAGTAATGGAATTAACAGTCTGAAGACTTGAGAAAACAACAGTGAAGGATAATATTTGCATATTGATTAGAATGTGCAGTATAATTTTTTCTTATAATTAACTAAAAAAAATCAAATTAGTCTCAATTGTTTCAGTGTCCTTTCCTGCAGTGAAAATTAATTAAATCAATACATGCCCCTCTAACTCCAATTGCTATCAGGTAACTTGGATAATTTGTAATCACAATTAGGCAAATCTCTTGCCAGGCGAGTGGGATTCTGAATGCTAATGTTTCTTTTAACTTCTCTTTAGTATTCAAGGATACAGTTACATGCCAAGACACTGTCAAAAGGCAGAATGATAAATTTTTACCTCTTTGAATGAGCAAGGACAGTGTCATCGAGACAAAGCACCAAACAGTTCACTGCGAACCATCCTGTAGAGATTTTATCCTGAAAAGGCGTGGGAATAGATGGACTGTCCAAACTGAGAAAGTGAATTAGAGGATGAACGTATGATAAAATAACATTTTAGTGTTTGGGGGTTTAAATTGGTAGTTTATGGTGGACATATTGTCTTGGAATACCATTGGTGCAAAGTCAAATCTTCAATTAGTGGTGAAAAAAATGCTGCACAAGATAAAGTAAGTAAAGATGCAGGAGCATTCATTTAAATCAAAGACATGAACACCTGCGTTAACTTTGTGTGTGTGTATACATATATATATATATATATATATATATATATATATATATATATATATATATTTATATCTTTTTCTTTCACTGAAGGTTCTGCTGAGGAAGCATGCTATTTTTCAGCACTGTTCTGGTACACTCATAATGTAAAACATACTCGCACCTGGAAGCTACAAAACAACTCTTCTGTCAGTGACAGAGGGGCTGCAGGCTGCTGAGGTTAACTAGATTGCTCAAGGGCCCTTGCTGTGGGGCCAGAGAAAAATTACATGTGACCTGTATACTCCCAGTCATAAGAGTAGCTCAATCTGCCATTTTCAGACACTTGCATTATAACAGTACATTTAGCCCTGTTTTTTTTTTTTTTTTTTTTTTTTTTGCTTAGTACTGATGCTGTTTCAGGTGGTCTTCGTAGGTCATAAAAGCCTTTTTCTTAGACAATGTTGCAGTCTTGGACCTGTAACATCCTGTAAATACTAATGTTCTTCACATTACACAGGTAGTAAAAAAATGTTTCACTAAATTGACTTTAAAAATTAACCATTGAGTATATTTTTTTTAATCTTTCAAAGTGAATATTTTGCATGTAAGATGGGTTATGTATTATAACCAAGAACTACAACTGAAAAAAATGCCATGATTATATCAATTTTAATAAACAAAGTTGATTTGTGCAGCATTGCACCCCTCAGTGCTTTTATAAGGACAAACCGACAGACAAAACCCATAAACAATCTAACAGGAAGAGCACACCATGCCCTAGTTTGAAATGTTGAATGTTTCACTTTGCTATTAAGGTTCACGCTTGGCTTTTATCTTTTTTGTCTCTTTTTCTTTTCTTTCTCTGCTTCAGACAATCCCAGCCTTCTCAGTCACGTTCCTGTAACTGTTCAGGTCCTCGATGTGAATGACAATCCACCAGAAATAGCAACAGATGAGGAAGTTATTGTCTGTGAGAGCTCAAGACCGGGACAGGTAAGTGTCAGGGACTCGCCTAGAAAAACACAAAAACACCTATTTCCGTTTTTTGGTTTTTTTCCCTCTACATCTCTGACTTCAAACATTAAAACATTCCTTCAAGTCAAAAACACCTCAGAAGTAAAGTGTTGAGCGCTGTCCATTAAGCACAGTCATTTCCCTGGCTACATGAATTCTGCACCGAACTGTTGTTTCCCTCAGCAGTTCGGGTTGCTCACCGAGAGCTGAGCAATAAGAGACTGCGAAGGCACTGGAGAGAGCTGCTTAATCATCCCTCATTCAAAATGAGTATCTCAGCAGCAAACCATGACAGCTCTAAATCGAAGCTCATTCCAATTTGCGCTCAGTAGTCTTTGATTCATTCAAATTAAGAAGGTTTTTGAGATACAGCGCGATCAGCAGCATGGAAAATGGCTGAAAGGCTGGTTCGGCAAAGGATGATGAAGTAAAGACTAGGAAGACACAACTAAATACATTTTTAATAGTTTTGAGCTGTTGGAAGAAAAGTTTGAAGAAAAGTTCGAATGAAAGTTTGTATTAAATTTGTATTAAGGTTACATTGTTGCCTGAGGGTTCTTGGCTCACGGGATTAACTGGTAAGTATTATAATGCACCGAATGAGACAGCAGGATACCACTATTCAGAAGACAATGCATTTAAAAACTGAGCTTCTCATTAATGTTTTAGAATATGTTTGTATTTCTTTTTAATACCACAGCAATTCGATTTTTTTCTTTTTAATTTGTTGGAAGATGACAATCAAAATTTTGACACAATACCTCTTGCCAATAAAGAAGTAACATTTTATCACACCTATATTTAGTTATATATATACGTTATATTTAGTGGTACACACTAAATGGTTGGGAACTGGTTCTTATATAGTTCTTTTTTACTAACTGAGCACGTTTTTGCCTTTTACGGTACATTTAAGTTTAAGCTGATTTTTTTTAAAGCTTGAGGTGTCCCATGGTTAGAATAAAAAAATGAGTTACTGTTACAGCAATACTGGCCAATTGCTAAAGGAGTAAAAATGCTTGACTTTTGTATAAGTGACCTCGTGTGTTTAACACATTTATTAGACCAATAACAAAACACAAATATTTTAGAAACATGTTGAAAATTAAAAATTACATTCAGCTATTAAGACACTTGTTTTCTGTTTAGGGATTATAGCAATAATAATTGAAAATGTAATAATGTTCTTTACTATTTTTTGGCTTTTTTTGTAAAACTGTATATTTGAAAATCCATGAATGGCAACAATAATTACATCTTAGCATTAGAAATGTAATTTAAATTAAAGAGCTTGCACATACTGGTGGATTAATCATTACATAAACATGAAGCACGAGTTTAGTAATTAGAAGTACTTTTAATTTAGTGCAGCTGTGGCATAAACCTTACATTAGGTGGTGGTCAAGCAGTGTACATGTACAACTTTTAAAAGTAGGGATGATAACACTTTTCAAGATGGGCTGTTTAGTTTTATAGGTGACTCTTTCAATGCAACAAATTCAGTGTGAATTCTCACTTCAGCAGTCACTGGGCTGTTCTGGTGTATAATTTGACATTGTGACATGTAGGATTTATTTATTTATTTACACTAAACTAATTACTAATTAGATCAAAGATCACTGGGCATGTTCAGCCCAAAAGATGCCTACAATAAGAGCTGATTGTCACTATCTGCCAAACAATGGATTAATGGAAGACAAATTTGCACCCGCTATCAAACCATGCAGACATTTTCATGCTGACAGCAAATTGTATAGCTCCATCTTGTTTGCAAACATCCCACTGAGTTTTAAGAATGATCTTTTTAGCATGTGTCTGTTTTTTCTCACACTGATTAAAACGACAACAATTAGAACTTAGCTTTTGAGCCCTTAGAAGAAAGAGAGCTCTGCTCCACTCAGCCACTCTGTCAAGCATGACATCCACATAAGTACAAATAGACACAAAGGACAGAGGCTTGAGCAAGTGCACCAGGAGAAGAAGAAAAAAAATGCCCCTAATCTCACATTTAAACTTTTTCTCGGTGACAGAGGGTATCAGGTCATTGTTTTCTCTCCTCACAATCTCTCCTCGCTCTCACTATGTCTTTTACCAATTAAGCGTAGTAATCTGACAGAAGTGGCAGTAAGGTTGCCCCGAGAGCACGTCTTTCATTGTTAGATTCCAGCTCCCCCTTGCACAAGCCAAAAGCTCTCAGATGCAAGTGTCACAACTAGATAGTCTCCTTCGAGCACCGCACACAAGTAAAGAAAAAATAGTTACATGAGCATTTGGCTGGAGGTCAGAGGCACTATTGACTGTGACTAATTATGATCAACAAATCACAAGACATGCTAGAGAAACTAAATCAGCTCCTTGTCCTCTGTGCAATCAGAGTTAGTGTGTGGCAGATAATTAAATGTTGCAGGTGTCGTCGCTGGAACGTGATTTATCCTTTGTCTTGTGAACAACAGGTGATCCAGACTGTCACAGCAGTGGATAAGGATGACTTTGCCAACGGACAGCGGTTTTCCTTTGCTTCACCAAGCCAGCTACCAGTTAATCCCAACTTTACCCTTAAGGACAATGAAGGTAATCAAAGTGATCAATATGTTTGTTTGCATTCCTTATGAGTTTTGCACTCTGCCTACAGAGATATCCTCGTTGCTCACGCTTTGAGATCCAATAAGCTGCACTGATATTCCAGCACCTTGGAGGTGCAATAAAAATATTCTCTCTGTCAGCTGGGTATGGTAAGCATCTGAAGACTCAAATGCTGCCAGTAGTACCTACTGCGAGTCAGGTTTGCATGAAACATAAGCATCATAGAGGGTTGGCATGTTTGAGCATTGTGTTGTCAAATGGATTACCTGCTCAGGCACTCTCTTTCCACCTCATGTGTGCATTATTTTGTTCCAGCCCAGGGCCAACAGTGGGTGTTTCCATGGCAACAATTTCAGTCTTAGGGGAATACCTAGCCCTGGGTTGGTCTGCAATCACAGGGCTTTTAAAAGCTCTCAGCCTGAAGATCTCACAGTTTCCCACTGAGAAGAGGAGTTCACAGCACTCCAGAAGAATCTCTGAGCCAGAGAGGGGCATAAAAACAGAGAGGAAGGTAGTATGAGAGAGATCAAAAAAATCAATGTGATAACCAGAGATGAGTCTGTTTAGCCCTTGGTCCAGTTACTTCCCACCACAAGAATTCCCTTGCCTACTTCAACTACATTAAAGTGCAGAGGGAAGTTTTGCTGCATTCATGTAAGTGGCACTCAAAGACATCCCTCACTCCCTGCCCACCTCCACACCTAAGGGGTACATAAATCAAACAGGGCAAAGATCGACTTTAGCACTGCTCCAAAAAACATTTCAGTGGATACACAGTATAAGTAGTTAATTTGGCTCCTGTTTTTTTTAGCAGTTTTACACATGACATGCATACAGAGCAGCTCTGCAGTCAGCTATTGAACCTCCAGATAGTGGTGTGGTGCAAGAGTTTTTCAGAGGAAGCCAGAAAGTTTGAGTTTGCTATAAATCCTACAACTGTTTTAGATATGTCGGTGTGTGTGTGCGTGCGTGCGTGCGTGCGTGCGTGCGTGCGTGCGTGCGTGCGTGCGTGCGTGCGTGCGTGCGTGCGTGTGTGTGTGTGTGTGTAACTGTCCTGGAAAAACACTTGTTAAATATAGTTCTTATTTTTGTCACTTTAAAGGGTATGAAGACATACACCTCCACTGTCACAAAAACATCTCTTGCTGATTTGCCATATGCTGTGTTGAAGTGACCATATTTAGCGTTTTTGGGTTTTACCTTAGGGTGTTACATTCCTTTTTTGTGCACATTAAAAGCCTGCCAGGTAATAAAGCCCAACGTTTTCGGCAAAGGGAGTAAGCAGTGCAGACAAACTGCCTGCAGGGCTTCATTAGGAGTATATAATTTTCTTCTTCCAAATGTTGTGAGCAAACAAGTTTTCCTGGCTTCACTCTTGGCATCTGAGTTACTGAAATGCGCAGTGGATTAATTTTATTTTTGATGGCACTCTTCAGTGTTGGCACCTTGTGCGGTTAATGTGGTTAAAGTATAAGCTGAAATTTTATGCCCATACCTAAACAAAATTGAAAGAAAGTGATCTAGAACTACAACAGAACTATATAGGTTCTGCTTTGGGCCATGTTGCTTCTCTCTACAGAGTTTTATGACATGTGGCTTGGTTGTTTAGTAGTCTTGTGTTTGGGCCAGTTCCTGTTTGGAACAAAGGATTAAACTTAGCTCTTGGAGTTGTACTAAACATGCACTGATTACAAAATGTTCTTGGCTGATTTCAAATATACTCTTAGTGTGACTTGCCTATACCAATTTCGCTGATTTCAGTTTTATTTCTAAGAAACAGTAACTGACAGCATATATGAACAAAACTCAACTTTTTCTCTGTGGAAACTTTTTCATAACAAAGACATTATTAAAATTAACAATTTCCCCCAAATAACTTACAGGATCCTCTCTCACTCTCACAACTGACAATATATTGTTATCCTAGTGAAAAGCAACATAAATAAGGATCTGAAAATGAATTGCTGTACACCTGCCTTTACCTGACATATTTTACCTTACCGATCAAAAGCAGGTGCATCAGATTTATACAACAAAAACCAGATTCTGTCACACATCATTTTCCAATATGTTTATAACTTCACCAGGTAACAGGACATTGACCCTTTCTCTTCACTTTTTATTCTAAATGCTTCAAAGCTAAGTTCTTCTCTTGACTCTAGAATTTTTATTCGTGGCAGCTTTCATCTTTTACTGTTCGCTGCTGGCTTGTGGCTGATTCTGAGCTCTCGATAGCTTTAGTGTTAGCCACTTTTCCTTTGTTAGCTTGATTAAACTGTCCATGTGCATTTGCAAACTTTGTTTCTTCGTTCACTTTCGTGCTAACAGCGTAGCATCGAGCTGTGAGGGTTTGTGCGACTGTTTACCTCTGTCACAGTGCACATTTTCCATGTATTGGGTCGCTTGTATGAAAGGATGACCAGCCAGTCACTAATCCGAGCTTTAAACACTGGAAATCAGTTGAGTCTGGTCAATTGATGTTCCTGAGATGCACCTGGGAGACAGAGGAGAAAGGACACTTGCCAAAGGAGCTATTATTAAATTTCTTTGTGGAAGTGTTTTTGTCTTGAGTGTATTACCTGGAATATGCCAAACACAGTGGGAGGGTGTCTCTTTAAACAACTCATTATTATTAATATTGTTATTGTTAACATTATTTATTAATGCAAAGCTAAGAAAAGGGACAACATCAAGCTGTCACAGTGAGACAGTAATTCTTTGCTTTGCTCTTTGCTTTTCTTTGTTTTTTTTTATTGTGACATATTTTATGGTTTTGAACTTTAGAAATAAAATGATGCTCTTCACAGCAGACAGTATCAAAGTGTAAATGCATAGTGAGGTGAAAGGGGCAGTCAACATTTTCTTTGGTGCCTGCTTCACTGTAAAAGTTTAATCCAGTGATTTACAGACCTTTGGTCCTGGCAGCTTTTCTGTGTAGGGATAAAAGCTCCTTATAGGGTATAACAGGGTAAATTGGTTTCACGTTACAGATAAGAGTGATTCACAGCCCTTCTTGGATCTGAGTCTTTTGAAAGATCTGCTTGTATTAGGGAAACCAGGGCATCTTCCTGGAGCCAGGTGTTAGAGGCTAGTGCTTCATGGGTAATGCATGCCTGTGACTATTAAGATTGGCGAGGACTGCATCATTCAAGTTTTTAAAGCTTTTGAAAATCTACACGTCCAGTCCACATACCCATCATTTGAAAATATTTCTCACTCTTGCAAAATGATTCTTTCAAAAGTTCTTAGATTTATTATAACAGAACCGTCTGCAGTAAAATATTCCCAAAGCATTAAATAAAAGGAGCTCTTCATTCTTGAAGGATCGATGGCAAGAGTTTAGAGCTGGGCGATATGAGATTTTTTCATATCACGATATGTTTTTTTCATTTCAGGCGATAACGATATCTATCACGATATAAACCAAATAACTATATTTGTAAGATTTAAATGTGCCGTTGCTCACAAGTAAAATGTGAAATAATCAGCAGCTTGTTTTTATTTAAATATTTATTTCCCATAATAAGTTCAACAGGGTAGATGTACTTAAGGAACATGAGACTTTTTCAGATAAATAAAGGCAAATATTGCAAACTACACAAAAGGCAGCCGCTAAAGCGTTTAAGTTTCAAAATAGAACAAACGAAACAGACTAAATTGTCAATTCCACTTAGAAACAAAATATTAATTCTAAAAATAAATCTTAGTTTGTTTTACAGAAGAACAGACAAAACTGACTAACTTTTGTCAATATCAAATAAACTGAGAACTAAAAGGAAATTCTCAATCTCTCCTTGTTGTATAGCTGAGCTTTTCAAACAGTTTTAACAGTTACTTTAGTCTGACAAAAGCCGAATGACGAATTAGCGCTTCCAGTCAGAGACTGAGGCTACGTCCACACGTACACGGGTATTTTTGAAAACGGAGATTTTCCGTTTTCGTTTTAAAAAATAATCCCGTCCACACATAAAGGCAGAAATGAAGGAAAACGCTGCTATGAACATGCCAAAGCAGCAGGTGGCGCTAGATTCCTAACCGTGCAGAAATGTTGGCCAATCAGAAGTCTAGAAGCCTCGGTGGGAAAAAGTAAACAAAGCTGGGGCATAGAAGCAGAACCGAGTCGTAAGTGTGGAGGGACAGTAACTGTGTGTATATGTAAGCATTTAAACACTGCAGAGAGTAGAATTAACAGTATTGTAGAAATTCATTTCACCGAAACAATAACGTGGCGCAGTGTGACGCATGCACCAGTTCATTGTATTTCCAGACTTGCTTTCGGCACAATTTACAGTGCACGCTACTCTGTTTTTTGTCAGACTTGAAATAGCCGAAATACCTTCACACTACGGAACTTCTATGGCTCTTCCGTTCGACAATCTCTCCGGCGTTGGAACCATCATCTGTTTTCTCTTCAGTCACGCTCGGTTGATTTTTCTAGTCGGCACACTCATTTCCTCCATTACCCGCTGGCTGCTTCCCAAACAAACACACGTGCGGTTTGGCACTTGTGCTGTACGTAACAAGTCACGCGACGTGACGCTGCGGCTGTGATTGGTTCGGCTCTGCGCTACTTAATTTGGATTGGCTGATCTTTTTTTTTTTTTTTTTTTTAAGAGGACAAGAGCGACGAGGTCTATCGCGATAGCTTAATTTCTCTATCGAGTAAAAGTTATATCGCGATACATATCGTTATCGTTCTATCGCCCAGCTCTACAAGAGTTAGGGTTTTTTTCATGCTGTTTGAGTAATAGTGCTTTTCATTTTAGATTTCGTTGAGATTTGAGTGCATACCATCTCAGAGGCTCTTGGTTTTTGACATAGTAGATCTTTTATATAATCCCATAAAGGATCACCCAATTATGTGTTATGGCATGGAAAGAGTTTTTTAGAGATACATTATACTAAAAGGAAGAAAATCACATTACACGTTATACAATAATCATAATTTGTAACTTTCAAACCTCCTAGTATTTCCCCATTATGTTAGCATAGAAGTACTAATGACTATCTTAACTCAAGATGTGCAGTTGTCCAGATGAAGGATTGACACCTCCAAGTTCTCTCGGAAGCACATGTGCTTCTATTCCCACATAGCATTGAGCTTACCATTTGGCACTTTCTGATCTTTTAATTCGCTTGCCTACTCATTTATACTACAATTCCTTGTCCACTTAGAATGATTCATATCACCTTTTATTCTAAAGTTGTCTCTCATCTGCATAAATCGCTCTCTGAAATGTTAAGCTGCTGGACTCAGAATTCATGTGGTTTCAGTTCGCTCAAATATTAGAGCCTACATGTGCTGCACTCAGAAAATGGTGTAAAAAACATATGCGTAGCTTTTTGCTTGCGCTCTGTGTTAGAAGGTATCTGCCTGCTCACGATATATGAGTGAGAGTGAGAGCGAGGCACAGTGAGCCATACTGTTGACTCCACTGTCTGATAATTAAAGTAAGCTCTTCACACTCAAAGCAGCTTCTTTCATTTCTGTTGTAGCAGACCAACAGTTGGTAGCAGCTCTCTGCCAAGGCCTAATACCCCCCTCTGTTGTTGTGCAACTGATGAAAATCCCTCTCAGTCACTCACACGGCTAACTCTCTCGTGACCTCCTTTCCGTCTCAGTTACCATTTGCACAATGGATCGCCATGAAACGTGAATTATGGTGGCTTTGTGCCCAGATTTTTGTGTGAGAAAAACAGGTTCAGCTGGACTCACTGATATATTTTTAACTAATTAACCAATTAGAATCCACCCTTTCATTCCTGATATTTAGTATTCACTTGAAAAGAAGATGACAGCTAAAGTTCTGTGTGTGTTTTGGGGTTTTTTTTCCATCAAGCTATTTCTTTACTTCACCATATCACATCTAATATCATGTTACTGCTAGTGCGCTTCCTGCAGAGATGTGCAACAGCACTGGCTCTGTTTCACAAAATCACATCAGCAAAGAGGTTGAGTGAGGATTTTTAGCTAAAAAGGAAAACACAGATTTAGTCTTAAAATTAGATCAGTGCCTTCTGCTTGCAGTGGAGCTGAAGCCAGGACACCTGAAATACTGAGCTGTCATGCAGACGTGTTGATGCAGCTGAAGTGGTGGATGCACTACAATAACTGCAGGTCAAACTCCTACAGCTTATTAGGCACCATTAAAGCTGAAAAGCAAGGGGATGCTTCTGCTCAGCTGCTCTGGGAAAGCACTTTGTGACAAACCTATTCTGTTAAAAGCCCTTTAAATATAATCAACTTGACTGTGCCTACATTACAATGACTGAAAATTGAATGCCTCTTTGATCTTGTTATCTTTCACATTGTGATGGCATTTTCTTCTAAAAAGGCAATTAAACTAAGGCTATCATCTCTGAATAAGCCACATACGTAAATAGATCAATCGATTTCTGAAAGCATCTTCTTCCACTATACAGAAGCCGTTATAATATTTCAGTTAATCAGCCGTTCTGAAAGTAACGTTGTCACGCCACAGCAATATGGGACGTTTAATTAGCTTTTATGTCATTCACACTTCACTTGCAATTGGTGTCACGCTGCTAGATTCCCAAGCACCTAGTATCTGCTGAAACAGCATTGTTTGTGTAGACCTGTCATGTGCTGCTTTGTCAAAACCTATAGCAAACAACTAAACGCTGTCACAAACTCACACTGAAAGATTTGATTAGTTTTCCTTTTATTCATTTGAAGTTCAATTGGTTTTCTAAATGATCAGTCGTAACATTTTCTTGGCTTTGCCCTTGTGTCTGTGAGTTTTTTGTTTTGTTTTTTTCATCTATATTTTCTTAACTCTCCTAACTACTTCCATTCTTTTATTTCGAAGGCTGATCCCTCAGGTTTTTAATTCCTCATGTTCTTCTCTTCCCAACCTCACCAGTGTCTGTTTAAGGTTATCTGTGTCTTATCGCTCTTCTCCCCAGTGTGTAGTTTCTCTGTGTGTCTTTCCTACTGTAGGTCTTTGTCAAGCACTTGTGCACCCTTTGTGTGTTTCCTGAGTTAGTCTTTTTCCCCTGTTGAAAATTTGCTTTTTCCTTGTGGATTTCTTTCCCCCTGCAACCCTGCTGCAGGCTCTTTTGTTGTTTCACAATGTTGAGATTAGAGTTCCTTTTAGTCATACCTCCTGCCAGCTTTTTTGTTTGCAACTGGGTCCATTTTTTAAACTTAACACAAAATCACGGGGGCAAAAACTCATATGCATAAGCTTATGTTATCATGAAAGGCCACAGCAGTCACGTTTTATAATTGAACAAATGTGATGCAGTAACAAAGAGGTGCACAACGGCATCCTGCAAAAGTAAAAAGATGAACCCATAATTAACTAAACATGCAAAACACAACCCTTCATCACACATGATAACCGTAAACTCAAACACAAACTGCTATCTGTTGTCACTGAACATATTGTCATAAATTAAGTTGAGTCCCATTAATCTTTGTTCAATATAATGAGGAGTCATGTGAAACAATGGAAAGAAGTGTTGATTGTGCATGAAATGTCTTATATTTTCTCAAGAAAGATATGTTAGGGCACAGTCACATAAGCCTAGACACAAGTCGATGATCCCCCTGGATGACTGGATGACAAAGAGGGCAGTGCAGCAAATCCTCCTTGCGATTACTTGGAATTCCTCTGCAAAATTCCCATGGTCGCCCATAGTTTGGAAGATGCCAACCTGTCTGAAAACACTTGCCTTTTATTCTCCAAACTACAGTGAAACTTCAAAAAGTGCAATACAAAGTGGATACAGAACAATCACCTCCAAAATAAATGTTTGTAGTTACCTACAACTTTTACTTTGAAAGCAAGCCTTGTCCATTTTCACTGGACTTCACTGTCACTCAGCGAGTAGTCTGCCAGTGTCATCCTTGCGAACCACGGGTTACTTTGGCAACCTGCTACCAATCAAAAAGAGGCTTTTAGTGCACCATTGTATACCTCTTATCAATCAATGTCATTTCCACTCACCAATCAGTCATACAAAGCACATTTTTCCTTTACAACACTTTCCCCTGACTTAGTCTCCAGGCCTGTGTGAATGGGACTTTGAAATCAATTTCACAACAACTGACAGAAACCTTGCACTTAGTTGTCAAACAAGCATTTTCCCCTTACAACCAGTGGCTATCAGAAGGTCACAAAGATGTCTCTAGGAGCGTGTGATTGAAATCTAACCTAACCTATATATTTAGTCTGATTAGTCTCATTGTACAGTTTCTCAACCCAGTAACCTTTAGCAACATCGAAGTTTACCGGAAGCCCACACATACGGACCAGTACCTCCTCTTTGACTCCCATCACCCTTTGGAACACAAACTTGGAGTAATTAGGACCCTACACCACCGGGCAGAACATGTTCCCTCTAAGCCTGAAGGAAAAAAGAAGGAACACACACATGTAAAGGAAGCACTCAAAACGTGCGGCTATCCTAAATGGGCGTTCTTAAAGTCAGCAAAGAGGCACAGAAAAGAAGACCAGACACCAGCGAGGGGGTTTACAACACCAACTCTCTGCCATCTATAATCCAGTTTTGAGATCCCTTCCCAGACGCCTTAACGCCCACTCACATCCTGGGCCATCTGACCTCAGGAATTCGCATGATAAGGTGGGGCCAGGTTTCACAATGAACACACCCGAAACTCTGGCTGATGGGGACCCACGCCCAGTTTCACACCTTGGCTCAGGCGATTAGAGGATCATCAGGGGGTCCTTTTGTCCCTCTGTGGGGGGTCACTCCCACTAGGTTTATATCTGGGACTCTCCACCATTTGACCTTAGAACTGAAGAAGCTTCTCGGATGAGAGGTGAAACGTCTTCAAGCAACTTAAAGAAGTCCAGACGCTTTTCTTTGCAAGCTCCTTTGACTACGATGACCTGGATGACTGAGAACCTTCACAGACAGTAGTTTGGTTGTTAAACTGCTTGCCAGCAGACATTAACCTGGTTAGCTTGAGCTACACTACATGAAAATCCTCACAGTTTTAGTATTTTCATATAGTACGCCAGAGCATATAAGCCCTCCCACAATATTAAATATTTGGTAGCATTATAGTTTCACAGTGAATTATAACCTTAATTGAATTGGCAGAAAACTGTGTTTCTGCATTATTCACTCAATTTCAAGTGACCTTATTTTCTCTGATAAAAGCTTATTTGGAAAAAAGAAAAAGCACCTATTTTGTTTAAATAGGTCATAAGACATTGTGCTTATGATGTGCTACCATACCACATTAAAAAAGTTATTTTTTCTGCCTTTCTTTGGAAACTAGCCAGTGTCATTCATCTGTGATAAATGATACAGTCTCAGCATCCAAAGTAAAAGAAGTTTCAGCAGCATTGAGTGATTTATAAGGTGACACAGGGATTGGTGCCTTGTGCCAAAATTGTCCGATTTGATTCCTCGCCTTACACTTTGACACACTTCTTTACTGAACCTTATCAGAAAGTGTTTTTAATACTCTTTGATATTGTAAATTAAACTGTTATCTGAGTCTCATATTATTGTCTTATGAATTAACTGTGAGATTGTAGCCACAAATTCAATATACTGACACATCATACTTACCCTTAAATTAATTAATAAAAGTATTGCTGAGTCTGTAACACCTAAATAAACATATTTTCTTATTGTTTGTATGTATAAGCCTGTACAAACATCTGCAATGACTGTAATCATTAACTTTAAGTACCCACGTTTGCTCTGTGACCCAGAATATATTTTTCCCAAAATAGTGGAACTATAGAACAATGTTAAATTTCAAGTGGCAGCTAAGAAGAAAGTTCGTGCTGAATCCCATCAGCGGCACCTACACACACCCACCAAAGTTCACAAGGAATCCAAGTAAGTGCATGTGTAGGCAAGTGTGAAGTCTGCAGAGATGTGGTTGCGTCGCATGTGTCTATTGTTGGTTTATTTTAGCTCTGTTTTATTTTTTCAGGCACACTTCATATGTTCTATAGAGCATCAGAACAAGGATTCCCTAGTCACACTATGAACATTACCAATAGGAAAATACAACCCTGAGCACACAATTGAGTTCATAATTGACTCATTATTGAGTAAAGACATTGCCATTAACTATCCTGATCATCTCTGCATGTCTACCAAACTTATTTGATAGGTCTTTATAATAACCATGATTAATAAACTGCAACATTGTAGTGAATTAAACTGCAGTTTTCATCTGTTTGAATAGAGAGCAGTTTCACTCTATCTTTTATTTTGTTATTAATCATTATTAACCCTTAGATGTCAAACACAACATCTCTCACAGAACAACAGCACAAATGGTGACCTTGGTACAAACTGACACTGGCAATTTCTAAACAATTACAAGTGCATCATAAAATATTGTGTGTGTGTATTGATACCATCAGAATGTCATGGCAGCAGTGTCATAACTAATGATTAATATTAATGCTGTTATTTGTCATTTCATGGTTAAGAGCAAAATAAGGCAATAATAAAGTTTAAATAACTGGCTATTTAAATTTTATCATAACCACATTTTATGAAACTTACTTTTTTCTGCTGTAAAATTTCTGATGCACTGTATAATAAATGCCTTATCTCAAAAAAGGAGAGACTGGAATGAATAAGTGGCACAAAAGTTATGTAAGTGATAACCAACATCATGCTAATGCTTCTGGTAAAGTAAAAAAAAAAATAGGCCATTTTAAAACCCAGTGTAAGGAGGCTTTCACCATGCTGTAGCAGACACCAGAAAAAAAGGAGCATTTTTTCTAGTGATTGCCAAAATATAACTTTCCTAATACTTTCCTAAAAACCAGATCTTCTCTCATTTGCTGTTTGATTACCTGTCATGTACTGCAAGAAATGCCACATGGTATTGGAGACGCCACATGGTTAAACTGAGACTTTACGAAAGAGTACTGTGTTTCCTCTCACGTGGATTCAGTGTGCTTGCAGATGGCCCTTCTCGCTGCAGTATTAATCAACAAGCACAGAGCTCTCCTCCACCCACCTGTGATGACAGGAGGTTTAATGTGAAATTAGCATGACATAATTGATGCGAACTTCCTCGCTGTGGTCTGTACAAGGACCTATGCTGCTGTGGAACTGTGCTTCAAAGTGCACAAGCTCTGTTGGAGAACATCACTTACACAGAGCTTGTTTGTCTCTGTGTGCTTTAGCCTCCTTCTCCATCCTCAATACTCCTTCCTTTGGCTCACACATACATACATTCCTCCTCCATTCATCCCCATGCATCGCCCTCTTCTGCTCTCATCTTCCACCTCCCCATCTTTCTCTCTTGTTATTTGCATCTCTCACACTGCACTCTCTCAAAACCCCCACCCATCTGCTTGCTGATACAGTGATACTGCGAGTCTGACTTAATAAAGCTTGAAGTACGTGTTGTCATTCCAACTGTCGATCATTATAATTATTCATAGATGGAGCAGAGATTGGAGTGGGAGGCGAGGTCTCTGAGCAGCAGAGCGATAGTACAGCATGGCGGAGGTGTTTTCACTGAGTGCAGAGAAAAGGTTGCCCTTGTGCACGATTCAGCATTTTTGAAACCTGAAATACTTCACGAATATGTATCAGCTGGTTCTGTTCAAGGATAGTACTTTGATACATCATCATCATTATCTTTATGTTACTATACACCTACATGTCTTACGTCCAGTTATGTGCAATACCTTAAAAGTCCTGCTTATGCTGCTGTCCTAGTGTTCATGTTACATCTGTTAACGTTTCCAGATTTTGCACACCGATGCACGTTTGTCTTCAAATTCATAAATCTACCGCCAAATATTAAGATTTGCACTAGTATGTATCGCACTTAAGTTGTTACTTAAACCTGCAATGCATCTCTTACACTGGAAGAGGGGAAATTCCTTTTCCAAATCGAATATACAATACAACTATCCAGTTTTATGTGTAGCTCATATTTTAAATATGTATTTGTCGTTATGCACACACCTATACCAGCAGCAGCTAAGTTGTCATTAATATCCCAAAGGAATTAAAAATAAAAGATCTCTAAAGCTTGGTGAAGCTGCAGCATATAATTATATATCTGCATAATAATCTGCAACTGATGCCACCTCAAAACCCTCTGTTCCCATTAAAAATCTATTAATGGAATTTACTAATAAGGCACTGTGTCAATTTTGCAGATTAAAGGCGTAGACACAAGTATTTATGCAGCTGGCCATTTTGGGAGTTTCCTTTTTGGAGCTCAAAATCTTGGAAGGAGAGTTTTCCAATTGGTCATGCAAACCTGATTTACTATCCTTTGTTGTAGGCAGTTTACGGCAATTTTATTGTTTTTGGAATGCCAGAGGCATCAAAACAAGTGTTTTATTGGCATGGGTGAATCCCGTCCTGTTGCTCTTCACTTAGTCATCCTGAATGTTTGAAAACCAAGCCTCGCATATGAATCTTTATCAGAGCTTCCAGTATTATCCAGAGAATTACTTTTTAAACCCTCAAGATCACACACAGCTCAAATACAATTTCTTTGAGAAGAATTTGCTCTCTATCAAATTCATATTGAATTTCCTTCAATTACCTTTCATTGATCTGAATTGCTAAACTCTTCCAGTGGAGAAATACACCAAGTAAACCTGAGCTTACATTATATTGTATATGTATTTTTCTTATTAGATGACTTGCTTTCTCAGTGGTTCTTCTTATATTTTGGCCCACTACTTTGATGGTGTTGACTCATTGAAAGTAAACTTTGTTTAAAGATGATTGTACTCTTGGAAGATGTTGTTTGAATTTTTGTGTCCTGCTAATTTACTTTGCTTTGTAAATCCAGCCCTTAGATTTTATATATCTGTAATTTCATTATTAAAATAAATATTTGCTACTATACTCCCCAGTCTGTCCAATAGATGTGGTGAGTGCACACGATTATAAAATGGTACATTCAGGGTAAAGGTTAGTAAAATATTAATGTAATTTCCAAAGATGATTTTTCAGTGATTTTGTGTGTCTTGTCATTTGCTTCAGTTTTATTGCTCAGCCTTGCTATAGAACCTACTAGAAGTCTACCTCATTTCCTTTTTTCCCCAGCCTTTTTACTTTTGTTTATCTAAGTAACATGTTTCATTGACAGAAATGTTTCTGCAAGGGCCAAGGTGATCTGCTCTTTTGCAGCACATTAAAATAGTAAATGAATACCTTTGAAATGAATTAGCTTTGGCACACAGGAAAGCTGTAGAGTTTGTAAGAAATCGACCAGCTTCGAATACTTCAAAAGAAGAAGAAAAAATAGCATTCACAATACCCAGTGAATGCTTTTTTTGATGTATTTAGCTAATGACACTTATACATAAACAGGAAATTATATACTTCACAGGAAGAGACATCTGACTAAAAAGACATCTGACTAAAATGAGGAACCAGAGAATAAGTCTTTTTAACCAAGGACACCATTTTTATTAACTCTTTACTTTTGCTTTTCTTTTACAGACAGTACAGCCAGCATTATTGCAAGACGACGCCGTTTCAACCACCTGACACAGGAGCTCTACGAGCTGCCCATTGTAGTGTGGGACGGTGGGGAGCCTTCGTTGAGCGGAACCAGCACCTTGACCCTGCGGGTGTGCCCATGCCAGCGCCATGGCAGGATCCGGATGTGCCAAGGCGAAGCATTCCTATCATCAGCAGGTCTCAGCACGGGGGCCTTGATTGCCATCCTGCTGTGCATCGTTATCCTGCTGGGTAAGTTGGGACAGCCACTGTGGGGATTTCGGCAGGGGTGCGCTGCCCGGGGGCAAATATATGGAGGCCATGGATGGAGGAGATGGACCATAGAAGTGCAAGGAAGAGTGGGAGGTTTTGAAAAGCTATGACAAGGGCAGAGGATGAAAAGGCATGTGAGGACACAGGTAGAATCTGGAATGAGGGTAGAAAGAGTTAGAAGAAAAGGAAGAGCATGTGAAGGACAGAAGAGAAGGAGAGCACACAAAGAAGAGTTTAGAAGGAAGGTGACTAAAAAGGAGATGGGAAGGACAAAGACAGTAAAAAGTGAGAGGAATGATGATTGTAGGGTCAATACGAGAAGAGAGAGGCGGTGTGTACAACTGACAGGCTATTATGAATGACGCTGCGCCACTTGAAGACGGGAACTTTTTTAGTCTGAGGCAACTCGATTCAGAAAGAAATGTGAATCCAATCAATTTCTTTAAAATTGGGAATTTAGTTTGAGTCTTCTGTCTTACTTACAATCAAATCTCTTTTTTTTAAATCCTTCCATCACTCCCTGCAGGGAAAGTGTTTGACATTGCATGTTGTGACTAGAAGAGCATAGGACAAGCTTGGAAGGATATGGTGACAGCCAACATAGATACCACTCTGCTGATTTCATGTGTGAAGGATGTGTTACGCGCCACGAATATAAAAGACCATCAGAAATACATTGAAAATACACAGGGCTTATTTGGTGTTGCCAGCTTGTCACAGCACCGAGAAAACATGTCTTCAATGAAAATGCATGCCTTGTTACTATGGCAACCCCTCTTTGCAGTGACAGTAAGTGATTATATGTAAACTTGGAAATATGATCTGGCCGCATGAATTTAGAACATTGGACAGCAAGCATCAGAGGTCAGACCAAAAAATAAATAAATCTTTGACATATATTGAAAATTCAAACAGAAGATTGAATGAAAATTGTTAAATTTACTAAAGGTGTGAGGATTGCTGCAAACCAAAGTACATCAGAACATGATTAGGAAAAACTATGTAATAACAAAGGTTCATCAATGCTCCTCTCCCCTCCTCTCTTTACTGATTGTCTGTGGACATTAGTGCATGAAGGTTATGCATATTCATACCAGCTTTCTTCGTCCTCTATGCCAGCCTCTGGCTGAGACGAACAAAAGGCCATCACCACTGTTTGGTGCAAACCCTTGAGTGAGAGACACATGCTGAATCACTAATCATCAGCACAAGAAAGAGCCTGTTTTGAACAGAGAAGCAAAGAGAACAAGGAAGAGACACAAAATATCACACCTGCTTTCTTTTTGTGTTTCACCTGTGTTGTATTTTGCTTTCACACTTTCTAGTCTCAGGTTCTTTGTCTCTCACGTAGCGCCTCTCGACAGAGGGTCACCCGAAGAAATTTGAGATTTTGTCAGTGTGTCCCAGTCAAAAAATAAATAAATACATTCCATTTTTCTTGCCTGTGTCGTTTTTCATAATTCAACATCTTTTCACCATTCCTCAAAATTTGGCACCTCTGCACCATTCTTTTACCAAATATAATGAAGAAGTAGCTTAATGTCGGATTGAAATGATGGTGCGCGTTCTCTAAACATGATATGCTCATTTTTTTAATTCCCCTGGGAGACTTCTTTTGCATGTCATACACTCCTGTCCCTCAGTACTGTCAGGCTAAGCATCTCAGTGTGTTTAGGCTTTGGTACTAGCATGCAACCAACATGTATCTCGACATTTACCGCATAATGACGTTAAACTTACAGGCCTTTAATCATCTTCCATTATATTGCTGTCATTGTGATCAGACCTCAGTGCAAATTAGGAAGAGCTTATGCACACATGGAGTATCCTAAGTCAAAGAAAGCAACACAATGTGCATGCACTGATTATTTTGAAACTCTTTGCAGCCTTTGAGAGTTTGCTTAGGCTAATTAATGTGCAATAATGAATATGCTATAAACCTTGGACCAGAAAATACAAAAATCTTTTTTTAAAAACATGTAAACTATAGCTAGCTGTTTAGTAAAGAGAAGTGCTACCAAATCAGTGTATCGCCTAAACACACAGCGCACGCAGTTTCAGTTCTTGCTCATCTTTGCTTGTCAGTGTGACTTGTCTGTGGCTGATTGTTTTCTGTTTGTCCGATTAATGTCCGTGCTTTATCTCTGTGCCCTCTAATAAGCCATTTAATTAGGCCTGCAGCAAACCAGAAAGGGATGCAAACTAATGATTCAGCTGATAATGACCTTTACGCATGCCTTAAATAGCTTAAAATATTCATAAGCCCATCATTGTTTGGATGTAGTTTCCAATACTAATATTAACTCACTATGGAGGAAATAGTACACTATTACTTTACTAGCTGGGTTAAATGAGGAATTTTAGAATAATCTCTACAGCCTCCTTGATATCTAAACCCTTATGAGTTTGTACTGACACAGATTACCATAAATATCATTTCAAGGGTAAGATTTAAGTTCATTTTAGCATCTTATTTTATGTAATAAGCCTTGAAACTTGCCTTTCGTTTTAGTACAAATAAAATGGCTACTAGTCAAAGTGTCAGTGTTAATCTGATTGACTCATTCTTTTCCCTCAGGACTCCATCTCTTATTTACAAACCACGTTTTTTTTCTAATAATGATTTTAAAGCCTGTCTTGCATATTTGAAATATAAATAATGAACTCCATGGCTTGCATATTGATCCATAAAAATAATAGAAGTTCTGTAGCAATGTTCCAGTTAACCAAGTTTTGCTCTCTTTGACCTTTGGTTTGATGCTTATGAGTTTCCACTTACTTATTATATCACACAGGGCAAAAGTTCTAAGCTACTACTCATTTCTTTAGTCTCGCTTCCAAGGAGCCAGACACATGGTCCATTGGTCTTGAGCAATAGGCTTTCTGAAAGTTTCTCTATGGACACTGACTGCTACTATTTCACTCATTTTCAGTCCAGTCCTTGTACCTGATCATTTTAGGAGGGATCACACAAAAAAGGAAAACAAACAAAAGCAAACTATTTGTGCTTTAGTTAAATCTATGAAAAAGTCCACAGATAACACAGTTTAACAGGCGTAACATAGTATCTCACAACAATGTGATTTCCAAAGACCAATTAGCCAAAGGTTCAGAATGTCTTGGCATGTTGTCCAGCATGTCATTAAAACGTTAAGGAAACTGGTTAACTAACTGGAGGATAACAGAAAGGCTGCTGTGCAGAAGTCATGGATTTACCTCCCCAGAGTCTGGACCTCAAAATTAGTGAACCATTCTGTGATCATCTTGACAGAGAACAGAGTAAAAAGAGCTTTGGGATGTCCTTCAGGAAGCCTGGAGAACTATTCCTGAGGACTAGTTAAAGAAATTTCAAGTAAGATTGTCTAAGACGGTTCATGTCCTGCATACAACATGGTATGCAGGGTGCTCAGTTGCAGACAGGAAAGTACTGCAGAGGGTCATCAACACAGCCCAGAAGATCACTGGCTGCTCTCTGCCCAGCCTGGAGGCCATTGCAAACTCTCGGTACCTCAGCAGAGCTGGCAATATCATTAAGGACTACTCTCACCCCAGTAATCAACTGCTTGAACTATTACCGTCAGGCCGACGGTACAGGTCACATAAAACCAGGACAAACAGATTCAGGGATAGCTTCTTTCCCAGAGCTATCACCGTAGTAAATAAGCACAAAACAATTGAACCTGCTTAACTATACCATACTTGCCACTGTCACTATATTATGCTGCTACTCATATTATCATTATATGAATTTTGCTATTCTGTATACAGTGGGGCAAAAAAGTATTTAGTCAGCCACCGATTGTGCAAGTTCCCACACTTAAAATGATGACAGAGGTCAGTAATTTGCACCAGAGGTACACTTCAACTGTGAGAGACAGAATGTGAAAAAAAAATCCATGAATCCACATGGTAGGATTTGTAAAGAATTTATTCGTGAATCAGGGTGGAAAATAAGTATTTGGTCAATAACAAAAATACAACTCAATACTTTGTAACATAACCTTTGTTGGCAATAACAGAGGTCAAACGTTTACTATAGGTCTTTACCAGGTTTGCACACACAGTAGCTGGTATTTTGGCCCATTCCTCCATGCAGATCTTCTCGAGAGCAGTGATGTTTTGGGGCTGTCGCCGAGCAACACGGACTTTCAACTCCCGCCACAGATTTTCTATGGGGTTGAGGTCTGGAGACTGGCTAGGCCACTCCAGGACTTTCAAATGCTTCTTACGGAGCCACTCCTTTGTTGCCCGGGTGGTGTGTTTTGGATCATTGTCATGTTGGAAGACCCAGCCTCGTTTCATCTTCAAAGTTCTCACTGATGGAAGGAGGTTTTGGCTCAAAATCTCACGATACATGGCCCCATTCATTCTGTCCTTAACACGGATCAGTCGTCCTGTCCCCTTGGCAGAAAAACAGCCCCATAGCATGATGTTTCCACCCCCATGCTTCACAGTAGGTATGGTGTTCTTGGGATGCAACTCAGTATTCTTCTTCCTCCAAACACGACGAGTTGAGTTTATACCAAAAAGTTCTACTTTGGTTTCATCTGACCACATGACATTCTCCCAATCCTCTGCTGTATCATCCATGTGCTCTCTGGCAAACTTCAGACGGGCCTGGACATGCACTGGCTTCAGCAGCGGAACACGTCTGGCACTGCGGGATTTGATTCCCTGCCGTTGTAGTGTGTTACTGATGGTGACCTTTGTTACTTTGGTCCCAGCTCTCTGCAGGTCATTCACCAGGTCCCCCCGTGTGGTTCTGGGATCTTTGCTCACCGTTCTCATGATCATTTCGACCCCACGGGATGAGATCTTGCGTGGAGCCCCAGATCGAGGGAGATTATCAGTGGTCTTGTATGTCTTCCATTTTCTGATGATTGCTCCCACAGTTAATTTTTCACACCAAGCTGCTTGCCTATTGTAGATTCACTCTTCCCAGTCTGGTGCAGGTCTACAATACTTTTCCTGGTGTCCTTCGAAAGCTCTTTGGTCTTGGCCATGGCGGAGTTTGGAGTCTGACTGTTTGCGGCTGTGGACAGGTGTCTTTTATACAGATGATGAGTTCAAACAGGTGCCATTCATACAGGGAACGAGTGGGGGACAGAAAAGCTTCTTACAGAAGACGTTACAGGTCTGTGAGAGCCAGAGATTTTCCTTGTTTGAGGTGACCAAATACTTATTTTCCACCCTAATTTACGAATAAATTCTTTACAAATCCTACCATGTGAATTCATGGATTTTTTTTTCACATTCTGTCTCTCACAGTTGATGTGTACCTCTGGTGCAAATTACTGACCTCTGTCATCATTTTAAGTGGGGGAACTTGCACAATCGGTGGCTGACTAAATACTTTTTTGCCCCACTGTATATCGTACTTATTATTGTTTGAGTACTTTGGTTGTTTTATTGTACTTTTTATATTTTATACTTATATTTATTATTGCATTTTGCACCAAGGGAGTGGCACTCCAATTTCGTTGTACCTTGTACAATGGAAATAAACGCTATTCTATTCTATTCTATTCTATTCTATGTTGAAGAATAAAGGTGTTCATACCAAATATTGACTTTCAAGCTTGTTAGAATTGTACAAATCTTTTTTTTGCCTTATATGTTGTATTTCCATATTGCTCTACCTAGTTCCCATTTTTCTAGCAAAATATTAGGAAATGAGCAACAGCTAAAGACTTTCGCACACTACTGTAGAAACCTAATTTTATAATACAACACAGTCACATCTCCTATAATCACATAATAAATGTGACTTGTGCAACAGTCTCTACTGTAACTGACACAAATCTGTAGACTCAAATAGTGCTTCCAGTGCCATGAGTGTTATACTGAGCAACACATATACCCTATAGCTGGTATAGGCTAGCCACATGGAATGACCTGAATAGCCCATTATGAAGCTTTAATGGAGAAAGTGTATTCCAATATAGTTTGCACAGTGGACAGGAATATACTTTAAATGCAAGTAGATCATGAACTGTGGAAACTGCTGTCTGGTGTATGAAATGCCAGCAAGTAATAAAGGTGCGTTTTCTCAGAGTCTCAGTAACATTTTTACTGAATGCTAAGGTTGTTTACCTCCAAATCACAGCGAGGCATTAAACTGCAGATAGCGCAAGAGAGACGTGGTGCAAAACAGTTTTAACCATATCAGCTACAACACGTGCATGACAAAGTTAAATAAATAATCAAAAAATAAATTGTTTCCTTTTTCTGCTCAGTGATTTTCCCAAGTTGCCTCACACAGTCACATGGTGGCTTTGTGTAATTGGTTGCTTTAAACAAGCTGAGTGATAAGCACTGTCCCAGACAAATTGCATTTTTCACCCTCTATAACCCCACTTGGGCAAAGCACCAGGTGGAATAAAGTTTAGGGGGGGGGGTTGTACAGATTAATCACCCTTTTTTAAAAATAAATTTTAAAACACAAGCATGGAAACACACTCAGTGGTGAAACTTTTAATGAATTTGAGTGTAATCACTTTATTCATCAGGTGTATGAGGGTATAGTGAGACAGTTTTGTGTGTGTGTGTGTGTCTCACTGCACCAAAGTTGTTATCTTGCCATTAAAAAAAAAATCAAATATTAAAGACATGAAAAAATTTCTCTTTATACATTTCACTATTTGAGTCCTCATGCTTAACTTAAGGAGGCTAGTTTAATTCAGATCCATAGATCTAATCTAATAAGAAGCCAAGCAGTGTTACAAAGTTGCAAAAATAAAAGGGTGTTTTGTGTAATGTATAGATTTTTTAATTCAGTTGAAACTCTGCACTTTGGTTTTACTTTTTTTCTTACCTACAAAATTGAACTACTGGAATAAAGTCTCCAGTGGTTGACTAACTCAAGTTTGAAGAGAGGATGTTTTGAGGTACACTGACAACAGAACTGCTTTATAGTCAGTTACAGCATGCCGAATCTACTGCAATATGTATACAAAAAATGTTTTGCTTGAATAGATCAGGTAAATGCATCGGTGCATCCCTGAGGTTATGAAAGCTGAATCCTGTTACTCTTTATCCAACACATCACCTTCCTATCTCTCACCTTGTATGCGTTAGGTGCCTCATCATTACAGGCCGATCTAACACAATAGTGTGTTGCTTTTAGGTGAATATAGAATATAACAGTTAGATGTGCAATGCCAAAATGCACAGTTTTTTCTCCTGGTAGCTTGCAATGCAGCTTCAGTGTGAAGCCCAGTCGGCTCTGCAGTAATACTGATATATCTCACTTGTCTGTGCTAATGTAACTTAATGAACTCCTTTTAGATATTGCACTGCTGTAAAAATTTTCTTCTCTCACTGAAGCCATTTTATTAAATAAATGTTCACGTTAACATATTGCTAAGAGGTCATCATTAACTCAAAGAAGCATAACTCTCATTAGCTGCAGTAACAAGTTTCAAACTCTAGCACGTTATCAAGTATTACTTGACTTCATGACTTCATTAAGAGTTGGAAAATATATTTTACACTGTAAGCTACTTGTCAGTACAGACATTTGGCAACATCAGGCCGTATTTCCTTTAATGTAGATGAGCAGGCACATTCTTTCTATTCACATAAAACTTAGAGGTCATTGCATGAGAAAAGTATTTGAAATGTTGGACATTTTGATTGAATATGAGGTTGAATTGGCTCCAGCAATGACTCTGATGTGCACATCGCCACCGTGTCAATCGTTAGCATTCAAATAATAATCAGGGATTCATTGCTAATGATTTCTAATGCTTCTTACTGGTATCCAGCTTTTTAGCCCCGTGTTATTTTAAGCATCCTGGTGGAAATTATATACTGTATATATGCCAAAAAACCCAGCTTTGGTGCAGTGATTTTTTTTTTTTAAGAAACAAACACATTTAACAGGCCCGATATTAGCACATAGCACATTAGCATCTTTTAACTGTCCTCACCGTTATTAGCACTAACACTGCAAACCATCTTTTTTCTGTGTTGCAGCAATTGTAGTCCTGTTTATTACTCTAAGGCGGAGCAAGAAAGAGCCCCTTATCATCTCTGAAGAAGACATTAGAGAGAATGTGGTCACCTATGATGATGAGGGCGGTGGCGAGGAGGACACGGAGGCTTTCGACATCATCGCTCTTCGTAACCCGGCTGCCGCAGAGGAGCTCAAGTTCCGACGGGACATTCGCCCAGAGGGGAGGAAACATTGCGGCCCGCCCCGCATCCATCGCAGCCCGTCTGTGGAGCTGGATGAGGTGGATGTGCATCAATTCATCAAGCAGAAACTAGTGGAGGCCGACATGGACACTAGCGTGCCGCCGTACGATTCACTTCAGACCTACGCTTACGAGGGTCAGGGCTCACCTACAGGATCCATCAGTCCTTTAGACTCACCCGGCACACATTCGGAGCAGGATTTTAACTATCTGGATAACTGGGGACCCCAGTTCCAGAAACTAGCAGAACTCTACGGAGATCCAGAGTCAGATGTGACGACCTAGTCTGTGATTTCAGTCTTGTTCAAACCAAATCTGTTTGAAATCCGTTTTTCAGATTTTCAGTGAAGGATATCAACAAACAGATATGCTAACTGTTTCAGTGGTTTCCAACTTATACTGTTGAACTAAAAAGGACTGCTCTATTTTTATTTATTTTGTTTTTCATTTTGTCCCTTTGGATCATGGGTCGTTCATCTGGAAGCATTAAATCAGATTTTGAAAAGGAAAAACATAAATATGGGGAAAGGAAAATGATATTTTCCTTGTTGTATATTTTTTAATGCTCAATAAAGTCCTGAAATCCATATAAGTGGATATGTGAAAATTTGTACATTTGTCTTCTTCCTCCAAGCATGGATATAACAGCACAGCATGGAATTATCATGGTGGGAGGCATTACCAAAGCTATTCATGATTCAACACACAGAGGATGGTGCTGAGGCAGCCATATGCGCAACAATGAAACCTCCAGCAAAATGAGCTTACAATGTGTTTTGTTTATTTTATGTGGTTGTTAGGCTGACTTCTCACTTGTTAACTAAGAAAAAGGAAAGTACTTACTTATCCAGTTAACCATCTATACCCCAATAATGTTCGAGAGTCGTGAGAATTCCCAAAGAAAGAAAGAAATGGGAAATCTGGTGAACACTAAACACCTCTCTATTTAAGATTTATAATTTTAGACTTTCATCTCTTTCTCATCCTATTGTTCGTCTGACTGCACTATGTATTCCCTTATCCTCTTCCTCCTTACCTGTAGCCTCATTTCCTGAACTGAAGTCAGAAAACAGGCATCAGCATGCTTAAACATGCTTATGACCCTTCTTGCTCTGGACAGCTGACAACAAGGTGGCTAAATATCAACTGATGATGAACCTTTATGCTAGCTAATGTTAGGCTCAAGTATCCTAAAAATCACACTTTCCTGTAATAAGCAGATTGATTAAATTCCCACTTTGTAAGAGTTTATTTGCTAATTCCCTGAGTCTGACAATGTTAGAAGGTTCACTAACACTGACACAGCATTGAAACCAATAGAAAAGTTAAGGATATTCTCAGCAAATCATCATTCATATTGGTTAAAAGGGAACTGACTCGTCGACCTGTATCGGACTCATTTTACAAAGTTTAACAGCCTCATCCAGAGCAAACATATGTCGACGCTTCACATCTGAGGTGAAACACTGACCAGAACATTTAAAGTATCTCGGGTACAAATGTAAAACACTACAGAATATTTCATTGGCATATCTATTTTTTCTGTGTTGGTGTTATTCAAGTAAATTTAAATATAAGGTCTCAAAAATGATTTCATAGTTGCTTGTAGAAAATTGCTGGCCATCCACAGCAGTTATAGGGAAACAGAGCACATGCGGCCATAAAGGGGTGTAGAGGGCTGAGGTATATATATTTGCAAAGAATAAATGTACAGTGCGTCTGCATGTATTCACAGTGCTTTACTTGTTCCATATTTTGTCATGTTACAGTCTAATTCCAAAATGGATGAAATTAATTTCTCACCTTAAAATTCTACACATACCATAATTACAAAGATTATTAAAAAATAAAATAATAATCCACAGATATTCACAGCCTTTTCCATGAAAGTCAAACTCACTTGCGTTCATCTGTGAGATGTTTCTACAATTTCCAGTGTTACTCTGGCCTTTTCGAAGGTTCCCCCCTCTCCACAAATATTTCTGCAGCCCTTCACCAATCAAGCCTGTATGGCATAATGGCCAGATGGAAGCCACTACATGACAGCTCACCTAAATACCCTGGTCTGATCAAACAAAGATTGAACTCTTTGGTCTGAATGCCAAGTGTTATATCTGGAGAAAACCAGGCACCACTCATCATCTGGCTAATACATCCGTACAGTGAAGCATGGCAGTGGGGATGTTTTTCAGCAGGAAGACCTGTGAGACTAGTCAGGGTCGATGGAAAGATGAATGCAGCAATGTACAGAGACATCCTTGATGATAACCTGCTCCAAAGCACTCTGGACCTTGGAAGGATTATCTTCCAATAGGACAACAACCCTAAGAAGAGAGCCAAGATAACAAAGGAGTGGCTTTGTGAGCACTCTGTGAATGTCTCTGAGTGACCCAGCTCGAGCCCAGACTTGAACCCAACTGAACATCTCTGGAAATATTGGAGAATGACCATCCAAACTGGTAGAGTTTGGGAGGAACTGCAAAGAAGAATGGAAGAAATTGCTCCAAAATAGGTGAGCCAAGCTTGTAGCATCTTACCCAAAAAGACTAAAAGCTATAATTGCTGCCAAAAGTGCTTCAACAAAGTATTAAGCAAAGGCTGTGTATGCTTTTGTAAGTAAAAATTTTTTGCTTTTGATTTTTACTAAATTTGCAATAATTTCAAGTAAACTGTTTTCACTTTGTCATTATGGTGCATTATGGGTAGAATTTTGAGGTGAAAGATTAATTTAAACAGTTTTGGCCATTACATGGCAAAATGTGTGTGTGTGTGTGTGGGGGGGGGGAGTGTTTCCATTAATATTTTTCCTTTCAAGATTTTTTATTTTTATTTTTTTTAGAAAGAGAACACAGACAAAAAAGATGCAACCTCGATATCCTTAATATCCACTGGAGTCACTTCATGGTTGACTTTTCAATTTTAATGGTTGTTGTGGAGCCTTTCTTCAGAAGCTGTTTACTACAGACCGGACATTTCTGAAAGCACAACTCAAAGTCAAAAAGGTGATGAAGTCAATTTTTGATTTCTCTAGCTTTTCACATTCATATATTATAACTGCCCAACTCTTTCTTGCTCTCACTGCTTGATTTTCTCCTGCAAGCAAGGTAGAGAGAGCAATTAGTGTATTACAGGCACACCTTTGTCGGGCTCAAACAGGGATAAAATATCCAGGGGCATATTCAATCCCCAAAACAGTCCACACAATTTTGCTGTGGTTTCTGGATTTTGCCAGTTTTGTCAAATGCCTTCACATAGAAATTAACATAACTAGCTTTTCCACAGCTCTTTGATAAAAAGCACAATGTGCTTTCATTTAGGTCATTACAGGAAGCAAAACCTATTAAACACATATCAGAACCTGTAGAAATGTTATAGCACTACCCAGCCCTAACTACTTTTTTCTGACATGCTCTTGTTCAATGTTGGTTGCCTCAGAAATGCTGACGATGCTCTCGAGAAAGACAAAGGGAACATAATGAATATTTCAGACCCCCACCACTCATGACTATAAAAATCGTCTGCCTCATTCTTTCTGCCTCCATGTTTCCTTGCTCAACATTTCCCTCTGCTAACAGAACAGACTTGACTTGCTTTTGTCATTTTTCACAATTTGATTGAAACAGAGAGACAGGCACAGAAATTTTTCTAGCATGTTTGAGGAGCCCGAGGCTGGCCCCCAAGCAAGGGTCACATCATTCACTGAGAGCCAAGCAGAGAACTTCCTGAAACTGACATGCAGCGGCTACTTTTCCGTTTCTTCTATTTGAGGTGTTTTGAATCAAAATCATTTGACTATCAGGGAAAAACAGCAATAGGTAGTCAAATCTTAATTGCCATAATCCTTTACATGTCCCCCCCATCCTTCATAAAATCATTCTTTACTGGTGTGACTGCCAAGGGAACTATATCGTACAAATCTGCAAATTTCTGATGACTCATAGGCTTCTAAATCATCTAAATGTCTTTCCTCAAGCAATAGGGTTGTATGAGTAAACAAGTGAAAATTTAAAGTACAGAAAACATGGAGTCATACTCCGGACGATGTTGGCCTCAACCTAAATGGTTGAATTATCTGCTGGTTGAAGATTGAAAGCGGTATGCATTTACAAAGCAGGTAGGGTCAAAATGTACTTTACCACATTTTCCTCTTTCAGCCAAAACGTATTTTGATTCAATCTCTGTGGCAAATTGTTGCAAGGTCCATCTATGTAGCAAAAATGATTTGTTGATTAGTTTAGAAACAATGTTTCCATCACCAATTAAGCATGCGTCTTCTTTGTCAGTCAGAAACATTCTCTAATGAGCATATGCGCTAATGAGCATTCAGTTTTATTAGCGATCAACATGAACCTGGAATGTAGACTGTGGGATGTTTGGACTATGCACACTTCATCTATTACTGCCTAATCAAAATAACTATGATATACAACTTTCACAAAGTCTTTTCATTAGTGTTACTGAATGTTGCCACTTTCACGCAGCCGTCCAGTGTTTCTTAAATTGACATACAGTATGTAGCACTTTAAGTGGGGGAATTTGAGGGCAATTTGAGGTCCACTGTGAAGAAGCTGGAGGCTCCATGTGTAGGCTCTGAGTCCTCCAGGTCACTGTAGTATTAAGCACTTGAGTTAAAGGAAACTGGACTTCATTTTAGGTTCTTGGAGATGTTTCAACTCTCATACGAGAGGTCCCATCTGACAAAAAGGCTCTAAGATGAGAGGTGACACTTGCCTTGCCTTCTACTTGTGCTTGTGATGGCTCTCTCAATCTCCTCCATCCAATGAAGAAAATCTCCTTTGACCAATCCATCCATTAAGTGGATGCAACTGATTTTGGTTAATCAAGTTTAAACTTTCCTATAGTTGATGATGTCGAAGTCAATAAACAGCCTCAGGGGAGGAAATCATTTTACTTTCTCTAAATGATTTAGCTGCACAATTAGCCAATTTTACTATATGTAATTAAGGATCCTATTTCATTTGAAGGCATTGAGTTTGACCCCTAATGGATAGTGTGATCTTTATGCTACACTGCGGCCTCTCCTCACGAGCCTAATGACATGAAATGAACATAATTTCCCAAGCTGATGTAATATCATTCTATTGTGCACAGCATGTTCTTATCACGTCCATAGGCATGCAATTTGTGCAAAAGATAAGTCTTGTGGAGAGTGAAGCTTTTTAAGGGAAAGAGATTTTTTCATCCATGACTGGAAAAACTAATCTCGAGGCAATTAGTTACTTGTTAGGAAATTAAGCATACATGACACTTACAGAACGAGTTCTAGCTGAAAAATGAAATCAAATGGCAACTAATTAAAAAGTGGTGTAAAGTTTCCAGAAGAGTGCTAAATTGGGCTTTTGTAAAAAGTGAATGGTAAGATAAGTGTTAGACACAGACAGAGGTTTACATGGATTAAACCATCACTCCCTGAATAAAGATTTCTTATAGAGCCACAATCTATCAAAGCACTGTCCCTATGTTTCTGCGATAAGGCAGGGATAATATCTCAACCGTATGAGGATATTTGTTGGGGAAAAAGCTCCCCAGGTTTTTATCTTTTGTCAAAAGAAGCAGAATGGATTATCTAATACTAGTCCTTTTGCAAAGGGTTATATTTTACTGCCTCCTTCACCTATAACACCTTCATATGTTTTGGGGATGGAACCATGCATTTTATAGTAGAGTTTGTTTACAGTGCAAATTGCATACTAAAACAGCTTTAATTGCACTTTAAGGTGTTTCTCTCCCTTTTTTTTAAATTATATTTTTACTAAGGACCAGTAGACCCAACCAGTGCTGCTTTTCATAGCATTTGAGGTCAGAAGGTGCCAAGCAGGTATGAAGCTTTCACATGGATTATGGTTTAATGGAGAATACTTTGCATATTATAAATGTTCATGACTCTGGAGTATGTGAAGGTGAACTGGAAATAAACGATCAAAGAGAGCAAAAATCCTTTCAAATTCAAGCTCATGATCATTAAAGTTGTTTTACCCAAAGTCTGTGCTGCAGAGGTTTGTTTACTTTTTAAAAAGTACTTTGTAGAAGTTGGAATATCATCTTATAAGATGCAAAATGACTTATCAGTGTCACTTATCCCACTGATGTTTATAACTGTTGAGAGGTTATAATGGGAAAACTGTGTGCCTCTGAGTTCAGTCTTTAAAAATGAGTCTTTTTAGAAAACACAATTATATAACTGATTTATGTAGCTTTTACTGTTTTCAGGGAATACAGACGGATTTTTTAAATTATTTTTTTTTAGCTTTGTCTTCCTAATACTTCACTTCTGCAGTAACAGATAATTTCCAGTGACATGATAGAATAAACAACGAAGGACCTAAACTCATGGCTTACAACAGCACCATCATGGAGACAGCTGACCTAGATAGCCTTGAAAAGTTGTGCAGGAGGGGAATGGGGACAGGCTGCTGCTGACTTCCTTCACTACTGTGTGACTAATATAAAGCTACATCATGAAATTGAAACCTCTTCACGAACAAGAGAAAAATTAACATTCTTTTTAATGCACATTGAGCAAACCGTGATTGCAAATTGCTTGTGTTAAGGTGGAACTCAATCAGTAGTCTGAACTGCACAGTAAGATTAATTAGTTAGAAAATAGTGTTACATGTAAAAATAATGTTATTTATTTAATTTAATTTTTTTTTTTTTTGTTAGTTTAGTTCTGATTAGTACAGTTTTAAATACCAGTATATTAGCACTCAGAGGCTAATTAATATTATTTAAGTGTACAATAGACAAAAAAATGTAACAGGTTACAGGTACAAATGTCACTGTAAAAATTTCATTTAAGTACTCTAAAAAGGTTTTGAGCCACCTCTTATTTATTTTTTGTTTTCTTCCAAATTTCCACATTTAGTTTGGAAATGGTTTTAGTGAATTGAAACACTCAAACGAAATATAGTGAAATGCAGTATTTAAGGTAAAAAAAACCCCAAAACATCAAAGAGTTTGTATAATTTTATTAAGCTTGGAAGTCAGTATTTGGTATGACCACATTTATTCTTCAGCACAACATGAACTCTGTTAGGCAAGCTCACACTTTCTTAGTCTTCACCTCCATTTCCAACAGGTTTTACAGATGGCTGTAGACATTCAGTATTATACCTCTCTCCTAATCGCCTCTACATACAGCTTACAATAGCGAACAGAAAAATCAAGTTTGGATTTATCACTATAACAACTTTTCCCCTGGTTTTCAGTCCACTTCCTGTCTAATTTGGCATACTTCAGCCTTCTCTACCCGTTTCTCTTGATTAAGAATGACTTCTTGACAGTTTTCCTCGTGTACACACTTTCTGATGAGGCTTTGGTGAGAAATGGATGGATCAGCTCTATGTCAAATCTTTGTTGATTTTCTTTTTCCTGTTTCTTAAGGACATGACCTTCAGATACTGTTTACCTACTGTAGATATTTTTCTTAGCACTGCCATTTTGTCTTTTGCCCTCCACTTTAGGTAACCAGTTTCCAAGTTTTCAAGGAATTATTGCACATAATGCCATGTTAAATATGCTAAGATTTTGGAAATTGCCTTTTTTGTGCAAAAATATAATTTTATGTCAGTTAAACTGTGATTATGTTCATTTTTCATACATAAAATTAAAGAAATGAGAGCAAATAATGCGTTATACTGTCAGGTTCAAAGTGCTCAAACTTGTGTCTTTTCCTTGCTCTCTCTCAAGTCCCCTGTCTTGTCTCCACTGGCTTATCTTAATGTTAAAAAAGTTTACTTGTCATAGGCTGTTTAGAAAAAATGGGGTTGGGCCTTTACATTGTGTTTGTATTGTAAGTTTATAGTGACTATAAATGGAGAAGGAATATATTAAGTTAACACACAGGGGATAATGAACCACGCCAGAATGATGCATTAGATCTCTTTGGAGTGACAAACCAATGCTGTGTAAGTTTAGGCAAAACATCCTCATATCAAATCTTTGCTCCAACGTCAGGGTTCCATGCACTAATTAGTCCCTGATGTGGCTCTTTTCCCACATAAGCTTTCCTACTGAAACAGGAAAGTTTTCGTTGGACAGCTTATGTGAAATCATTTACATAAAAAAGTGATGTTTTAACTTTGAACAAGTTCTACTCCCTCTATTTCTACTCTTCTTTTAAAGTTGCATTTGGTTGTTGATTTGTTTGTGTTTGTTTACACTTCCAGTCTACATTGTAGTTATCTTGCCATAAAACTTACATAATGTTAAAGTAAGGAATTAGATGTCCAGTAAGAATCTATAACTAAAGAACAAACACTCACAAAGTTTTTCATCTTCTGAGAACATGTGTTAGATTTGAAGACTGCTAATATGTGAGTCAAGACAGCTGCAAGCAATTTGTACAGCCCTTCACTAATAATAGAGAAGTGATCCCTTCCTTGCTGTGAACAGCTCCTGATACCTTCCCAACTGTCAACAGCCCCATAAACAAAACAAGTGATTACTGCAGTTGTATTACAAGCATTAACAATTCATCAAGGTTCTCTGGTCTCCCCCCCACCACTCTGACAGTTGGAAATCACACCAGTCTAAATGATTAAGTGTTAAATAAGCCATATGTACTGCACACATGGCATAACTAATGTATTCCTTGAGCTCATTTGGGAGAATCACACTTTCCTGCATCAAATTAAAATTAGGTGTTTTTAACTTGGTAATTTTGGTCTCTTGTGGGATTAATGTAAGCCTGTGTGCTGTCAGCACCGTATGAGTGAGTTCAGGTCTCATCAGAGTTCACAGGCTTAATTCAACATACTGTTTTAACATCTGTGATACCCACAATTACTACACATGCCAGCATTCACAAATTCCTTAAAATTTATTCAAGTCTATGAGCCTACTTGGCAAAATTTACCTCTAAGAGTCAAAATATGAAAAAGATACACAAATAGAAAATTTGTGATATTATTAACATATTTTTTGTAGGTATTTGGTGTTAATTTATTTATTTGAGGTGGTCTATAGCAACTTTATGCACAGACAGAGATAAAGGGGAAAACATACAGGCGGTCTGATCAGAACTTAATAAAATATTTGTACTGACTTGACCAAGGAAATCAACTATGCTATGTGCAAATTCAATTGCTCTTAAATTTTTAAAGCCAGTAAAATGTTTATAAAGACAGGTACATTATACTACTTGGCTACTAGGGCTAGAGCCTCTGAAGACTCAGGGTGTGCAGAGACAAGTCTTTCTTCATCCTATCCATTTTCATAACGTCTTGTCCAATTCAGGGTCATCAGAGGACAGGAATCTATCCCTGCTGACAATGGATGAGAAGGAGAAAACACCCTGGACAAGCTACCAGTGTCACAGGGCTAACACAAAGTCAGAGAGCCATGCTTGAGATGCTATTTCAATTTCTCCAACTGAAATAACATCTCAAGTATCCCGCCTTGGGATGGTGGGTGGAACCCAAAGTGCCTGGTAAGACGTCACAAGGCACATGGAAAACATTCAACTCCACACAGAAAAACTGTAGCTGAATGGCAGGTTCAGCTGGGGAACCTTCTTTCCATTACAAAAAAGTGCTAAAGAAATGTTAACGATAAGAAGAAAGTACATACATTAGTCTGGTTGCCAAGCTCAATTCTTTATTAAGCAGGAAAATAATCAAACAGTTTGTACATTAAAAACACAGATATGGGTGGTTTATTAGCACATACTCCTAAATTACATTTCAAATTAGAATAAGGATTAACAGATGAATCCCATGTTGTTAAATTTGTTCACATGTTTTACTATAGGGTCTTTACAGAAGTAGAAAAACCCATGTGAATGGGGACTACGTGCACTATTGCCAATTTTCAATTATATGGGTGATGTGCAGAGCCATGACAACTACGGGTGCATAACGTTGATTAGCTATACAATGAAGATATAGAAAATAGTAAGTTGAGTTAACATGTGTGCAAATGAGAAGGACACAGGCTGAAATGTGAACATATAGAGAAGTTTATGAAGGTAGATGAGTTTAAAATCCTGTGGTCAACCATCTAAATCAGCGCACAGTGCATAAGAGACATGTAGAAGACTGCAGGCAAGATGCAGTCGGTGGAGATAATTGCCAGGGATGATTCTCATAAAAGGATACCCACCAGAATTAAGGAAATGTTTACAAAATGTCAGTGAGATCTCATATGAAGTCTCGTTTGGAGATGGTGGCACTAACAAAAAAAAGAAAGAAGAGGCTGAGCAAGATGACAAGATTGATTTTTGGCCAGGACAGGCACAATTAAGAATTAGTGTATCAGAAGGACAGCTAAGGTCGAGCAGTTTGGAAAAAAAGGTAGAGATGCTGACATGTTGGACATCTGCAAAAGAGGGATAGTGAATATACTGCATGAAGGGTTTTGAATATGGAGCTTTCAGGAAGGAGGAAAACAGGAACACCACAGAGAAGACACACGGATGTAGTGAAGGGAGACATCCAGAAGGTTGGTGTGACAGAGGAGGATGCTAGAATAAGGTGAGATGGAGGCAGATGGTCCACTGTGATGACCCCTAAAGAGAACTGCTGAAAGAAGAAGGCAAATCCACATGCAGACAGCACGACAGACAGTAATAAACAGAAAAGCCAGTTACAAAACAGAAAACTAACAGTGTTGATGCATGCTCAATCATCCAGGTAAGTAAGTCCCAAAACGTCCAGATGAACAAAATCAACCTTTTGGGAGAAAACTAACAGAAGCAACTGGAAAAAGACAGCAAAGCTGTGAAAAATGGTCACTCCTTTGAAGAGAGGAGAAGAGAAGAGTATGACAATATGGCTGGATCACACACTAGCAGTGCAACAGCACACAACTTGTACGTGCTAAAGTTCACACGAATGCACCAGCATGTGAAGGTGAAAGTGAGGTAATAATCAGCCTTCACATTTTTGTTTTGTCTTTATAATACAAATGTGCAGCCATGAGCTATGTTGTTAATAAGCTGGAACACTGTCGCTGATTCTTTTCACCTATTATGATGCTCTAACACTTGGTTTTGTGATGTAGAGCACAGATGTCTGTTTTATAGAATTCACTTTATTCATAATTGTCTTCCACGCAGTGCATTTCACTGTTGCTGGATGTTTTATATGCCATTACATGCTACATGCCTTTATTTCTTTCATTTGCCATTGCCAGTATATAATGGTGTGTCTAAATGTGATATTGCAAGACTGAGCGAGCTGCCTCTGTGGAGTGCATATGGCCACTAATGGCCAATTTTTGTTTTAATCAGTGTGTATAATAATAACAGTTGTGGCATGCTCTAAGGAGCAGAGGCAAGAGATTGAATACATTGAGTAGAGAAAGGAACTTTATTGATGCTTTGCCCTGCTGACTATCTTGCACTGGGGCCTGGTCATGTCAAAGCCAAACACAGTATAAAAGCTGCAAACTGTTGAGTTCTATGTCAGATTGTATGTCAGTGTTAACCAAATTAGCTACACCCCAGCAGCAAATCAGATGCATTGCAGACTGCATGAAACCCTGCCTGTGAATGTGAAAGAAAAGGAAATTGCTAGTATGAGAATGAAGTTCTACTTAGAGTAGGGGGAGAAAAATAGGTTTTGATCATCAGCCCATTTATCTACGGTGGGAGAGGCGAGGATGATACAGTCTCCTGTGTTCTTCATTGACAGGATTGCTTGGGAGGCCAGGTGTACTCATTTGTCTTTGAAATTATTGGAAATTAAGAGGATAATGAGGTCTTCAGGGAGACGCCGATGAGTGTGTCTGACATTCAGCTGAATGAGGGACAGAATATATAAAACACTTTGATTTGCCTTCATAAGAGACAAAACCACTGAGCTTTCTCAAACTCCTGTCTGTGAAAGGAAGGCCACGGCACTATTTCACTTCTGTTAACAATCATTAAGGATAACAGAAAGTAACTGTCAAGTTATACAGTGCACAATGGACCATTTTCTCTTTTAGCAGCATTAAATACCCTGGTTGAACGGTTGTTAAAATAATACACTTGAGTCCTTTTGACAAATTCTAATGATTTATTTTTTAATAATAAATGAGAGTCGTCTAGCCTAAAAAAAAAAAAAAGAAGCAAAAATTGAGATTTTTTGTTTCTGGCTTGTTTTGTTTTTGTTCCAGGGTGTGAAAAAATATTTATGTGGTTTTCAGTACTCCTTCTAGTGCAGCTACATTGCATTTTATTGGTGTAACTGAGATATGCTTAAAAGACCCCAGAGACTTCTGGAAGGACACCTGAGGCTGAAACTACATCAAATATTTTGAAATGGGTGGAGAAAAAATTGCTACTTCCTACAAAATAATGTTTGCAGTGTAGGGAATGGAACTGGACACATTATGAGTACTGTAGAAACTAACATTTGTCATAGACAATGCACAGGTTAGGCTTAAATGCAAACATTCTGAGAGGTAGAGCCATTTATTTATAAGCTTTTATAATATCTGTTTTTGAAAGTCCAAAAAACAAAATCATGTAAATTTCCAGAAAGATAAGAAATGCAATCCCAGAAACATGCAAGTAAACACACAAGGCAAACAAGCCGGCAGAACACGATATGATGCAACACAAAAAAGAGATGAAAAGACATGGCTGTTTATACTGGGACACACTGAAAGTTGCCAAGGGAAGTGGGAAAAGATGGCCAACACAAAGCAGAGGAAACGAATCAAGATAAACAAGACAGCACAATTAAAAGTACAAAGACGCAGAAAACAAACAACTATTATAATAAAACACTGGCAAGAACCTAAAACACTCAAACTTGAAATAGAAGGACACAAGGTTATAAAAACAATCATAACAATAAGGATTAATACAAATTAAACCCTAATGGAAAATCAACAGGAACTCGAATAAGCAACTAAGGCTCAAAATCCTAAAGAGCGAGAAAATTAAGTATAAGGAATATTATAAACAGTAAGCAACAAATAATAAAGGAGAATTCAAAGTCATGACAACATCGGATAATGTTTATAGTGTTTAACAAAAGAGCAACATTCATAGCAGCGTGGAATCATAAACAAAGCACAAGCTATTCCAAGCTATATATAAGCTATATATAATCCCTGCTGACAAGCTATATATATATATATATATATGTGTGTGTGTGTGTGTGTGTGTGTGTGTGTGTGTGTGTTTGTGTGTGTGATGTATTTCTGCTTGTTTCATACGCGTGTGTTTTTACCTGAAGCTAGGAACTTACTCATCTTTGAGCTAAATAACGTCTCATTGCTTCCAAAATAAGGAGAAAGATGAAAAGCAGAACTTGCAGGCAGATTAAGAAGGAACATCAAACAGGTAGAAACTGGGCGGTGACTGTAGTTGTTGTTTGAAAAATTGTTTGCAAAACTGATTTGAGGAATTTTTTCAGAGGGCTGTTTCTTCTTTTGCTTGAGGCATCCTTCATGGGAACATCAAAGAAAAATCCTCTCACATCAGTATTTTGCAAAACTAAGACAGGAAAACAGTTAAAAACTACAAAAGCAGACATGAACAAACGTGGACAGTAAGTTTTCTTATCTCAGGAGATTTCCCTGCTGAGAACTTGGTAAAATCATTTTTTATGAAGTGTGTGTTGTGTGAGGAACACAATTGATTCTCCAGACTCCAGTTTCAGCTCCAGGCTCCGGGGAAATATTTGCAACCCATATGTGTGGATGACATATTGAAATCATACAGCTGTGTTGAATCTTGTCCCAGTTACTCATAAGCTAATATGTGGATCCTGCATGGTGGCTGCCTCATAGTGTAGTTGTGTCCCAGCTGACTAGACAAATCTCCAAGGGAAGTTTATTTAATATGATGCTTGAGAAGGAATAAACAAATAAATGAAACCCTGCAACACAAGAGTTTTATTATTTCTCTGACTGTATTCCCTCTGCGTTGGCTATGTTTGATACAAAAATACAAATAAAAAGGACATAAGAAGGAGCCAATTGGTGGTAGGAGCATCCATACTTTCCAAATTGTCTTTGAAATGATATCTCTCACTGTGGCTCTCTCTCTATCTACAGTGATGTGAAAAAGTGTTTGCCTGTGTTTCTGTTTGTCACACTTAAATGTTTCACAACAACAAGCAAGTTTAAATATCAGACAAAGATAAAAACAAGCAAACACAAAATGCAGTTTTTAAATTAAGGCATTTATGATTAAGAGGGGAAAAATCCAAACCTGCATGGCCCTGTGTGAGAAAGTAATCGTACCCCCATTATAACATAAATTATCTATGGTGTATCACATGTTTCGAACGTTGAGTTCAATTTCTCTAGCCACTCCCAGGCCTGATTACTGCCACACCTGTCTCGATCAAAAAATTGCTTAAACAGGACCCGCCTGACAACGCAGACAAGACCAAAGATCCTCAAAAGCCAGACATCATGCATCAAGCCAAGGAAATTCAGAAACAATTGAGTGTTCGGGGCAAAAATGACCTGCATGGCAGAGTTCCAAGATGAAAACCACTGCTGACAGGAACATAAAGGCTTGTTTCAGTTTTGCCAGAAAACAGCTTGACTCCTAAGACTTTTGGGAAAATACTCAGGACTGATGAGACAAAAGCTGATACTTTTTGGATGGTGTGTGTCCCATAACATCTAGCATAAAAGTAACACAGCATATTGTGGAACAATAAATTCTGCCGTCTATCAAAACTTCTCCAAGGAGAATGTCCGGCCATCTGATTGTGCTGTCAAGCTGAAGCACACCGAATGGCTTGAGAAATTCAATATGAAGACTTTGGAGTGGGCTAGTCAAAGTCCTGACCTGAATCCAATTAAGATGCTGTGACATGACCTTAAAAAGGCTGTTCATGCTCGAAAACCCTCTGATGTGGCTCAGTTACAACAATTCTGCATAGATTCCATAATTCCCCCACAGCGCTGCAAAAGACTCATTCCCAGTTATTGCAAACACTTGATTCCAGTTGTTGCTCCTAATGGTAGCCCAATAAGTTGTTAGGTTTAGGGGGCAACTGCTGTTTTACACAGGCCAATGCAGGGTTGGATCCCCGCTTGATAATAAACACCTTCATTTAGAAACTGCATTTTGTGTTTACTTGTGTTATCTTTGTCTAATATTTACATTTTTTGATGATTTGTAACATTTAAGTGCGACAAGTATACAAAAAAATGGAAATTGTGAAGGAGACAAACACTTTTTCATACTACTCTCTATTGTTCTATATAGTTTTCTCCTTAAATGTGAGCATTTAACTTTTCAGTCTTTCAAAAAGATATCTCATGACAAAGTATGCAAGCTTTTTTCCTACGTTTATTACAAACAGTAAAGTTTGCCAGAAAAAAAGTCCTTACACTATCTTCTGTTTCTTTCCAAGTATTGTGCAGGATAAATGTTGTAGTTGCCACAAACCAATGTTTTTGGTGTGCTATGTTTTGGTTATAACTGACATAATTAAATCCCATAAAAACAACCCAGTAAGGTAAATGACAGAGTCTGGGGTCGTTTCCTACAGCAGCCCCTAAAGAACACAGCAAGCATTTATTTTAAAAAGCTTTTTGTTACCCATTAGTAAAGTTTGCATTACCTTGCTTCTAACTTCTTCATTCCCAAGCAATGTACTGCAAATTGCTGTGAAACTATGTGAATAATTATTCTGTTAGTCGTGTTATAATCTTCTGGCAGTTAACCATAAGAGTCCTCCCGTCAATGATGAAAAATAACCATGAACCGAAGGGGCTTCTTGCTGTTCGGCAACAGTGTTAATGCTGAGCCAAATCTGCAGCCATAATAAGATTCACTCTCCAGCAGTCAGAGTGAACTCGCCTCATTTTCTTTCGAAATATCATGTATAAATATAATACAGGCTTGTGTCTGGTCATCGAGCAAATTCAATAATTAAAGACACAGTTGCTCACTGTCGTTACACCTGGGGGGTGGCTTAGTAGGCTTTAATATGATACTTAATGATCATAGAGGGCAGCCTTTTTCAAGCTTATGGTAAAACTAAAATGTTACAGGACAGTAAAGTACAAGTATTGTAATGTAGCGGAAAACATACTGCAGCACAACACAAAATATTACAAGCTACATATCTAACCCAGTTTTAATCTCTACCTTGCCTGGGGAGGACCCTGAAGGACATTGGGGATTGGGACTATTTATGTGGCTAGGCTGCCAGTACACCCAAATGCTAGTGTGAACTTTTAGGAAAACTGATGAAAATCATATGCTACAGCTGCAGGAAACAGCGTGGTGAAGTGCAAATGCTCTGGTGACGAAACTAAAAAAAACTATGCAAACTGACTCGATGATTCCCCTAAAACCAAACATATATCGAAATCAGAGCTATAAGAACAAGAATGCTGACAACCTGGGATAAAATCTGATGGAAAAAGTAAATTACTGTTGATATGCTTGGTTGTGTCGTGTAATACATCTGGCTGTCTTTCAGTGAATTTCAAAGTGTGTGATTACTGGACTGATAAACATCTTGCCTGGTCTGATTACTTCATTAGGAAGCTAAGATATTTCCGCTGCTGCATGATAAGGTACCTTTACCCAAGGATGAAGGCCTCATATCCATCACCATCCTACATGTCTGAGACACTAATCTCTCATTGAGCAGCATCAAATGCACTGAGGCAGTGCATTCAGCTCTGCTAACAGATCAAAGACAGACAAATTGAAACGGAATGGGTTTGAATATTTGCAAAAAATGAAATATCATTTCAAAGTCTGAAAATATGATTGAGCTATTTTGATGTAGCATTTAGGGAGAACCTCTTTCGAATGGGTAGCCTTCATCCAAAAAGAAAAAAAAAATACCAACAAAACAAACAAACAAACAAACAAAAACTTAATTGATGCTTAATGTAACCGCTAAAAAAGGTGGCTAATAAACCATCTCATTTTATGGAGGGCTTCATCTACACTTTTACAGCTGAAATACATCTGTCAATTACACAGAAGAAGCATAATAAAATGTATCTATTTCGAACTGATGTTTCATTTTGTCTCTATATTGCATGAGGACCCCATATTGAATATTGAAAAAAAAGTTGAGTCATTTTAAACAGGATACCAACTAATGAATGATTGTCAAAGAAAATAAGAGGCTTTATCCTTTGCAATAGCATGTTACCACCCCAACTATCTGTCAGGGACTGGGTCTGTGGCCCTGCATTTTCAGTTCTTTTTGATCTCTTTTGTTATATTTTGAAGATGATGTAGAATTCTTCTCACATAAGTGTTCTGTGTCACCTGTTATGTATTTCTTGTCTGCATGTTTCATGTTTTTCCAAGCTTGTGTGTCATGTCTATGTCTCATTGTTTCCAGTGTTATTTTGAAAGTCTTGTTTCTTTGTTCAGTGTGTTTAGTTTTACTCTTCCCCTGTGATATCGTTATGTTCATTTGAGTCAGTTGTGTCCCCAGGTGTTTCCACTTCCCCTGATCAGCTCTTGTGTGTATTTAACTCCTCTGTATTCCTTTGTTAAGTGTCAGGTTGTTTGCGTTTCTTTGTCCATATCTTGTCAGATTCAGCTCAGGCTCAGCTCAGGTCTTGTCCTTCATAGGTTCCCACTTATACCTGCCCTGAATCATGTTCATGTCTTCATCATAGTAACACAGTTTAGTGTTTCTCAGTTCAGGTTTTAGTTTAGTGTTCACCTTGCCATATTTTTGAACTACTGTTATCAGCCATAATAAACGGCTGTTTACTAATTCATTCAAGTTGTGTTCCACGTTCTGTTTTTTTGTCTGCACTTGGGTCCTTTATTCATTCTCTACACAGTCAGCCTTTGCCAGACTGAGTCAAATGGATAAGGTTGAGCCAACATCTAAAGGTTTCAATGGGTAAATTTTCAGAATTGGCAATGGCATAGGAGGAAAAGAGAAAAACTAAAAACTAAAAATACATAAGCTAAGTGCTACTTAGAGACATTAACTAATCCTGTGAAGAGAAAAGAAAATTGCCGATGTGCTTCATAATTACATTTTCTAACTAACCAAAAGTAAAAAGAATGCCGTGGCCCTAATCCTTAAACCTTAAATTAATTCATAGTTCAGACTCAGAATGGGTTAAAGAACTAAAATCCAGGCATATATAAAGAGAAAACAGAGGTTTTCCCTTTATGTATGCTTGTTTCTGTCCCAGAGGCAGGAACAAAGGTTGTCAAATACAAACTATAAAACTACTACTATCTATAAGTATCTTCTAGGTTAAACATACACAAACAACACAACACTGATGCTGCAAAGTTGATGTGAATGAAAAATTGGCAGCCCTTTTAAAGTACCTGCTGTGACAAGTGCTGGAATCTTACTGGCTCACAGGACTGGGGTGTTGGTCCATTCAGCATTGAGGGAAAATAGGGCTAAAGGTGGAGAAGCTGAAAGTAAAATGAAACACAGTTGCAAATCCCAATTGGTACTTCAATGTTTTTATATTATGTGCTTGACTTCTTGGTTCTACTCAAGATAATTAGAAAATGTAAACTAGTATCATAAGAAATGATGATTTGAGCAATACTGTACTTTCAACTTTCCTAGTTTGTTGATGAAGAACTTCACTGCCATGCACAGAGCTGTAACAGCTACACCATCCAATAAGTTCGGATATACACTGTGATGCCAACACTGACTGTGGGATGAACCTCGGGGCCCCAAATCAGTGCTAACTTTTGCAAATGTCCTTAAATCTGACCCTTATATTGCATAACTTTCTTTGAAAGTCAGGTGAAATACTTTGTTTTTTATTTATTTATTTATTTTTGCCTGTCCCGTTTGGCTCTTTTGCCATCAGAATTGTTGTCTAAAGGCAAAGAAAGATGCCCAACGGATTTACTTTACCAAATTGACCATCCCAGCCTTGCCGTAATGGTCCATTTGATTCACCTTTTATTGTTTATTTTATTTTCACTTACTGAATACGGGACAGACTTGACTGGGGGAAAGAAGGGGAGAAAGAAAGAGGGAAAGAGAAACAGCTGAGAAGAGGGACGGGGGAGAAGGGAAAAAGACAAAAACCAACAGAACGGGCAGAGAAAAAAAAATGCATATATCAATCACCTGGATCACCTGCTGAGAAAGAAAAAAGAAAACAAGCAGAAGAGAACAAGAGTAATAGAATAAACAACATCACAATGATATATGGAAATATGACAGTAAATACTAAATATTAAACATTATTGTGCAGCACATAAGATCAACAGAACACAGTGTGCTTTGAGGTAGGAGCCAAAAAGGGTGTAGTTTGTGGGTGTGACCACCCGTGTGTACACCTGTGAGCATGGACGCGCTTGTTTTTTTTTGTTTTTTTTTTAAAAGGTTCCTTCATGTAATAATCTGCTAGAGGGTGTGGGGGGGCCACAGCCCCATCCTCCAGGGCATGAAGCAGGTATGGAGGAGATCAAAACTCCAGACATCCAGAGGCCCCCAGAACACAAGAGACCAAGGAAGACCAACAGAGGGGCAGCTGCGCCACTGTCCCAGAAAGAGCTGAGGAGAGTCCCAGATGAGGGCTCACTCAGCAGCTGCGGAGCAGAAGCCAGGGGGGTTGCAGTGACGCGCCCGTGAGCTCCACCGGCAGCCAGCCGTGCCTGAGTGACCGAGCCCCAGGCCGACAGGCCGGGGGCACCCCACCTCCGAAGTGGCCCGAGCGAGCCCCAGGCTCCAGGCCCCGATAAGCGGCCACCAAGGAGTGAGCCGGTGTGTACCTGGACGCCCATCCCCAGACACAAAGGACCACCAACGCACCGATGTCTGAGGGAGTCCGCCACTGGCAGGGGAAGTGGTGGTAGGGGGAGATAGGCCTCCAAACCTTGGAGGGCCTGAGATGTCCCCAGAGAGGTGGCGCCTGACACCCAACCTGACATATAGACACAGACATACAGGCGCACACAGATACAAACATCCATTCCCACCCTCATGCTCTCATATGCACTTACTCCACACTCAACCAACGTGGAGACAGACATAAAGAGACGCTGTACACACGATCACACTCCCCAAGCTTACTCTACAAACCGGGTCTAGGTACCCTTGCCCCTGGAGGGGGGAACTGCACCCAGACCCAGGTGGTGGGGAGGCAGACCGCCCCGACTCCGCAGCAGCAGGGAGGCCCCACACTCCAGACCGCAGTCGGACGGCCAACTCCTCCTTCTAGCCCCCCCGCTCCAGCAGGCCGCAGAGAATGGGGGTGAGAGAAGAATCCAAACCTCCCTCCACCCGCTCATTGTAGTGTTGATGCATGTGTGTTCTAAGGTGCATTTAAAACCCAGGAGGGCATGGAGCTACCTGCCAGAGAGCAGCAGGTAAGCGCATGGTCCCTCCTGCTAGCCCTCAATGTCTACGTGTATTTAAAATTGAGAGGTGGGCAACGACGCCAGGGGTGAGGTGTACATCCTGATGGTACTTTGGATTCCGTGTATCGTGCCCACCCCCAAGATCCTATATGTATGTGTAATGAGAGTGTGAGTAATGTGAATGTCTAAGTTGTGGGATAAAATTGAGGCAGAGGCAGCCAGACGGGGGGGGTAGTCTCCTCTGCGCCCTGGTGACATACCCCTACTCCAAAGTCCTGCATGTGTGGGTGGTTGTGGTGGAGCGGGAAGAGGGAGGCAGCTGGAGATGGGGAGGGAAGGAAGGGAGGTGAAATACTTCAACGCTCATCAAAACGTTAAAGGATAATAGCCTGGTCACCATCTCACAAAAAGAGATGTCTACCCTCATATTTGTCGAACCACCACTGCGAACTCATGGGGAGCCCCCAATAGTTTCCTTGTGTGTGTGTGTCACTGTAACACAACTTGCAAGCTAACTGACCCATTAAAATAGCAGAAAATGCCTCTTTATGCTGTAGCAAAAGACATGCCTATATCAAGTAACAGGAAATAATATTTAATGGGATTTAAAAACAAATATTTTATTTACTTTAAACATGTAAGCCTTTTAAATGTTTTATCATTTTGCATATGGTTGATAAGATGAACAGAATTAATAATGCATCAGGATAGGATCATTTTTCTTGCATGCCTATGCAAAGCATTTCCTGATGCCTCCTTTTCCTTTTTTCAGTTGGAACGAGCTGCCAGGTTTGGTTTATCTGATCTATCTGAAACTGTCACAATGCAAATCTCTACAACCTTCTGACACTTTATATTGATCTAAATCTGTATATAAGCATGATTTAAAAACAAAAGATGAAAATGTGAGTCAACAAGAATTTTTGCGAGATCTCTCAAAAGATCATCGTACTTTTTTTTTCTCCCATGTGTCTTGCAGGGCTCTGTAGAATTTAAAGCTGACAGAAATAGACATATTTATTTTTAAGACCTGTAATTATATCTTCAAATTTCATTTTAAAGTTTTCTTTAATTTACAAAGTCATAAAAAATGTTATATTTAGAAACGTGTTATGTAGGATTAAATGATTTTAAATGTTAAAAAATGATCAATGTTTGAAGAATAATATCCTAAATGTTTATTTAATCAAATTACCTTGAATCTATATCTGCTTTTTCTAACATACCAAATCAACTGAAATAAAATCTGTTTTTCAAAAATATAAGCACAATCTAATCAATGTGTTTGAAACAGATGTTATGTTTTGTCTCCTGTAACACATTTTAAATAAGATGCCAGCAATGTTTTAAAAAGTACATTAAACAGTAGCATAATATTTTATTTTGGTTTATTTTTTCTGGTTCGGTTTATTTTTTATAGTTAGGAGACATACTGTCCCCCATAACTATATCTGTCAAGATTTATTATAGACAGAATTCATGGCCCAGGTCAAAATTGATTTGGAATATATTGTGAAATATGAACTGTATGTAAAGGTAAAGGTCTGTCCATCCTTTGGGCCCCAGGACAGTAGAGGGACTCTAAGTGGTTGCTACTGCTGCTTTGTTACTAGAAGCCAAACTGAAGACGATAAAATGCCTTGTGAAAAACATCTTGATCTATTGTTGTCATTGGTGGATATTTCATGATTCCCAACTTGGTGTGTGTGTGTGTGTGTGTGTATGTGTGTGTGTGTGTGTTTATTTGCCTTTATCCGACTGAACTCAAGTATTGACATGCAACAAAAAAGTATTTCTTTGGAATACTGACACACTTCTATTTGGATGAAAATATGAGGAACTGACTCATTAGTAATGCCAACATTTATTAAGTAAGACTGGTAGCAGTCTTTGCCTCGCCATCTGTGCTTGGTGAATAACATCCACATTTCACAGCTGGTGTTCAGCACTGACAACTATACTGTATGTTTGCTTGGGTGAACACATAAGAGAAACAAATGAACCAAGAAGAAACAAAAACAGCACTGCAGAAACATTTTAGATGTGCTTCACAGTATAGAGCTCTATAGCTGTGTATATACTTATGTGACAGATCACCTACCTCTTTTCTTTCTCTGTGCTGCTTGACTTGAAACTGTCAATAAAAATCAAGGTACAGCACATACCATATTCCTAGTTAGACTGCATTTCAGACACCTTGGGATTCTAAAATGTCAAACAACACACTTGAAAAGTTCGATGAAACAGTTGTTGTAGGTGGAGTTTTGAGCTGGAAATTTGGGCTCTATCACATATGATTTCTAGTAGCAGATGGTATGACATCACTTCTTACATATGCAAAAGTAAATTGCTTAATATTACATTTGAAATTTACTATATTTAAACTTAAATTATATTTGAGTAAAGCGTCTCTTTGTCCTAACTTTCTCCCCTCACCCTAACCTTCCCACTCTAAACAAAACAGTTGGGGATCATTGTGATTGTTGGGGTTTTCTCTGTTTTGTCTGTCTGTAGGGTCTTTAACTTACAATATAACAACAACTGTTGTTGTGATTTGGTGCTATATAAATAAAATTGAAGTGAAGCAGAATCTAAACCATAGAAACTAAGAAAGCAGACCAAAGCAAAAACAACATCAAACCATGCAGGGGGTGATAATTTACAGACAGTAAACTTGTGTAAAGCTTTTCCGACACATAAACTCGTACTCTTGAAAGAATCTGAGGTATGTGCCTCACACTTCAGACACTGCATACACATTTTTTTTTTTTTTTTTTTGAGAAAGTCGAGCCTGTTACAGCGATGTGGAAATGGGGGGAAAAAAATTCAAGATGGAATTTAACATGAATAAATTAGTTTAACACCTCTTCCTTATTTTATATAATTTATCTGTTTTTATACATTTACCATACAGTTAGCAAATGACTGGATTCCTGCACAGTGGTGGTTTTGCAAATTCAAATTGACCATTTTTTTTGTCTGTGTAGTTTGGTGGTGGTGCACAACTTTTGGCTGGCCTTCTCCTTTGTTTGTCTGATGCCATGAGGGCCATCTGCCATTCTTATTCGCCTGCTCTGTTTTGTTGGAATGTCACATCTTTATTTGAGTGGTGAGAACATTTCATTTTTGCAAACTTAAAACCCCCAAAAACCCATAATAGAAGCATGTTTGTAGAGCCTTGCTTCAGTTATGGTGACTGTTCACAGATTGCCTACCTACAACGACCTGCATCACTGTTAAAACACACATGAAATGCATAATTGTATGAAAACTTATATTTCCTATGCATATCCAGACTGAAACACGTATGTCTTTGTTAAAAACTAATGTTAGCCTAGTGCAACTACCTTGTTTTAGTTGTGGTAGCTACCTGGGTTATGTGCTACTTCAGTATCATCGATTTACTATTGCTGTGTGATTTATTACTATTACTGAAGGCTACTTGCCACCGAGCTAACATTGTTAGCCGGCGTTAGCTGAAGTTAGTTCAAAGACTGCAGACTGTTAGATTTTGCTAGCTGCAAATAATCATGTGCAGTTCTGAAAGCAGTCTATGAACTACATTCAAAATTGAGTAAAGCATATATTGGATAAATCAGAAACACCTTTACATCAGAGACAGCACAGCTCTTTTTACCTGGTTATATACTAAAACAGAATTAGAATAGAACTTCTGTTTATAAGAAATGGAAAGAAGATAATATAAGAAGTACAATTAATGGAAAAAACAAAAAACAAGAATTATAGAAAAATGTTTGATAAATATTAGTAAAATTTTTAAAAAAAAGTTTATATAGCATAATTAGTGGATTTAAAATGTAAAAATGTAGAAAAAGAACTAAAAAAGAACAGATGTTTCTTTAGGTTGGAGGTGAAGTTGTTTGACACTGAGAGAAGCTTGGTTGCAGAGCTTGCATTGCACGGTCAGATTTCACCCGTCCCTTTCTTCTTTAAATGTGAAGTGGTGTCAGAATTTTCAAGTAAGAAATGCATTCCTGCCTGTGCATTGCTGGCTCTGTTGTGTTGGCTGCGGGTCCATTGTGTAACTGACGCCACCAACATTAACAGGACACTTATATTAGAGCTTCTTATTGCATGTTTTGTTTGGGTTTCCGGCAATGAGTAGAATTACCAAAGTTAGAGAAGGAATAGCCTAACATCTAAACAGTGTTGGGAAGGTTACTTTTAAAATGTATTCCACTACAGATTACAGAATACATGCCCCAAAATGTATTTTGTAACGTGTTCTATTACGTTACTCAACGAGAGTAACGTATTCTGAATACTTAATATATTGTCATGCTTTTTACAACTACATGAATGTACTATTGCTATGTGATTTATTACTGTTACTGAAGTCTGTGAAGGTTCTCAGTCATCCAGGTCTTCGTAGTCAAATCGCTGAAAAAAGTGCAGCCTTACCTAATGTCCACCCTACTGTTACTCTTTTTATATTAAGATTGAAAAATCTAGTTGGTATTGGTATGGCGAGTAACCTTCAGTAATAGTGTCTGGACTTCTTTAAGTTACTTGAAGGCGTTTCACCTCTCATCCGAGAAGCTTCTTCAATTCTAAGGTCAAATGGTGGGTGTGTTTTGTTTGGGTTTCCAATGGCTTGTAATAGAGCTGGGCGATAGAACGATAATGATATGTATCGCTACATAACTTTTTCTCGATAGAAAAATTAAACTAAAGACCTCGCCGCTCTTGTCGTCTTAAAAAAAAAAAAAAGAACAGCCAATCCAAATTAAGTAGCGCAGAGCCGAACCAATCACAGCCGCAGCGTCACGTCACGTGACTTGTTACGTACAGCACAAGTGCCAAGCCGCACATGTGTATTTGTTTGGGAAGCAGCCAGCAACCGTGCCGCCCGGGTAATGGAGGAAATGAGTGTGCCGACTAGAAAAATCAACCGAGCGTGACCGAAGGTTACCGAAGAGAAAACAGATGATGGTTCCAATGCCGGAGAGATTGTCGAACGGAAGAGCCATAAAAGTTCCGTAGTGTGAAGGTATTTCGGCTATTTCAAGTCTGACAAAAAACAGAGTAGCGTGCACTGTAAATTGTGCCGAAAGCAAGTCTGGAAATACAATAAACTGGTGCATGCGTACGTCCACACGTACCCGGGTATTTTTGAAAACGCAGATTTTTCTATGCGTTTGCACATTTCGTCCACACGTAAACGGCGTTTTTGGTCACTGAAAACGAAGATTTTTAAAAACTCCGTCTTTGCATTTGCGTGTGGACTAGAAAAACGGAGAAAACGCAGCGTCAAAGGTGTGCGCATTTTTTGACGTCACACTGTGCGCCACATTATTGTTTCGGTGAAATGAATTTCTACAATACTGTTACTGTTAATTCTACTCTCTGCAGTGTTTAAATGCTTACATATACACACAGTTACTGTCCCTCCACACATACGACTCGGTTCTGCTTCTATGCCCCAGCTTTGTTTACTTTTTCCCACCGAGGCTTCTAGACTTCTGATTGGCCAACATTTCTGCACGGTTAGGAATCTAGCTCCACCTGCTGCTTTGGCATGTTCATAGCAGCGTTTTCCTTCATTTCTCCCTTTATGTGTGGACGGGATTATTTTTTAAAACGAAAACGGAAAATCTCCGTTTTCAAAAATACGTGTGGACGTAGCCTCAGTCTCTGACTGGAAGCGCTAATTCGTCATTCGGCTTTTGTCAGACTAAAGTAACTGTTAATACTGTTTGAAAACCTAAGCTATACAACAAGGAGAGATTGAGAATTTCCTTTTAGTTCTCAGTTTATTTGATATTGACAAAAGTTAGTCAGTTTTGTCTGTTCTTCTGTAAAACAAACTAAGATTTATTTTTAGAATTAATATTTTGTTTCTAAGTGGAATTGACAATTTAGTAGTCTGTTTCGTTTGTTCTATTTTGAAACTTAAACGCTTTAGCGGCTGCCTTTTGTGTAGTTTGCAATATTTGCCTTTATTTATCTGAAAAAGTCTCATGTTCCTTAAGTACATCTACCCTGTTGAACTTATTATGGGAAATAAATATTTAAATAAAAACAAGCTGCTGATTATTTCACATTTTACTTGTGAGCAACGGCACATTTAAATCTTACAAATATAGTTATTTGGCTTATATCGTGATAGATATCGTTATCGCCTGAAATGAAAAAAACATATCGTGATATGAAAAAATCTTATATCGCCCAGCTCTAGCTTGTAATTACCAAAAATATAGAGTTCATAGCCTTATGAAGCAGGAAAATACCGCCATGCAATCCATTTATTTAAACAAAAGTAACTGTATTCTGAATACCACCTTTTTAAAGGGTAACTGTAACAGAATACAGTTTCTCATATTTTGTATTTTAAATACATAACATGTATTCCGTTACCCCCAATACTGAATGCAAGACATATATACAATTTATTTACTAAGATCATTCATTAGAGCACATATCACAAATCACCTTTCTGTAAAAATCACTGCATGCCCCTGGTGTAAAAGGGCTAATACATATGAAAATGGTTTGCCAAAAATGGTGCAGTAAGGTGATGACATGCAGATTTAACTCAGACCGATAGAAACTATACCTAGTATTTATACCTGTCTTTTTTGTACTATTAAGTTATCTCTTTTTAAATTGTTATTTATCTCTGGGGCAGAGGTTTTCACACTCCATTATTTCCAACAGGCTGTTCAATTTCTGCTGGACGTGGAACTGTGGTGATCAGGTGGCCACATTGTATTGTATTTATGTGTGATTGTAGGAACACGATGCCTCATTAGACCTTTAGTGCCCTGGCTCACCGCAGCCCCATCCAAACACAATAGCCCCTCTTATTATATCTGTCTCTCGCCCACCTGACCACTCCATGGAGAGCTACGGCAGCCATACTCAAGCTGTTCGAGATCATTGGCGACTGGGACCTTTTGTATATTGTAACATCTGCACACTGGCTGCTTGTGAAAAGGTCTGGCACTCAAAAAAAAAAAAATCAGCTTTTTTTTCTTACCTGCCTCTCTGAACTCTACCCGCTGTTTTTTCTCTCTCTGCTCTTTTTCATTCTCTTGAGGCTGTATATAATTTCGATTTGACCAACCTTACTTGATATTACTCAGCATTTTCTCCCTTATTATTTTTCCCCAACCACTTCCCTGATGGCTTTGACTTTCCTGTAACCAAACCATGCCTATAACATAGCTGTTCCATCTAATCTGAACCCAACATACATTCACATACACATCTGTGTTCTCCATCTCTAGCTCCCCACCTGTATATATCCTGATGAATGATGAATGTTTACATATGATACAGTATGTTTTGGCATGGAGCACAACATTGGGAATTTTTTTTATAGAATAATATGAAAGACTTGTAACAGTGTTACAGTTTTTCCATCTATTCACCTTCAAGTTATAAAATACAATGCATACTTAGTGCAGGCAGCATGCACTGTGTGTCTTTGTCTTATGGGTTTCCGATGGTGGTTTTTGATTATTCTATGATTACTTAAAAAACCTATAAAGCTCCACCTAAACAATTATTTTGAATGAATAATTAAGTATTAAATTACCCACATTGAATAAGTAGGAAGAACATAACCAAAAAATACCTACAACATGTGAGATGCAATCCTCTTTTCATATGAGATGTTATGAGTTCAGTTTAATTATATAGCATACAAATCACAACAACAGTTGCCTCAAGGCACTTTACATTTCATGGTAAAGACCTGCTATAATACAGAGAAAACAGAGAAAAACAGATGTTCACACAAGGCCATGAACACCTGCTTAGGGCCACATAAAGAAAAATCAAGGTCAAATATGTTTTGATTAATGGGTCATTAATTGCCACAAACACCAGGAGCAGATAGCATATTCCAATTATGCTCATTAATTGAGTATAGATTTGTTGTGACCCACCCCAGCTGATAAAACTTGGGACAGCATGACAGATTAATAAGACTCAAAGTAACAAACAACAAGCAACTTCTGAATCCGGAAATGTTTGTTTTTTGCTAGGCGGAATTTACTTATTAAATAAATTCAGTTCATGCTCCTTTTTTTGTTATCTGTCTAAAAATAATGAATAAGAAGAAATGGAGAGTCTTGTAAATGTATTAACACAAAAGTAAATTGGCTATTTTCATAAATATTCAGACCCTTGGGTTAAGACACTCTCAGTTGCACTCTGGTGCCTCCTACTGTCAATGGTCCTTGAGATGCTTCTTCAGCTTGATTGGAGTTCACCTATGCATAATTAAATTTATTGTACAGAAGTAATTGACACAGACCCAAAATGCCAGTTTTTGCCTATATAAAGTTTTCCAGGGGATCTTATATAGTAGAGCAAAATAATGACATGTAGTCAAAAGAATTACTCACAGACCGGCAACAAAGGTGTCAGGGCTTGTGTCTTTTGTGGATGCGAGGAAAGGAGGACCCAAACGCTGGACTCACAGGTAGGTGAAGGCTGGTGTTTATTATGACGAGATGATCGGCTAAACATAAGATGACTGGCTGAACTGAACACACGCACAGAGTAGACAACATCAACATCAATGAATGACACTGAACAGAGAGAAACTGAGGGGTTAAGTACACTAGCTAATGATGATGATTAGGGACCGGTGAGATCGCAGCTGAACATAATGAAACAGGAAGTAGAACTAATGACACAGAGAAAGGGCTGGCACGGTGAAACGGGAGACATGAATGTGGAACATAAACTGAACATGAACTGAAAACACCAGGTGAACCACCCAGGAACCCTGACAAAAGGATTGTTTTGAGGTACAGATCTGAGGAAGGGTAACTGAAAGTGCCAATCTACAATGATAGCATTAATGTTTTTATAATGGCAGACATATGAAACAGCCAACAGGTTCTTAGTTTTAGTCCTAATAGAGGACAGGAAGACATTTAATCAAAAGATATCCAAGAGTTCTTTCTGTGGTGAACATCCACACGCTATCACTAAAACCTCTTCTTATGAGAAGACCCATATCAGTCTATTGGGAACTTAATGACTTTCTGATTGTGACAAGCAAAATTCTTGAATCTGATGAAATTAAGCTAGAATTCCTAATTGTGTGTCTGATGAAAACCAGACACCACACAGCCAGCTAACCAGAGCATCACATACAATATTAATGCTTTCCCAACAGTCAAGCATGGCAGTGACATTATGAGGATGTGTTTTTGTGACCCTGTGAACGACTAGTTCAAGCAAATAGTAAGTATTTTGGGTTGAATATGGAAAGATAAAGAGAAATGCTAAGTAATTCCAGTAAGGTAATAACTTTAAGGGTATCACTAGTTAAACCAAGGAGTGACTATAAAGAAAACTTTAGAGTCAGGATGTCAGACCACAAATAAAACGATATTAATATAAAATATAATGTTTAATATAAACATTTATTTATTAAGAGTACTTGTTAAGGAAATGTATTATGGCAAAATTATTGTTACAGATATCTGTCTTCTTTTATAGGTGAGAAAAAGCAAACAGCCTAACTGGAAACATCACCAACTGGTACAGGATGTGGATGACCAAAAAACTCTGCAGCAGGAAAAAATAGCAGAACACCACCAACATCCATCTGCTGAACATCAGTGGTGTTGGTGAACCCTAGTGATATAAAACATAATATATTCTTACAACCTGTTCAACCAGTTACCATTTGGCAAGTGATACAGAGCACTGTCATATTTCTTGGCTTTTTAAGCCAGGAAAAAGAAACTTCTGCAGGCTGCTGAACTAATCTTAGACACCATCAAAGTAGCTGGGAAAATTATCAAATTACTTTAGGTTCGTTTTAACTTATTATTAAAATTTCAGGTTAGATTTCTTTCTGGAACTACTGCAGTTTCCTTTTGGGACTTTGTGTTGGATAGTTATAATGACATCTTAAATTTTCTGATAGCTGTAAAGTGTAATTGTAGAAATTTAACTGGTTTGTTTACTTTGTTTGCTTCAATTAAATACACCAAGAATATGCTTTTGCACATATTTTATGGTGTAATATATATATATATATATATATATATATATATATATATATATATATATATATATATATATATATATATATACCAAAAACATACAGTCAAAGCTATAAAGAGGTACCCTTAGGGTAAAGAAGAGTGGGAATTTCTGCAACAGATAGTATGCCTATGCAGAACTCTGCTCTCGACATCAAGGAGTCATTCTGGGATTAAAGAAGAACCAGAAGCAAAGAGCAAAAGAGATCAGCTCTTTTAGATGCTTAGAACAATGTATCTGCCAAGTGCTTTGTGGAGCAGGGAAAGTATTTTACTGCTATTGTTAAATAATTATCAACAGTACCATTGCATTAAGAATATAATTTGCAGCATGGATATTGTATTCAGAGGTTTAAACAGTGTGTGTGTCTTTCAGAAAGACTAAGTTGCAGGCTGACAGGAAGTTGCAGAGAGTTTGCAGAAGTGAAAGCAGAAAGTTATTTTGAGCAGCAGGCTAAGACGAGGCTTTAACAATGTAACAGATAGCTTTAAGATGGCCTTAAGATGTTTATGATGATGATAACTTTGTATTTCAGATGCAGTTATAACTATTTTATACATATTGCATATCTGTGCTTATTTGAGTTGATGTTCAGGTTCTTTAAAAGGTTTAAAGCTTCACTGACGTGACTGTTCAGATGATCCATGTTGAGGGAAAACTAGAACATAGAAGGATAATTGCGTTCATGCTTACAAAACACTTATATCAGGTTATTTTATATTAAGGTTTCATTAGAGGTTTTTGATTAGAACATTTATTTAGTAGAAGACATACACATAGTCTCAGTGAGCCTCTGTCCTGGTGAAAGGTCAGAAGTGCAACAGGTGAATTGAGAAAGAGCATTTGAGGACGAGACACAGACAGTTAGTAGGTGAAAGAGGAACCGTTCCTTGGTGTCTTCGGCAAGAAAGAGGAACAAGACAAGAACTGAAAGGTAGACAGGAAGGGCCAGCCATGAAAATAGAAGATGATGTTCTGTGTTAAAAGTCATTGTGGTGTTGATTTGACGTATGTATATATCCTGTCTGTGACGCATGAAGGGGCGTCAGTAAATCAAACCCTGATGCTATAAAAATCTGTGTATGTTTTGATTAAGTCGAAGATCAATTGCTGTCTGTAGCGATCTTCCCACGTGTGTATTAAAATCAATTGTTTGACCAAGAGCTTCTGGACCATGGTGGTTTGTACTCTCCTTCCTCAATTTTTGAACCTTAACAGCTTTTAAAGAGAGTATTTCTAGGCAAATTGGTGATTGTCTTAAACAGCAGCTACATATTTAAAAATATGTATATTTTATAAACAAAAACACTTTGTGCCATTGGGCCAGATTTAATATCAGCTTGTGCCAGCACAAAAAGCCTCTTTGGCATTAAAAAGCTACTGTTGGGATTTAGTAGAGAGGAGCAGTGTCAGTTTTATGACTGAATTCTCACCCTGAATGTTTAGAGACCAGTGCTGAATTTCTTCACCTGACAATGCAAAACTGAACTGAACTGAATCCCAATACAGGACACATAAAAGTCTTGTATTGGGAGCAGTTTGTGAGGAAAGTGGTTTACAGTCTTTCAAATTTGTAGTCACACTGAGATCAGTACATTCAATTTTCATGTTATTTCCTTTCTTTCTTTTATTTGTAGTAACAAAGCTATTACGTATTACACAGCATGCATACCATTTTTAAATTCTGTCAAACTGCACTCAATAATGTGTGTTACATTAATGTCTGCATTTTACAGTGTGCATACTGAGTTAAAAAGTTCCTACAACTTCACACAGCACACACTGAGGTTTGGTATCTGACGGTAAATAATATTTTGTGTTCTACACATTGTATATATCAGTTTATTTCAGTAGATTTCAAGTTCATATGATGGAATAGTTTCTAAGAACACAGCCAAAGTAAAGTGCCACAGCCAAGATTTAGGCTGTGTGGCTGATTCAAATTCAGGCAACCTCATGTGTTAACACAATTACATAATTAGTTAGAGTGCATCCTTATACCGATGTCAACTTCAGACAGACACTGATGCTATTTAGTGGACGTGAGCTCAGTTCCACGTCAGCTGCTACATTATCAAACAGAACGCATAGTGCCAAGGCTTTCCTCTGGACTCTCTGTCATTATGTTGTTGATTCTGCATGTGTACACTCTTAGCTGCCTGTCATCCCACATTCAGCACACTCCATGATTAATGAGTCATTGAGTCGGGGGAGAGGAGGAGGGGGGTCATCTCAGCTGGTGTCAACAACACTGGCGGTGTGTGCTAAGGCTCCTGTGCTCTTCATCACACACTGCACACTATTACCCCATCTACACTGGCTGCACAGTCCAAACAGTCCAGAGGAAGAACTTGTCCACTGTTGTCTAGATGTCCCTGCCAATTACCAACTTGGAGGGGGTTGTTAGAAAAACATACCACTCCCACTGGCGAGGACCCAAATTAACGACATCAAGCATGGATAGTGTGAAGAGGAAGGTCTATCCATCTCACTTTCTTCTGTCTGATAATAGCATCCAGTGTCTGGTGGTAATAGCCTCCCTATGCCATGCAGAGTGCAGTCACATATTAATGAATGCTACCATTTGCATGCACAAGCAGTTTCTGAGGTTCTATCAAAGCAAATTGCTTTATCTGGAATGAACGTGACCCCCACCAATGACTGAGTTTTATAAATAACCCATTATCCATCTAAAGCATAATTATATCATTTATGTCAGTTTGTTGCAGGGTCCTACTAATCCTGTCCTTATATGTACCTGGGTGTAATTGATAAACCGGCTGGTGGCGAAAATTATGTGCTGAAAATTAAGGCTACAGTTGTGGGTACATGTTATAGTTGGTGACATAGCTATCGGTTTTATACATATATTTCCCAGGAATATCAGATTCCAACAAATGCTTAATTTTGGTCTGAACAGTATAAAATGAATATACAACAAAACTGTTGATTCATTGCACACTTAAATCAATCATGAATGTGTGGTTCTCACTAACCTCAAGGCCCTTTTTTTCTCCCCACCCCACAGTAGTTCAAACCAGGTTATTTTCACTCATCGGATATTATTTTCATAGCATATAGACCTCTGGTTGTATTTGAATAATTATTAGGTTCAAAGAAAGAGCATACAGATAATATCAGTTATACTGTCAAGGATATATTATCTTTTGTGTTTGCTTTGATTGTGTTAATAAGCACTCGGGTATTTTTATTTTTGCATATCCAAGCTTAGTATCTTTTCCACTTTGCATCATAACCCTTTAAGAAAAAAAGCTTTAGTTTATGCAAAGCATGCATTATATGCATATACTGGCACAGGAAAATTCTTTCAAGGAATTTGTAACAACAGGTATAGTATTTTTGGTGCCTGTATTGTATGCTATCCTTTTATCGACTGGGCCAACAACACAGTTTAACATAAGCTGTACTAATAATTTTTCAAGAATGTGTTTATTTGTGTGTAATGTGGGGATATTAGCATGCATGTTGGATCTACGTCACTACCCTCACCTATGGTCACGAGCTGTGGGTAGTGACCGAAAGAACGAGATCGCGAATACAAGCGACAGAAATGAGTTTCCTCTGAAGGGTGGCTGGCCTCTCCCTTACAGATAAGGTGAGAAGTTAGGCCATTTGGGAGGGGCTCAGAGTAGAGCTGCTGCTCCTCCACATCGAAAGGAGCCATTTAAGGTGGTTTGGGCACCTGACAAGGATGCCCCCTGGGCGCCTCCTGGGTGAGGGTTTCTGGGCATCTCCCACCGGGAGGAGGCCCCGGGGCAGACCCAGGACATGCTGGAGAGATTATATCTCTAGGCTGGCCTGGGAAAGCCTTGGTGTTCCCCCGGACAAGCTGGAGGAGGTGGCAGGGGAGAGGGAGGTCTGGGCTTCTCTGCTAGGGCTGCTGCCCCCGCGACCTGGCCCCGGATAAGCGGAAGAAAATGGATGGATGGATGGATGTTGGGTGATATGATTACAGGTGGATACTTAAAATATGTTAGTTCACCCCTGGCATTAGAATGGTCTGGACCTGACTTCCCAGTTTAACAGACAGTTAAATATTTGCTCATTATTACTGTTTATAAAGACCATATGCCTACACAGACCAATTTTGCAAACCTCTATTAAGCCACACCCGCATGATATCCGACCTGTTGGCCCACAGTTTTAACAAGTCAAATCCAAACCACTCTAGTACTGCAAACATCTTAAAAGATAAACTGCACATTCACTCACAAGTGCTTTGTAATTTTGCTCATGACATTGTCTAAAAGCACAGCACTGTGCCAGATTTGCACAGTTGAAACAGTCCTTTGAATACACACGCCTAAAATAATGTATATGAGGCCCAGAATACCTCTGAATGTGGTCCAAGTGATCGGATCTTATTGCTGTAGGTGTGGGACCAGTCTCTGGACAACAGCGATTTTTATTTTCTTTGAATCAGGTAAAAAGAAGAGAAGTCTCTTTGTGTTTACACCGATTGTGGATTATACACTTTTGAATGTGTTGACATTATTGAAGTTTTTCTGACACATTGGAAACAGTAACACTATGAAAAAAAATGACTGTTAGATAACACACACATTGTGCTTTAAAGTTTTTATATTATGTGTATTTTGAAGTCTAATTTTTCCATAGAAGTGGGGAAAAAAGAGAAGAATAGGCAGGCCTGTACAAAAGAATACAAGGTCAGAAGCCTTGAGTGCAAGAGAGTCGCTTCTTGAATTGTTATTGGCATTGTGCAAAAGGCAAAATTATGCAATATGATTAAAGTAACTTGGAACGGCGCATTGCATCTTGCTTTCTTTTTATTTGTCTTATTTCTTGCCTCGAAGATGCTTCATAACCACATAAAATAGAAACCTTGTAACACAGTAATTCCTGGATTTCATTTAATGTAATACTTTGAAGATTACCAAGAGTGGCTCATCCAATTTGATTTTCATTTTTGGTAAATATGTCGAAAGAGAAAGTTACACCTTTCTTTAGCCAGCATTATCCATTAAGGCGATTTGCTGGGATACGCCCAGTTTCATACAAGTTAAGAGCTCACTGTGTTACTGCGCATCCAGATGCTTTTCCAGATCCTATTACAAGCTTGTATGTTAAAAAAAAAAAAAACCTTTGGTGGATTAACCTGAGTGAAAACCCACTAAGTGGGGAAGAAGGAGCAAGCAATAGTGTAGTTGTTTATACACGTTAGCAAGCTCTATGTATGAATGACTCACTGCATTATCAGGTAAGTGTCAAAGTGTGGGAACACAGCAGGCGGAGAGAAGCCTGACTGCACTATTTTGATGGTGCGGTTATCAACATGCTATCACACTGCCTGTCTGTTTAGAGGTGTCACCATTAATTAGAGCTTCACCATTAGAGCTTCAATTGTTGGTTTATTCTGACTGCCACTGATGTGAACTGTAAATAGTCTAATCACACTCTCATCACAGAAATGGATGATGACATTGATGGCTACATTATCCATGATGCAACTATCACTTCTCTACACTTTAGACTGTGGAGAAGGCAAACGAACTCAACAACTTCTTCAACAGGTTTGACCAGCCCACAACCCCCCCACCCTCACCCTCACCTTCACCACTCTCCTGCCTCCCTCGCTTCCCCCCCTTCCTGACACCATGACACCCCCCTCCTCCAATCCCTCTCTCAGCAGCAAGACAAATCCCCCCCTCCCCTCCTCCCAAACATCTCCCAGTGTCACAGTGGATCAGGTCAGGAGGCAACTGAGGAAGCTTCGCCCCAGAAAGGCAGCAGGCCCAGACAAGGTGTGTCCTAGGATGCTTAAGGCGTGTGCTACTGAACTTGGGGAGCCGCTATGTCATCCAGGGAAGACGGACGTTGTTTTGCTGTGCTGTATTTTTATGTGAAGTGTATATATTTATTTTTTATATTGCATGTATTTTGTGCAGTGTTTTATTTAGTTTGCATGTTTTTAGTTGCCGGCAAATTGTCCTGGAGAGACTCCGCCTTTTCCCCCGTTTTTACTAATTGGACACACCTGAGAGAAAAGAAAAGGTAATTTACAGAGTGCTCAAGGACACATAAGAGGTTTGGAGCCGGTGTTCAACAGAAATGTAACACGGAGAATGCGAGACAGACAGAGGAAAGACACAGACGATCAGAGGGGAGAGCGAGAGACGATCAGAGAGTAGAGATGATCAGATGGAGCAGACGACCAGCAACTGGGAAGAGAGATTACAAGCGACTGGAAAGGGGAAACGATCAGAGGAAAAAAAGGCAGATGACCAGCGACTAGGGACGCGTAGCGGCAGTCTGGTGGCAATAACGACAAGAGCCAGCTCGTGCACTGCGGGAGAACAGAAGCAGTGAGACCGCGGTGCCGATTGCAGTTTAAGGAAGCGGCGGGCGGAGTTGAGAGCTCTGCCCTCCCAGGTAAGTCTTTGACTTATCCTTTTTTATAAAGTAAACTGCCAAAGGAATAGTGACTGCCGCTCCCTCCCTTTCTTCAGTGCACCAGGACGTGGAATGCGAGGAGGAAGGCGAGGACTCTGCTGGGTTTCCCTCTTTTATTACTACGCTGGATTTCTTAGTTTTTCTGTGACTTTTAGGCCGTGGTGGATTCCACTGGACTTTTAATGTTGTGTGTTATTGATTTTTATTGTGTCTTCCCTTGGCCAAGGTTGTTTTAATTCATTTTACCTTTTTAACTATTTAAATATAATAAATTATATTTTTAATCTTACAGTTTAAATTGTGTGCTTTCCCTTGGCGGCTCCACTGCTCTGCCCGTTTTGAGGAAGGTTTCCTTCCTTTTAAAAAACACAAACCATCTTGGAAACATAATCAGCCTTTCCGCTCCGGTGTTACAGCTACAACGAGTCTTCAACCTCAGTCTGCGACTGGGGAGAGTGCCCGCCCTATGGAAGACATCCTGCATCGTCCCGGTCCCCAAAAGGAACCGGCCCAATGAGCTGAATGACTTCCGACCGGTGGCACTGACGTCACATCTTATGAAGACTCTAGAGCGGCTCTTCCTCAACCTCCTCCGACCACAGGTACAACATGCGCAGGACCCACTACAGTTTGCATACAAGGCGGGTGTCGGAGTGGAGGATGCCATCCTGTACCTGCTACACAGAGCCCACTCACACCTGGATGGGGGAAAAGGCACGGTCAGGATCCTGTTTCTTGACTTTTCCAGTGCCTTTAATACCATCCGGCCCTGTATGCTTCAGGAAAAACTGAACAGGATGGAGGTGGACCCCTGCCTGGTGGCCTGGATCTCCGACTACCTCACCGACAGACCACAGTACATCAGGCTGAAGGACATCACGTCTGACACAGTGGTCAGCAGCACAGGAGCACCACAGGGAACTGTGCTGTCCCCTCTTCTCTTCACCCTGTACACCTCTGACTTCTGCTACAACTCTGAATTATGCCATATTCAGAAGTTTGCAGATGACACGGCCATCATGGGGTGTATCTGGGATGATCAGGAAGAGGAGTACAGAAGTCTGGTGAGGAACTTTGTCGCATGGAGTCACACAAACCACCTGCAACTCAACACCTCAAAGACTAAGGAACTGGTTGTGGACTTCGGGAGGTCTAGAGCAGGTCCACTGCCAGTTCAGATAGAGGGGGAGGAGGTGGAGGTGGTCAACAAGTACAAGTACCTCGGGCTGTGGGTGGACAATAAACTGGACTGGTCATGCAACACAGAGCACCTGTATAAAAAAGCCCAAAGCCGACTGTACTTCCTCAGGAGGCTGAGGTCTTTTAACATCTGCAGGAAGCTCCTGAGGATGTTTTACCAGTTGGTGGTTGCTGGAGTACTTTTCTATGCTGTGGTGTGCTGGGGGAGCAGCACAGCAAAGAAGGACTCATCCAGGCTGGAGAAACTGATCAGGAGGGCTAGCTCTGTGGTCGGCATGAAGCTGGACACTCTGGTGACAGTGGCAGAGAAAAGGACACTAAAGAAACTGCTGGACATTATGAACAATGCTGGGCATCCTCTGCACACGGCCATAAACAACCAGAAGAGTCTGTTCAGTGACAGGTTGCTTCTCCCCAAGACAAGAACTAACAGACTTAAAAACTCCTTTGTCCCACACGCCATCAAACTGTTTAACTCCTCTCTGGAGGGGAGAGGGAGGAGAAACAGGAGGACAAAGGAGGGGGGAACAACTAAGCTGTAGTGCCTCTTCACCTCACTGTACAATACCTTGTGCAATACTTTTTGTAAATAGTCAACAGTGCAATAGACTCAATACTTGAAATGTGCAATTCACTTGTATTTTTATTTTTTATTCCTATTTATTCTATTTATCCCCTTTGTATATTTTATTTATATTTGTTTCTGTATTTATATATATGTGTGTGTGTGTGTGTGTGTGTGTGTGTGTGTGTGTGTGTATATATATATATATATATATATATATATATATATATATATATATAACAATTCTGTAACTGTAACTTCGGTCGTTGCTGTGCTTTTTTTGGAAATCGAATTTCCCAGAGGAACCCACCCGAGGGATTAATAAAGTTCTATCTTATCTTATCTCTTATCTCTCTTAGATTTATTATTAAGCCACACTATCTTTTTGGGGTAATTTTCCCAACTGCCAGGTCCAATATTTTACTTTTTGGGGGTATTATGCAAAATATTTGTTTTTTTGGGGGGTATCTTTTCAGTAACTGTTCACAGCTTTTGCAATTTCAGCGCATTTAGATTTTAGAAGTGAAAAATAATCATAAATGTGAATTTCCTCAGAGGTGTATTACTTATTTTTCATTAGTAAAATCCATCTGCGGAGTCCTGTTCTGACTACAGATGTTTTTGTACTCACACTAAAGCCTTAAGACAATTCATTCATCTCTCATTCAATTTCATTGACTCAGCAGTGAAATTAACATGATACTCTGGCACATAAACATCTGTGTTCATTGTGCAGATGGTGTTTTGTGAACACTTTGATGAGCTGTAATAAAACAACACATCTATATAACAGGACACTACAAAAGAAAAATGGCAACTAGCAGCTGAAAACGGAGATTGTGGGTCAGAATTCAGAATCCTAGCTGGCAATTAAAAACACGAGCATGCGATGAATGCGGCCTGATGTTGTCTGTGGGAAATGAAGTGGAGGGAAGAGCACGTACACACAGCCTTTGTGTTATAAACAAAGTGATAATACCCTGGATGTGCTTCACCTGCATTTAATGTCTGTGCAGGCAGGCAGATATGCTAATGTGACGTGCATGTGAGGAGTATGAACAATTGCTCAGCCAAGCCCTTCTCCCTTGGGGAGAGTGTGCTGCGGAGAGGTGTTCGACTTCCTAGTTTTTGCAAACAGTTCTGCAGCCAGGGTGCACTGAGCATTCTGAAGTAGTGGGTAATTAAATGCAAAAATGGGATTAGCGCGGTGCACTCCATTCCCTGTTTCCATGTGATTCCAACAACACGATACGGCCCCGCTAAAGCCAGGGATAAAGAGAACTGCTGTGCACTGCAGCGCAGATTACATAAGATTAGAACACACACATTTTCCAAATAATTACCATCCACTGCTTTTTTCAATAGAGTTCTCAAGCTTTTTGTCACTGCCATTTATTGTATCTTTAAGAACTGCTATTCAGTAACTACTGTATGTGTCCTGACAGGAGAAAATGGCAGTAATACACAGCAGGTCACTTTTATGCTTAGGCTGCAGTTTCACAGCTGGAGTCTGTATATGTTGCAGCTCTACAGAGAAGCATACAGCAGTCACATTGTCCCTCTTTCTTCCCACTATCAAAACCATCCCCAAATAACCTTTCCATACTGCAGATGAGGACAAGAGTAAATTTAAATTACCATGAAATCCCTTTATTGCAAACCTATTTCATGTGATACATCAAAGGCAACCAGGGCTTCTAAATTACAGAGAGAGTGTGGTGCAGATTTGACTGATATGAGCTCTGTTGTCCAGGATGGCTATCAACTTAAATTAAAGGTAGTCTCTAACTTCTTTCTTGATTAGATCGCACTGTAATTGCTGCAGTCTCCAACTTTAAAAATGTGATTTTTATTCTTAAAATAATATTGTGGTGTAATTCATGCTGGGTTCATCAAACACACATAAACTGAGAGGTGGAAATGAGCCTTACTTTAGATGAGGCATTTTGATAAAATTACTTCTGGAGAGTTATCTAAATCGGACACTAGTGGACCATGAAAAAGCACTTATCTTTCAGTTATTGCTGTGCATGGTGCATGTCTGTGGCTGATCCTTACTTTATGTGGTCTTCCACCCCAGTATCTTAAGTAAGAAATGTTAATTATTTGTGAATAGCAGTGGTCAATCAGGAAGTGCATCACATTCTGTCTGTGTTTCCTGTTATACTTTTTCCTATTTCACAGTCCAGCTGTTGGGCTGCCTGATAGTGTCCAGATCCACCCGGGTTTCCTCATGCCTTTGCACTCCAGTTGCAATGATAAGATGGCTCCTACATTAGGGGAATTCTACTGGACAGGATACAGATGCACACTCCCCTCATCCATAAAAAAACAAACAAAAACACAACCCCCTTTGCACGAGATTATTACAAAGTTGAAGGTCAGGAGGGTATATTTGCTTCAGCAGGAAAAATGCAAGAAGTAACAACAAAGGTATGGCAGTGAAAGGTGGTTTTCTTCCTTCCAGTTGTGTGAAATAATGTGAGGGAGAGGTCTGAAGTCACCCATGCATATAATCAGTAATCAAAATCTATGCTGGCTGTAATAGCCTTTGCCTGCTGCTAGATTGAATTTGAATGTGCTATAATGGCTGCATTTGGAAGCCTTTCACAGTATTTAATCACCTTGGATAATTAAGACTACACTCTGGAAATGGTAACAGCAGACATAACAATTCTTGAAACTGGTAACTGTTGCTTTACTGGTAAGATTTTTTTTTAAATAGTGAAATAATCAAACAGTATGTACACTATACATAAAAAATGATTTTTTTTCTCCCCTCAGACTTTTGCATCTTTTAGAAATCTGGATCCAATTAAAATGCATTTTTTTTATGTTCTGTTCAAAGATTTGCAAATAAAACTTTAAATTTGTCTCAAAACCAAAGATAAGCAGTTTTCTGCGTCATGATTTTATCTTAACACATGTATGATTGTGTAGCCGTCTGGGAGTGCCTGTGATTCTTTTTTTTTTACCTCTCTCACCAAGATGATTATTAGTTATTATTAATCTCTGGGTCTCTTCCACAGCGTGTCTTTGTCCTGTCTTCCTCCCCTAACCCCATCCCCAGATGGCTGCCCCTCCCTGAGCCTGTTTCTGCTGGAGGTTTCTTCCTGTTAAAATCTAGTTTTTTCCTCCCCACTGTCGCCAAAGCACTTGCTAATAGGGGGGTCATCTGATTTGTTTTTGTTTTTTTCTTTATTATTGTAGGGTCTGCATAGGTTCTCAGTCATCCAGGGTACAGTAATCTAAGGAGCTTGAAAAGAAAAGGACCTGGACTTCTTTGAAGAACTTTGCCCTCTCATTCGAGAAGCTTCTTTAGTTCTAAGACCAAATGGTGGAGAGTCCCAAGCATTTAACCCTTGTATGGTGTTTGGGTCTGTGAGACCCGAAGTTCAGTTTTTTTCAAAAGAAAAATTAAACAATTAATTATTTTTTCACGTGTAAATGTGTTGTGTCTTTCCACTCACTCCACTTGATTATAACTGATTTATTTATAACATTTTATATAAAAGAAAAACGAGAAGCACATTAATTCATAAATGTGATCTAACAAAGGTAAAGGGAAAAAATTAACCATGTTTGCTGTTCATGTGTCTTGTAATTGGGATGAAGTAAACATCTGTTGAGTAATTTAACATAAAATTGTTTGATAGTGTTAATTTGGAAAGCCAAAACTCTAGCGGGTCCACCAGACCCATGAACACTGGCTGAGTAACAAAAATACGAACACCACACAAGGGTTAAGGCCTAGTGGGAGTTGTCCCTTAAGAGGGTTTTTGACCCATTATTGACCATGTGCCTCATCACATGACCCAAGGTGTAAAAAAGGGTTTAATTTTCAGTTTATTTTTAATGATTTTTTTAATGCTCTGAAAATCTTTGCTTATTTTTTAAATATATATTTATGTATATGTGCATTTAAGTATAAAAGTATTATAAATAAGGATTATTTGTCAAGAAGGCAATTTTTTTTTTTTTTTAGAAACAGTGCTTATCATGCTCCCTGGTTTTCATCCCATAGTTTTGAGTCTTTGGATTAATATTTAATTATCAGCTGTTTTCTTTCTGGTTTCACTGTTGTTCCAGTACTCTAGTACTCAGTAGTCTTTTTCCTTAGTGTTGCGTTGAGTTCTTGATTCGTGTTTTGATTTCTTTTTTGATTCAAGTATTCACAATCATAGTTCTAGAAGTATTGAGTTCTTGGTTCTTAAGTATTCTAGTGATGTGTTTCACTTTTGTAATCCTGTTTTGGGTCATGTCATGATTTTTATTCTTACTTTTAAGTAGAGTTTTCATTCATATCTTGTGTTGGTTTTAGGCTATGTTCACAAGTACATGGGACGTTTTTAAAGCATGTTTCCCATTTTTGTCTTGAAATCTCCACATTACATTGTAAAAAATGTCAAGAGCTGTCAAGAGCAACAGGTGTAGAAATGCCAAACAATAATGCAGTGCACAGTCTGACATCAAATAAGTAGATAGATTTTGTCTTGCAAGGTCAATCATGTGCTAAGTTTTCCTTCAAACTGATTTTCTGAAAATCTTCAGCCTTGAAGGAGTTTTTTTTAAAGCTCCATTTTCAATTATCTAAAATACTATTTATTTGTGTATGAAAGGTTAAAACTCATAGAAATAGCTCCATTTCTATGTTTTACAAAAATGCCTGTGCATGTGTGGACAGATTCTTACTTCATGTCTCTGTCTCACCTGTTTTCACATTTAGGACTTTGTTCACCGTGATTAAAAGGCCTATTTTGCATGCTTAAGTTTTCAGACAGCACCTCAATTATACAAACACATTCTCAGATATCATTTTGTAATTCTTCCCATCTCTAAATAAACAATATTCTTATTTTCAGGTAGTATTGTAACTACACATAATTCTAAATCAATTAACTTCTTTAAAAAACCTTTTTTTGGTTACTTTTTGATCTTCAGCTGTCAGTTCTTTCTGGTGGTGAAACCACTGATTACCATTTGATCTGTTCACATGAGAGCCTTTTTACATCAAAGCAATGTATAGTTACTCCCAAAGTGATTAGTCTGCTATTTTTATGTGCATAATCATCTTAATGTGGACTTTCAGGTGACAGTATGCCCTGAAGTTTCAAATGTCTTTATAGGACACAGGACGTCCCTAACTGCGGTCACAATTTGGCTGTCTCAACAAAGTTCAGGTCTTTTTTTAAAATTATTTTTCCTCCTGGCCATTGATGATTTCTGATGGAAGCAGTTTAGTGTTGAATCTATGATCAAGGTTAAAAAAAGGCCTACTTCAAGGAATGACAATGTGCTTGGTTGCTGTTCTTGTTAGACTGTAAAAGACACAGAAAATCCCACACAGCACTTTCACTGTGTAGTTCATTTAGTGCTTGCTGGTGAAATCACCAAATTACAATATTTCCTTAAAGGACTATAATTTTTTTTTAACTGATTTATAATCTTAGTCTTAGTCTGCCTTAAAATTATTTACACTGCTATTGCTAGGTGGCTCTAGGAAAGAAAATGTCAGTCTTGTCTTGTCATGTATCTCTATATTAACATATCTGCGACCCCTGGCAAAAATTATGGAATCACCACACTCTTTTGTACTTTGTAGCAAATATTAAATTACAGATACGCCACAAGACTATTTTGTTTATTGGCTAAATATTCAAGCTTCATGAAACAAAAGCCATTCAAATTCAAACTGTTTTAGTTAATGGTATTTTTAAAAATCCAGTAAAGAAGAAATATGTAACATCACTCAGCGTTGAGAAGACAATATGGAATCACCTTGAAATTTTTGCATTTCTAGATTATTTTGAAAATATGAAATCTATAACCTGCAACACATCATTAAAATAGTAGAATCTTCAACATTTGAGGGTTGTACTAGTACGTTGCTTTGAAGTATCAGAATCACAGCAGATTACTGTGCAAAAGTCACCTCATCATCATCATGTTTTAATATTTTGCTAGGAAAAATGGAAATATGTGCAGCTATTCCTTGAAATGTGCAAGCATATATGGAAATGCAACATATAAGAAAAAACAATTCTAATGATCTTGAAAGTCAGTATTTGGTATGGCTATTCTTCAACACAGCCTGAACTTTCAAAGGACCTTCAAAGCTCTTCTTTGGATGTTGCCTGTCCTCTTCCATTCCCTACAAAGATCATCCCACACTCAAAATTTGAGGTTCAAGCTCTAGGGAAGCCAATCCATGATGGATAATGTTCCATGGTGATGTTCTTTTGATCCAGGTACTACATATATACTGTATACACACTATATCTATCTATCTATCTATCTATCTATCTATCTATATATATATATATATATATATATATATATATATATATATATATATATATATATATATATCCCTCCTGCCATCCTTTAAAAAACTCACACCCATCACCCTAGGGACCATTCTCAGCCACGCCATAAAAAGACCATATATCCATATTTTATTCCACTTTAAATTAGCCAACCTTGTAAAACTACTTCTCCCTGAAATATTCATGTAAAGTTTTAATTATATTTTCGTTGTTTTAACCCTTCAAATCCCAGTGTTATTACATGAGCGCCCTGTGTTATAAGCCCCAAAAACCAAAAAACGAAACTAAATATTTCCACAAAAAACCAGTTGAAGTAATATGTGATTGTCATTATAAGTAGGCCTTTAGATGGACCAAAGATTGGCACCAACATACATTTTGACCTGCCATTATTTTTTTTGCATTTTTTTTGCAATTTAAAAATTAAAACTTCAAGGCCCTGAGTCTTCATTGACATCCAAGAAAAGAAGAAAAAATAAAATCATATGATGATAATTTGGGGTTGAAAAATAGCGTTTATAATGGAAGTCAATGGGCAGAAAATGGTCCCCAGGGTGATGGGTGTGGGGATTTCTGCTGCTCAGCCATTTTAGGCTGATTTAAGGAATTCACACTGGAATATTAACATTGACAGGTAAAAACTATCCTGTGGCAAGTTTGGTTATATTCCACTGAACACAGTGGAAATGGCAGCCATTTAACACATAGCAGTGGCACAAAAAGGTCCCAAGAAGGCAGGAAGGATATATATATATATATTAGGGGTGCAACGATACACAAAATTCACGGTTCGGTTCGGTTCGATACTTTGGTGTCACGGTTCGATATTTTTTCGATACAAAAAAATGTTCATGCCTTTTTAATTTGTCATTTATTAAAATTATAAATATATATTTTAACTCAAAAGTACAGTTTTTAAATTTAACCCTAACCCTTGTGCGCGTTTTTTATTTTGACAGCGAATGCGCACCTGCGGACCACTTATGTGCAGCCCTGGTTATTTAGCTCGTCATATTGCAGCCACAGAAATTCTTTTGTCCATGAAACCATAAAGCTGCACTTTCTTTTTGCCTTATAGTCTGATTTGTCATAACTTCTCCGTTTTGTGGTAAGCTTTTCTTTGGCTGTCACTTCTTCACCCCGACCTGTCTTATTTGGCTCAGCAGAACTAAAATATATATACTGCTACTTTTACACACGGACTCACATAAGCTCAGCGATTCTCTGCGCGATCAACCTCTCACATGTTTAAGCTTGCTGCGGGAGATTTCACTTGTCATGTTTGCATAGTAAGCTAACGATTAATAAGACGATGTCAGAGGAATTGGTGCACAAATTATCATCACTCACAGATCAGTGCTGTCATTGCAAAGTGAAAGCAAAAAAACAAGCGCAAATTCAAACGCGATTTCAATATGTCACATATTGACAGTGGCTCACCGATGCCAATGACATAATTACCCAGCTACATTTCTGAAAGAATGCAAAAGCATTGACATATATTTTTCCTACAATAGCCCGACGGGCAGGGAAGAGATAGATTTTTGTAGCCCGACTGGAAAGATCGCTAGCTCCAGGACGTCAGGCTAGCGATTTTGCAAGCCCTGTATCTGATTGAGGAATCACTCATCTTTGGAAAAGAGAGTTTATTACAGAGAAATGTCTCTTTCCAAAATAAAAGCTATACTATCCGCTTCTTCTGGGCTATATTCTCAGCAGCATAAGGAGAATCACGTGCTAACAGCTGTCTAAATGACTCGGCTAAAGTTAGTAGCATGCTTGTTGTTTTTGTCTTTGCACTAGGATGATATCGGCGTAAATGTGCAGTCATATTCGTTGTGTTCCCACTAGTGCTTTCAGGTTAATCTCGTTGAAATGACCTTAACGCCACAACACGGCAAATCTCCGTTAACGAGCTACCGCCGATCACCCCGTGCATGGGGCTAGACGGCCAACACGTTAACGAGCTAACTGCGCTAACACACTAGTTCACACCAATGTAATTAAGCATTGCATGGCACATCCAACATACTGTTTTACTTTAGTCCATGACTCGCTTACCTTCAGGGTCATACGTCACATGAAAACCAAAATAATTCCAAACGCCAGATCTGAATGAGGGTGGGGGAGGTCCATCTTGCAAGGAGAGCTTAACTTCTGTCTCGCTAGCTTGCCCTGCGCTCTTCCTCCTGACTATGCTGTCTGTGTTGAGCGCTCAGTGGATCTGCGCTCGACAGTGCAGCCTAGGCGGAGTAGTCGAACGCAGATTCACTGAGCGCTCAACACAGACAGCATCGTCAGAAGGAAAGTTGATAAAATAAATTACAAATGTTGTATTGTTCGATACATATGCGTACCGAACCGAAAGCACTGTATCGAACGGTTCAATATCGATACGAATATCGTTGCACCCCTAATATATACATATATATATATATATATATATATATATATATTAGGGGTGCAACGATACACAAAATTCACGGTTCGGTTCGGTTCGATACTTTGGTGTCACGGTTCGATATTTTTTCGATACAAAATAAAATGTTCATGCCTTTTTAATTTGTCATTTATTAAAATTATAAATATATATTTTAACTCAAAAGTACAGTTTTTAAATTTAACCCTAACCCTTGTGCGTGTTTATTTTGACAGCGAATGCGCACCTGTGGACCACTTATGTGTACCCCTGGTTATTTAGCTCATCATATCGCAGCCACAGAAATTATTTTGTCCATGAAACCATAAAGCTGCACTTTCTTTTTGCCTTATAGTCTGATTTGTCATAACTTTTCCGTTTTGTGGTAAGCTTTTCTTTGGCTGTCACTTCTTCACCCTGACCTGTCTTATTTGGCTCAGCAGAACTAAAATATATATACTGCTGCTTTTACACACGCACTCACATAAGCTCAGCGATTCTCTGCGCGATCAACCTCTCACATGTTTAAGCTTGCTGCGGGAGATTTCACTTGTCATGTTTGCGTAGTAAGCTAACGATTAATAAGACAATGTCAGAGGAATTGGTGCACAAATTATCATCACTCACCAATCAGTGCTGTCGCTCTCTATACACAGTTCACGCGATTGCAAAGTGAAAGCAAAAAACAAGCGCAAATTCAAACGCGATTTCAATATGTCACATATTGACAGTGGCTCACCGATGCCAATGACATAATTACCCAGCTACATTTCCGAAAGAATGCAAAAGCATTGACATATATTTTTCCTTCCTACGATAGGCCGACGGGCAGGGCAGAGATAGATTTTGGTAGCCCGACTGGAAAAATCTCTAGCCCCAGGACGTCGGGCTAGCGATTTTGCGAGCCCTGTATCTGATTGAGGAATCACTCATCTTTGGAAAAGAGAGTTTATTACAGAGAAATGGCTCTTTCCAAAATAAAAGCTATACTATCCGCTTCTTCTGGGCTATATTCTCAGCAGCATATTAAACATATCAGGTCCCCATAAGGAGAATCCTGTGCTAACGGCTGTCTAAATGACTCGGGTAAAGTTTGTAGCATGAATGCTTGTTGTTTTTGTCTTTGCACTAGGATGATGTCGGCGTAAATGTGCAGTCATATTCGTTGTGTTCCCACTAGTGCTTTCAGGTTAACCTCGTTAAAATGACCTTAACGCCACAACACGGCAAATCTCCGTTAACGAGCTAACTGCGCTAACACGCTAGCTCCCACCCATGTAATTGAGCATTGCGTGGCACATCTAGGGTTGCCAACTCCCTGAAAAGTAAATAAGGGACACCTCGTGGCCAGGGCCGGGCGACCCAGTTGTCTTCACCCTTCCCAGTGTGGTGAATTTTCTAGCTCTTTTTTTGTGTGTGAAATTATTTTTTTTAACCATTTGACTTGAAGTTGATTTAAGTAGATGCATATTCTTTGTGAACACATGTGAAACAAATGATCATTTAGCCATTTATTTTTAGCTCAAAATGACAACATTAACACAATAAAACAGGTCTCTTTCTTAAACAGAAGCCTGTCATGCTTAACTTTTGAGAATATGAGTAAATCTTTCTTTAAAAGAACTCTGTCCTGCTTAACTTAAAACAATAGAAAGAAAAATATTCTTGTAACAGTGCACATTTAGTGCATTTAGTACAATTGGCTTCGGTTGAGGTATTATTTCAGCTTTTCTAACGCTAATCAGCTGCTCCCGTTTGAAAACCCGCTTGTTCCCATGATTACGCATCATAACTCATCATCATTATTCATCTATGTATTACTTTTATGTATTAGTCATCTATTTGTTGTAATCATCTATCCTTGCAGTTGTTTATTACACAAAATAAATTATATTATCACACTTCTGGCCACATAGCGCTGATATTCACTGCACATGCATATTAACTTTTTCCAGCCAGGTGTTTTCCTTTTCCCATTCTTCCCTTTCTCTAAGGGGAACAAACATTGCTGCTCTAATGCTGGGCTCACACTGTGCGGTTTTTGGCCCATTTTGAGCCGCTTTTTGAGTGATCGGACCGATTTTGGCCTTCATCGTGCATCGTGTAGTATACGTGGGGTAACGAGAAGTGATTAATACCTCACGACCAGCTCCCGATCATCAATCGCTCGTGAGGGTGTCACCACTGCTTACTGCTCACGCGCAAACACGTAAACGTCGGTGAAAAAGATGGAGCAGCACGGCAGTGCTGTGTGTGATCTGGACACAAGCGATGGAGGCACAACTTGTAGAACTTTGGAAAGCTCATCCGAGCCTTTTCGATGTGGCCTCACAAAATTATCACGACCACAACAACCGTGAAAATAGTTGGATTTACATTGCTGCTCAATCACAGCTGCCTGATCATGTTTTTCATTAGCAATTTAGCAAAGTTGATGGTGGTGGTGTGTCTGTGTGAGTGAAAGACAGAGAGCGAGAGAGAGCGCGACAGATTTTCTGTTATAACCTTCATTTTATGGACGCACAGGGTGAGCTCTCAGGTCGCATCAGAGCATCGGGCGGTATAGTGTGAGAGTACATCGTGACCTATGAACTTCTAACCCCTGGGAGTCAATCGTGCAGTTTGAGCAGGAGCTGAATAACGCGACTGAAAAAATCGCACAGTGTCTGCCCAGCATTAGGTGTACTGTCGTCCGAGACTTGCACCGCAGTGTCGGCGTTTGTTCCCCTGTTGGCCATGCTTCTTGTTGTGGTCATGTTGTCTTCCGGTATTTTCTCCGTAAGCGACCTTTCCTCGACCAATGAGATGAGCGGTAATCTGAATTGTCATACTCGAATTGTCATAAGTGTGCTGTCAGCTCATTGGTCACAAAGCAGGAGAGAGGCTGGGAATTATGTTTTCAAACAAAGCGTTAATTCCATTAAAAGTTATAGACTACTTTTGATTCTCACTGTATTACGGGACAAAGTGCGTCCCTTATTAGCTCAATACGGGACGTGTACTTTTGTTTCTAAATACGGGACGATTCCGTATTTTAAGGGACGGTTGGCAACCCTAGGCACATCCAACATACTGTTTTACTTTAGTCCATGAGCGCTTACCTTCAGGGTCATACGTCACATGAAAACCAAAATCAGAATGAGGGTGGGGGAGGTTCAATTTGCCATGTTGCAAGGAGAGCTTAACTTCTGTCACTAGCTTGCCCTGCGCTCTTCATTTTTTTTTTTTTTTTTTTTGCTCTTCCTTCTGACTATGCTGTCTGTGTGGAGCGCTCAGTCGATCTGCGCTCGACAGTGCAGCCTAGGCGGAGTAGTCGAACGCAGATTCACTGAGCGCTCCACACAGACAGCATTGTCAGAAGGAAAGTTGATAAAATAAATTACAAATGTTGTATTGTTCGATACATATGCGTACCGAACCGAAAGCACTGTATCGAACGGTTCAATATCGATACGAATATCGTTGCACCCCTAATATATATATATCTATATATATATATATATAGATATATATGGTTGTTTAAGGTACCAAGAACAGTGTATTTGTTTTTAATTCGCCAATGTTTTGCTTTTGAACCTAGAATATCACAGTCTTTAAACATCAGTTTTCATATTAATTCTAGGACGAACTGCTACATATGTATGACATTCAATTTTTTTGTCACTCAGAAGAGCTTTTAATATCTTCTTTTTGATCATGTGTTTATTAGTTCACTCATACTGTCATGCTGTCCCTGTGGATTTTGCTGTTAAAACTTAAATTCTGCGACTATGACTCACAGTACTCGAGGCAAACAATTACTGCACATCTTGAGCTTCTCTGTGGTAACTGGAACAGATTTGATGAAGAAACTTCAGCCCCCGTGCCGCCAAGGTCAGTCTTAAACAGAATGAGTGGTACTTTCTGGAGGGCAATACCAAAGTGCACTTTCCAATAAATGCTTGAATTAAAAACCCATTCAGCCAGCCACAATTGCATCCTCCTATGTTCTTGGCTACTTGATGTGATGAGTGACCCTGTGGTCCTCACCCTTGCCACGTAGGCCATCGATCCTGGTCGGGAGAGAGAAGGCAATATTTTGTGTTCCAGTGCCTTGTGTTTATCACCATTGCATCCCTCAGAGGAGAGCTTTAATGAGCAATGAGGACAATAAAGCCGTGACACATACCACACAAACATTGACTGCTCAAAGCTAGTGATCATACAATGTGACTCACCAGAGGGAAAAAAAATCTTTTGCAGCCAATGTGTAATGAAGCTGTGGCAGAGATCGAGTCGAAAGGCAGACAGGCTAACTGTAGGTCTCAAGAGTCCAGAAAATCAGTGGCCCATTGAACTCAGTCTTCCTTCTGATATTGGAGGGATTGGAAGTGGAATGGTCAATAAAACGGAGGAGTGACATTCTTTTTTTGTAGTTTTCAAAAAAAAATTTTTTTTTATAAAAACTGCCCACTTGACCTAGCGACAGATAGCGTGTATATAAACAAAGGTTCATCAGTTTTTTTAAGAGTCTTAAAAGTATTATGAGTATCACTTTAAATTTGGGTCACTTCAGGTCATTTAATCTTAAATAAAGACAAATATTTTGTGTTCCACTTGAAATGAAAAAAAAAAAGGTTCATTATATTGGCTTTTTGTATGTTTTCATTTTTCTTCTCTGGTGGTCACTGAGGTCTTGGAAAGACGTAGGAGGTTTAGAACATAATTAGCCAAGTTTGCAGCTAGACCTCAAATATAATAAATAATGATGGAGCACCAAAGAAGAGAAAAGATAATTTTCTACCATAATATCACAGTGCAGAGTTTGCTGGGGGCAAGGGTTGTTTCATTTTACCTTCTTTTTAATGAAAGAAGACCAGCTTAAAGATTCACTGTTTTAGTGCCTTTTCATGTCAGTGCTAATTAAGAAATCTGTCTGTGCTGATCTATGTTTCATAATCGTAAAACAGTGTGCTTTCTTAGCAATTGTCATGTAAGCTTATTGTGTCAAGTTAACACACTTGCAAGGTGTACCTAATGAAGTGACCAGTGAGAGTGTATCATGGCTTATACTTGCAGTAGAAACATGGGAAAAACTTTAAAAAGACCAAGTTCAACCACTGTTTAGTTTTTATACTGTTGTCAAGAATTACTGTATGATAATCTTTGATCCACTTTGCGCTTAAACACTTTGTCCACACCTCTATGTGCAAAAGAAACAAGTGAGTTTAATGAGAACTGGCTTTAGAATTAGGTTTGACTGTACAGAGGCATACAATGGCTGGGGATATTGCCCAGAACAGGCACACAACTAGATTAATAATACATGGACTTGTTGTTTTTAGATGTTGAGTAAAAGAGAGAAATTGCTCTGACGTTCATCATGTTTAATTTCAAAATGCTCTTTGCTTTGAGTGCAGCCTTGTTAAAACCCTGCCTAATATACAATTTGGATGATTTCAGCCCTGCAGTGTTGAAAGTGCAGCCCAATGTCAAACAGATGCACAGATGCTAATTCAAGGAGAAACAGGTGTTCAATTCAAACAATTTATATGGCGAAGTCAAGTTGATTAGAATATTTCACGGATGAAAACAGCAAAATGTTTACGCTGATTTTCAAGCAGCCATTTGCTAAATACTTTCATTATAAGACACTTGAGTGCTATATGTTATTAAGGCAAATCTGGGTGTATGCCATCATAATCAACCAATTAAGCATGTCTGAATTATTACTGGCCTATGTTTTCTTGGTTTTTGTTTAATTCCTTCACAAGAACAAACAAGCATTAGAGTTTCATATAAACCATCAACCACTCTCTCCTTCATAGAGCCAGCTAGCCAGCCAAATCAAGACATTTTGATGTGGAAGTTGTCAAGATTAATTTGTCCATCAAAGGGATCGCTGCACATTTGACAAGCTTTAAAGGGCAATGAAAAGGTACATTGAGCTGAAGTAAACAGGGTCACATACAGTAGCTCAGAACAATAATATAGTTTGCTGTGATGGATTTGTATTACAAGCGGCATGCTGGTGCAGCCGTTAGCACATTTGGGGTTTCCTCTTGATGCTTTGGCTTCCTCCTACAGTCCAAAGACCTGCATTTACATAAATACATTTATGAGACTAAACTGGCCATATGGATGTGAGAGAGCAGTGTCTGTGGCTGTGTTAGGCATGCAATACTCCACCCTGTCTTTCACAACAAACGCTCTGGTCACTTAAACCTTTTAGAATATGAATTTTGGACTTGTGTTACCTTGTACAATTAATACATCAACTGCTAGTGACTGCAGTGGATGCTAGAACTGTTGACATGAAATGTTTCTTACTGTTTTAATGGGTAATTAGGTTATATTTAGATTCAATTCACTCAAATGGAAAATTTGCTTTAAGGAACAACCTAACCTTATATTATAAGAACTTGTTGGTGCAATAGACACCAGCTCAACAGTGGGCTGAATGGATATATATCCACATCTTTTTTGAGCACAGCTTCCTCCATATTGGTTGACTCATCTTTACCAACAGTAGTGACTGGTGGAGCATCCAGTGTTAGGTGGTATATATGCTACAATTCACTATGATGCATCAGTTAGACAGTACAGCATCTTAGTGTCAGTTCACAATGTGGGTGTGTGTAGTGAAAATCAGATTTTAACGATTGTTAATATGTATTCCTCGTGAATATATGTATAGAAGAACAAAACTTTTTATGCAAAATATAGACAGTTAATTTAATTAATGAAGAAGAAAGGCTGTGGCTCTATCTTTGAGAAATCACACATGTTTTTTACTGGTGTTACATTGTGTGTGAAGGAAGAGCTAATTCAATTTCCAGTGTGATAATTGAGGGTGGAAAGCCTGGAGCAAAGGTGTCACCTTGTGATTAGAAAACTAAACATGTGACCCAAAGACAGACATACGTGATAACACTTAAATCAAAATGTTCTATTTTCTTTTTTAAAAAAAGAAAAATGATTCTCTACTATACTTCTATACTTACTTCAGAGGTATGTACTATAATAAGTACTATCTCAGTTAACATTGTTTATAACCATATTTTTTTAAAAAGTAACCATAAAAACATCCAAACTGTCTCACTTTCATATCTCTTAAAAATGACCTCTTTTTTATTTTTGGAAGGATGAAAATGCACTAATATTTTATGCTAATCTTTAAACATAACCTCTTGATTTTCATGGAAGAAAGGCTCCAAGAATCCAATGTGGCGGGCCTCTTTACATATGCTTTCAGCTGACAAACAACACTGCAGCATTTAGGCTGGTATTGCTGTGGTGTCACATCATGATTCAGGTGACTCTGCTGCACACCATACTGCACTAAGTGTTAATAGAACTGCAGCAGGAATATCTCTGTTCAACAGGAAAACGAAATGTCAACATGCAGCATATAAATAACAATCCTTTCATTTCTGCTTTATTTCTAGTGTGTCCTAATGTACCGGTAGCCCCATTTATGCATACCATTGTAGGCAAGGACAAGAATTACATTGCAACTCATCAGTAGCTGCATCACTGGTAAATGATGATTACTGAGCAGCTGAGAGTCATGTCTTAGCGCTTCATTTACCAACCATGCTGTATGGAGTACTGTGCAGCTTGTTTGGGTTAGATTATTGTTCAGATAGAGAGATGGAATATTTATATAGCAATATGGACTGATAATTTTCTCTAACTACGCTGAAACCAGACAGTACTAACTGCTAGGCACATACTTTGAAAGTTGAATATATCTGAGAGGCTGTCTTTGAACATATCGTATATATTTATATATACTCTCATCCAAGGGTGTCAAATCCTGCCATTCAGACAGACGAAATGAAAAACTGCTTTCACAGAGGATAAGGGGTCCTTTGGCCTTGGTGTACTGAGTCACCTGTCACAGGAATATAACAGACCTGATTTAAAGAGCAACAAAGTTTTGGAGGCAGGCGGGCTGATAGTCGAGTATTTAACAAGTTTACTTTGTTCTTGTTTCTTTTTTGCTCTGTGTTGTTCTCTTTTTTGCTTCATTTGTGAGCTTCTGTCACCAAAACTACTCAAATATGTTTTGGAAAAGATGATAGTCTAGGATAAAATGTCACAGGTCACAACATTAAGCCTGCACATTGGAAAATGACACTTGGTTAGTGCCTGATACTAAAGAGTTGTGAAGAAGCATCATATCTGGCTAATTGAGAGTGAGAACTATCTCACTATCATCATATCAGTGGTCAGTCACAGTACTGATGCCAAAGGACATCAAGCTTATCTCTGAGATGCCACCGGCTTTGATGGCAGCATTTGACAGCCTGAGAATGAGAACAGGGTGTACATTGCAGGGTTATTTGCGTGCATTATACAGTATGTAGTGTACAAACTAAGCATATGGAGGTTGTCAGCTTTCATACACAAGACCAGAGTTTGCACCACATTACAGAGCTATAATGTTAATGTAACAACACTGACAGTATGTCACAATTATGGCTCAGTTACACTAAAGTAAAACAGGCCCTAACCTCCCTGCAACTGGGAAAAATGATGCTACTAGTTGCTCTGACCAACTGGTGAGCCACAGGTTGCACGTATGACCCCTTCTACTTCTGGGCAATCACTTTCTCTTAGGGCTATTGCACAGGTTGCCTTATGAGCAATCTCTATCCAACTCAGGCTGCCTCCAATCACAGAGATTGGCTACGTTTTGCAAAGAATTAGAAAAATAATATGTGTTTTTGCATTTAGGGATTAAACTCAGCTGGTTGCCAACTGCTTGTATTCTGGTTATATTTCTATATAAAAACAAGGTCACTACGCCCCAGTGATATGTTCCAGTTAAATAACTGTCATACGGTTTGTGGAGAAATGTCTTTTATAAATCTATGAGTCGTTAATGTGATTTTCTGCGTATGGAGATGGCAACAGATTTGCAGTTATCACAAAAAGATTGCTTATAACTGTCAGCATGAACACACTTAGTTCCAAACTCTCTCATTGCACTTTTAGTGCTGACTGATAACCCAAAGTTGCTTTGGGGCAGCAACTTTCTGTGAGGGGCCACAGAATGGATCTCTGTCTTCAAAGCAACCATTTAAAAGACAACAAGTTCAGAAGCTTATTGCACAGAGTTTTGATTATGCAGTGGTCTCCATTGTTTTCCCTATCGTGACTGTAAAATTAGGGGAAAGAAGTATGGCCATAATTTTTGCTTCCCTGTCACAGGTGATATACGACTCAGGTCTTTTGGTTACAATATGCAAAATGAACCGATTAAATGTGGTTTAATACTATATATTTAGTATTTCACTCCTGGCTACACTCTTCTCAACAATGATAGAGGAAGAAATGCCTTTTGAAAGGCTAAATAAGGTATTAAAAATAATCTATTTGTTGTATACGTAGGGAGAAGTTTGCAATTTTTGCTCCAATTAAATTGTCTTCTGATTTTTAATGGGTAGAATGAAGATATCTGTGACAAAGAATGGATTTTATGGGTTGTGGGTTTAAGGGATATAAGAGAAAGGCACAAGCTGTGCATGTCAGATTTTGCAATTAGCACCAAGATGTTTGTTTATCTGAAGACTTTTTGTTGCCTAAATGTAACCTTGTCTATAATTCATACAACTCTTACAAAATTCTTCCCTGGTATAAGCTCATTATATTGAAATGGTGCCCACACACAAGCACTTTCTGATCTTTTATGCTCACTTCATTAAATGTTTTTGAGAATGAGCTGTCTGTGAAAAAAAATATGTTTCAGGGACAAACAGCAATGAAAGCAAGCAATTAAATAAAATAAAAGAAAACATATCCAGATTTGAAAGTTGTCTGATATGAGATCATAGCAGACTTCACAGTGTCTTCCCTCAAGTTGTTCATGTGAGTTAGCGGGTTAGTGAGCCAGAACAGTCCAATGGTCTCTCAGCAGCTCAACAAAAAGCCTTATCACTACCATGCAGTGCATTAGCAGACATGCCTGAGTGGTTGTGTACTGGGTGTGTCATCTTTGCCAATTCACCAGAATAGGTGTTCTAGGTGTCAGTGTCTCTGCTAAATACATTAACTCTGGGCTAAGAGTGCCGCACTAGGAGTGCCACGCACATCTGCAATGCAACCCCTTATAATAACTTGCTAATTAAAAATAGCATGCACAATTAGAGCTCAAAATTCATGATCCAATAAAGTCAGAGCATCAAGCATGATATTATCTTCCTCTAAAGTAAAAGGGCAAAGGACACATATATTATCCATGGCAGAGTAATTATGATGATGAGAACAGGGCAGCATTTTAATACAGCAGTGATGGTAGTGCATTAATCTAAGAAATGATATATTGTAAAGGGCCTCCAAATGGGTGCATAGAAAGTTTTCGATCATCTTTCATTACTTTATTTTTATTACTTTTTATGTAGCGTAAATAGAGTGCAGTGAAAGCTGCGACGATAAGAGCAGAAAAGTCAAAAAGACTGGTCAAAACAACTTAACAGAGGAGAAAAATTTAAAAACAACATTTGTTAGTTTGGTTGATATAGCATGGGCAATCAATGGAAGGCTGTGACTCCAATTTGTTTGGTGAGATAACCAAGGAAATTCATATTTTTGCATGTCTTTTTGGACAAACTATGTTTACACAACCTTTCCAACTGGGCAAACACATCCTACCATATTCATCTTGAATAGATTTAGTGAGGGAATTGGCTGGAGATAGGTGATCTCCCTGAAATTGTTTTGCTTTGCTGGTATATTTCCCACTGGCTCACACATCTCAGGCCATGAACAAGATTTGTAGAGTTTTATTTGTCCTGTTTTGTCCTACAGATACTGTGGTGTGAGATTCTCTTCTCTAAATTAAAAATCCCATTAAATAAAATTTACTCTTAATGTGGGACCCATTTCCTTTTGTGACCGCCTTTATTTTATTTTATTTTTTATTTTAAGGTTATAGTTTTATTCACAATCATTGCTGTAAGAAATGGAGATATACTTATTTTTCATTTTTTATGTAGTCTGAGTGTATTAAAAAGATATTTTCCATCACTGACAATGATGGAAAAATCTGAAGGCTGTCCGTCAATTCAACAGATTAGAACGGTAACGCTGTAACATTAAATAATTCACGCGCAACACTGTAAAGAACAGTACATTGGTGGTCTGTCCCTTTCACATTAAATATACATTGTAGAATCCTCTATCATGGCCTTGGAGCAAATCTATGACCCTGCTCCATTTTGCAGAAGGAACGCATACTATGAGATTTCCTCTTGGAGACGTGAGCGCTTGCTGGATGGGAAAGTGCTGCAGTCAGAGACTTTCAGGGACTTCTGACCACTTTCTAACTGGTGCTGGTAATGTCTGTGTCCTGTGTTTAGGCAGTGGTGGGCTCAGTCTTCAAAGTAAATATGAAACATGAAAAAACATGTAAAAGAATGGGTCAGCAGCAACCACCCTTGATGCATTTAATTACGCTCAAGCAATCACTTAGGTTTAGCCTGCTAAGTACATATTTGCCTGTTTCGGTATAATCACTGTGTTTTTGCATCTGTCCTGTAACTGCAGGAAAAAAAAACCCTATTTGCTTCTTGTGGTGTCAACTTCTCTCATTGCTTATTCATTTTCTTGCCAGTTATTGTGATCGAGTTATTTTTTAGCTTTACAGTTTTTAGAAACATGTCCCATCATAATTAAAAAGCTATAGATAATATTCAATTTCAGTTTTGTATAAACCTGACAGTCATGATAACAGACAACTAAATCTAAAGCAACCTCTTTTTCTACAGGAGTAATGAAATTTGTGATTTTGAAATTGGTTTGCATTACACCCAGAAATAATTTTGAAAGATTTTCAAAAACTTTTGGACTGATAAACCCAATCTACCCACTGAATGAAGCACCTGCGTCTGTGTTTCTAAAGTCTTGATTTCTATCCCTCCAGAGAAAACAATTTAATCACTTAGTTTTTAAAATCACATTTTTGTTCAGCTTGGTTTTCTCAGTAACCAGTTTTAACTTTCGGCGGCAAAACTGCATTAACATGTATCAGGGGTACTATAAATGTTTTATCTGTTTTCTGATAATTCACTGCGGAGAGCCTCAAAACACTTAAAGGGCCATTTCACCATGCAGGATAGGTGGATTGTCAAAACAAGTTATAGCATGACAGCTTGATACAAGGCCCATCTTCTTACAATGAGTCCTTAAGCACCAAAATAAATTTCTAATATAGTTGTATTTTGACAGCCATGAATTTGGAGCTTTCAGTGTTTGTTTGAAAATCTCTCAAATTCTAGTTTGGACTGACAGAACAGGAATAGCATTCAGACATAGCAGCCCCATTCACTGCTACACAACCTTATTTTCCTGCTGGATAATCCTGATTTTCTCATCTGACATTTACTGAGGAGTGTACTACCAAGCAAGTTTGACATAGCCAGCCTTTTCTTTGCATTAGCTGGTTCAACAAAAACCTAAAACCCCAGATATTGGTATTGCTTAGTGGTTATCAGCCTTGTTAACTAAAGGCTTTTCCCCCCTCTGGCTGTGTGTAAAACTAAAAGTGGGAGTCATTTGATTCTTCTTCCCTACAATATGTGCAGATCACCCGTCAAGAAAAGTTATAGCGGGAGAACAATGAAGAATATAAAATAATGCAGCAGCAATGTTTCTTTTATAAGACAGAAGAGGATCCTGCAGAAAAAATGCATTTATGGGAAATCAGCACTCTAATATCTTTATGTTATTGCTCATTAACTCATTGCTGTTTATTTCTAACATGTAAGCCGTGCATTCAAACTCTTGCTTTTTAAATGCTAAGAATTACATATTTATAATGTATACGACATCCAAGAAGTGCATTTAAATCTTACTTAGTGCAATGTTGGATAATACATAGAAGTACTTTAATTAAATCAGTTTCTATTTAATCGTGTGTGATAAATATCGACTAAATTGCTGAGGAAAGGCTAAAATGTGTCTTTCTGCATCTATACAAGATTAAAAGTTTTAAGCTTTAAGAGTTACGAGAACTGTGTTGAGAAGATTGAAGATTTTATTTTATATTACTTGATTCTGGGAAGGCTCAGCACCCATTGCACTTTATATTGATTTCTTCCTTTCTTTCTTTTAATCTTAGGTTGCCAGTTCTTTTGTTTTAACAAATACTACCAGACTAATCATTTTTTATTAGCTGCAACACCAGCAGTGTGAAATAGACTTGGCAGCAAACCAGGACCAAACATAAAAAGAAATGTATGCAAGTAAATTCCTGCATTAATGCAGTGCTGTTTTTGTGCTACACTCTATGCTCCTTAACATTAACTGTGAGTCCTCACCTAAGAGTCTGCATTACTCGTAGACTAATAGACTACGAGGATAAGAATCAGTTGAAACGACGTCCTCATATGTGAACTCTTAACTGGATTTCTGAACATACTGTGCCCTGCAGCAGATTATGTGTTCAGCGACTGACCACGGGGAACTAGCTAGCAGAAAAGGGAGCCACCTTTGTGACATTGGAAAAAAAACCAAAAAAAAAACATAAAATCTATCTTCGGGCTCAACAGACCTCACTAACCCATTAATCTCGTTTCATAGTATACCCCTCAGGTCCTCTTCCAAAGAACTCACCTGGGGTCTCATCATTTCACACAGGGTCTAAAGTCCTTCGCTGTTGTTAACCTCAATAAATATTCTTATGCACTCGCTATGTCATGGGTCAGGCGATGCCTCAAGTTTTCCTCCCCTCTTTCTCCATCCTTCCCAACTCCCTGCCTCCTCTGTTTCCTGTGTTTGTCTCACTCGCTTCCTGTTTGTTTTCATGTGTCTTCAGGCGTAGCAAACTGCTTCTCTTCTCTATTGCATCAGCCAGTTCACCTGCTCCTGACTGCCGCTGCCAAGTCCCCTACTCCTCATCACCCCATCAGCATGCTGTATTTAAACCCCCTCTTCTCAGTTACTCATTGCTGGATCATTTAGCCTACTTGTGTGGTTCGCTCTCATGCCGCCTGCCTGCTTTTCTGACTCGACCGGGCTCTCCTCATCATCCTAACCAGCTGTCTCTGTTTGCACTCTGCTCTGTCTGCTTCTATCCTCTCAGCCACACTTCCACGAAAAAACCCGCATGGTTTACAATCTTGTGCTGCAACTACCGCCTCACTTACCTGCAACCTCTTCATTATTATGCAACTTTTTTTATTTTGTTTCAAGAGTGTTATTAAGGTCTGAATGCTCACTGGTCATGAAAATACTGATCTTGCATTGTCCACTGCACTGCATTGCACTGCCTTCAAGTATGTATGATTGCATTTAAAACCTAATTCAGAAACTCTGCACATATTTTGAAATAACTGTATTTATTTTAATCCGATTCATTTGTTTCCCATTATTATGGATCAGGCACGCACCCCTGACCAGCTCTCTGCACACACACACACACACACACACACACACACACACACACACACACACACACACACACACACACACACACACACACACACACACACACACACACACAGACAGACAGTACTTCTCTCTCTAATGCCTTTATTATAATAACGTAAACACAATTATGTCAAACAGTTTTGTAATAGGAACCCCACAGAAATGCCTGCTGTGAAGCATAGCTTTGGCTACAATTAAATTTTGATCATATTCTAACCTGCAGGCAGACACACCAACACGTCAGACTTGTCTATTACCCGTGACTCTCACAGTTCCTCATGCTGTTTGCAGATTAATGATATTTAGTGGCAACTGACTGATTAGCCTGTCTATAGACTACACACAATATTTTTTAAATCCCACATTCATGTAGATGCTGCTTATCTTCAGGCAAAACTGGCTTCTAAGTGTTGTGTTAACTTATTGAAGTGTTGAATGTGGGTGCTGTCTTTCTTCTGGTGATGTACATGTGGAGGATATTCCCATAATCAGAAAATAGAATTTTCCATAGCTGTAGAGAGAAGACAAATTATGATACCATGAATATGCTTAACAGTAATGATTCTTCTTGGCACTACTGTTTATAGTCAAGCCCTTTCTCACCTTTGACATGATATTTCAGACTTGCTCAAGCTAAGGAAACAAACTACTTGGTTAAGGTTAGTGTTGTGATCACTGTTTACTGGCTAGTTATCACTGGTCTTAGGCCTTAGTCACACAGACCTACAGACTGGTGTGCCATAAACATGATGAGGCAACATTTGACCACTAGGGGATAATAGGTATTTGCCAATTGGTTGGCAGATGATAGCTGGCTGTTACCAGGTGAAATCTGGTAGCAGATGGCAAAGTTTACATGGAAAATGATAACTTCCAAACACCCACCATTTACTCTCTGTAGTGAAACTTGAAAAACTTGGACACAAACTGGAAATGGAGAATGTTTGCCTTCAGTGTTGTACCTACAATCCCACATGCTTCAAAAGAGTCAACTTTTACTTTGTCAAATAGCCTTAGTTTTCCATTTCTGGCACCCTTTTTGGAGTATTTCTACTCCTCAGCAAGTAGTTTGTGTTTTCGGACAAACTGGCATCTTCCATGCAAACTATTGGCGACTGCAGCAACCTCTAAATGACCAAAGTTTTATTTATGCAACTGCAGTATTTCTCTTTGCAATTAGTTTTCATGCTGGCTACTGCCCAAAACTTCCAGCTACCCTTTCCCAACCAGTAGCAGAATATAGACTTTCGTCTAGTAACCAGTGGTTACCAGGGAGTCAGTAATTGATCTCGAGAACTATTAGAATCAGGCTTTACCAATCAAATACTGTCAAAAACCTCCAGCATCTATTTGAAATTGATGGCACTTTTCCCAGTGGTTGCCGAGGGTTGCCAAGTATTCTCTTGGCCAGCGTGACCGAGGCCATCCTTAGTTGGTTAGATGGTTATAGTAAGAAAATAAATTTCAATGTCAGAAGTCTCAGGAAGGACATGTCCTTAGAGGATACTAATAGGGAAAATGAGAAAAGCAGAATGGCTGCAAGTGATATGGGAACTCAAATAACTTCTTTAGCACTGTTACAGTGGGGCAAAAAAGTATTTAGTCAGCCACCGATTGTGCAAGTTCCCCCACTTAAAATGATGACAGAGGTCAGTAATTTGCACCAGAGGTACACTTCAACTGTGAGAGACAGAATGTGAAAAAAAAAATCCATGAATCCACATGGTAGGATTTGTAAAGAATTTATTCGTAAATTAGGGTGGAAAATAAGTATTTGGTCCGTGTTAAGGACAGAATGAATGGGGCCATGTATCGTGAGATTTTGAGCCAAAACCTCCTTCCATCAGTGAGAACTTTGAAGATGAAACGAGGCTGGGTCTTCCAACATGACAATGATCCAAAACACACCGCCCGGGCAACAAAGGAGTGGCTCCGTAAGAAGCATTTGAAAGTCCTGGAGTGGCCTAGCCAGTCTCCAGACCTCAACCCCATAGAAAATCTGTGGCGGGAGTTGAAAGTCCGTGTTGCTCGGCGACAGCCCCAAAACATCACTGCTCTCGAGAAGATCTGCATGGAGGAATGGGCCAAAATACCAGCTACTGTGTGTGCAAACCTGGTAAAGACCTATAGTAAACGTTTGACCTCTGTTATTGCCAACAAAGGTTATGTTACAAAGTATTGAGTTGTATTTTTGTTATTGACCAAATACTTATTTTCCACCCTGATTTACGGATAAATTCTTTACAAATCCTACCATGTGGATTCATGGATTTTTTTTTCACATTCTGTCTCTCACAGTTGAAGTGTACCTCTGGTGCAAATTACTGACCTCTGTCATCATTTTAGGTGGGGGAACTTGCACAATCGGTGGCTGACTAAATACTTTTTTGCCCCACTGTACATCCCTAAATTGATCTGGGCATAAGGGGAGTAGCATAAAACTCAGTTGAAAAACAATCAACTAAAAATCAATTAATGTCAAAGAGAACCAAGACCAATGTAGCAAGCAAAACAGTCATGACCTAAAACAAAATGTCATCAGCTAACTAACTTTGACAAAAGGAAAGCACGACTCAACTCTCTAATAATTCCAGGATCAAACTAAAAACGCAATGTTCCCCTACAAGGTTTATTTTAGCACAAAACAATGAAACAAAGAATGCATCAATCAAGAGTAATGAATTAAAAAGAACACATAAAACCTAAATAAACATATCATAGAGAAAAGACAGAGCACTCTGAATTGCAGCTTCAACCAACCAGCTCATGGAGGACCTAGAAGGTTATCCCTTAGCTGCAGGACTCAGACATCAGCAAATGACATAAAAGGCGGGAATATCAGGAAATAGTAAGAGGAAAGCAAAGCACCCAGAGACCAGGATCTTGGAAGCAGTAAACAGTAACTCTTCATATGCTTTACATTGTTTTAGGGCTGTTTAACAAGCACATACATTTACAATTTCTTAAACAACCTTCCCAGAGTTCTTTAAACCAAAAACATAGGTTCGTTTTAAACCTTTGTACTGATTATAGTTAAAAGAAAGCTGGTAGGAAAAAGAATGAGTGAAAACAGTGGACTAAAGTTCTTTTTCAAACACACCAAACATTAACAAAAAGTAAGAAAAATGTAAAAGCCTGCAGCTTGGAGGCTAATGTCATTATTCACACATTTATGTGAGGGTAGACTCACAGTAATTACCTGGATGTAACCAAGTATACTCGTGACATTAGGATGGTCCAAGTAAATTAGGATGGCCCATAACCTGTAAATTATGTCACACTGTTTGTTTCAAAAGAACATGCCTCACTGGGGCAGGCAATAAAGCATCTTCCAACAGTAAAGGTCACCTCACATTCCTCAGATTCAATTATTCTCTAATTATCCACATTAATTTTAGTTAATGCCACCCTGTATGACACTGCATTAGCTTGACTACCTGTTTGCATTCACAGCAATCTGCACAAAAATGACCCAGTGCCAGGTTGTTCAGGTTTTCATTCCACTGGGATGAACCCAGACATTTGGCTTGATCTCAGATAATACCTATAAGATCATTTTCCTGATGGCAGGTTAGCTTGTTGCAGTGGCTGCATACAGACAAATACACCCTGTCTCCCAGCATGGTCTGTGTGCAGTAACAACACTCTGATGTCAAGATCTGAGTAGAAACACCTACAACACATTTTTTTTCTCCTTTTTTTAACATGGAAACATGCAGCCTGGGGCCTGAGGCCTTGTTATTTTGACAGAGCTAAACCAACCTTGCTGATTTGAGTGCACAAGATGACTTTCAAAGCCAGAAAACAGTCATCTCTTTCCTTGTATATAAAGAGCAAGAATAGCACACAATTCTCTCTGTCTTTCAGCATTACACATCTAAGATAACATTTCTATAGAACACCAAATTCCCTCTGTAGTCAGGAGTCATGGAAAGAACATTTTAAACAACTGATATCTGGCAAGGTCAAAATGGTCACTGCGTTCAATTCACAATGAAGGAAAAATTCTTAAAGGCATCACGTTTCAGCTGCTCTATCTCCTCTTACACTGTGTTATTTTTCTTCCTTATAGCAGCCTAGTTTGAGCTGGTGGACTGACTGAGTTTGAAATCATCATCTCAGGGAAGATAATAGGAAACCCATGGGAGTCCTGCTGAAGCCGGAAGACAATGTTGACTGTCAACCTTTTGTGAGAATGCACATATGCTGTTCTTTTATCTTCTCAGCTGAACTCGAAGGCCATCGAAGAAAGGCATCAGAAAAGAGACGCTTGACAACAATTCTCTGCCTATCTTGCAGCCAAATCTTGGAGGCAACTGTACACCAATGTTTTTTCTCATGAGGAAGCAAAGAGGATATTGTATTTTACCTATATGAAATGTCAAATGTAACTTACATAAAATAGCAGGCATTTTCTGTACAAATATAACATTTCAGATCATTAAGTTCCAATGACTGCTAATGGCAGATTCTGTTTTATGTCCTCTATAATACAGATACAGATACAATACAGATCATGTAGGAAATCATGGTTTTCCCTCACCTTGACAATAGTGTGATGGTGTAGATCTGTATAAAGTAATAAAAACCGCATTGATTTGTGAGTCTAGAATCCTGAGCTGATTGGATGATGCAAGCTAAGGGAGTTGTGTCTTCTTCTTCCAAATTAAAACATGAATAATTTGTCAATGAAGTCATCTTCCTGATTGAACTTTCACTAGGCTTACTCTACTGGTGTAAAGGTATCCATGGGGGATTCTTTTCCTTTTAAGCTCTTAGATTCAGCTCTTCCCCGATGGGTGAATTACAATTAGATGGAGTAGGTAGGGGTTCTATGTATTACTCAAGCACACTATTGCTAAATGACTGCATATAGGCCTTCTCCCATAGAGCTTGAACCTGCTACCTTTGGTCATGAGATGGCCTCTCTGAACAGTGAAGCACCCTGCAGAGGGATGAGTTAAGAAGTAGGGCTTATAGCTAAACCTGTTCAGCTGTTGATATCATTCCCACCTTCACTCATGAAACCCAACGGAGGCTCCTTAACATCAAACTTGCACGGTTATTTCAGTTCCCACTCACTCAGTTATTATTGTGTCGAGAAAAGAAAAGTTTGCAGGTGGGAGCACCTCTATAAAAGCAGAAGTTTTGCCAGTTTGGAAGTTAGCATGTTAACATGCTAACCATACAACCCTGAGAGAAAAAGCAAGAAACCCAAGAGCTACATATCAGATTTTAGAGGCCTCAGTTACCATGTTAATTGTTAAAATTCAATACAACTCAAAAGAGACTGAAATTTGACTTCTTTGGAAGGTAGAAGCTAAGAACTATTAGAATTACAATTATTATTGTTGCATTTTGGTGGTTATTTACAGTTTTCATAATGACCATTAGCCAAAAAGCTCATTTCTGCTGCTTGCACAATTTCATTCTTTCTGTCACTACCCAGATCTCGTAACTGTAGGTGAGGATGGAGACGTAGATCGACCAGTAAATCGACCAGTAAATCGACCGCTTTACTTTTACACTTTCCAGCAAGATGGACTGATGCAATGTCTGCATCACTGCAGCTGTGGCCCCAATCTATTTTAAACTGTTAATTTAAACATTTTCCTCTTCTGGCTTCCTCCTTGGACCTCACAGAGGATTTATTTCATTTTCTATAAGGAGTCAGAATTTCTACACATTTCTTGCCTTAGAGGTACAGGCTTCTGTCTTCCCACACTTACTTACCTGGAAGTTCACATGTTTCCTTACAGAGAAACATTGGGTTGGGGCAATTTTGCAGATTGTATCCAAACTGTATGGTGATTGTACAGGGCCATTGCTTCCAAACTACTCTGATTTACTCGCATAAGCAGGGTTGGGAGAACAAAAATAGATCAAAATGCTTGTTTTTTTAAATTTAACAGTAATTTTGAGTGCAAAGTAATATTTTTGCATAGGGCAATAATGTGGATGTGGGACATTGCAGTCATTGAGCTGACCATAAACTCCACTATATACAGGTTTTCTTGAGTAAAATGTGAGTAGGGATGGGAATTAATAAGAATTTAGCAATTCCATGATCAATTTTCATATCGATTCTCATCGGGTTTTCATTGGCTCCGCTTTGATTCTCCACCATCTGCAAGCTGTATACCAAAGAAATTACGTTCATGCAAATGAATTGGATCCTGTGTGGTCAAATGTTTCTGCATGTTGCAGGTATGTCCTCTGTTTGTTGTGATTGGTGTTAGGATTTCTCAAAAAATCTGTATTACACGTATTACGGAGAACACATCACTTTTGCATTTCTACATAAAATGACCTGCATTGTCTCATAATTAGTATTTAACAATATAAACCTATAGGCTACAGCCCCACACACCAACACAAATCCATATTAGGAAACACATAATCTTTTTCTTAGCATTTATGTATGAACAGAAAGTTGACAGCACAGAGGAAAGATGAAAATCAGCACAAAGAGACTTCAAAGTGAATGCCATGGTGATGCTGCTGTAGAAACGTGAACAGGTAGAAGCATAGGCTGCAGCCTGATTGCAAATGAATGCTTTTGTTACCTGTTGAAGTTTAGGGTCCAGCTGCTGAGCTGGGGTCTGCATTGACTCAGCTTTAAGATCACTCTGGGTTCTTGGCTAGCTTAGAGTTAGTGTGTTGTTGTTGCATGTGCTTGCAAACAGTCAGAATTTTGTTAGAAGTATAATGCAGTTATTTCTGTTCTGGATGCAGTTTGCACCATCTCACTCCTGTTCTTTTGTGCAATAAAAAGAAAAGTCATGCCCTTTATTGTCACTGTACATGTACAACAAAATTCTGGGTGCTCCACACCAGCTGTGCCTGTGGGGCAGCCCGTGAGAATTGCTAAAGCACAAACTGGGTCATGCAACAGGGCCAATAATCACAAGTGCACCAGCAAATCTGCAAGAGAATGACTGAAAAACAAAAGAATCAAGTTGTTGCAATGGCCCAGTCAAAGTCTAGACTTGAACCTGATTGAAATGTTGTGGCAGAACTTTGTGGGGAGTGTCTGAATGCATGCAAATCACAATGAACCGAAGCAATGTTGCAAAGAAGAGTGGACCAAATTTCCTCCACAACAATGTGAGAGATTGATAACATGATATAGATTTTTTTTTTCCTATTACTGCTGCTAAAGGTGGCTGTGCAAGTTACTGAATAATGGGGGGATTTTTTACAGGTCATGCATCGGGTCATGTGAAAACAAACTCTACAGTGTGTATATTTCACCTTATTTATAGCAATTTCCCATAGGAACCTTTGCATTTGCCAGTGGTAACACTGTGCAGAATGAAGACAGCATCTACCAATTACTTGATGCTCACACTCTTAACAGTGTGACACAATGGAAACATTAATTGAGTCCCCTTTGGTTGGAAGATGTAGGCAACAAAAAGAAAATATTGCTACATGAAACTGCTCACAGCAAGGTATATGGATTTCTTTGAGTAACCTGGGTATGATTTCTAGAAAGAGTCACTGCTACTGTGCTATTCCATTTATTTGTTTATGTATTTATTTATTGCCAAGTGATCTTTAATTCCAATATAGTCAACAGAAGGCAGACATTTGAGCAGCCAGAATGGGGCAATTTAGAGCAAAAAAGTCTAGATGAATAAATAGTGCTAAAGGCCAAAGGGAAAAAATATGCTAATTTTGGGGGTGTACTGTCCCCTTAACGTTCAGGACTTATTCATTGTATAAACAAACAAAATTCTGAACAGCAGATGCTCTTCAAACACGTCCTGCACCAGCTCCTTTTGCAGCACTCACTCTGCACTTAATTTGTATTCCTTCCTCCAAGTGTCATTTGGTCAGGCTCAAGATTCAAATCTACAATTAGCCTACGACTTTGTGCAGTGGATATAGTTACTCCCCCTGTCATGTAACATGAAAGATCTCTCGAGATCTCTGCCAGCAAGGTCAAGGCGATGTTCCAATATTCTCACTCTCTCTCTCTCAACACGGAAATACCAGGTGGGAGCCGAATACTAACTGAAGCTTTCCAGCTCTTTCCCTAGCATGAAAAAGAGATGTAATTGTTTACTCTTTGTGCACAGTCGGATAGCTAGGAGGGCTGATCCTTATTATGTATCAAGTGCTGCAGCAGAGACAGAGAGAAGAGAGGCCTGTTTGCCCTGGCTCCCCAGAGGGAGCTCTATTCAACGGCAGCCTGATGGATACTCATGCTTTTGTTCTTAGGGATTTCCACAGGCTAACAGCAATGCTTTTCTACCGTCTTGCTGCCATCTGCATTTATGAGATCGTATTTTCTCTCTTTTACTTTTTTTTAAACGTCTTTAAATAAAATAAAAAATATAGCTTGCAGACTTTACCAGCTTTAAAGAGGTGGAACCATGTGTGGCATTTTAATCTCTTATTTGAGATGCAAGATGTTGTTATTAAACAATAAAAACTTGGAGGACTAAAAAGTTTTATGAGTGAACTTTTTTTGTGAATGCAATGTAAAATGCAATACAGTGCATGCTTGGACTATTGCCTCATAAAGCACTATTAAGTTAAGTACAGTACAGTATGTTGTAAGCACTTGGACAGAAGAATCTTGTATTCCATTTTGTTATGGCTTTGTGTGCCACTTCATAATGTAAAAAATTGTAAAAATATATTATGGCGCAGTGGTTAGCACTGTTCTGTTAGCACCTTTACATTCAGCCGGGACCTTTCAGTATAGATTTTGCATTTTTTCCACATGCCTGTGCGGGTTCTGTCTTTGGGTACTCTGCCTTTTCTTATACACTCCCAAGGCATTCAGTTAGTGGGGTTAGGTTAACTGTTGATTCTAACCTGCCCATAGGTGTGAATGTGAGTGTGGATGGTTCGTCTCCCGCGGTTACCCCTGTGACACACGTGGTGACCTGGGTGTGTCCCAAGTCTTGCCCTACTGTAGCTGGAATATTTCATTTCTTGGACTCCACTATAACTACTATTACCACTACCCTTCCTGTCGTGATTGGGTCAAATCACCCCAATTTACAAGATCATTAATATTGTGTTTTACATCTGGTTGCCTCAAGGCTTTATGACATCCTCCACACTGCGGACTTGAATATATAAAAGTGATGAGCACCTTTTTCAATGAATTGTGAGCGTTTTAATCAGCCGGTCAATATCCATAGGAAATGAATGCCAGAAAAATGGGTTGAGCAATCAAGATCCATATTGGCTGATTAGAAAGTCTGATAGCTTGACTTTGACATTTAACAGTGATTTCTGCTATTTCTATCCTTCACAAAATACAATTCGACCTTTAAATACTCATTTGAACCTGCAAAAATTATAAAAACCAGTCATGTGTTCAACAAGAGAATGGGATATGACAGCTGATTAGAAAGTGGAACATCATTAGTTCCTTGTGGTACGTCAGGGAGATTTGTCCACGGCCTGATGGCCCCGTTGTCAAAGAGGCAATATTACTGAACAGATGACACCACATTATAGCAGCACATAGGAGGAATTCATTAACATGGTCTTATTGTCACCTCAAAGCAGAAAATGGGAAAAGAGAAGAACATTACAATCGCCCCAGATCAGTAACTCCTGATAAAGTACCCTTTAAATGCCTCTGAATCATTTTATCTTCTGACATTTAATAAATGGCATCATTTGTCCAACGTGCCATGTATGACAGCTACGGCTGCACCAGCTTTGGTGCGTTAAGCATCCACGAGTCAACTGTGACATTTTACATGTCGTTGTGCAATCTGCATCTGGGGTTCACCTGCCACAGATGTTTTGCAGCACAAGTAATATAAGCTCATGACAGAAATCACGGTTAAAAAAGACGCAAATGATTTATCATCAAAGGATGCCTTGGGAAAGAGAGAGATATTGAGAGAGAGATCCATGCTGCCCAGGTTTGAATTCCCATTCAAATGCCAACAGCATGTATCCCTCACTGCCTATAACAGAATGGGGGCAATGTGCTTTCAACAGTTCCTTTCCTAGATGGAGTCCTGCTGTGGCAACACGCTGCTGTCTGTCTGCCTGCGTTGTTTTTTATGCCCCTTCTAGCTGAACGTGCTGCCTAGTGGCTCAGCAGAAGAAAGCATAACGACATGAATAGTTGCAGAGTCAGGACTCTATGAATTGGTTTGGTATTTGTGACTTTCAACTGGACGCTAGATTTGGACAAGATTATTGCTTTCAAGAGATGCTGACAGAAAGCAGCCGTATGAAGTTATTTAAAATTGAATCGTTTTCTACGGTGTGCCTGGTAGGAAAAACATCCAAGAGATACCTGAAATTTTTGCAGGGGTGTCCACAAAAAGATACACCAACAAAGACTGAGTGAGGAAAGAGCGCGTCAAGTAGAAGGATTCTGAATGAAAGTGGAAGCTGGTTCCATCGACTGCACACTGAAGTGACAGCCAAAGGCTGATTGGTTGATGGGATGAATTGAAGACTTATTGAGTTAAGCATCCAGGAAAAGCTGAAATGTAAATAAGTACACAAACCACATTGATTTCAGAGCCTGCTAGTCTTGATATGAACTTATTTGTTTGTGGTGTTTTTGTTTAAGCATGTGTGGATGGTTGAGGGTGAGGGGCTTTTGGGGGATTGCAGTATTGACATATCACCTCATAAGGGTGCTATGACAACTACTGCTCATTTACCCATTCAGCAGGCACAGCACAGCATTAGCATTCATTTAGAGTCTGAGCACCTAAATGTAACTCCAACATTCAGGTCTGGTTTGGAAAGGAAATGAACGGAAACGTTTGGGGTTTTAGCTGCTGAACATTTCACTCTATTTACAGTCTAGTCAGTCACTACAAGACAAACATTCTGATTTGGTTTTTTGGTATGATTTTAGAGACTTTTTTGCTGAACTCTGCCACTTTATGAATCTGGAAAAAAAACATAATGATAGTGAAGGAAAACAGGAAAGCTCCAAGCCACATTAATGATCTAAAACAAGTGACTATGGTGACCTTTTAAACAAAGGAATAAGGTGTTAATTATTTGTGTATGTGTATCCTCTGTTATTTATCATGTGGTTAGAGTTATTAAAGCTTAGAATTAATGAGCTTTGAGTTTCGTAACTGCTCCTCGTTGTGTTATGCGCTTAAATATGGAAAAGCTAAATGTTTAAGAAGAGATATAAAGGGCTGTTTTGCCAGAAATTCAAGGTTATGTGTAATTATACTAAAATATAGTAGTGGATACTATGTGACCTTTGTAGGCAAACATTTTCCATCAAATGTGACCCAGTTTTAACCTTGTACACAGATTACGTGTACCCAAGTCTTGGTCTAGCTTCTATTTAGGTTCCATTAATAATATGCTTTTTTAAAGTAAGCCACAGGCAAGCTTTTTTTTTCCATAAAGCAGCCATACAAATGTTTCTGAATGAAGCCCTTTTTTGTGTGGTTGGGTTGAAAGCCGAGTACATGAAATACAGCACAGGCAGTATCTCAGGCCTCAGTAGCGGTCACTGTCTCTCTGTATGAGTCTGCACATTCAGAGCTGAGGGTACCAAGCAGGACAAGATGGCCATCCTCATTATCTTCAGTGTGGACATTGCTGAGGGTAGACTCAGTGACGTGTTTCACTAAAGTCTGAGTCTATGTTAAAACATCTGAAATTTGCTTCACACTGACAGACCTTTTTGACTTCACTGAACACACAGAGAGTAAGACTGGATAATTCTACTTCTGTGTCGGGAGACATTTCCATCTTAACAAGTCATCAAGATTTCTGTGGATAAACTGGAGAGCCGAGACTCTTGAGAAATCCGTTACCAGCTTTTAGCCTATTCGGTCTGCTATAATTACCAGTTAAAATCTGAAAATGGAAATGCCATTGATGTCTTTTATTAGATTGTTGAAGTGCATTGGAACTCATTATTCTACATAATTACTAGAGGATTTGCCCTGATAACATTCTTGATCTCGTCTGATTTTATCGTGCCGCCCTTTTTAGCCTTTTCCTTTTATTTTATTGGAATGTGAGGAAAAAATAAACAGAATTAAAATTGGTCCGATTGCATAGATGAGTCAGAAATAACTAACTTTAGCTGCCCGCTGTGGAAAATTCTCTCACTTATCCTGGTAAAGCGCATGTTGACATTGCAGGCTGGAGCCAGCGCTGCCGCTCAGATCATATTTGGCCACACCGAGGGAGCGAGCAACTGAATCCAGGAGTTGGCAGCGGGAATATTTGGAGACTTCTGCTACTGTAGGCTTATTTAACATAAGCTCTAATCACACAGGACCAATTATAAACTACCTGGGAACATGTGGTGACTTATAAAAACTGCTGAGATTGTTGGAGGTTTTAATCTGGTATAAAATCAGCTGTGCTTGTAGTTGCAGCCACAGTTCCCTGCTTCGAAGGGAAAGGCCTCACCGGATTATACTATCACCAGTGTTTTGCGAAACACAGAGGTTGGCGAGCAATTCATTAATCAAGTGAGATCCCTGCATAATACCGGTCCCGTGCTAATAGGGCTAACGTCAGGCACTGCCAAGGTACAAGCAAGAACAGGCCACCACCAGAGTGAATTAAAGGTACAATTAAAGGAACGTTTGTAACAGCTCAGCAAAAACAATAAGTCATAAAAAGGTGACATTTCTGGCCTGATTTCAACACGGGAAGGGCAAAAGATGCAAGGAATGAGAGAAAACCTTAGCTTAGGTGACAACACTGCCAACATTTTTCGTGCACACATCGAATAAGAAGTCTCAGTTCAGTCTCTGCTTGAAGATGGAGTTTTTTTATCCCTAGGTGCTGAGTATGATATGCTGACTCTTAGGTATTGGAAGTATGGTGGGTGACAGCAGCTCAGTATCTAGAAAAATGAAAGTGAGAGCGAGTGAAGATTTGGTGAATCCTGGAGAAATTGGGTATGACACTTAACCCAGTGTGTGCCTCAGTTCAGATGCAAACATTAGACTGTGGTATTTCTAAGCAGCTCAGCTCAGCGGTAAGAGAAATGAATGAGACACCAGGTGCTGCTGGGTAGTTTTTCATAAAAGCTAAAAAAGTACATCATGACTGTCAAGCTAATTAAAAGAGGAGGCACTAAAGTCTAGATTCAGGTAATAGAGAATCAGAAGTGGATCTCCATCTGTTCCCAGTAATCACACACACTAGCACACCAGCTTCTATAGCAGAGATTCAGTTTACAGCGTGGAAACCAATAGTTCAGCACAGACATTTGATGGGAGTCTTCAAAATAGTTATGCTACTTTTACCATCCAACCACTCAGAACTCTTAGGGACAAACCTTCAGTCAAATCAGACACTGATTACTATCACAGAGTCATTGCTTATGCAAGTTATGATTGTCTCTCCTCTTTCATACTTTATTACCTCTCAGGCTTCTGTTATTAAACCATTTATATCAATATCATCAGATGATCAAAGTTCTGCTCATGAAAAAAGGGAGTTCATCACTGTGATATCTAAAAAGCGCAGAATTTTCTTTTCTGTTGATAATTTAATAAATTACCTCAACCTGGCACTTATTTATCACTTCATTCATCTAGCATCACCAGTTTTTAACACTTTGCAACTAGTTACTGAACAGTAAATTGTATGAGAGGGAAATTGCAGAGGTAGATATTTTATCTAAATCTAGCCTGCAATCATAACATTAACTCTTGTTAACTGTTGTAGTTGTGTACAGTGGGTTTTGGCAGGTGAGGGATCTCTAAAAGCCAGTGGAGCGGTGAAGTGGGGAAAAATAATTAATTTCAATATAATATAGCAGAATGGAAGCTGATTGTTTGAAGCGATAAGAAGATGATTGGATTAGAGCAATGATGTCAGCATTAAGGTTGACAGCTTAGGACGGAGGAAATGATGTAAATGGACTGGTTCTTATATAGCACTTTTCTACTCTGAGCACTCAAAGCGGTTTACACAACTTGCCTCATTCACCCATTTGCACTTTTTTTCTATGCTCTTCCTATGGATGTGCTTGCTGTCTAACATTCATTCATATGCCGATGGATGCACTAGAGAACAACTTGGGGTTAGTATCTTGCCCAAGGATATTTGGTATGCAGACTGGGCTGGAGCAGACGGCTACAAACCACCAACCTTCCGATTAGTTAGTGACCTGCTCTGCCACCTGAGCTACAGCCACCCCGAGAACAGACTAGCAGCTGAACACCCAGGAAAGCATTTCACATTATGAAATAACGACATAATTTCAAAACAGATGATCTACAGATCAGAATAGATAGACAGATAAAGATAGAACATAAGATCCAACCTTTACATTTCCAGTTTAACAAATGTCAGTTTCTGAACAGTACTTCCTTTTGAAAAATCATCTTTTTTGTTCTCTTGTCCTCTGAGTGAAGATGCCACACATTAATGTTTTGTTTCCTCTGTGAAAAATAAAGCCACTGTACCTTTAGCTGACATAACAGATTGTGTGTCAAACTGCACAAAAACAGTCTGGTCTGCTGATATTTGTTGAGCTGTTTGAAATGTTGAATTACCTGCCACTTAAAAGAGGAACTCTGTTCATGCTTGCTCAAACTTGCGCTCCTTTTTATGTAATCGTGCTGCCTTTATTGACATCTGCATCCATGAATACCTGTCAAAGATAAAAGGGAAGGAAGGATGAATGTGCAGACAGACCGTGGGGTAACATTTCTTCACGATTTCACGAGTGTCTGTGCATCTCCATTGCATCAGCTGGAGGCAACATTGGATGCAGTACAGGTACAATTAACTCACTTTGGTAGTTCCTATATAAATATGACTGCTTTGTTTTCTTTTGGTTGCTTTACAGGCTCATTTTCTTACTTGTTTTATATCAAAAATAGAAACACATACCTAAAACCTACAACTATTATTATATGTAGTGAAATCCTAAGTAATTACATGTGTAAATACGCACCAAATGACTAGTATTGGAAATGGATTGAATACATAAATACATTATATTACCTCTGCATCTGTGCTTTTCTGTATATTTACAAAAAAACCAAACAATATCAAATGTATAGATACAGGCTTTCTAAACAGACCAAACCCAGACACAGTTAAATACTTGACAAGAACTACGGTACGAGTTTCCTACGTTGTTTTAAAATAAAAATAAATGTCTTACTTTACATGTTACATCTTTTTAAATTCTGGCCAAGAAGTGCAGACACGTTTTAACAGCATGGCTGTGATACAGCTCGCCAGCTAGAGCTGATGTTCGGCAGCAGTGCTCTTTTATTCTTCTTCACACATTGCCAGAAACCCGCTGAGCAATTTACTGAGCAGAATGCTGAGCAAAATTCACCTCCACAAATTATGCATTAGGTTAGCGAGAGCTTATCTCAACACAACCACAACACAGTTTTCCCAATTATTAGAACAGTAAACAAATGAGATTGTATATATGGAGATGTACTGTCATGTCCTGGATCATTTTTCAACGCAAAGTGGCCTGCAGGGCTTTGACACCCACACATCAGGGTTGGTCATTGATAACAGTGAAGCATTCATTATAAGCATGTCATTATGATGCAGCCAGATGTTTATCACACTTTTACTTTTTTCACAGAAACAAAGCGTGTTAGTGTGTTAATATGTAATTTTACTTGCTTTTTATCCTCTCAGTAAGTTAAGGATTACATTTGCTTAATTTGATTATTGATATACTGTATGTTTTAAGTAAGTATTGTCTCGTGGCATTGTTTTGTTTAGAGACCAGTGTTGGATGTTCCAAAGTGACGTGTCACTGTATACACAGTATATTTTTCAGTAACACAGTAATTTTACACATTTTTTTACTAAATTTAATAATTACAGGACATTACTCTCACAGCTACAGTTATATTATTACTTGTGTTACAAAGGCTCAATAGTCATCTGCACACCAGGTGGATAGAAAGAAAAAAAAGTCAAACAAAGTTGGTTTTTCTTCCTGCACGCTTGCTTCGTGATTGGCTGATTTCAGTTACTTTAAGTAAGTAAAATTTATTTTTATAGCGCTTTTCACAGATAGTAACCACAAAGTGCAAGAAATGGAAATATAAAACAATATAACAGTAAATAAAACAGCAATGTAAAACAATAAAAAGAACATAAGAGGAAACTAATCAAATGCTTTTCTAAATAAAAATGTCGTCAGCTGTTTTTTAAAAAAATCAGTGGAGTACTGTGTACTCTCCAGAGTCGTTTCAGTGGAATGCAATTTACGAGAACCAGACTGGAAAGTATCCATAACAGCATTTTTATCCAGGAAATAGTTAAGTTGTTCTACTGCTACTTTTTCTAAAATCTTCGATATAAAAGGCAATTTGGATATTGGCCTATAACTGTTAGGAAGAGATGGATCCAGGTGAGGTTTCCTTTAATAATGGCTCAACAACAGCTTGTTTAAAGAAGCTGGGAACTGAGCCAGTATGAAGAGAAATATTTATCATTTCCACAGTACAGGGGCCAGTGGAATCATTGGTGGAGCGATGGACATTACTGTATACATGATGCATTGTATGATGTATTGGTACTGTTAATTTATGTTTATGCAATGCCTGTATGCACAAGGTCTGTAATCAAAATTATATATACAATGCTAAAATATAATTATTGTTGTTATCCATGAAATTTTACATTTACTGTTTAACAAGAAAATTCAGAAGAATAGTTCTTACTACATTATTACTTTTTGATGAGGATGCTAAATTGCTTTATGTGCATGCCTGAACAGAAAAATTAGTTTTAATGGTTCATTGTTATGCTTGATTAATTTCTGACTTTCAGAAGTTCAGTGTGCTGGCTCAGATTTAAGAACAAAAACATGAATGCAGTCTGTTATATTCCTAATAAATTACAGTGTAATTTCTAGTTTTAACAAGATTTTGACAGATTTCTAAAATATTTGTGTTTTCATGTTTTATGACAGTTGGCCTAATAAATTTGTTGGACACTGTAGTTGGCAACAGACAGCAAAAGATTTGAAATGTATCAAAAATAGTTGCCATATTATCAAAAACAGATCACAGTTAATCACTGCAATCACAGATAATTACAGCAAATATTTCCAAAGATAAAGCAATCATTGCACATGGCCGCAGTAATTTTAGTTATGCCACAGTCTCAAAGCACTGTTTTCCCTAACTTTCCTCTGATTGGCTGCCCCTCACAAACATACATTCAAAAAGCACATGGATGAACCTTGTATTTTGTGTATATCAAAAACAAAGATGATTTTTAATATGCATTCTCTTTGTGAAAAGGGAGTAAATAAATAAATGAAAACATGCAGACGCATTTGCATTTACTCATTTTGCATTAAATAATTGGTTTGTACAGCTTCCATCTACCTCAGTATGTCATAAATGACGTGATTCTAAAAAAAAGTAAACAAGTTCAACTTAACTGTCAAGAAAATTATGTCTGGCAGGCACAATTTTCCTGTTTCCTGTTTTTAACACATTCTGATGTGTTCTTTGCTTTTAAGATCCGAGTCTGGGAGCCATCTCCCAAAATACCAATTATTTTAGGGTTTTTTTTCTTTCTTTTTTTTGTTGGGTTTCCTTCCATCATTTGTCTTCCCGGCATCTATGCCAACACTTTAACAGCCAAGCTGCCATGGGCTTGAAAAATCCTGACATTTTTTTCAGGTTAATCATGTAATATTTATGTAACGTCATGGAGACACTTGCAGATTTGCATGCCTAGGGGTCCAATTTTTGTACCCCTAGTGCAGCTCAGAATGGAAAACAAATGTGTCTCCATGCATTGTTATGTTTCTCTTGTACATCAGATCTGTGCCACAGGTGACATTACACATCAGAATTGGGACTCTTTCAATTGCTGCATCAGTGTGTAGCCATAGTTACATCGATTTTCACTATTCAACATGGAGATAAGAAACACAGTCAAAACACATGCATATTCATACATCCAATTGAAATTCATCAGTTTTGGTATGAACAGAAACCAGTGAGGCCTCATGGAGACTGCCCTCCAGCAATGGAAAGTCCCTTTTGGACCAGAACACCCAGAGGCATCGCAACTCCAAAGACTCTGTGGTAAACACACTACCAGCTGCTGTGCTCATGCCAGAGTACTGATGGAGACTTACTTAATGACAGAAAGAAAAACTGCCTGAAAACCTGTGTTTCAGAGCTACTCGTGGCTCCGGATGAATTCTGCTGACAATCCTAGGTCTTAAGCCAGTGATGAGCATTCACTGCCCTCAGTATGGGCTGGCTGTGGCTCGGTAGACTGGTCTTCCACTAATCGGAAGGGCAGTGATTTGAAATGAGGTCAGCCCCAGGCTGTTCTCATTTCCAGGGCCTAAACCTAACAGAGCAGCAAGTAAAAGTGAAAGTAGAAAGCAGATAAAACTGAAGCTAATCAGCGAGTCGAAATAAAGCACACAAAACCCTAAAACTTTAGTAATGTAATGTCTACTAAACAGGACACGAACCTTATCATTGATATCATTTTTATCTCCTGGTCTCTAATACTGCAGTGGCCAGTGCACGAGGGCACAAAAAATAAAGAACACAAGCTGTTCTTTTGCTGTATCTTTGGTAGAGGCATCTGAAAGAATGGAAGTGATGGGAATGAGAATGTGTTGCCACTCTGCATATTGAAGCTCCTTGTCCTTGAGTGAGACAGTGAACTCCAAAACCTGCACTTGTTGTGTGTGTGATATCAAACTGCTCGTCTTGAATGTACTCCCCCCCCCTTTTTTGTTTTCTTTTTTAACAATTTGAGTCGTGTTAGTCAAAAGAAGTGTCTTTTTATCTTGAGCACACTGTGTACTTTTCTTCCACGTTTGCTGAGATAAGAACGAAGCACTCATCGTGAATTGTTAAATGGGGGTTGAGACTATTAGTATGCATTTGCATTAGCAGTAGACATTAGCATGCATTTAATCATGCCAGGCTGTCATAAAAACTGTTTTCAAATTGAAAAGAGCGGAAAGAATTTGGTTTCCCTTCCTCTCCTGGTGAGAAAATAAACACCAAGGGAGAACAGCTCTTAAGTCACTGTAATTGTGACTTGTTTGGAAGGGCAAAATGTTTACCCTGAATGAATTTAGTTGGGATGTTATTTGCTTTCTCTGTTATGCCAGTGTCTTAGTGGTACAAGCCCTGCGGGATTCTAATGAATATTTCAGTAAAAAATTCCTGTGCCGGTCTGTCTGTCAGCTTCACAATGAATACAAATTAACAAAGTGTGAAATCCTGCTGCCTACTTAAATTACGAAATGATGCCTTTTCAAAATGCTGTGCTGTCCATCTGTTCTGTTAGCAGAAATTTACCTCTGGATGATGATAACTGTTCAGGCATTTTGACAAAATTTCTCACCCTGCCCTGATAATGTTTTGTCAGTTCTTTCTTAAGAATATCATCCATATGATGGAAATTCTTCAATTACTGTTAGTGAGCTCTACAACACAAGAATGACTGGAAAAAAAAGACTGGGGAAAAAAAGAACGAAGGTTTCACGGCAAGGCTCATAGTGTAAGATTGACTAGCACTTACAGTGATATTCAATAGGCCTATCTTCTACTTCTTAAAAATGGTCTTGGCCCAATTTTACATCTGGAAGGAGTGCACTTTGTGCCTTTACCAAAAAGGCAATTTCCCTCTGAAAAGCATTTTTTCTCTCCCGTTTTTGAGGGAGTTCCTCCGTTTGAGGTTCTGATATGTTCAAAAGTGTAAATTGGATACCCCAGTGTGTGTTAAGCTCCATTTCAGCTATTTCAGTGGCGCTGGCAAGTAGATAACTGATGAGAGCGAAGCCCTGTTCTATCTGCTGAGGTCACATTGTCTCATTAATTGCTTATGAATTATTGCGCTACATATGTGTGACAGCTGGGGGCAATTATGATTTTGTTGGAAATAATACCCCAAAGAGCTCAGCACGCCATTTAGAAGTCGTGTGTTTGGATGTTGTGTAGTTTGCTTCCCCCTCCCGCCCCGAAAAAAGAAAGAAAATCTGAATGTTTCTTCCCTTTCTGTTAACAGTGAGCACAACAAGGCAGGTGACTCATTAACATTCCCTGTTCGCCACAGGATTAAGAGCTTTGCAGGTTAAAAAAATGTACCATAATCAAATTATTCAAATGACCCTTACTCGGCTTCGACCTTCATAGCGCCATTTTGGAGACAATTACACCAGCAAGTTGAGCCTGAAACCATTTCATATCAGAGGGAAAAAGAAAGGAAGAAGAGAGCGGGGGCAAAGGAAGCAAGAGATACTGAAGACAAAATGCCTAAATGAGGAGTTAATTAAAATTATTCCCTCAAAGACGCATGTTTTCCCCAGTGGTAGATAAGACAACTCATCATGCTGTGTGGAGGGAATATGATATCTTTTTTTTGGTTCGCTGTCCTCACAGCACACTCACTATCGACGTACAAACTTGGGAGCTTGGAAAACAAATGCTTCCCAGTATTTTGTTTTCTGTTACCCACCGCCAGCTATTTGCAGACTCGTTTATTATAAAGCGCGCAGCTCAACCTACCTTCAATTTCTGTGTTTGCATGTACATTTTAAACTGCAGCAGCAAGCAAAACAACCAGGATTTTCCCTGACTGTTTTTTTTTTCTGACTAACAATTTGAGGTTTTGCTCCTAATCGAGTCCTTCTCATCAGTTGGAAGCACATGCGGAAGTTGTCCTACGTTACCGCACCACCTCTTTCTCGTAACACAGTCTTTAAACATGCATCTCTTCATCTGCCCACATTCTCGAGCCAATTACCAAAATAGTAGGTGTGTATGCCTGTGTTTGTGTTTTCCTTGATGTGATTGCTTTGTGTTACCCCTGGCACTTGGGGGAAATTTAAGAAACAATCCGGCGTACATCTCATCATTTTTGCGCGGCGCTCCTGTTGGCCTCCAGGTAATTAGCGCTGGGCCTAGCGGGGGACGCCAGCGTGGGCCTCCATTGCCAGACGTGATAAATATTGACTTAGTCATACTCTTTCTTCTGCAGAGTTAATTAAAGTGTGGACTGTTTATTTTTCTGGGGCTGCCAACTTGAATTTGATGCCCTGTATTAATCAACACCCACCATACTTTCTGTGTGAATGAGAGCCACCCTCGCCCTGTTCAATAGTAAATAACCAGAAAGAGTGAGAGCGTGCATATGATCTTGTTTGTAGCAATAATAGTGAGTCTATGACTTTGCGGATAAAAAATATTCAAATGAAATTTGTATGATTTCAATAAACTTTTGGTCCACGTGATGTGAATGAATGATGCTTTGTAAAGTTACCTTTAGGACCAACGCTAGTGCTTTTTTCCCAGAAGAACAGAAAGATATTACAAGTTTACAAAATGTTTGATGTGTGGTAGTGTGGGATGCCGGTGCCTATGTCTGACTCTATGTCTGAGTCATTAACTCTACAAATTTGCATTAATATAAAATGAACGGCGTCGCTACCTCTGCGCTGCTTTAGGTGCTTTAGTGGAGTTGATGAGGAAGGGCGTTCAAACAAATCTCGAAGCTACTAGACAGCCCAACAAGACGCTTTGTTTCTCCTTAGGACCATTAGACTGCACTTCTTCAGGTCTGTGTTTGTTGTTGCTGGGTAATTGAGTTGCACTGCTGTCATGGTGTGACTCATCAGTGGCTCATTATTCCAGCGGCTGCCAGAGGTAGAGGCAACAACATCAGCTACGTACAAGTGTGGTCATTATAATGGCACCATACCTGGAATGAAACATGGGAAAACATCCCTGGACTATGTTATAAATGATGCACCCATGAAAGGCTAAAATATTAATCAAAAATATCATGCTACACTGTCTTTGTTTTTTAGTAAATAATTCACAAGGTCGCGTGAATTTCTGTTTTTTTATTTTTTTTATTTTTTTTGTCTCAACGATTCAAATAAGTTGTTTATTGTTTAGAAATCTTACCTTATGCAATTAACTCCCAACCCCAATCACTGCTACTAGTTTTAAAGAAAAGCCAACACTGGATGCAAATTTAAAATGGGACTCAGAGAAATTAAAGGAAAGAGTGAGAGGAATAAATATGAGCGACCCAAGTTTTTCCTCAGATAATCTGCTGAAATCCACATAATAATAATTCATTCTGTTTTAAATATTAATGCCACATTAAAATATCTGATACAGAGAGTACAGAATAGTTCACGTCGAAGTAAATGTCAGGAAAAAAAAACTTTTATTACCAAGGACATACATATCTTGTACCCTCTGATAAACTTCATAATTTCTCATAAATCAAATTTATGTGATGAATTTCTCGGGAAATGAAAGAAATGAAAGCTTGTGGTTGGGCTAATTTTGTTTAAAAAGAGTTCTTCTACACTTGGGTAAGAATGTTGCTTTTGAGGGTTTTTTATCTTTATTTTTCTAAATTTTAATTGCTGCGAAACAAAGTGAGGTCAACTTAACTTTTCAGCGTTCATTAAATGCAGGATGGAAAACATAAAATAGAATTCTCATCAATGGCATGGCTAAAGCAGGGACCTGGTGTGGCACCATAGGCAAAATCAGTGTTGGAGACTTTATTAGCTATGCCCGTTTAACTGCAAGTATCTAAGCAACCAATCAAGTAGCAGCAATTCAATGCATTTAGACATGTTGCAACAACACACACACACACACACACACACACACACACACACACACACACACACACATACATTAATACACATTTTTTTTCTATACTTGTGGAATATTCTACTCTTGTGCAACACTTGTAACCATTATTTCTCGGCCCCGCTGTCTTCTGCTTCAGTGTGGCCACTGTATTGTTAAGGGGGAGCCACATATTCTAATGCAAGTTTATGTAGCAAGGAGGCCTCATGTTTTTGTATTCTACGTTAAACTTTCTACTTTTGTTTTGTTTTTTTTTACTTCTATGGTTTTCAGCATCTTCACTCTTCAGTCTTCCACTGATGAAGAATATAAGATGCATTTTAAGCTCTTCAAAACCAGAGAGTAGGCTGTAGTTATGACAGGTGGCAAACTCGCTGAATGAAAAAGAAAAATGGATGAATTCACCGTTTGATTTAGATGATGGTTAGAGAACCACTTGTGAGTTTGAGGTGAACACCAAATAAGCTTAATTCTTCACCACAGTGACAGATTGTGCAAATAGTTCACTGGCGACATTCTTTTGTCAGCACTTTTCTCCGGCATTGCAAAGAGATGAAAACATAACTTACATAACTTCTGAAACAGAGACCATTTTAATGCAAATAAAATCCACCTTTCTTTCTTGATGAACCCTTGAGTTGTTATTGGACGTGGTCATTCGGACTTTGAGAATACAATTCAATTAAAATATTTGCTTCCTCGTACAGTCCATGTTGGTCCAGAGCCAGCCTCCAACTGTTACAGTTTTCATTACAGTACTTCCCTTTGGCCTTTTTTAAATCCCCACCACCGGCTCCCTCATCCCCTTTAGTCATGCGTCATATTCTTCCCTCTGCAGAATGATTCCTTTTTCATTTGATCTGGACTCTGAAAAAGGAGCTAAATCCCCCAGAGAGATTGTTGCCTGTACCCTCAGAAAACTCCATTTCACTGGTGGTGGCCATTTCTAAAGTGCTGAAGCCATTTTGCAGCATAGTTAATTGGTACTCTAGATCACAGTTGGGATTAAGTGCTGGATGAGTGATGCCCCCTATCAAGTTTTTTGTCAGGGGCCATCAGCACTTTATTTTCTGACTGTCAATGTGCAGTTATCTTGTTTGATATGGAGGAATGCAGTTCTGCCCCTGGAGTCTATGATTAGACAGCTAGATGCAGAGATAATGGAAAGGAACAAACGAGATTAATGCGAGTTTGCCGGACAAGATGTGTGATTTACACCACACTCTGACTCGTGTCTCGCACATTTTCTGTGCAAACAACAATTCAACACACAAGCCAAATCGCCTTGTTTGCAAAGATACAACAGTGAGGATGAAAAGCAGCTAAAAAATCTTCAAGAGTAGTGAACGCTGGAAGGGATAACATTTCATGTTTGCCTCTGCAAATGCACCAAATGATATGCAGCCCACAGACACAGTCATAGAATAACACCATCAAACATTCAATCATGCTTGAATATATTTTTAATATTGAATGTCAGAGCTATGATAAAGAGCGACTGGGATCTCCATTTGTTGCACTGGCTGCCAGGGACTTCAGGTAATTGATGTGAGAGCCTACACAGGGGAAATATCACAACATCTAAAAATCAAAACAAAAGTCCTCCTTTCTTCTGCTCTTCCAACACATTAATAAAAACAACTCAAACTGAGCTCAAAAATCCACATATTGTGCGCGACTCCACCCAGAAATCATCGTCTCACCTCTCCTGTGTGGATCTCTTGCCTCTGGCCATGTTACTCCTGAGACAAGCAGCCAGCCACCTGCAGGATTTCTCCCTTGATCAAGTGCAGGACAGGCCCCTTTGATAGCATTCATCCTCCCACACCCAACCTTCACATTTCACCACTACTGACAGAACCAGATGGCTCAGAATCCCTAGAAAGAGAAAAAGAAGAAGGAGAAGTTCAGAAGAAAAGTGTGGATTGTGTTGTTTGCATTGACCACGGAGCAAAATGAGATAATGAGCATGTTCATTCCAGTAGAAGGGGAGGAACTGGACCCTGGCCAGTCAGGGCACGCTCATTTGTCTGGCATGCACCAGCCCATTAGAGAAAGGGGAAGTGAAATACTATGGTAGGAGAAGCTGTAGAATTCATACTGCCTTCCCATTAGTGAGACCTGGTAAAGAAGTCTTATTTAGCACTCCATGCTGCTCCTGCTGCTTGCACTCTTTGCATATGGGGCTGCCTTCTCTGTCTGTAGCGATCAAGAACTGTTTATAGGAGTGACAAACAAGGGGGAAACAGGGCAGTGCAAGCATAAGGGAGAGCAGAATTCAAAGGAAAGCGAAAGAAGTCAAACCCTTTCTATTGTCTTCACAGCAGTGGTTCCGTTTAGATGCCTCAATTCAGATCAAGTGCAAAGATGAAGTCACTTGGCTAAATATCAAACTTTTGATGAGTTTGACACACTCTTAGAAAGTACCCGGCATATTTTACCGTCAAACATATGAACATATGAAACATATGAATGAAAGCCACTGACATCTGTCTGTCTGGAAAGGGTTACAAAGCCTCCAGCAAACCACAGTGAGAATCAATATCCAAAAAACAAGAAAATTTGGAACAGTGGTGAACCTTCGCCATAGTGGCCGACCAACCAAAATTACTCAGAGAGTGCAGTGACGACTCATCCAGGAAGTCAAAAAAGAACCCAGAACAACATCTAAAGAACTGCAAGTCTGAAATTACTCACATTATTAGTTTGATTTTAAGGTAACAGCAAATTGTCGTTACAGCTTCAATATTACTAGGCTAATGATCATATCTGACTTACTCATAATCATCTGAATTTTACCAATATAGACTCGTTTGGTTCGAAAATCTTTTTTTAGCTCTGTGTTGCAATTTTTTTCTTCTTTTTTTTTTCGCTGATGCTCTTTTAGTTTGCTTTGTACACAAAGAAACTTGAGGCAGAAACTCCACCAGCAAGCATTTTGGACATATCAGCATAAATACCCACAATGGCATTGCCTATTCACATGCATTGTTTAGATAACCTGTAGAAATATACTTAGTTTTTAAAGTATTTTAGGATAAAATATTGCCTGAAAATGTTTAGCTCCTTAGACCTTCTCCCCTGCTTCTCAGAGCTCAAAAGCTTGTTCATTATAAAGTAGTGGTTTATTTATAGCATTTCTGATCATGAAGGTTTTGCTTGTGTTTCGTGCTCCATCTGACTTGTTTTGAGTTATTTCACTGCATTCCCACTTCTCAGCAATTCTTATTGCTGCAGTATAATCCAAGTTACTGTATACTAAATCAGAACTACCCCCATATATGCCAATTTTACCTTGAGAGGAAACACAGCATATCCTCATTAGTAGTGCACCTTCAACTGTTTCCTCATCTCACAGAGTTAACAGGGGCATAGGAAGGGTGATTAGACTAAGCTTTCTTGGAGGATTGGCGGTGTCTCACTCTGTGACCTCGAAGCGAGGACGATACCACAATGTAGACAAGGAAACAGACTGTGGGATCAACCGAAACAGACAAGAAGGGAGGAGAGCGAGGTAAAGAGAGAGAAGGAGGGGGGAATGGTAAATAGAGGAATCAAGAGCTGTTTGAGCAAGTTATAGGCTAGCACGCGTAGGTCATCTGCTTGCTCCTTCAGCTTGCTTGCAAACACTCCAAGAAATGATAGGCAAATGGGAAATAAAGAGACAGGAGAGGGAGGAGTGATGGGATGGGTGCATATGGGTGACAGGCTGCCACAGGGAAAGAAGAACAGGGTTTCAGCAATGCTCTGTAGGGTGAGAGGCCTCGTCTAACACTGCAGCAGCGATATGAGAGCTGACAGGTCGAGGGGGAGAAATAAGAATGAAAATAAGGAAGGAAGGATTCCTGCTGAGGATGAGTCCAACAACTCTGACATGACACTTCCAAAAGCTAATTTAGCACCGCTGAGAGATGATGTGTCGGGCTTTCTGCACCTCACTGTGCTGATTCGTATGGAGACACTGATGTAATTACACTTCCATACAGGACAGCTCAAAGCCTGCAGCACGATTTTTCTCTTTTTTTTTTTGGAATTGGTGTAATCCTTTGTGTTGAAAGGTTTTTAAACATAGCCCTGTCAACGCTGAATTTCACACTTGATTATTCTTTGGTCAGAACACGTTGTGGATATTTTGCATCGACTGCTGATGCTCTGATGACAAAGTCTTAGTTCTCCAAGTTTGTTTGTCCTCCGCAACTTGTGCAGAATCCCAAATGTGGCAATACATCATGAACGGATCATAAATTAGGGGCATTTGTTAATCAGCCCCTTCACCAAAGTGAGACACCTCCTTCTGGACATTGTGTGTTCTCATTTCTCTTTCCCTCTCCTTCTGATTTTATCACTCTTCCACTTCCTTTGCTATCTCTCACCATCATCTTGAATGTGCGGCTTGTTCCTGGGGGAGGCAGGCGGCAGGATGTGGGGTAATGAATCGGACCACAGGGGTCACATCGCCACTGACACCTTTTCTCATGTGTGGTAATGAGCTGAGGTCAGTGGAGTGGAAGCACTGGGCAAAAAACAAGAGAAACAACATCGCTCTGTAGTGTTGTGAACCTCATTAACTCGGCTTCAACCTCAGATACAACCCCGGCTTTTATACACATGCCTAACTGAAGGTGAGGATGATTGAGGCCTCTTTAATTACTGCAGCAATTAGTGCTCTGGATAGAGCGGGCCTGCTTGTGTTGTTTAATCATGACATGCACAGTGGACTTTGGCCATCAAAAATCCTTAACAAGTGGATTCGGTTTCAATTATATTTATTTATTTTTATTTATGATTGATTTTGGTCTCACTTTCCATATTCCCGAGTTTCGTGAAGCAAAACTTAAACTGAAGATCTTCTCAGAAGTGTATCTGCTTGTGTCCACTGTGGATCGAGTGAGTTACCTCCCAACTGTTCCAGTAGAGCTCTGATTTATTACTTTTGATTGATTTATTGATTAGCTGCATCACACTGTGCATTTGAACTGAGAACTGAGAATCAAATTAGCAAGACAAAGCTGTAATGAACTGAAACACACCTCTCTCACAGATCAGAGCTAGCCGACCTGATGAGAAGAGAGCTCCCCACAGAACACGTGGCTTTCGGAGCTGTTGCGTGCAAACCGCGGATCGCTGACGATTGGATTTTATGAAGAGTTTTGAGGGAGCACGCAATGGTGTCGTTTCCTCCTGAATCCATCCCTCATTTCTCATATAGTACTCATGCTTTCAAGGCAAAAAAACAAACAAACAAGCGTGTTGATTTTTTGGATGCAAACACAACTGATCAGCTCTATGATCTGTAATTACCCACAATGGAAATAACAGTATCAACATAGATGAGCCTAGTCTATTTCTCAATTTATGCTGTCTCCTCTGGCCTTGCTTTGTGCTACATTTAAATGCAGGTACCAGTCTCAATGATTTACATAACATTTTATTATGCTATGAAGGTGCTGTGCTGTGGTATATACTATTCTTCTTCAAAATATTAGAAAACATAGTATAAGTATAACTTTTTAGAGAAGTCTTTGTTTGTTTTATTTTTTCAGTTTGTAAATAAATTATTCTTATAGTTTTATATACTACAATATTGAATGGTACTGGGCTAACAATGTTTTTTATATACAGCTTATTTATTTTTAATAGACTGTCTCTGTAAGTCTGGAGGGATCCAGGGCTTAAAGTTTAGCGGCTTATAAAATTTTCAAATATGTATTTGAATATATTAATAAATTTGAGATGCACCTGATTATTGAGCAATTTGACCCACTGGATCTCCTTCATCAAGAGTCTTGATTTCTGTTATTAAACCTATGACATTCGCTCCTCTAATCCTCTCTTTATGGTGGAAGCCAGTATTAGTTACACTGAGTCTGAAACACTGTACAATAATTTAAAGAGTCAGGAAATATGTTGCTGCAGATGTATTTGTTATTCTAGTTGGTTTATAGATGAGAGGATAAAGGTAAGCTGCATAAAGAATATTGAGGAACTCTGATGAGTCATCAGAGGAATAAATCTTAAATGAAGTCTTAAGAATAAAAAAAGTTCAAAAAAAGGACTTCCTAAGTTTGCAAATTGCTTCTTTGTACGCCTCCATACATTTCTTTACCTTAAATGTCTATCTGTCACTGATAGAAAATGTTATTATACCACCCATCTACAGCAAGAAAAGTGGCTTAGAGAACACGGGAGACCATATTTTTCACGGCTTTTTTTTCCCCCTCCTCAAGCTTCACATTTCTTCACAGATGGAGTTAAATTATGCAGCACAAACTGTCTATAATGTTCACAGAGTGAGGGGGTGTACGGATCTCTCTCTCTTTCATTTGTGATGGGAGAGCAATTCACACTTTGCAGCTGGGCAGGAAAATCATCTTGGAGACGTATTTGGCACAGTGATAAACTAAATACACTATCGGCTGTAAAAGAATAAAACATTTTCTTTTTTAACTTTAACCTCTGCTCATTTCCGCATCTCGCTGTTTTTCAAAATTAGCTGATTTTTGGGGGCTTGATGATATTGTACGCTTCCTCATTTCAAAAATAGAGACACAGAACAAAAACAGCTGAGGATCCACACTCTGTACATTTGAAATTTAAACCACTTTCATATGGATCACTATCAGATGCTCATATTCCACAGTTTTCTCTCCTTTCAGCAAAACCTTGCCAGAGGACAGGACAAAGGGTGTTATGCAGCTCAGATAGCCTCTGAAAAAGCGTGTGAAGGTTTCACACCGCAGAAAAGTTGAAGAACAATTGTAGCAAGACAGACCGATTATCTCCTAAATGTCATGTTTCCCTGAATGAGTCACAGCGGTGACTTTCTCCCTGTGATGTCAACTGATAACGGCTGGCAAAACCTCACCCCGGAGCACATTTGCATTCTAATAAGCTACAAACTTCCAGTTCTCCATTCTTGTCCTTTTTTTTTTCTTCTTTCATACTTTTTTCCCGACAGGAAACAAATTGCATTTCAGTCGAGAAAGAGAGGTGATAATCTCAGCATTCGGAATGAATAGTCCACTCTGAGGAGCTGATGTTTTATTTCATACTTCACTAGTGGCTTACAGCTGTATACAAACCTCTGTGCTCCACACGGCTCAACACTCGCAGTATTCCACATTGCCAGTAATGAAGTGTCTTGCCATGTGAGAGCCCAAACAGACGCACACAAAAATGATTGAATTATCCAATCAGTTTATTTCACCATTTCTCAAACTTACAGTGGGGTCTGAAAGTCTAAGGCATGAGTACTGCCAGGTGATTTAACATGAATGTAAAAGTGTTAGATAATGGTTTAAAAATAAAGTAGAAATCCGACCGAGGCCCAGAAAAAGTGGAGGGCTGTGCAGAAAGAGAGGTTTCTGCAACCTTATTCACCCCCACCTTTCAGAGGTGTAGCGGCTTCTGATGACTCACCCAAGATGTTGCCAGAATAAACTGGGGCAACAAGAAGAAGAAGTGGTCCAAAAAGACAATGCAATGACAGGTGATTTCAGGTCATAGCATCATCTTTTCCAACCCAATGTCCCTACATGGACTAAGAAAAGGCAAGGAAATGTTCTACCCTTTAGTCAACAACTAACTCATTCAACTGGAAAGAGTTGAGCTCCCACGTTAGTATCCACTTGCTTAGGCATATCTATTCAGGAGACAATCAAAACTTCTGGGGAATAAATTAAGGCCTTAACCTCCTCAAAAGCTTTCTGACAAACAGGTGTTCACTGAAACTCATTTTTGGAGCTGAAAGCACTTGTAAGAGGTGCAGCTACAGAACAGAATTTCCTACAGAACTTTCCATTCTCAGTGACCTCGGCAAATTCACACATGGTCAGATTCACTATGGGTCAAGCTGACCGTATGTGTTGCTGTAGATCTCATAACTTTGCAAAAATGACTTCACGGTTAAAACTTCTGTGAAGAAAACCTCGACACGGGTATAAAGGAACTTCAGTATCATGTTCCAGCATGTGTTTTCTTGCTGTTAGGTGACAGAGAGAAACCGCTGTGCCAACCCTTGGACCAGCCCCCCAATGAACCATAGGAAAGTGGATGGCTGCCCAGAAAATGTCAGAGACCTAATTCCAATCCGCCCTCCAATATCGAGTCTGTATCGAAGCAGGTTTAATAACTACACACTTATAAAGGTGCAGCGCCAGTTTTTTTGTCTTGAATAGAGGAAAAAAAAAATCACACATCAAACAAAAGATGAAAAAAAGACTAAAGAACAAGAAGAAAATAGAAAGAATGAAATGGAGGCACATCAGGGAACAACAGTTGATCTGTAAACACTTGAATGGAACAGAATTAGATGTTTTAAAAATATATATATATAATAGATTCATGATAATTACTCGATTAATTTAACGTAATAGCTTTTTTATCTGTTAAAGCTGCACGGTAGCATGGTGGTTAGCACTGCTGCTTCACAGCAGGTCCTGTGTTTGAATCCACCATCTGGCTAGGACGTTTCTCTGTAGACTTTGTATTTTCGCAGCAGGTACTCCAGTTTGCTACCACAGTCCAAAGAAATTGGGACTGTTTTTGAAGTTAGGTTTACTGGTAATTTTACAATGGCCGTAGATATGAATGGTGGGTTGTCTCTCTGTGTAGCTCTGCAACAGGCGGGCAAACTGTCCAGGGTGTACCCTACCTCTCACACTGAGTCACTTTCGATAGGCTCCAACGCCATAACAACCCCAAAATGGATGAATTACTCTTAATACATATGTATTTCATAGCAGCATATATTGCTGATGAGTCAGAAAATGTGGGAACATGAAAAGTATTGAATCAGAGTTGCTTAAAAAAGTCCTTTGTAACCTTAACCAGTCTCACCTTTCAAGTGCAGCTGCTATTCTGATGACCCAAGCAGGCTGTTGTCCAAAAAAAAGAGAGAGAAAGGCAGAGCAGGAAGTCAGTAAGGTGAGCCTTCACACCTGCCAAAAACAAAAACAAAAGAGAACTGCTGCTATGCATTGTTAACTATCTGCATGATTTAGCATATCGAAGCAGTCAGGCTCATTGTGCTCAATGATGATGATGTGTCCTCAGCAGGGTGTCCTACAGGTGGGAATTAAAAACCACACGTGGCACCTGTTAGACGTAACAGGGGGAATAAAAGGTTTGTGAACAGAGTGTTAAGCTGCGGTTCACTTATCTACCACACTAGTTATTGTGTATGGATTTTCATGAAAACTCCACAAATTTCAGTTGACAGTCGTCTGATTTATGACTCATAGACAGGCACGCAATGCCAGCACAAACTAAGAAAAGATCACTTTCCTATCCTCAAATTATTATGACACATGCCCTCTTCCATCTGATCTCCAGTCTATAATACATGATTTGATTATGTCCTCAAAAATCATAGAGAACGATGCATACAGAACTGAGCCATGGTGACTGCAGAACCACTGGGCTGACTTATAATGATTTAAAAAACATCAATCCAATCCAAGCGATAAATCCAACTCGAGACAGCAGTTAAAAAGACAAATGTCAAAACGATTTTAAATTTAATGTTGAACAACAGAATGCCTGAAAATGAGGATAAAGTGTTGCATGTGCAGCTTTTCATTTAATGCAATGAGATAGCTTTTCAGCTTCTGCACATTAACTGTTCAGCTGCATGTGTTTTTACTCATATATAGCATGACTAGCCACTGATGCATTGTCCATTTGGATCAACCATCACCTTATTTTATTTTTATTGGATGACTGCACAAGTCAACCATTAGTGGGGCTTTAGTAAATGATGACAAAATGTTTGGATGTTTAAAAGTAAAGATGATAAAGTAAAACTAAATTGTGGATCAGGCAAATAAAGACTGCATTTAAAGTAAACATTGGGTGGAGAAAAAGAAGGTCAAACTTTAAGGTATCATTTAAGGGATGAAATGAATTTGGACAATGTAACAAATGACAGTATCCTACTTATATACAGAAGTCCTGAGCCACTGATTGTATCTGTATATTTTTCTTGCACACTTTCTTGGAATTTTTTAAAAATGGTCTTGAGCAATCGTACTCTGAAGGTGTTTTAGAATTTTTCTTTTGGACAGAAGTTGCAGGCCTAAAATCTGCTCCACAAAAGTCATACAGTATTTAAAGAAACAATCGAGTAAAGATTAGACACAGTTCCTGGCCCTTCAGTTGATCAATCTATGTTTCTTTACAGCCTCATCAGAAAAGAATTCAATGGAAGGGTGGCTGTAAAGAACCTGTTAGTAAAATTTGGAGTGATGAATGTAAATTTTAATTTTTTTGTGGCTGTGAGGTGAGCAGTGAAGGCTCTGCTACGGTTTTACATTGTTTTTCAGAAAGTGTTGTTGGGGATCTTTCAGAATTGAACTGTGAATGCAGAAACATACTGTCAGATCTGAGCCACATTGGCAAAGGCTTCATTTTTCAGTGAGACAATGATCCTAAACACACTGCCAATGCAGTAAAAGCACACTTGGTTTTAAAAACAAACAATGCTGCTTCTCTCCACCCCAGGGAAGAGGGTAACACTACTTGGGTCTGGGTGCAGTTTCCCCCTCCAGGGGCAGGGGTACCTAGACCTGGGGTATAGAGTACGCTTGGGAAGTGTGATTGTGTGTACAGTGTCTAGTTATGTCTGTCTCCACGTTGCGTGAGTGCTGAGTAATTGCATATGAGAGCATGAGGCTGGGAATGGATGTTTGTATCTGTGTGTGCCTGTATTTTTGTGCCTATGTGTCAGGTTGGGTATCAGACGCCACCTCTCTGGGGACATCTCAGGCCCTCCAAGGTATGGAGGCCTATCTCCCCCATCACTCCCCCTGCCAGTGGTAGACGCCCTCAGACATCGGTGCATTGGTGGTTCTTTGTGTCCGGGGATGGGCGTCCAGGTACGCACTCCTGGTGGCTGCTTGTTGGGGCCTGGAGCCTGGGAATCGCTCGGGTGCCTTTGGGGGTGGGGTGCCCTCGGCCTCTCGGCCTGGGGCTCGGTCACTCTGGCACAGCTGGCTGCCGGCAGAGCTCATGGGCACGTCACTGCAACCCCCCCTGGCTTCTGCTCCGCGGCTGCTGAGTGAGCCCTCATCTGGGACTCTCCTCAGCTCTTTCTGGGACAGTGGCGCGGCTGCCCCTCAGTTGGTCTTCCTTGGTCTCTTGTGCTCTGAGGGCCTCTGGATGTCTGGAGCCTGGATCTCCTCCACACCTGCTTCATGCCCTGGAGGATGGGGCAGTGGCTCCCCACACCCTCTAGCAGATCATTACATGAAGGAATCTTTTAAATACAAGCGCGCTCACGCTCACAGGTGTACACACGCGTGCTCACACACACAAACTACACCCTTTTTGGCTCCAACCTCAAAGCACACTGTGTGCTGTCGATCTTACGTGCTGCACAATAATATTCACTATTTAGTATTTACTGTTATATTCACATAGATTATCGCGATGATGTTGTTTATTATATTGCTCTCTTTTTTTTGCTTGTTTTCTCTTTTTTTCCTTTCTCAACAGGTGATCCAGGTGATTCCATCTTTCTTTCTCCCCTTTCTTTTCCCCAGTCAAGTCTGTCCCGTATTTAGCAAGTGAAAATAAAACAAAATAAACAATAAAAACAAAGGTGAATCAAATGGACCATTACGGCAAGGCTGGGATGGTCCATTTGGTAAAGTAAATCCGTTGGGCATCTTTCTTTGCCTTTAGACAATAATTCTGATGCCAAAAGAACCAAACGGGACAGGCAAAAAAAACAAGCAAACAAACAAACAATGGAAAACTATTAATTGCCCTCAGACCCTGGAGCATAACATTCCTGAAGCAGTGTGGGATCTTATGACAAAGAATGGAATGGAATGTCCTCAAGAATCCCGGAGAACTAATTAAAGCCTGCTGGAGAGAGTTCAGGCAGTGTTAAAGAATAAAGGTGGCCATAACAAATATTGTCTTTCAAACTGTTTAGAGTTATATAAACTCTTCTTTTGCATTAGAAGAACATATTTCCATGTATTCTTGCACATATTTAAATACATCACTGGACCTATTTGGATTTTCATAGAAAAACATAAAGACTTTTGAGCAGTAGTGTATTTTAACCTTTAAAAAACATTTTGGTGCCTAAATATCACAAAATGCCCTACAATTGCATTTATTTGTGGAGGAACATCTTTTAACATCATAAAAGCAGTTCAATGAGTCAGGATGATCTAATTTGAATCTGGAACTTGCCCACATTGATTCATCTTAAGATGAATACAATTTTAACCTAATCATGTACCCTAATTGCCTTGGACACATATTTTAATTGTCCAAGTTGAACTCAACTCATTTCTTTGAAGAGTTAAACTATTGCTGACTGATACATTTTTGTCCCTGTGTTGGGTGTGCCACACAATTGTAACACTCATGGGAGCTTGCAATGCATTGACAAATGTCTTTTGTCTCTCAGTTATGCAAGCCTGTTATTAGTGATTTAATGGATTTTATCATTTTTCAGTCATTGTAAACTAATTACAGGTGTGATTGATTGCTCCCTCCAACTGGTGTGATGCCTACACAGTGGAGCTCTTATGCATTTTGTAAACAAAACCAAAACTGCAAGCCAATTTGAGAAAGACAACTCGAGCTGTCATCACTGTCTAAGGATATCTTCCAATCTCTTTTGTAACAGTCTGTTATCACCTGTGATGTCAACTGTGACTATTTTATTGCCGCCAACACTGCTGATGAACCATGCCTTTTCCTTCTCTTCCACTACCGCCTCCACCCCCACCTACGGACTCCTGTGGCCTCGTCAGTAATTTGCATTGATCACTCCCCGCGCTCTCATTTGCTGCCCTGTGTGCTCTGCAAGGAGCGATGACTTGGAGAGCCCTGATGCCCACATGAACCACATGTCAGGCAGCTATTCTCAGTCAGCGTGAAGCTTTAAAAGGCGAGTCATCTGAAGATTGCGTGCCCCTTCGTGTCATCATTTAATATCTTTTTTAAGCACCAGTGTATATGTTGAGGCTAACAACACATTTCTCCTCCTGGGTTTTGTCTCCAAACACTGATTAGCAGTACAACCGGGATCTCGCACACTGCTGGACTTAAATTTAGCTCTCTCCGAAGACATTTGTCTGTGAGCAGCAACTGCAAGCAAGAAGTTTTACCCCAGTTTACATTACCATTAATGTAATTAAAACGATGCCACGTAGAACTGTAATTACTGCACAAACTCATCATTGATGTTTCATCAGGCTTATTGTTTGCAAGCTCAAGGTGCGTTTAAAGACAGTCTGACATAAATTTGTTGATGAACCGCCGGTCAATTGTCTGGTCAGTGACAAGAGCAGTGACACCATAATTAACAATGTGCCACGGTACATTGTGGGAGTTCGCAAAAATTCTATTTTCCCATCATCTTATTAGGTGAACAATGGTTTGTAATTGCAACAGCAAATTATTGTGTGATCACTTGAGCTGTCTCCTGAGCCACTCTGAGGCAATTCATTATAAATTCATGCTTGTTAAAGTGATCCCAAACAAAAATAGGAAGAGCGTCTACATAAATATTTCATTAAGCAAACAAGCAATTGTGGTGACAGTAATTAGTGATGGACAGCGAATGACTGCATTGGTGTCACTGAACCAGTGACATGAATAGTTTTTGTACATCTGTTACTAATATTACTTTGAAGATAAAATGAAGAAAGTAGAAAGAAGGGAAGCATATTTTGATACAATATGTTTCTAATTATTTACCCACAGTGCAGCTTTCTGTGACTGTTTTAATCACATAACTACAGGGGGGGGAAATAGCCAACAATGTGATATGTGTAGTATAGTATGATTTAGCTTAATACAAAAAACAATAACAACAACAAAAAGTTATTAAAAGCATGTACAACAACAGAAGCAAGAAGCACTGGGGTGCTTTGGGAATATTCATGGTGGGTCGGTGCTGCAGTTGTAAACAAAATAGGCAGAATAAATGGACTATTATGTTAGTTAATCTGTTCTAAAGTAGGCTACACATTACATTCTAAACAGTTGTGATATCGTTGCATCTGGATACGAATAGATCAGATTACCTGTGGGAATAGCCCTCTTCCATAATCATTAAAAAAGTTGCTTTAGCTTCCCAACTTTCTATTTATTTTTTAAAGGCAATGAGCAAAAAAAGATTAGCAGTTTATTTGCATAGCCTAAATCATGCAAAATAAGCTTCAAATCCCAAAACGCAGAAACTATATAATTTCTTCTAGTCTCAGCCAAAAAACTGATAACAAAGATAATACCAGAACAACATATGTGACTTATGAGCATGTAAGCACATGAAAAGCTGACCAAAGACTCAAATGAGAATCCCAGCTACACAGAAAAACTGACAAGCAATGAGACAATCAAGAATAACTAGACTTTCCAGTATGTCCACAATTTCTTATCTTAAGGTATCTGTCTGTAGATATCTCTCAAGCTACATTTGATCAAATGTAGGTACTGTACAGTTTCTGATACATAAATTGAAAATAAATAATGCATGATGTATCCCCTAAATCCTAGTCCCACAAACCTCTCACATGTAAAAGGAAAAAGCCCTCTCAGCATAACTACACATGTCTAGGGGTGGAACCTGACCAGAGAAATGCACCCTAGACACCACAGAAAGTGAATGATATTGACTTCAAGCAACTACAAGCAAAATAACCAAGTTTATCTTGGACTCCTGAGATAAACTTTTCTAAACTTCTAGGTGAGCAAATGAAGACAATACCGATGAGAGCATAGGATGCTATTGACTGACATATCCACTGGTAGCAAATGTTACAAGTCTGCAAGCAACCAGCTGTCAGCTTCAAAGAGATGAGCTAAGCATCACTTCCAGTGTAGATGCAGCTTTAATGATGCGGATAACTTCTTGTCCTTAGCCTGTGGCAATGACGCCGTGTGGACTGTGACTGATCAGATGTTTTTTGTAAAGCAAGTGGAATTTTTATCTGAAGTTTAATCATTTACAAACCCGCTACAAGTCGCTACTCTACTCTACTTGCATCATTACTAGTAGTAGTAGTAGTACTACTACTACTACTAAATCACAAAAATTCCAAGAACAGACAAAGTTCAATATATCCAAGTTGAAAATTCATGGAAATAAACAAAGATAAATGGAATTAATTGTTTTGCAGAAGTTCTTAGAAAATAAAAAAGCAAAATAAATAAATAAAAGTTTTGGGATGCTGCATCACATACAGTATACAAACCACAGAACTAGACATTTACAAGAAAACTACATGAAATGCAGATGCTCACAAGCTTTCGTGCACAAACTCAATCTTCTGCATATTAAACTGCTTTTAAATAAATGTATGGACTAAATAATATGTTTAAGCCATTTAATAAGTAGCTGGTCTGTCTCCATGAAATTACAGTGCCTACAGCTTTTTGACTCTTTTAATGTTATTTTTAGTGTTGTGAGTGTGATGGTGAGTGAAGGCAAAAAGAAAAAGGGAACAGTGATAGAAGAAGATCCCTAAGCCACAACAGATGTTAGTGTTGCTGAGAAAACTGATAAGGAATGTGTCAATAATTAAATAACAGAGGAGATTAATTAGATGGACTGACAGTTCTGTTCCAATTAACCTACCAAAAGAAAATGCTGGTCTCAAGCATGAAACTGCTGGGCTGAAAACTGACTGCACTGGAGCTTTGGCTGGGAATTATAAGAGACTCCAGATTCTAAACATGCTGCAGAGAATGGGATGCTGCTATTTTAGCCAAAGCATTTCATTAGTAATTCCTAAAAAAAAGAATTCTCTATGATGAGGAAATAGTTTTGTTTATGTTGCTGCTGCTGTTGTTGTTTTTAATGTTGGTTTAAAGGCAGTTAACTATGACCTTTCTCCAACATTTAGGATTTTAACAAGCACCACACAAAGCAAAATATGTCTAAAAATCTTTAATCCAAAAGACAACCAGAGATCATACATGGTGAATCAAACAAAACTATGTGAAAAGCAGGCGAAATGCAAAGTCCACAGACCATGCCAGATGTCATTAATAAGGAAAGGACCAAAGGCACAACACTAGGAAATGATTCTAAGGTTTAAATACAAAATACACAAGAAAACCTGGCAGCACATTAAAGGAAACTGAGAGTGTATATATTACATGTAGCCTTTATATGCACACATGTTCATGGGTAATTAGCTGATGGAAAACAGGTGAGGCAGACTAAACACAGGCGACACTAATGAGGGCAGAGACAAAGACGGGTAGTGAAACTCCCAACAGTGTAAAAAGACTAAAAATTGCTATACAAAACACAAAATTAATTCAATTCAATTCTGTTCAAGCTTATTTACATAGCATAGGTTCGCAACAACAGTCGTCTCAAGACACTTTATGTAAAGATCCTACAGCACTGGGGAAAACCACAACAATCAAGTGACTGTGACAGTGAGAAGTAAAACATTATAACAGGGGATTTATGCTATTGTGACAGGCCTGTTTAGCACCGTTGATTCTTCCTTTGCATTTCCTGCTATTTTTTCACTGCAGTTTTGAATATAGTATAAGGACTCACAATTCCCATAACTTTCTGGAAGGAGATTTGTGAAATAATCGTAATAGATATGAGGAAATGTAAAAAGAAGAGGAAAGCCCCAAAAACAAAGAATGTGAGGAAGGAAGAAGTCCTTGCATTTTATTTGTTTCTGTATGCTACCACACTGGGACATGATCACACTGTAATTAACAGATAATGCACCAGCAGGAGCATAAATGCTGGCAACATCGTCAGCAACTTACATAGGTTACATTGTAGCCTCTACAAAGATTCACCGCAGAAGTCTAAATCAGGCCTGATGGGCAGAAACTTCCAGCAGAACCAGGCTCGGGGAGGGGTTGCCATCTGCCGAGACCGGTTGAGGGGATGAGGGGGAAAAGGAGAGAAAAATTAGAGCATATAGAGACAGGACACAGAGTAAGAGTGTAATGACATGCAGCAGTGGCATATAAAACACACGGGGAGTGAAAAGAGGTGAGTAGAGAAGAAGTGCTCAGTGCATCACATGAAATCCCACTGCAGCCCGAGCCTACAGCAGCATAACTAAGGGATGGTTCAGGAACACCAAATTCAGCCCTAACTATAAACTTTATCAAAAAGGAAAGTTTTGGGTCTAATTTTAAGACTAGAAAGTTGGCTTTCTCCTGAATCCAAAATGGGAGCTGGTTCCACAGAAGAGGGCCAAAGATCACATCCAAAAACACCTTTTAAAATATTTTTTCATATAAAAAATTATAAGTGAATTCCCCCTTTAATATGCTCATGAAACTCATCTTGTGCTTCTACTCTCCATCAGGCTTTAATATACTCTGTCTATGAGGATGTTGGGTCTCCTGAAACTCAGGAAACAGCAGGAGCCACAGCGAAAACGTAGAAAGCAGAACAACAAGATTCGGCTCCAATTACCCTGCATTGAATAAAATCAAACCCATTTTTTATTCCAGGCCTTATGCAATTGTTAACATTTTTGTTGTGCTTGGCTGGGCCACAGGTTACAAATATCTTTCAGACCCCACAGCTAGTGAAAACATTTTTCAGCATGATTCATTACCTATCACAATGTGAATGCCACAGAATCCCACATGGCACATTTAACAGACCCGCGTGGCATGAAGAAAACACTTCTATTAAATTTAGTGTGAATATGCAAAATGTTATAAGATGTAAGGCAACCTCATGGCATTTTGTGAAATGAGAACAAACTCTGAAATTCAGCTTATCTGCTGTGGATGTGGTTATGCTAAGAGTCCTTTTCACACCTAGAAACTGGATTATGTAAAATTGCATATGCCATTTTCAGCTGTTTGTCACATTATTTAGATTAATATTCCTTTAATTTAAGACAAGTCAAAACACCCATATGCCACGATTCTGACACTGCATACAATTACAGATTCTGCTTGCTATTACACACCTGTAATGTGTAATGATGTGAAATCACGGTGAAATAAACCTGAAGACAATCAATCTTACATCTTGTTCCTTAATTTTCGCTAAAACACTTTCATGAGGATTGGTGTTAAGTTAAGAGATTTCCACATTTCCATATGCATACACACAACAACACGGATGCAACTGCTTTAACAGTCCACTCAAAAACTGCGAGTATCCTGCTGCAAATAACAGGGCAGTCTCACTCCTATATTGTCAAATATGGACGACTGCATCATATTTTAATGCACTGGATATCACTCTAATAGACTCAAAGGATATCCCCCAGTGTCTGAAATAGTCAAAGTCTCGCAGGACTCATCACATTAATAACCAACGCAATATACAAGGCTGTTGCTAAGGGGAAAGCAGACTGCTTCCATTTTTTAACAATAGCTAAATAACTAAGATCAGCCACTGATGTTGAGTGAAAAGGTCTGGCCTGTATGGAAGTTCCAGTTTCTCCCTTCACTGCAAGATACAAATGATTGCTATAAAGATGAAAACACACAGAAGAAAAATCAGTGTATGTTCTAGTATTAAGAATTCAATTCTGTGGAGCAAAAAAACCCAAAAACCTCCAGAGACCAAAAGTCCACAAAAAGGTGGAAATTATCTTTTAATAACACATAAAATATCTGTCTGTCTGTTTGCAAAGCCGTCCTACATGGTCAGGAGTTAAGTAACCAAAGGGGTACATAGGTACAGCTCAGGGTGCATTTATACAGGAAGCAATTCACTGGGCATGCATTGCTTTAAAGGTGATGGTTGGTCAATAGTGAGCTAATTGTTTCCTGTGTGGACACATCTTTGGGTCCCTCGAGATTCTGGCCTTATCACGTTATCACGTGACCTAGCAACCAGTGGGCTAAACTGAGCCATATGTTATACGTCTATAACGTCTTATAAAAGCAACATATCATTTGATCCACATATTTTGAATATCAAGTTCTCTTATCTATATCCAATTTGATGTTACCATTATACCTAGAACATTTTGAATGTGTGCACTTATCACATCTATTGTACCTCCTCAAAATATTATGATATATATGGTCATGTCACTCTCGATTATATGTGTGTATATATGCGTGTGTGTGTGTGTTGTTGTAAACATAATAACATCTTTGTTATATATATATATATATATATGAATCTGCTTTTCTTTAGCATCTATCCCATCTGATTGTACTCTATTTGAAACCAGAGGTCATTTTAATCAGATCCCGCTGGAGAGAGGAAGAAAAAAAAAATTAGGTGATGGGTCTCTTGATTGCCAAATTCCCTTAGTAAAGGAGTCTACCATTCAAGTGACTCAAATGAAGTTGCCAGCCTCCTCTTGCTTCCACTCAGATGTGTTTGTACGATCCAATATTTAAAGTCTCCTCTGTTCTGCATTGTGTCCCTTTGGTGCGGTGTAACTGTCAGGCTAAACTTAAGTGGAAGCAAGTCTCAGACGCTGCTAAGCACCTCAAGACAAATGGCCTCTTTTCTGCCTTTTCATTCCTAGTTTTAATTCTTTACCTAACACTCGCTTCAGTGATGTACCAGATGATGATCACATGGTCAGTGCAGTACTTCTTATGTTGTACATCAAGGTGTCTGCTCAGTGCTGCTGTAGTGCTGATCATTAGTTCACGTGAACAGGACAAAACCCCTAAACATGTTCATATGTCAAGGGATGATGTACTCACAGAGCCCCTCTCTCGCTCTCTCTTTTGCCTTCCTCCTTCAGGCTTCTGTGAAGCATGCACAAAACAGCGGATAAATAAATAATAAAACCAGACAAAAAAAAATCAATGAGCCACAACGAGACATGCACAAGCCATTTTCACTCAGATTGTTATTCTCTGTTGGTATTTACAAAACTTCCAAAGACCACACTGGTTCTAGACTATAAGCCCAATTATGGTTAGACTGTTTAAACCCATTGCCATTGATTTCTTTTCAGGCTCAATGTGCCAGTCCTGATGTGGGTGTGCTGAGCTGGAATCAGTTCCCCCAAAAGACTTTGAAATGGAAAGCCTTGTTTCAGCCTCTCTGCACCAAATTAGATTGCGTCCTTGTGTCAAGGGGAGTTGTTTGTTTTCAGCGAGTTTCTCTTTGTCGAAAGGTCAAATGAGCAGGCTGAGGATTGTCCCACGCAGCCTTTTGTCACACATTATTTATGGGTATTCCACAGCAGATGGGTACAGCAAAAGCCTGGGCTATACAGTTGATATAAGGATACAAGGCAGTTCCCTCTCTGCCAAATGGCATTTTTCAGGATGGGTCAAAACAGGAGCAAGTCTAGAAGAGGGAAACTAAGTATGGAGAGAAATGCAAGAGAAAGTATACAAAGGAAGACCTGGTACACAAAAGCTCAAGTTTTGTGTGACCATAAGCATAAAGATTAAAAGAAAACTGTGCTGGCCAAAGACAGTTTGGCACAACAGATGCTGACTGGATGTTTATTTTTTGCCCCTCTGCAGCTGAAAAAGCGGTGGAATAAATCAGTGTCAAAAAAAGAGCTAATATGAAACATGTGATGGTCGCTGACAGCATGAGTGATGACTGTATTATGGAGCTATAAACTGCAGTCCCAATTTGACAATAGTAATGGTATGCTTCCTGGACAGATTTTTGTCAGGCGTGAAAGGAAGCTATATGTCAAATTGTACTATATCTACAGGATATGGTGGTGGTGGTGGTGGTGGTGTGTGTGGGTGAAGGGACAATCTTTGGATTCATCATCCTGAAGACGGACATTTTTTTATGTGACAAAAAAAAAGTAATTTTATGTTCAATGATGCATTATCTGTTAAACGAACTTGTACCAACATATCACTTTGAGACCGTGTGGTAACATTTTACATTACTATAAAATGAGAACTTAAAAAAAGCTAAATTTTTTAAGTTGTCTAGAAACAAACTCGGGGTTGTTTCAGTCATTTTCATCATGATTATAACACATTTTGTCTGACTTGCTAAATGAAATGTGAAATGTGATTTCTTGAAAATGCACGGAGAAAATAAATAAACATTAGCCTTGATTATACTGTTAATCAACAAAATGGTTTTTTTTTATTTTATTTTATCCCCCCCCCCTGTGATTTAACACTTTAACTGTCATTTTCATCTAAAAGGTGTTAATCACAGAACTTGGTTTGGGTTAAAGAGAGATTATCAATATGGTTAAATGCTGATGTCAAAATCACATCCATAATTTATTTAAGCAGATATTGTCCACTTTTTTAATATATCTGTCTCCATACAAGGATGATGCAAGTTGGGAAACTAGTTAATGGCGTTTGCCACTTTGAAAAACCACAAGTAGATCATTAGGATCCTTCTGTGGATGTCAGCCTGCAGCTCGCCGTTTGCTTAATGAAAAAAAAATGGAGGCCTGCTTGGGATCTGTTGAGTTTGTGCTGACATTTGATGCTTCAGTGCACATGGTGAAGAGTTACAGACCAATCCCGGACATGTCCAGACAGCTCCCACAGAGGCTGATATTTCTCTGTAAGTCCCCTTATAACTTACACTGTCTGCTGACTTCAAACTTGGGGAGAAATATCAACTCTTGCTATAAATTGATCCTAATTTTGTACCACTGGTGACGAGAGCTGGGTCTACAAACAAGCAGTGAGCAACAAGAAGAAAACATTTCTCTCGGGGTGAGATGGTCAGTGGGATGTTCTACTGCAACAAGCTGAGCGAGAACATTCACAGGAAAGTACACCGATATGCAGCCTATGTAGCAAAAGGACAAGGCTTTTGGTACCAATGGGTTTCAGTATTGACCACTCATACTTAAACAGGATCTGATGAAATGGTAAACAGTTTATATGAAGATCAAAAACAGGACTTAAAATATTGTCTTGTTTTTGAAGAAAATGTACCTTTTTATATGCTCTTTACATGTAACTGGATCCATAAAGCTTAAGGACAGAAGAGCAAGTCTTAGACTGCTGTATTTCCCGCAGGCTACATTAGCAGGTCAGTCGATGGATTCTAAAATCTTTTCGTCCATAACTTAAAACAAACCAAATACTTGACGCCGATCGCCCACTTAAGGTGTCAAGGTAGTGTGCTTTGTATGCATGGCCATTTTTCTACATCTATACAGTACAAGCCCCAAGATCCTTCAAAAATGTGCAAAACGCAATAAATAGCTTAAATTTCAATGTCCCCGTGCTCTGTCAGATAATTGTATAAAACCCCAAGTTTAAAGTTATTTTAGTGAATTTAAAAAATCATCCTGTCCAGTTATGCTTTTTTTTTAGTATTGAATAATACTCAAACGTCCCCAGTATTCTGACTCATAAAGAGATAATGCATTCTGAGCATGAATTTCAAATCTAAATTAAGTTCTCCATACAGCAGCTGCGGCCACGTTTTTTTTTGTTGTTGTGTTTTTTTTTCATCTCTGAACTATGTGAATAAACAGAGCTCCAAATAATTAACTCAATCATTACAGTATAACACAAATCCATTAGCATTTCAGGGATATCTGCTATGAGTCTGTTCAGTTGGAAAGGTAAACCATTGTGACTTCATTTCACCTGCTTTGATGCAAATAAAAGTGACAACAGTTTTATTTATTAATTTTTTCGCATTTTCTCAGTGTGCTTGTCACTGATGGTAGCAAGAAGTAACCAAAGTCTGGACCTCAGTAATCAGTTTTTTGTCTTTTCCTTATCTTTTTTTTTAACTAAGGCAGTAAAAACGGACACAAATCAATGACTCAAGATTGCTTTTATGTTGAAAGGACAATTGATAAGACAGTGGAAAAGATAAAGATAATTACCTGGTGTAGAAAGGAGGAGTGAATCACAGACACAGGAGTGCCTGAGCCATTGAGTACATAACTGTTTACCTTGTGCTATTTTCATTTCAAGCGAAGGAATAAACTATTTATATCTGCCTTTTTCATTGTTTTACACAAACATAGACACAACACTCATCTTGCATATTTTGAAATGCATAGTTGCTTCTGGAAAGGCTTTTACATTTTTCTACATTTCTGGGTTTATTGTAATGCAGCTCTAGGCTTCAGGCTTAAAGCATTGTGAAAAAGTGACAAAGAATTTGGATCTGAACTTACCACGTAACACAAATTTGTCCTCAAAAAACACACTGTGACAAAAGGAAGTAAGCATTAAGTGATGATCTGGTCCTGAGGTCTTGTTTTTAATAAGAAAAGGAAAAAAAAGGACATCGAAGCTGAATCCCGGCAGCTTTCATGCACGTGTCAGGGCGGGAGGTTTGAATTCTTGTTTGCAGAACTGAGACCACAGCTCAGGAGGAAGATAAATAATTTTGAAAAGCTGACTGACCCAGAGAAGCATCTAACTGTGTGTCTGGGGCAAAAATGGTATTTGTCATGGTCCTGGGTCTGTTGTGTTGATGTTTTTGATTATTTCATGTTCTGTGATTAGGTGGTTTCTCATGGTCTAGTCTGTTGTATTTCTACTTCCTTTAGTTATTCCTTAGTATTTTTGGTGATTTCAAGTCTTTAGGTTTTGTTAATGTGCCTCCCCTGTGTTCTGTGCTACGTCTAGTGATCCTGGTTTCTATGGTCTTGTATTTCCTGTTTTACTTTGACAGTCTCGTGTGCTATATTAGCGTTTTTTTCCAGTTTTGCTTTCCCCGGTCTTGTTGTGTATGATTTCTCCCAGCTGTGCTATCCTCCTGTGTCTCATTCCCTTGTTGTGCCCGTGTATATTTAGGCCCTTTGTCTTGCTCTCTTTGTTGCTGGATTGTCTGTGTATCACCCTCTGCATTTCTCCATGGTCCAGGTTCCTCG